>NC_133979.1:4592500-5792500 GCF_047716275.1 Strix uralensis | reverse complement strand
AGCAGGCACTGGTAAAAAGCAAGCTTGTATTGCAGGCAGGTATAAATACCTTGTTGTGGGGCTCATTCTTGGTAGAGGAAATGCCACTCTAACGTCAGTAACAGGGAGTGGAGCGTGGTTATCTCTTCAATGGCACTCATTGTAAGCCATGGCTGCCTTTGTTTGGGGGGGGGTGGAGTGGGGTGGTGGAAACTGAGGCACATGCCAAGGGAGTTAGTCGAGGCTTTGAAAAGCTGTCCTCGGTTTGCCCACCAGCCTCTGTGATGAGCAGAGTAGCTTTAGCGAAACCCCATGAGCTTATGCATCTCTTGCCTTCAAACCTACGTCTGAACATCGGGTGTAACCTGGGGTTGATTTAGCCTGACAGACCAGAAAACACTTTCCAAAGCAAGCTTTGGGTCAGATGAGTTGAACTTGATTAATTTCAACTGAATTAATTGTTCCAGGGCAGAAGGAAGAGGCAGCTCCTCCTCTTTCACAGTGCCCACTGTGGCATACATGCTCCGCCAGCAGCTGGGGGAAGACCAAAAAGGTGCGGATGATGTGGCTTTGTCTACCTGTGATGTTTTAAGCCTGGTTTTGTGCACTCTGCCAAACAGAAGGCAAACGGTCTTCTGCTCTGATCCTTCTGTCTGTTGCTGTATCCCCTGACTTTTTGCCATTAAACCAAAATGTGAGGAAAAGATAAATAAAAGTAGTAGATCAGAGCAGAGTAATACATGGGGAATGAGAAGTAAGAATGGAACAGCAGGGCATGGAAAACTCACATTAACATCAAGCCATGTCATAAACACATCCAAGCCTGAGCTCTATGAGTGCCAGCAAGAATAAAATACCTTACTGAGAGAAATCAAAGATGATACTGTCAGATCCCATCCATCCCCCATTAAATGCAGCAAAGAGCCGTGTGGAGCTTGGCAGGTGCCGCATGGAGCAAACCTTCACACTCGGGAATGACTAATCCCACCCTGGCTGCCGTTAAGAGACCATTTGCAGCAGTGGCTAACTGGGCTGAGTGTTTATACCGTTGTCCAAAAATAAACTTCCCCACAAAGAAAGTTGAGCTACAAATGGAAAACTACCTGTGCTGAGATTAATTTTGGTGTGGGAAGGAAGGCGCTTCTGCAAAATGAAAGGCTATATTCAAGAAAGGACTTGTTTTCCCTTTGATCCAGAGGGGCACCTGTGCAGCAAGGAGGAAAATGAAGGTTTACGGATTTGCAGCCAGCAGAGAACAGCATTTCCACCAAAACTGAGCTTTTTGTAGTTCCATTTGCAGGTGTGCTGGTGATGAACATTGCCATACATCTGGTGCAGGTCAATAGGGTTTGAAAGACACCATAAAGTGTCTCCTCTGGTTGGGGAGATGTTGAGTTTTATAAGATAGTCTCTGGTGCTGCATCAAAGTGCTGTTGGGTGGCCCTGGTGACCCCTCTGCCACCCCTGGAGACTGTGTTGTCTACGTCCATTTTCTTTGGGTTCTCAAGTGACATCTTGTGTGGACCGCAAGGTTTCTCTCTCTTTATCTCTTCCCTACAGTGCTCAAGGAAGGCCTTGTCTTTTCCTTTACTCCAGACTCCTTTGTTTCATGACTCTCAGATGATCTCCTTGCCTGTCTCAGTCCTCCAGCCTGCTTTTGCTCGGCCTCTAGGCCAATCAGTTGGGGAAAATGCTGTTCTTGAGAATGAATTCCTCTGAACAGGTACTCATCAGTGTTATTAGCCTGCTCATTTCCCTGTGGATTTTCCATTTGTCTAGAAATTAAAATGACAACCGAGAAGGCAGAGTTCAGAATCTCAAATGGGTTTAATAACACGTGAAACATTTCCCAAACCATCACATCATGCAGGCATAAGTCACACAGTGTTTTTCATGTGCGCACAAGTCCTATCTTAAATCCAGAGTAAACTGCCAAGTTATTTCCCCACAGGACATGCTCCATGACGTATATCAGCTGGATCATCAGGATAGTCCATCCCTGCAAAACAGCATCTAAACACATGCTGTAGTTTAAGCAAGGAGGTTAAGCACGTGCTTTAAGATTATGTGCTATCCTTGATTTGTAAATAATAATACTCATAATTCTGATTAGGAGTATGGAATGAGGCTGGCCTCTATCTGAAGATATATATTAATCTATCTATTTGGAGATTTCCAGGCAATGTCACCTTCCCGATTCTCTCATTTGTGCAACTAGGATTTCAGACTTGGCTGAAAGAGGTGTATGCATGTTTGCATTAGGTGACTCTTCTCTGAACGTTGATCTGACAGCACCAGGTGGGAAAACTCCTATTCTATTAACACTGAACAAAGACCAAACTGTTACCCCAGCAAATATTTGATTAACATCAAATACCTGCTCATTTCTGCTGTTCCCAAATAATTCACTGTTTGGAGGGGATTTAATTTTGTTATTTTTTAGTGTCTCTTTTTCATGAGAATATGTGCTTTGCTACACCAGTTGCTTCTGAAAGAACATTGAGGACAAAAAATGTGCAAGACAAGGGCACTTGAGATCTGTCCTTTCCAGAAGGCGATGGGCTGCCCATCATTCATCCAGGAGCTGATGGCTGCCCGCTGGCAGCCCAGATCTCAGGATGCCATGGAGAAAAGGGCATCCAAAAAGGGTCATGTCCCTAAACACAGAACCACAGCGTACAGAAAAGAGCAAAGGTGAAGAATTAGAAATGACACCTAGTAGCAAAGTAGCAAGTTGTCATCGGTGGGCAGCGTGGAGCTGGGGCACAGGGTGTGTGAGCTGCAACAGTGCTGGTCCTGGGTGCTGTGGTGCAAGGACATCTCTGTGTCCTACACCGGTGCACTGTGGTCCTTGGATGTGCCTCCTGCGAGGCTCTGCTCCCGGGTTGGGGCCAGCTGGGGCTCGGGGGCACTCTCGGGTCACTGCATAGCGCCGTGGGGTGGACGCACAACCACAGCCATCCTTGATGTACCTGGCTGAAACCTCTGTGCCAGAGCGCCCTGAGCACCTGGGTGTCGGGGAGCACAGCACACGTCAGGATTGCTCAGCGTCAGGCGGGGGTTGACCTGATTTCTGCAACTCCCATTAAATGATAAATACTGGCTTTTCTGGTATTTTAGCATCTCTGCTTTTCCTGCCTTCCATGCTCACAGCATGGCCTCAAGATGTACGATATGCACTGGTCCGTATACCATCCAACCTTTATTAGATTATATGCTGCAGTAACCCATTAACCCTCTTATTCCTGTCACTGCATTTTTAGATGCTTTCAGTGACAATTGGTACATGTTCTAGCACCTCAGTGCCACAGACATCAGCAAATAACTTTGTGCTTCTTGGCATTTTTAAGAGCAAATGTCCCAAGCATAGGACTTTCTCTTCTGCCTTGAAGGGAGTGGGAAGCAGCGTTCTCAGCCTCTGCACATGACTTTCCCCTGTTTATCCCACAGGGTCTCTTGGATTAGACCCTCTGCTATCCATCATCTATTCAGAGATACAGATTTCACTAATGGCCACAGTGTAAATATTTACAGTAAACAGTTTTAACAGCTGACTTTTAGTAGCCACTGTGCATATGGAATTGCATAAACAGGAAGGACAATTATAGGGATGGAAAAATTGGCACAGGGAGCAAGGAAAAATAAGAAACTAAAATGCTGAATTCCTACAGTATTTAATTAACATAATAATTCATTAGCAATGACCCTTCTCTTCTGAAGACCCACAAATAGGTATGAAATGAACATGTAGAATTATTTGGCCCTACAAAGTAATATATAGTGCTGAAACTCACATTATGTTACTTTTTTGACCCAGGTGATTAGCCAGGATGTGGGGTCTCGTGGCTTGTTTCCACTAGAAGTAGAAATTAATGATGGTCTCAAGTATTTCTTTAACACAATCCTGTTTATTTCAAAGACTGTGCAAAATCCTTGTTCCCTGAACTCATTAGGAATTAAATAGCGGGAGGCAGTTTCCTTGGGCAGCGGTCCAAGCCCCCTTTTCCAGCCAGCACTCAACCCAAAAAACTCACTTCATCAGTCTCATTTCAAGGTCATGCTTCATGTGCTTCTTTAGTTATCCTTGACTTTTTCAGCTACCTTCTCTCCTTGCTACTGTGATATTTCTCATGATGTTTTTCCTACTTTTTTCTCCCCTTTTCCCCTACCTCCTTCCCCCATTCCCCCCCCCCAACTCCAAAAAAACCCCAAAACCTGCATGAATTCCTTCGCTCCTTTAAAAAATTCAAATCCTTAGCCTTTGGTACCTGGCTAACTCACTATGTGCTTTAGGCAGCAGCTCCTACTGCTTTAGACACTAATTCTCACCCCACCCCCCAGAAAAATAGCTGTTTCTTCCATTTATTATCAGCAAAAGTGGCTATTGGGCATCCCCTCTCCCACCTGACAATGGCTTTGTGTCTTCAGCCATCGTTGCTTGATCTTGCCAGATGCCTGCGATACTTATTACCCTTTTTGTTCCTTTTTTCTGTATCCTCAAGAATCTTCCTGAGGGAAGGACAGATTTTGTTCTCCTCTTTTAGACAGACTTTGCCCCTGAATGGGGTTTTTACTTTCCACTCGAGCTGGTAAATCCCTGTCACCATGTAAAACACAAAACGATGAAAAATTCCTGCACACGCTTTGTCTGTATGTACACGTGCAGACGCTTCAGACCTCAGCAAGAAGATATATTGGCTCTTATTCCCCCTCTCTGCCAGACTAACTCTTCCTTTCTGTATGTTTATTTAACTAATCGGTGCTAAGGCCACCTGCTCTTTGAAAGGCAGAAGCAGTATAAAGCAATAACAAAATGATTCAATATTTCAGTGGAAATCTAGGTTCCGTAGTTGGGGTTTTTTTGGGCACAGTGAGTGGAGTATTTACAAGGCTAATTTCAGCTATTCAAAGTATTTCAACAGGTTTTTAAAGGGATGACCTACAAACTAGAACTGAGAGAGAGGCTTAAGCTTGGGTTTATACATCCCAAGTGCCAAGATTGCTCAGATATGCACTCTGTATTGCCTTGCTTGGATCTGTTTTATCCTGCAGAAGGCAGGAGGAGGAAGGTTATTTGACTTGGAGCTGGGCAGACGTCTGACAAAATAATGTGAACAAATTAAGACAGATGAAAAGTGGGGACACAGGGGGAGAGAAAAGTGAATTTCTTTTCCTCTTCTGGAAAATCCAAACAGTCCAATACCTGCTGCAGTCCAGGTGGCATTCAATTCCCTCGTTTAACTAATTGGAGAGACTGGGATTTTTATTTTATTTAATTTATTTTCTTTTTACAATTTTCTTGAACGTTTTTTTCATCTATATTTTGATTTTCTTTGGAACTACATGTCTTCCTGCTGTATGGAAAAGAATCAGTAAGCCATCACCTCCACTTCCTAAAAGACTTTTACTGCTGATTTTTTTTTTTTATTATTAAATGGATTTTTGAAAACCTGCCGTTGCTTTAAAAAAGTGTGAAAAAAAAATTGCAGTAAAAGAATTAAGAATTCTTTTAATAACTCTGTGGGAAAGACGTAGCCTGCAGTGACTGACTGGGGCTTGGGGAAAATCCTGCTAGGTCCCACCAGGTTTTCCTTGGAGGACCATCACAGATGAATCACAGCAGCAGGGGGAAATAAGTATGTTCTTCGGGACCATTTTTTTGCAGGGGCCACAGGCACCCAGTCCCAAAGCCCAGTTTGGGGGTGAGATCATGCAACTCACCCAGTCTCAGCCACTTGGTGCAATTTCTGTCCCTGGGCCACATGCCAACCCAAGATGGGTTGGGAGAGGCAGCAGACCAGAGTGTTAAGGCGCTCCCTTGGCACACGCAGCTCCTGCCCCCTTCCCTCCCCCTTGGGAACAGAAATGACAATCAATCAGCTCCTGACAGCCCAGTACATCTGTACTTGGGTTGTGGCCCAAAGGGGGTGATACCAGAACTTCAAGATCTAGCAAGTTCTGGGCCTGCGCAACTGGTGGAAACTACCAGAATATTCTATCATCTGACTTGGGCTGAAATGGGAAAGTACCTGACAAAAGTCAATTATCTCAGACCCTATAAACAGTGATCCTAAGTGAGACCCTTTGAGCTCTCCTGGATTGCAGTGAGCTGTGACCAGCACTTCCCCTGAGCTGGGATGCCTCTCAGGCACAGACTCCTTGAGGTTTAATCATCTGCCCACAAAGCCAATAAAAGGCCAGGGTGAAGTCAGACTTCTTGAGGCTCAATTATTGCCCGTTGAGGAATGCTGATGCATTGTGAGCATTTGCTCTAAAAACTCGAGAAGAGGGAAATTTTGACTATAGACTAGTCTTTTCCATCCACCTCCCTATCTATGTGTTTGAATGTACACATTTGCTTTCATGAGTGTGGATGTCTACCTATCTCACTGGATAGCCAAATATTTCTGCTCTGTGTGTGTATGTTTTGTGTTTGTACTATATACATATATATACTTTGATTTAAAATACCTTGTAGTAAGTTAGTGTGAATCTTGTCATTTTCAAATCTGTAATTAAGTCACTATTTAATCATAACATATTCTACCAAATCACTTTATTAATTTTTAAGTTGATCAGTCATTAAGTGCTGATAAAATTCAACCTTTTGATCTACCTCACACCATTAATATATCTTAAATTGCTACTAAATCATAACCATGTCAAATACTTTCATCCACGACTGGGGATTGCAGGGCAAACCAACATCTTCTGCCTCAGGGGCAACCTCAGGCAGTAAGTGACTTTGAGCCATTTTATCAGCTCTCTGCACCAGCATGTGAGGAGAGGACAGTGGGACTGAAATTCTCTGATGTCCTTGGAAAAATCTTTATACAAACCTATATGCCATGTGACATCTCTACAAAGCAACACCACAACGACACCAGCCTGCTAGATCTCACTACTTCTTAGTAATTAGATTCTTGATCCTAGAAAAGGATGGATGTCTTCAGCTCTGTTAGGTTCATGTTCAATGGGAGACCCAAGTGCACACAACCACAAACCTTAATCTTCAATTAATGCTCAGATCATTACATAATTTCAGTCCAAGGCATGCTGCCAAGGAAAACACCATGAAGACTGTGTTATCATAAACTGATTAACAAACTGTGAGAGAGAGACTTTTCCTGACACAGAGGAAAGATGGAAATATCTGAAGGGACCAAGAGGGCTAATGTAATTATGAAGGATTTGAAGCTACAACATAAATACAGGAATATACCCCCTGAGTCAGCAGTGCTCTTAAATATATGTAATTTTAAACTCAAAAATGCACCTATTAAATCACATACATGAACTGTGTGCTTAAAATTAGCCCTATGTGTAAGTCCCTTGCTGAGCCTGAGACCAGGTGAGGCACAGGTCTAAATGCTGATGTTTTATTCTCAACAAATTAGGTCCCAAATTGTTTTTAACTTGCCTTTAACAAGTCTGATATAGTTTGGGTTATTCTTGTCATTGCTGTTGGTGTTTCCCTCCTCTGTTATTATTATTCATGATAATAATGTAACTCCCACTAACATGTTGAGGCTTTAAGAAAGTCAAAAGATCACTAGTAGAGCCCAGTAGATCTCTCGTGTTGTCATTACCCACATCCGATATTAAAATATACCATTGATACAAAGGAATGGCCAAATCTCAAGGCTCGTACTAACATTCACGCCTCCCCAAAGACCACAGCTCAGTAACACTTGGTTTCCCGGAGATCCTCAGCACATACTTGCTCACATATATGTAATCTTTCTGGTATGCATCCAAAGAGAGAAATTTAACATGCTACTAATTTGTTTTACAGCTGGTTAATGATGCTAATTGTGCATGCACCTGTTCACTCAGAGGGTTTATTTAAATGAATTGACCTAATCTATGCAAAGAAATGGAGGGGCTGGGTCTGTAGCTGATGTTAGTCCACTCATGCTGGCCAAGGATCCCGCAGAGAGCCTCTCTCCTCCCAGGATTAACTGGTCAGCATCATACACTGTTGCACTGATATTCCATAAACTGAGGATTTGGGGAAATCATTTAAAGAAAAGATGCTGTTATACTTCAGAGGTATTAAGCGCAAAACTGAGTGCTCTTGTAGCGCACTCTGCCTCTGTCCTTCTCAGGCGGGTAACCCTCCATGCATCCTTCACGCTCAGTTGGCTCTGAAAGCAATGCTCTCTACATGCTGGACTGGGACCCGCTGTACCCAGCAGCTCCCCAGGGCACTGCTGGCTTAAACAGCCTCCTCCTCACCTTGTCCCCAACACCAGCCCTTGTAATGAGTCACAAGGTGGGAATGTGACCTGATGTCCCCAGCCCCCTCTGCAAGTTGCCAATGCAAGGGGCAGTGAGCAGAAGGCATGAGTTCTGGTGGGTTTTTTTTAGTTGAACGTTATAATTTTTTCATGTTTTATTGTAGGCTGAGAAACGAACACAAAAAAGTTGTGGCTAAAACCAGCTAAAATTAGCAGGGCTAGTATTGCACCCATGGTATATCGTGTAGAGTGAAAAAAAGAAAAAGGTGAGATGTGTAACAAGGAACCAAATTCCTGCCCTGACAACTAAATGTACAAGAATGAGGCTAGAAGTATCACAGCAGAGGATTAAAGAGGAATACCTTTGGAATAGAATTGCATTGAGTAAGCAGTTTGAAGAAGGACCCAGCAAAGATGAGATTGCTCTCTGGGTAGAAACCTGCTTTCTCAAAAGACATGACTGGGCTTGAGACAGTGCATTTCCTTTTCATAGCAGGGTTCCCTTCATTTCTTCCTTTTCTAAATAAATAAAAATCTTCTGCCTTTGCTTAGCAGCACCTACTGGAGTCCTGTCTCTGCTGCTCTGTGGCTGCAAATGGCATCCCATACCTTAAGTGGCACCTTAAAGGTCTCTAGAGGGTAACTAGAATGTACCACACCATCTGGTTGGAAAACCACTAGCCATTTAATAAATGCTTTGGCTTCCTGGAATCTTATCAATAATTTTGGTTACAAAGACCTATTATCAGTAGAAAAATACTTTTATGGTTCTGATCCAAAGTTTTCAATAAAGTCAGTTAAAAGATTCATGTTAATTTTAACAGAGATTGGCTCAGACACTATCCATGTGAAACCATATTTTGTCCTGTCTTTGTAAAATTTGCAGGAAAAGAGAAGAAAAACTGTTCAACTAGTCTAGTTACTCTTTAACAAATGGGTTTAGTGTTTTCAAAATTCTGCCTTTGGGATGTTCATGCATCACTGAACGCTGTTAAAATAGAATTTGACATTGGTATTCACGGCAATGCTAAGAAAACTGCCTTTCTTTATAAGAAGGAAAAAACCTAACCCTAAAAGGAACATTAAACACATAAATAACATGAAACATGGCTGTTTCCACAATAATTTGAATGATTCATTTATTTGTTTTTAGTCCAGGGCTTTTAAGATAAAGATTCATCATATGAATTATTTTTTTAGGTAATGCACACTATAAACATTTTATTTCCCCCCTCTCCCTCAAGATCCGATCCTTTCTTTTTTTTTTTTTTCTGTGGAAAGCAAGATTTTTCCAAACTTTTTGTGAATAAGTGATGACGACGGGAAGTTCTCTAATCTCTTGCCATTTACAAGTGAGTCCACGTGGAGTTTTTGGATGGAAAGTTGCTGCAGAAGGTTCCAAGAGCTGCAGGGCTCTCTAGGTCTGAGCTGGGCTGAGTGTATGGAGATGTATCCCAGGCAGCAAAATCCAGCCTTCCAGAGTACTCTTGTTTTTTCACTCTCATCCTCACCCTCTAATGAGCAATGGCAGCCTTTTCTTGCCTGCGCATTCCTTACTACCTATGTAGCCAGATCCCTTTGGGGTAGGTAGGGGAGGATTTGGCTGCTAAAGGACCATCACAGGATCAGGGTGGCTCATTCTGGTTTGGCCCTGGGGACTGCGCTCTGATTTTCCCTTTTTTGTGTGTTCAGAGGTGTTGGTTTGGAGGGAGTGTGAAATTTGCATTTCAGCAGCCCAGTCTTTAGTCCCAGGATTAACTCCTCTCATTCCTCCCTTAAAGAGAAGCTGTATCATCTGGACAGTGGCTTAGGGGTGAGGAATGAGTCTGTCCATGCCTTCTGATGATTTAACAAGGCGGTTTATTCCATTAATACATTATGTGTTGGGGCATAGCCCTTTGGAGTCAATGGGAATCCTTCCAGTTGGTTTCCATTAACTTGACATTAACTAAATATAAAAGGGAGTTGCAGTTTCAGAGGCACTTAGCTATGGAGAAACACCAGTGCACAAGACCCTGACGACCACAGCCCTGGGTGGCGGGTGACTATTAGCTGCTTTGGCTGTAAATCTCAGCTTCATGTCATGCAGCAGGCCTGGGTGGACTGCGAGCTCCACACTCTCTATTGACATTAGAGGATGCTTGTGTGTCTTCTTGTGGTGCCTTACACAGAGTTTTATGTACCAAAAGAGTCCATGCACCAGGGGTGTGAAGATAGCTTGGGTAAAAAGCTGACATTGCATCCTTACTGCAGGCATATTTGTGATATATTATTTTTTTGCCACTTCTAGAACAGGCAGTCTCCCAGGGTTAAGACCAAGCCTTGGAGGGACCAACTCTACTTCTAACAGTTACTCTGTTTAGAGAGCACAGGGTCAAAAGTAAATCCCTTTGCCCTTGCTAGAGTTCCCTCTCCAAAACCACCAAGAAACATGTAATTTCTTCCAAGGCTAAATCATTTCTCTCACAGTAAGATGTAAGATATCTCAGTAGAGACACCAGTTGTAGGCTCATGCTTGTGATGGTCCTCTCCATTCTGCCACATGCTTTCTGCCAGAGGACATTGCCTCAGCTCTTGTGCTTCAGGTCTCCAGCTCTGTGGTGGTGATAGCTCTACCTCACTGCTTCTCTTGGTTTTTAGTTTGTAAAGTTTTCAGGACTGGAGCTCCTTTACCAATATGGGAATGTGGGGGAGCGTATTTTTATGGTCCATACGCAACTGAGTGGTACAAAAACGTCAGCTGTGTTCCAATCGGACTCACTTCTAGAATATTTTGAGCATTTTTGTTTTGGAAAGAATACTCCACTTGGGCTAAAATGTGAAAAGCTTGCAGTATTTTTTTTCCACAGAAAGAGTTGCTGTCTAACTATGTGGAAATACTATCTATTATGCCACATAGTAAAGCACATTTTTTTCCTCTTTTGCAAAAAGTTCTCAGAAGCCAGCTCTCTTCTTATTTATCCAACTTTTGTCATCCCACGGGGAAAGGACTGGAGATTTAGTAATATCTTGAAAAGAAGATTGCCAATAAAAATGCAATTGTTTCTTGCAAAGGCACATTAAGGAGACAACATTTAATGCTTCCAAAAAGGAAAAACAAAGCTGAATGTAAAATAATTTTGAGGGGAATTTGTGGAATGTAACAAGGAATAAGTCTATGCCTGCTGAGATGATAGATTATTAAAATTCAATGAGACATTTCTCTAGAAGTCAGTTATTCGGTGTGACATAACTCATGATGCCCCGGGGGAGCAGCTGTAGGTGGGGAATGGACTTGGGTGATGTGTTTATGGCACAGGCTCAACAGGAATCAGAACTTTTCCACATGGAGAGCTATTTGCATGCTTAAGACATCATCTAGAGTTGCCCAGCTGGGCTGGTGGGACGCTCTAGGTACAGCCAAGAAAACATGGATTGAATACTGGGATGTTAACCCATAAACAAAAGAGGGATCCAGGACTCCTGCGCATGGGGTTGGCAACTTCAGCTCTTTGATGATAGCCAAAGAGGGTCAATTCAGATCCTAGTTCAGTTACAAAGTTAACCACACCTCCACATTCTCAACCCTATTAAGTTCTGGTTAAATCATATTAATTTTAGTATAAACAGGACGTGCTTCATATTTATGCATGACTGGCTAGGTTTCCTGTCCTGAACCCGAGCCATGATAGATGAACATCTCCGCTTTAGCCTTGTTTTTGTTTTGCTGGTTATGCTTACAGCAAACAACCATGTCTGAGAAACCTGGGGTCTGTGGCATCAACTGTTTAATCAGCTGTAGCAAGAATGTAATTGTCTTTGTTGTTAACCGTTCAGCTATGAAAAGCGTGAATAGTATATGTACATTTGGAAGCACTACACGAGTAGTTTTGTCCCTGCTTTGCTCCCTCCTACTGGTCAAATGCTTGAAATAAATATTTTGGAAGTCAAGCATTTTGCTGTTTTCTCCAAAGTTTGTGTTTTCGGTTCAAAGAGATAATTGCATATGTAATGGATAGATGCTTTCCTCACTTGGCTCTGTTAACATCATAAAACACCTGCTAGGGCTGAGTGGTTCTGAAATGTTTGTTTCTTATAAGTCTCTCTGTAATACAAAGGTACCCCCATAACTACAAAATTTTTGCTTTAAAAATTTTGTAAACTACCCTCCTTGCCACTAAAAACATATACTCGCTTTCACTGTTTTTTGTTGGTTTGGGGTTTTTTTTTAATCTTTTCCTTAGAGCATAAATATTTTCCAGGCTTGCAAAAGAAAAGAAAAAAATCTAATCAAATTTAATGTAACTGTTAAAGTGACAAAAATGCAAATCGTCCGTAGCTGTTGTTTTCGAGTACAGGGGATGTAGGATAAGGACCTGGTTCCTCCTCCCAGGGCAGCCGTTTTGCATCTCTGCAAAGGGAGGCTTGGGCTGCTTCTCTCTGCCCATACCACAGCCTGAGCAGGCTCTTTCTGCATCTTAGGGATGCCCAGCACACAGCCCCCCTGCCCACACTGAGCTTTAGGGGTGGGAAGGGCACTGGTATCCACCCAGGGCCAGGTTACTCTGGGTTGGGGTACTCCGTAAATCATGGAGGAGCAAACTCTGGTTCTGGTTGCTCTTGGGCTCTGCAGACAGACTTCAGCTTAACTGAGCTGAAACCCGGCTCATGTGGGTGATTGCTTCACTCTTTAGAGTGGCTGGATGTTGCAAGACCACTCAAGGTTTCAGTTGTTTTCCTGCACACTGGAACGTGTCTCTGGGCTGGGTGTTGAGTCATTTCTCCCAGGAGTAAGTGGCTGCTGGCTCTTGACATTCAGAGCAGTGCCTGTGCACCCAGGAGAGCAGGGTGCGGGGGTTAGCCCGTGGGCCAGCACCCTCTCAGGCGTATGGAAATTGGGTGTTGCAATGCTTGCATGAAGATTGCCAGGTTTTTAATGGAAAGTTAATGGATGGCTAACCTCAAAATGCTGGGAGCTACCTAAAGGGTTACATCACTCTACCACCCACAAGTGTTTCTTGTGAACTTTTCCCAACTTCACCAGAACCTCTCAGCCGTCATCTCCTCTGGATTTGGACAGGCAGCAACATTTGCATTTGGTTTTAATCCCCTATGAAAGGCTTTTTTTTTTTAAGGTGCTGATGAGTGCAGAAACAGGAGCAATATCCTATGTCACCAAGTGTGGCAGAGATGCGCTTGGGCACCCTGTTCCCAGACTGAGCCCTGACTATGTCAGTGTTACTATCAAGGAGATGTTGAGTGGGAGAGGATCTATCCCTTTTTCCCTCGCCATTGTCACATCTGAATCCTCCTTGAAAGTAATCAGAGGGGAGCAAACCACAGGCTCCTTTTAAATTGTTCCCAGTATCACTGCCTCTCTGTCATGCTTTTGAAATGGCAACCCAGGAAATGAAGAGTCCTTGTTTTTTCTCTCACCCCCAGCATCCCCCTTTCCAGCTCTCAGTTCCAATTTCAGAAAAAAAAAAATTGAAAAAAATAGAACTGATAAACATCTTGCCATGTTGCATAACTCCTGCCCTCAGCGCATTTTCCATGCTCCCAAGCCAGACAGGTTTTTCATTTTGACTTTATAGTTATGTCTCACTCTCTAGAGTGACAGTTCTATCGCAAAAATCTCTATCTCCTGTTTTCTAAACCTGCAACTGTTTATGTTTGTCTAGCTTTCAAATTGCTCTTGGTCCCTCGCCACGCTGGGGTGTCCTGAAGACACGGGAGGGAGAACAAGCGCTGGCTGTGAGCGGGAGGTGGTGGGTGGTCTGCGGGGGAGTGTGGCCGGAGCTGGCTGCACCGTGCCTTAGCCCTCCGTGTATGCTCCGGCAGCAAACGTCCTGCAAAACCCATAAATGTATTTTCCTTTCCTATGTAATCTCAGGCTACAGGTAAAATTTGAGCTCCCAGATCACAAGCTTTGCCAAGGGCAGGCAGGCTGCTCCTTGCCTGCCTGCAGTGGTGTACCCAACACAAATGCTTGGCTGTTTCTGACAGCCCAGAATTGACAGGGAAAGCTCAGGTATTTTGACTTTTTTTCCTTCACTTCAGTGTACAGCAAACCTGAAAGGATCCATTTGCCCGACTTCTCCATGTGGAGGAGGGTGGCACAGAGGCAGCAAGGAAGAAATCATCTCAGTGTTGCTTTGAAGCCGCTGCTGTTGTGCCTGAGTTTGCCTCTCCCTGCCCGCAAAATGTAACTTGAGCCTTCTGCATGAAACTTGCTCAATTCGAAGTTTACACAAATCATCTCGTTACTTCCAGCTTTCCTTAGCTCTCACATGGTTTTATTTGTTTTTTAGTCCTTTTCTCAGAGGTGGGTTTCTCGGCACCCAGCTGCTCCCTAATTCCAGAGCAGAGATAGCTTTGGGGGGATCAAGTTTCCCACCTGGAATAGGCTCAGCAGCCCCCAGAGCCCCAGGGAAAGGAAGAGCCATTTGATGTGAAGGAACTGAGAGATGCTGGCTTGGTTATCCAGGCAAAAGGGAGGTCATGAGGATATTACAGCTCTACAGCATCCTAAGAGGGGACCATGCTGGGAGGACACCTAATGTTCAGGTATAGCTTTACAATAAGTAAATTTAGGAGAAAAAGGACAGATTTCTGACAACCAGAACTGTGCGATTCTGAACATTTAAGGAGGTGTAGTAATCCTCTGGTTTTATAGGGATGTTAGGTGGATTTATGAAAAGCACTGTATGATAAGGATAAGACTTGAGGATGCAGAGCTCCAACCCTAAATGCCCCTCTGCCTGGAGACCGGGTACATGCACCTTTTCTGGGTTGTTTGCACTGCCAGGACTCTTTTGAGCCCTGATCCCCCCCCCAGGGTGCCTGGCTATATATAGTCACACACTATAAGATAGTCCTTGCCCTGCTTTTGTGGAGTTATTTTTCCTGCTATTCCACTCAAACACTATAATTTAAACCAATTTCTATTGGCTTAATATGTACTGAAGCTTTTCATTCTGTTGCCTGTGACTTCTTTTTTTTTTTCTTCCTCTACCCTGTGCTAATTCCTTCCCTCAGTTTTCATCTCCCAAGGCCATAGCTAGAACAGTTTTTATCATGATTATCACTCATCATAACTGAGGCAACATAACTCATGATGTCATGATAAGAAATCAACTCGCTTAAGTTATTTTGTAGACAACTCATCTCAGTAATTCCCCTGCCCTCATCCTGACAATAACCTTATATCTTTTTGGCCTGCTTTTCTTACTCACATAATTGTTTTTGTCATGATGGTAGCAGTGCTTTGTGTGCCAGAAACATATCACCAGAGCAGCTGTGATGAAAAACACAGTAGCAAAGTTTTGCAAGTCATTATTAGTCATTTTCCAAAAATGAATGGCAGCTTGGGCTGGAAGTATGTTACCCAGACAATGCCCAGGAAAGTAACATCAGTGGTGTGTGCCAGGGGCTTTCTTCTTCCCACACAGACACGACTGACTTTCACTGAGGGTGGTCGGAATGACTCATGTCCTGCCAGGAGAGAGCTGGGACCCATTTCTTGGAAGAAACAGGAGTGGAAGCAGATCCTGATTCACAATGTCTAATTTTTCTTGAAAAAGTGCTTTTGAAAGCTCCCTATGCTGTCAGTTCAGATTCAGTGGCCTGCCAGTGCCTAAACTGTTCTTTTCTCTTTGTTCCATCCCCTAAATGCAGTTATTGCATGTCTAGGGGTTACAAATCCATGCTCCTGACTTGCAGTTTCTCGTGCCTGTTCTGTTCAAACCCCAGGATGGAAATTTCCCCATTCCTCGGGATCTCCCCATGTGATGCTATGGCTGTGACTTCCTCTCAGCTCCGTCCTTTCCGTGTCCCCTTTTCACTTGCCACCCTGCCTTCGCCCCATGCTCTGCAGAAGCTCTTTGCTGAGCATCACAGGCAAGATCGCAGGCTGGTTGGAGTAACCCTTGGTTCTTCTGCTCCATTTTTACTGCACCACAACCCTTTTCCCTTCTCCATGTTCTGGCTGTTTGTGGCTGGAAAACATCTGAGGCTTTTTTCCTCATTAAAAAGTCCAGCTGGGTTAATTTTGAGAGTTCTCATTTTACCTCTTCTCTCCCCAGCCTCTAAGATGTTTCCTTTGTTGCTTTTGTGTCCCTTTTTGCATGCTTGATAAGACTGCTACTTTTTTGCCACCTTAAGATATCCATCTAGGTCAGTGAGTCCTTCCATTTTTCACTAAGGAAATATATTTTGAAGGCTTTTTTTTGTTTCCTAATAGAAATTCCAACCCCCTATATCACAGCAGTCACTGAGCCCTTCAGTGCCCCTGACTCCTCCAGCTCTACTTCCTTTTTGATACTGAAAGCCGTAGTTTTACTTGAAGTGAGTCAAGTAGTGATCACTCAGTTTAAGGCTATTTGCTATGACTTAGAAAGCACTCTTGTGGTGCTCAACCAAAAGCAGGTCAGAAATAGCAACTAGTGAGGAAGCCTGTCCAGGAATAACTGGGCTCCACCAAGATAGTAGAGTGATTTCCCCAATTTCCCCCCAGGAAATCTCTATCAAAAGCACAATTCCCTGTAGTTTCCTTCTCTCTAACACCATGCAGAGGTCATTGCCAAGGTCAAATCTCAGTCAGACACTCGGTGTCACAGCACCACATCTCAGCATGATTCTGTCTGAGACAGATGCTGACTGGACCCTGACAGACCTCGATTTTTGCATCAGCAGTGGCTTGTGATTTATCAGAGACCACCACACCGTAGAAATCCTGCCAGAGAGTCTGGACCAACTCTCCTGATAATTTTAAGGGCTTTTGTGGTCTTGATTAGGGAATGTGTCTCTTCAAGTGTAATATGTCTTCCATCCCTGAAGGCCCTGTGTGAATTTCATGGACTTATTTGGCTCTTTAAATCCTCCCTTGATGGGAAGATGTTACTGTGAGCTCATGGATGGCTGTGCTCTGTCTGGCCTTCTATAGGAGCCTGCCTTCTCGTTCAGACCTCTCTGAAATCCGTCTTTTATCCTCTGCCACTTTTGATTTGTTGGTGTTTCTTCTCCCACTAGTATTTTTTCAAGCCTGGTTTTAAGTACAAGTGAAGTTTACATATATTATGTTGTTTATAGCAGACATTTCTCCTTTAGTTTAACTGGAAGTGCTGCACCAGGGGTGGTCTTTCCTTCACTTCAAATCACCTTTTAATCTTCCGTCAACCAGAGATCACTGCCACTTTCCACTGAGTGCTATGTAGGCAGTTTAAGCTTGGCTTTGCTTGGTGGCCAAGGACCCAGATAACCTGCCCTTCTGCTAATTCTCTTTCCAAAGAAGTAAAACTCTCTATTTCCAACCTTGGGGAAAAAAAATACCCAACACCCCAAAAAAACAAAAAGACCATGATCCCATCAGATATGAGAAATTCCTCTGGGGACAGATATTTGGCACTCTCCTGTCAGCCTAATGAGTGAACAACCTATTTTGATGAGCCCCAGTGAAACCTCAGATTTGAGCGATCTCCAGTAGATGACAGTCTGCTCACCAGAGCCCTTTCAAACCAGCTCAGCTAGAAAGAATTGTGTCACTTCAATGAGATCTGTCCTTACACCCGCCCTTTCTGTGTGGGATTTCTTCCTGTTGATGTCCTTTTTGCAGTGGGCAGGGAACTTAAAAAGGATGAGAAAAATTGTCTTCCTGTGATGCTGTCATTAAATGTATACTCTGGGAACTGCCTGTTTGGCAGAAATTTGCAGAAATCATATATTTCCTGTTGTTTTGTCTTGGAAATACATAAAAATTGCAAACAATCACAAAGCTGTATTGTTATCAGTAAATGTTGTTTGCTTTACTGTTTCTTTTCTATACATTTATTTGGGGGATTTTTGGCTGCTTTTCTCTTGCATAGGCAGTAGTTAAAATTATGGTATGATTTGGAGGTCTTAACCCACTTCACTTACAAAAAAAAGTCAGAACTTGACAAAATGCCCACTAATGGAGGTAGAAAGGCTCCCACTGACTTAGAGAAACTGTTGCTCATGTGTCAGAGAACATCCAAGAAATGTTTTCTTTTATGATTTCAGAGCTAAGGAAATAGTGATTCATTCAATCAGAAAAGTAAATGGATATTTGCTCACACTTTGTGCAATTCCTATGCTGCTACATCATCATTATTTGACTTTGGATTGGGCATTGTTGAGGACAAATCAGTAGCATGGAAATGTGCTTTTTTCCCCCTGTTGTCATTATAGAGTGCCCAATCATCTTAAATGTTATTTAAAAAAAAAATGTCCAATCAACTTGAAATTTGGAGAAAATGAATATGGGAATGGGATCTCCTTTGCATATTGAAAGGAGATGTAATAAGATACCATGGCTGCCAGCAACATCCAGACAAATCTGGACTAGAAACACAAGTAAAATTTTTCATGGTGAAAGTAGTTAACCATAAGACACCTTATAAAGATTTGATTTATGGATGGGACATGTAGACTTCTGCATCACTAGAAGCCAAGGTTGGGTTGTTTTCTTCTAGGTGCTCAGCATGACTCAGAGGCACACCAGGGATGGGGTAGAGAAACTAGTTCAGGACAAGGGTCATGCCTGGGTTGGGCAGGAGGTGACAACAGGACAAGGTTCATGCTTGGGTTAGGCAGGAGAGGGCAAAAGACAGTCAGTACAGACACCTCATCCTTATAATCTCAGTTTCCATTAAGTAGGTAATTATCGAGAATATGCACTTTGAATCTCAGTTTGCATGTAGGCAATAGAAGAGTTCATCTGCAGAGAAATTTAACCCCCCAAAAACTTTTGCAGTTTTGGTCTGAAAAGACTGTTGCAGTTGTTGTAGATGGAGCTGACCAGGTACATCGGCATCACTGTAAGCCTGCAAGAAATGTTATATACACGTGGTCCAGGGAAATTCTGCTGCAGCCTCTGGGCAGCAGCGTGGTATGGCAGGTGGACAGGAGTTATAGGAAGTGGAAATGTAAATGAGGTGCTTGGTGCAGGTAAAAGCAAACCTCCTGCTTGTCTGGTGGTGCTGTGATGACAGTCAAACTGCCAGGAAGCAAGAGTTATCCCAGGGGCTGCTTGGTGGCTTCACTCCCTGAAGGAAGGGTGCCCCAATATGCTGATGAGGACATTTTGAGTACTTAGGCTCTGGTAACATCAAGCTACTTCAAAGGAAGAAAAACTGTGAAGTTAACACTAAGGGAGAAAAAAAAGAAGAAAGAAAAGAGGCTCATGTTTTGTGGTTAACAATCAACGAGTGTCACGTCTCTTTCCAAAGCAGAGGCCTCTTGATTTTTGCTTCTGTCTCATTCAATTATGCTCAAAGGACCATACTTGAAAGCTTCAGGAAAAGGAGTCAGACCTTTACAATAAAAGACATAAAGCTGCGTTTGTGGGTGCCAGCCTTTAGTTCCTGCAGTTCACATGTTGAAGAGCAGTTGAAATGCGATGTCAGGGCTGGGCTGATGCCGGGGCTGACAGGTAACCTCTGAGACACTGTGCTGACCTGGGTATGTCCTGGTTTGGTAACTGTGTACCAATCCATGTTCACTGCCAGACTCCTTCAGAGCATCTTAATAAAGAAATTTCTGATGGTAGACTAATCAGGTTGCCTATTTTCTTGTCACAGAGAGAAAATTTGGAAGAAATGCTCCAAAAACTTGAACCCTTTTCTTGACCAAGACACAAATTCCCAGACAGTCTACATCTGAGGTCCTTAAACCTCTGAGGTTGAGCACAGTGGACCCCCATATCTTGTTCTAGATCAGTGTGAATCTCCCTTCTCAAAGGTCCAAGACCCCCATGCAACCCATGCACATGAAGGTCTTCATTCACGTCCTGGCATTGTGATTGAAATTCTTGACCCAACTCTCTCAAGATTATTTGTAAATATTGGTTGATACTTATGTCCAACATACTTTAGAGTTTCTTGTTGTTACTCTTGGGTTAAAGCTGTAGGAATCTTAGGGCAACAAGGCACAGGCTCAGTGCTGCACAGGCTTTCACAATCATTTCTCTGACTCCTGCAGGGCAGGCAGGTCTCTAGGTCTACTGTCATTCTCTTATTTTTTTACCAGGATGGAAGGAAATCATACAGATGACTCTGTTCCCACTTCTCTTCCAGCTATTTAAAATGCTGAGAGCCTCCCCTACTTTTTCTGATTTGTTTCAAAGTTTATTTGAAGCTAAGGACGGGCAAATGGGATATAACTGGGATGATGCTGAGCCCAGGCTGGGATACTGAACTGCAAAAGTTCTTGGATAGGGATATAGGTAAGGAAATATGTTAGACCATTAATAAAAAATAAATCTTCCTTTATTTTTTTTCTTCTCCAAGTAAAATTCTAACAGATACCAATTTACAGTTTGGATATATGCTGTGAAGTGTTTGACATAGAGTTAACTTCATGCTGTTACTTATTTGAGGCTTTCTAGAAGTCTTATGTGGGATTTGGTGCAGAGCTATGTGGCTCAGCGGATCCCATGCAGGAGGGATGGCATCTTTTCTTGCCACTTCTTCGTTGCGATGGTTGCTCACAGGCTGTGTCATCTCATCAGCTGGGAGTCAGCATCTGCTTGGAAAATTCATTCCCATTCATAATTTAACCATGTGCAGTAGGCCAGGATGTGCATATTTTGGAAGAGAGATGGAATCAGGGAGAAGGGTCAGCGCTGAGCGCATCCGCATGTGGTTTAACTCACTGCCCATGAGAACTGGTGTGCAGCAGCTATTTGCCTTTCCCATCAACAGAGGAGACCCTCCTCTCTGCTCAGCACTCCAGCCTTGGTCCTTCTGACATCCAGGGGGTCTGAAGTTGAGTGCCAGCATGGTCCAGTGCTTCTGGAGGGCTTTTTTTTTTTTTTACAAACCAGACTCAAGTTTGGAGCAAACCAGAGACTTTTTTGTGTGTATACAAGAGCTGGAGCTTGGGCTAAGCAGCCATGTAGACACAGCCAGTGGGAACAGCAAAGCTTAAAACTTCAAGCTCTGCTTTGTTCCCCATGAAGCCAGTGAACATTAGATTCTCCTGCTTACTGGGGAGGCAGGAAAGACAGGAATTTCAAAACTTCATTCCTTCAATTTGCCTTTCCCTCAAAAATGCTGCTCTTCCTTCAACTTCTTCTCTGGTCTCTAGTCTAAGCCAAGTTTTCATAACTCCTTTTCCCCCACCCTCTGGTTTGAATTACTGCAGTGTCTATCACTTTTAGCTGACGTTGTGAATAAACTCTTATAACACAGAGAACATCTTGCTTTCTAAATCACTTAAGTGATAATCAAATTTAGCAGGATGATTTAGAGCCCAGGAAGTTTGGAGGGTGTGTTTATTTTACTAGAATTTCTTGTACACATAAGTGACCATCTTGCTGACTATCCATATGAAGAACTTCTCGTGGGAAATGCTGTGAATTCTGCTTCGCTACCCAATTTCCACTTTTACTGTAATCCAGTCTTTTGGAGGATGCTAAAATCACAGCTTTTGTTGCTGGAGATGGACTAATGCTGAAAACTCCCCAGAGAGAAATGAGCTTTCATCCAAGTGGAGGCCAGACAGCCAATTATTTTTCCTTAATAGGAACAACAACCACTTGATGCTGCATCATACTTGAAACTAATAATGAGTTAAATAATAACAACAGCTGGTGGAAAGTGAAAGAATACCAGGAAATAGCTCCTCAGGCATCCTATAGTTAGCTTGTGGACTTCATTGCCACAGGAGATTGTTGTGATGACTGCTGTTGTACAAACACCATGGCCCTTACTCAAGAAAGACTGCTGCTTATCTGCCTAAGAAATACCCAAGGGAGGTTTCTGGAAGAGCTGCTTGTTGTAGCAGTAAGGTGGGACAAGAATGGCTCCATGCTTTGCTGTGCAGGAAAGGTGACTGCTCATCACAGCTAGGAAACTCTGTCAAGGCTTCTTGGAAAGCCCAGGTAGCCTAAAATAGATAACCTGGGAATAGCTGTTTCTTGAATCATAATGCTTAATCTACCATGTTTCCTCATTTCCCCTAAACCCTCTCTATTCCATCAGATTAGTGGTCAACTGAACAGAAAAGGGTTTCTGTGTGCAACAGCTGTTGGGTTTCCATTGCAAAACCACTCATGAAGTCTACCTTTCTCCAATCTGATTCTGCAGAAAAATTATTTTCCAGCCTTAGTTTGGATCTTAATTAATGCCTGTGAAATAAATGCTGTAGTGCCATGGAAAGACGGTCCATGAGCTCACAAGCAGTGTGAACAGCCTGTCCCCAGCCTGAGATTTCCATCTCTGTATTGACAGATTCTGCCCCAGGCAGCTCTAATTAGATGTAAGATTGTGCGGAGATCCAAGCAAATTTATTCAGTTATTCTGCATATCTTGACTCCAGCAAGGTTTTCTCCAGAGTCTGCACATTAATTTTGACATAAAATTTCCTTTATAGGTTTGTAAGTTTATACTTCTAACAAACTTGGCCTATACTATTTCCACTGATGCCCATAATATGCTTCGTTTTAAGACCAACTGGACAAGCTGGGATTTTTTGTTGTTTTATTTCCAGAATACAGGCTGGAAATTACACAAGGAGCTAAAACATACATGAACCTCTTATCATCATAATCAGATATATATCATAGTGTTACACAGGAAGGGCTGTCTGTACAACAACTGGGAAAAGGTGTGAGTCATCATTTCTTACTCCATATACGTAAGTGGAACATCACACCACAGCTCGTAAGATGTGATTACATGTGAAAGAGAAGATTTGAAATATCAAGCGTTATCACTGAGATTTTGCAATAGAAATGACCTGTGATTCACTTCTAATTTCTAAGAGTTTTGCAGGTTTTTTTGGAGCTAACAAAAAGCAACGAGGAATGCTTCCTGTAACATCCAGAGCCCTTCTCTGTGCAAAGGCATTGACACACTGTTTTGGACACATAAAGGGCAAAGGGCTTGCCAAACAATTCTGTCCCCACACTTCACTATTGGCTGAAAATTGACATCCACACATTACTTTATATCAGCTCAGCCGTGTCTTGTACTCATTTTACTGGCTCAGGAGCTGCTTTTTTGCATGAATATGTACGTAACTCGTGTGTGCTGTTCAAGCTGTCTTGCTGGAGATCTGCCATCAGCTGGGGAGGTCATATGCATCTGATGGCTAGAAGGACAAATGAGTCTGAGAAAATCAATAAAAACTCTTCAAGTACAGGAATCCTTCCAGATGATGGGGATCTGCTGCAAACTCTACCTTTTCAAGCTGCGATTTCCAAAAGCTTAGCCCCAGTAAAAACAACTGTTTTCCTAAGTAAATAAAAGTATTTTGTATTTTTTCTGTCTCCTGAAAGCAAAATCCATTCAAGGCAGCATCAGATGCAACAGAAAACCTAGTGCCTCTGTTCACTGGGATGTTTCCTTCAGACCGGACAAACTGTCATCCTAGTACTCTTGTGAAGTCTCATTTTCAATAAATGAACAGCCAAGCTGCAGCCAGTGTGTGTCATGGGAACATGACCAGGAAAAGAGACTTAGAAGAAAGAAGAACCCAGGACTACACAATATCTTGATAGTTAACTCAATTAGAGCAGTTAATACTAACAACCCAGAACAAAATGCAGAGTTTTTGGAGCTTTTGGGTGAAAGCAAACATTGCCATTTCCCATGAACTCTTTTGCTCCCTGGCTGAGTTTTGCTCATACCTCAAACGTTCACATCGCTTCTTCTTTTCAAGACCTGGATAGTCGCATTAACCAAATATTGGTTTTATAGTTATGGTTAATTTTTTGTTCTTCTTGTCCAGGACAAACGAAGAGCAACAACAGAGGAAGTCAAACTGAAGTCATGTAGGCCCTCTGATTCAAGGACACGTTTGTCTAGAGGACACTGTGACTCAGACATGCACCTCTGAATTACCTTTGGAAATATTACAATCAGGGCTTTTGCAGAAGGGCAACTGAGTAGTTATAATAGTGTTGCCTGGCTTTCAGACCCATGACCCTTATGCATCCTCTCATTAAAAAAAGCCTTTTCCTCAGTATTTTAAGAAGCTGAACTTCAGCTCCTGATTCCTAGGTGGAGTAATTACCTTCAGCCATCATGAGCTATGAAACACCTCTTTTACCAACATCATTACAGCTTTTATCCAAAGTCCACTGAACTCTGCAGCTCTTCACTGACTCTTGCTGGCCCTGGGCTGGTGTATTTATACACTTAAAAAGCTGTCTTGAAAATTTTTTGAGGCTTGGGTTTTGCTGCCACTTTATATATTGAACATGACTGAGGTTTCGGTAATTGTTCCAATGGTGAAAAGCAGAAGAAATTTAGCTCACCCGAACAATCGCTCTTGTCTGATGATCTGGGTTTGATTATGGTCCTTTGTAGATGTCTGAAAATCAGTTCATATCCTCTGCTTCAGAAGCAAACCCTATAAAATGCATTTAGTGTCCCACTGGGTATTGCTCACATTTAATTCTGTGTTTATTTTTGGTCACCAACTCAGTGGGAAACTGCGTAAACAAAGCTGCTATAAGCATACACACGCGCACACAAAAAGGTTGCCAAGCAAACGGTGCCAATCTGGGTAAGTCTAATGTAAACACTGAGTCTAGACAAAATGATCTAGAGACAGAAGCCAGCTCTGATGTCAAAGGAGATCAAATGTTGATAAAATTGCTAGAACCAGGGAGCCAGAGGGCTTTTGTGTTAAACTTGGATAGTGGTTAACAGTGATGTTTTTACTCAGCTTGAGTTAATGGAGTTTTTGACCTAATATATTACTTCAGACTTCCTAACTGCATCCAGCATCTGACTTAACAGGTCGAAAAGCCTTTGTTTATGTCAGTCCTTAGATGCCTTTCTGGGCTGCAGGCTATGAAGCCCATCTTCCAGCTCTGGGCAAAGCCTCAGCGTGCTGTACCCTAACAGGCTCTCCATGGTGCTTCCACAATGCTTCCTGCTGTGGACAGATGTACGGTCCCAGGGATGGACCAACTCGGTCCCCAAATCCTCTTTCCATGTCTGTTGTCTCCTGTGAACATAGTGGGTCTGTGCACCACAGCAGCTCTGCACGAACGGGTGCCATCACCTTCTGTTCTACAAATACTCTTAAGTGTGTAATGTGGAGCTGGCTGTGGGTGATGCAGCTGAGGTCTGTTCGCTGCTGCTGCTGCAGCAGAGAAAATGGCTCAGAAACTTCTACACATTTATTTGCATTTCCAAGAAGGAAGTTCAAGTTAAGGAGTAGTTGAAACCCAGCAGCTGGGCAACACTTACTGTCTGGAAATATGCTCCCAGCAGAACTGCAATGATGAAATGAAGCACAAACTCCATCTGATCTGTGCCACACTTAGTTTTGCCATTAAAGCAATGGTATGGCTTCTTGAGGCTGTATTAACACTGCACATCATGCAAGTCACAAAGGAGCTGCTGCCCCTGGCCAGAGCATTCAAGAATGCTTAACCATCCTCTTTCTGTGCTCCACTGTTCTTTTATTTTGCATGCCTTATCTGAGATCCATATCACATATTCTACTCACCCATTGTGTCGATCTGTCTGGTTACAAGAGTACTTGGCCAGATCCTAATTTGTCTTGAGGTTGACCTGCCAACATCTGCACACACTCTGCTCTAGAAGGGAAACTCTTAGCCTGATTTCTGGAATACAGCGACAAAGTTTCCCCAAACCAAAATAACGTTCAGAGAAGAAAGCATACTAAGAAAAAAGTTATTCATGGGAAATGATTTAGAGTGCAGAACAATATGTCACTTACTAAACAGGTTAGGGTCAGTGGCATAATAAGCACCATGAAAGAGAAAATATGCTGTGTGGTTCCTGTGGTGGGACAGATCTGCCACAGCCTGTGTCCTTGGCTGCCTCTGTTCCAAAAGCACTGTCCTGCTCTGGCCAACTTCCAGGACTAGCTGCAAGCCTCTCTCAAAAGAGGATCTTCATTTCTTCCAGTTAGGCAGAGCTTTAATCTGCTGGATGCTTCTCTTCTGGCTCCTTGGCCAACAACATGCTAATGAACATGTGGGACTGAACCGTAGCATTGACGCTTCTGGAGATCTACTCTGAGGAACCGATAGGGATGTCACAGTCTTGATATTACCAGTGCAAGGGCCACCACCAGCTCTGGCCCATCCAAAGCTAGTGCCTCTCCTGGGCGCAAGACATGCAAAGGTGAGGTGTGCCTGTGGTGGCTGCACCCCCCTCCCCGCTTTCCCCATCCCTCACTAGGGAAAGCTCTAGGGAAGATGCTCTTTCATATTTCCTCCAGCTGCCCCTAAAGGCACAGAAAAGCTCTGAAATGAGGGAAGTCATATAATCTATGTTTTGGATTTTGCTTAAAAGCATATTAACCCCCCTCCCTTTTTTCTTTCGGTGGGATTTCCTTTGTTTTACTGAGCAGCTGCAGGCTACAAGGTCCCAGAATTGTAATTTTGGCCTGCAATAGCACCGAATACTGTCACAGTGTGTATTACATATCCAATAAAGCCTGACTATTGCGTCCTCTGGGCACACTTTAAAATAATTGCTTGTAAAAGCACATACTCATCTCAGCTGCAGTCATCTGAGGGACCAGTGACAGAAAAGGCTCCCTGACTTCCCAGACCACAAATTCTCCTTATCCTCCTCCATCGCACTCACCCTCCATGACCTTCAGCCCCTCAAAATAAGCTTTTCCGAGGCAATCACTAAATGTCTGTCTCTATCCCTTCAGCCTTGCTCAAGGCTGCATGGAAGTGACCCAACACATAGTGGAGGAAGCTCCTCAGGGGCAAGGGGGTAGCAGAAGAGAGGGAGTGGGGTTGTCCTGATTGTCCCGTAGGAGATGGAGGGATGCCTTTTCCACTTCCTCCTCCACAAATGCCCCCTCCTCTGTGCACAGAGGAGAAACAGGGCCAGACCAAGGTGATGGCTGTTGACTTGCCTACAAGAACACCATGCCACCATGCCACCCTGATGGCTGCCATCACTCTCTGCCTTTGGCCATAGGGTATTGTTCAAACATCAAAGCTCCTGCATAACACCAAAGAAAAACAAGTTCTCCAACCAACATGGCCTTCAAACCCCAGAGACTTTTCCTTTCCTCCTTCACATCTTAAATCCTCTGTGCAAGCAAGGAGCCCATAACCCTTTCTTGGCTGTTTCTCCCTGTCTCAGAGTGACTATTAGAAATTAGTGACGAGTGAACATCCAGTGCTTTGCAGTTTAGGGTCACTTCACTTTAAATAAGCATCCAGACGTTCACAGTTGAGGTAGCCAAAGCTCATTTGTCTTGAAATTTTCTCACGCGATTTCAGGCACAATTTCTTCTGGCCACAGCTGGGAGTATCAAGAGAATAGTCCTCTTTGCTGTGTTTTGGTATGTTTGGCTCTAGCGTTAGCCAGAACTGAAAGTTAGAAGAAAAAAAATCTCTATCTATTTGGCTGTCTGTCTGTCTATCTAATGTACTTTATGCATGTGTATAAAAACTTTAAACCCTGAGAACCCTAATGAAGCTTTATTCAAAATTAGTTTGAGTTGGACATAACGTTTTGGAAAATGGTTCTTCATTTCTAACCTAATATACGCATACTTATTAGGAATCAGCATTTCAGTCCATTTTGAACAGAAGAAATCATGAGATTGGACTGTGTTGTGTGTGTGTGTGTGTTTTCAAGGTTATCCATTTACAGAAAGTAACAGGCGAAAGTTTATCTGCTGACAGCTCATTGCAAGAATTCCAGGCAGGGGTTTGCAATATTTACACAAGGTGTTTCATTGTGAACTTTCTGAACGTTAAAGTATTAAAACTCAAGAAATACACATAGTGAGTTGCAGAAAATTAATTATCTTCCTTTCATTTCTGTACTTGCAAGCAATCTTTGCCAGTCCTCTTTCCATTCCAGAGCACAATAACACCCATAAAAGACCAGAGAGTGTCTGCTCTGTGCAACATTTCTGCTTGTTTATAACAGGAGGGGGGGAAAAAGAAGGGTTGAATTTATTACAGCTGGTGGGGGGAAATCTGGTTTTGTCCATTTTACCTGATTGTCACTGAAACCATATGTATGATATAAGTCTAAAGAAGCATACCTGTAAAGAGTTTCTGCTGTTGAGCTTTCTGCAGGGTTTTCCTGAAGTCTGACCTTCAGCAATCATGGTTTTGCCTTGTTTTACAGAGATCTAATTGTTCCTAATTTCCTGTCGATAAATGGTACAAGGTGTGGAGTTGCACTTTTAATGTTAAATTTCAATCATTTGTCTGACTTAATAGACTTGAATAGCTCTTTCAAATGTAAGTGCTTTCAGTTCATGTAGGACATATTTATATTGAAAATCAATTTTGAGTGGGTAAAGCCATTATTCAGATTGTAGGAAAGTATTTCCCACCTACAGCTGTCGAGCTCTGGGGGAGCTGTGGGCACAGGGCTTGGATCTTCTGATCTTGAGAAATCAGCTCTATAGGATCATTATTTTTTTTCTTCCAGTGAAAATCATGACACGTTCCCACTTGCCACAGGTTGGTCACAATCACATGTAGCTCAACAACTTGCAGATGTCCTCCCACCTTTGGGATAATCCTGGTGGCACCCGGACAACACTTCCTCTTGGAAACACTGTTGATCCTTTGGCATCTTTCTCCTCTTACCCATGATTTCTAGTAAAGATGAGTTTTTTTAATGGCTGGATTTTTGCCTAAATCATAAATGTGTCTTTCAGCAATCTGCTTTTTGCAACCAATTTCTCGTGCTATCACTGATAAGGGCTTCCTTAGGCTGGGGTAGGCTGTAAGGAAATCGGTGCATTTGGTTTAGAGATTAATTCTTCAGGGATTAGCTCTTCTACATTCTTCTCCTCTTGCCTGCAGAGGCAGGTGGGGAAGTTCCCTACATCAGTACGTGTCCATGGTGTGTAGTAACTGCAGCGTGGGCTGCCCTGACTCACGGAGACAGTAGCCCAGCACACATCTAGCTGAGGGAAAGGAGTGCCGATTGCCTGACTTGAAGCTTCTATCAGAGCCCCCATCTGAATGTCTTCATCTAAAATATATGGCAGTATTTCTGCTGGACCTTGATCTTGCTAGGTGTGATGCAGAGAGTAGTGTTTCTACCAGTTAATACTTCAAAGAGGCAATAAAGTCCCAGGGAAAATTGCTTTTGACCTGTGATGATGCAATTAAGGATTTGAGGAACTGTTTTAACAGGATGCAGGAGAACTTATAAGAGAACTATTAATGATATCTGATAAACCAATTCAGGTAAAGAAATTTGTGTGTAGACGGTAAGTAGTTGACTTTATCGTAGACATGAGTAACATTTCAATAAATTACAATTTAATGAAATCTTTTAAGTCAGCAGTCATTAATCCTGTAAGACTTCCACAGATTAATTTAGGCCTATGTTGCTAAACACTATTTAGGAGCATGTTAAAAAAAATATGGCTCACCATATAATTTTCCCAGCTAATACGGATCCTGAATCAGAGCAATTATTCCAATTACAACATTCTCGTGCTTTTTCATTCAGTTTTATACGCTATTTTGGAAGCTCTTGACAGGTTACTAAATTTTGACTGAGTCTTTTCTCCCTTTCCAAGCACTCAAATACACTAAAAAATCCATCCATTTCTCAATATATGGAGCTATTCTATTTGTTGTGTATGATACCACTTTCTGAGTACTGAATCTATGAAAAGTGACTGTATTTTTCCTATGAAAAGAAGATGTATATCAGAACTTTTCCTTAACATAGAGTGTGTTTTAATATAATTCGGCTCATAGCTAATCCCCTCTTGCACAGATAACATTTTATACTCAAATTTTCTCTTTGAGCTTTTCAGCCTTTCAATTCCAGCACTGGATCCATATCAGGTTTCCTCTCTTAAATAGCTCTCCTGTCTGTTTTGTATAACTTCCAATGGTTTGCAGGGTATCTTTGTTTCAAAATCTGTTGGTCTGCTCTGCTGGGACTACATATGTCTCTGTTGTGTTTAACTATCCCCTGCAACCTGTTAATATATCATAATGGGTTTGCAAAGATAAAAACCTTACAAACAAAATAATACTCCTTTCATTATGAAATAGACCCTGGAAAAAAAAAGAAAAAAAAAGTAGACGCTTGAAATGAAAAATATTTCAAGAGAAGAAATATCTAGGTCACAGCTTTTCTCAATTTTTGTAATTTAATGCAGCCTGGAATAATTGCTGCATGCATTCTTTTGAAATCAAGTCCTATAATATTCTTATTGCTCAATCTCTATTTTCAAATGTTCCTGGTAATGTACATTGTTCTGTTTTCCAAATAATTACATTGTAAAAATGCTAAAAAAGTAAGTTGAATCAGAGTTTATCCAAATATTGAAAAGAAACGTAGCCATCCACATCAGCCTGTTAGCTGTTGGTTTCTTCGTGGGAAATTAACTCTGCTTCTGAAGATCTCACTGCCACAAAGCTCCAAATTCTGGAGAAAAATATACTCTAGTGGAGGAGAGAGGGGAAGTAAAAGACTTATGGCTCAAGTCTCAGGTAATTTAAGGGAAATCTGAAAAATTAAGTAGTGCGTAAATGATGCATTGGCTTTCTGCGTCATGTATGCAATTCCCTTCGGAGAAAATAGTGGGATCATGCACGATTTCTTCTTCAGGATTGTGCCCTTTTCCTCTTATATGTGCTGCAGAAGACATTTTAAGAGCACTCTAAAGCAATTTAAAAGCATCTGATGGGGGTAAAAAGTTAAAGGCTTTCTGTACAGTCCCTAGGAATTACCTGGCAGGTCCCAGCTTTACATTACAGAAAAGGACAGAAAAAGCAGTTTTGTGAGATTTGCATTGCTGGTCAGTTCAGGAGTGAAGGGGGGAGATTCTGGAGAGGGAATAGCAGAAAAGCAATTGCACCCTCACTTGTCAGTCTTGGAAAATAAAATGTGGTCATATAATACCTTTGGTTTGACACAGAAGTATTTTTCTTTCCCTTTATCTTCACATTTTTTTGCACGCTGCTTCATATGCCACCAGGTTGGGGAAAAGATACAGAAGATAAGTACTGAAGAAAAGTATCTACTTATCTGCTAAGAGAGAAAATACTGGCAGATTTTCAGATCAGGCATAAGTGTTTGAAAAGTTAGTGTATTAAACTAAAAGATTATTTTCCACTCTCTAGCAAAAAATGAAGCACTTGAAAAATCTCAACATGTTTCATGAATCCTTCATGAAAAATATTTGACTATAAGTATGAAGTGGAGCTCACAAGTTAGTGTTACGCATTCTTTGGTATCTCTTTGCACACATGCCCTTTGAAATTAATAGACTTAAAGTCTTCTCACTTTGTGTTGTGTCTGAAGAGAATCAGTTTTCAAATAGGAAAAGGAGGAAAGCTTAAACCACACTAGTGAAGTTACTTATCCTCCCTCTCAACCACTGCACTCCATCTTCACATACAGTCAAGAAGTGTGCTGTTTTGGGTGGGATTTGTAACTGAGATCTGGACCGTTTCTGTTGCTGAACTATCTGATATACTTCCCACAGAGGAGTTCAATGGTATCTGAAGACAAGTCAGTGTGACCAAACAATTTTTGCTATGGATGATTTCCATCTGCCCAGCTAAGTTGCTATGGCATTTTTAACTGCAAAAAGTATTGGGCTTTTTTTTTTTTCAATCTCATTGTCAAACTTTTATTTAATAGAGATCTGACTGGCCCTGCAAAAGAAAACTTAAATTAGGAAACCTTTAATTGAGGTGTTTCCTATCAATCCTAATAGGTGTCTCTCTTATTACTCTTGCAGGAATAGAGGTTAACCAGTTGAGTTTGGTAATTATTGATATTCTTCAACAACGAGGGTGGTTTAAGTGGTGTTTTTGCCAGATTTTTAATTGCACTGCATAGATGGGGCAGATTTTAAAATACTTGAGCTCTGTTCAAATTTAATTATAGAGTTTTGTTGATTTTTGAGAAGTCAACACTGTGTCCATATTAACAAAATTGTCTGGATTGCCCTTAAGAGTGTTTCTAAGGTGTTAAGTCTTAGTTTTTATTCTTCATGATGATGACAGTAATTGGATTGCACTGCTGGCTTTTTTGGATAGCTTAATGGGATCTTTTTTCCTTATTCGTATGATTAGTCATAATAACCATAAATAGCCATATTTCCATCTGAATCAGTAGAGCACACTGACTAGTGCGGAAGTTCATATATAGCAGAAGCCGAGTTCTCCTTATGTGCTTGATACTGCAATGTTGCATAACCAGTGTTCACCATGGGTTAAAGCTCCCATCCCTTTTTATACAGCACAGCTACACAGTTGCCTGTGTCTGCTTGATTTCAGTTCTGGTGGTGTTCAGCTCTTGCACCCAAAATGTCTCTTCATCAGATAAAAATAATAACAATCAAATCATTCAGCCATTGAATTTTACTTTTTTTTTTTTTTTTTCTTATCTGGAATAATCTAAGAACATCATCACCTTTCTTGATTGTTACAAAAATTTATTCACAAATAATTGATTGGCAATTTTTATCAATATTCAAATGCCATCTTTTTTTTAATTAGTCATTAGATTTACAGAAGAGTGTAATATGTCTTCTTTCCATGATCAAAGGAACACACAATTTAATGCCAAGTTTCCAATATGAATACTTGCGTTATAAAATTCCTTTCCATTAATTTGTTGCTTCTATAGTTGTTCTTGTCAGTAAATGCGTTCATTAATGGAAAAAGAAACTTAAAAAGAACTTAAGACCAGTTACAGTGCATTCAATAAGGCATTAAAATGAGTATTCCTGGGAACCCTTTTTGTAGTATTTTCCCAGCAGTACGTCTTCCATTGGACAGCTCTACAGAAAGCTGAGGGAGAGAAGGAACCTAGGTCATTTTTCATGGAAATCCTTGTTCATTTAGCCCAGGGACTGCAAGACTGGACACTGTTTGGCAAGATATAATTCAATAACAGCATCTTCCCTGCCTGGGAATATAACTCAGTTGCTTGGTTTATCTGAGGAACCTTGTCTGAGTTTTTAAGTATGGAAACAAGCAGCTGGTTAAGAGGAGGATTTGAAGCAATTTTGTTTGAAAATGTGGCCCTTTTCAAACAGCAAAGCTCATCTATCTGTATTCTTTTGGAAATCTGAGATGACTGCTTATTTGAGAGAGCTTAAATGTACATCTATTCTTGGTGGTAAGCCCTGTATTTTCATATCCATATTCTGATGAAAAAGAAACTTGAGACAAATTACAAAGAAGGGCTCTTTCCCCCCCTGTTTGCAGAGGAAAGCCAATAGGGCAAAGAGAGCTCAGACATTTTATTGGAGGGACCACATCTTAGCTGGAAGATCATGGTATCCCTTCAAGTTCCTGAGATGTCAAAGTCCCTTCTCCTCCCCTCATCATCACCTGATGTCCATGTGGCAGCTTCAGCAACTGTTCTAATAGGAAATGAAATTTTAGCTTTGTTTCATGCTAAACCAAAGACATTAAAATCAAGAAATCACCACTAGTTGGGCCTCCAAGGAGGAATTAAATAGAACCTTAAAATCAGATTAGGAAGCCCTGATTCTTCCTCAAATTTCCTTGTTTTAGACCCATTTGGAGTAATGGGTATTGAAGGACTGCAGGAATAGAACAAAGGAACCTACTTACAGCAAGTAAAATGACTTCTGAAACATCTAAGAGGCTTCATTCTACTTTGGTGTAATAAATTTAAATAATGTTGTTACAGATTCACCATTAAATCAGTTTAGCAGTCAGAGACCAATACATCTTCTGTCACCTGGATAATCACATGCACAAGTTATAGTTACACACAAAGAAGATCAAGACTTACTGTTTTATTATATTTTATTCCTACCAAAGCTCAGACTTTGTTCTTTTTGCCATATTTTATGTTATCACCTCAGTTATTGTGGAGAGATGCCACTATGTCCTCGTATTGTTTTCTGTGGTTTGGAAAAGGTGATACACTTTCTTCCAGCAAAATTTGGACTGACTAGGTGGAAAGCTTTCCCCAGCACACAACCTGCCCCTTGACCTGAAAACAGCAGGTTTCACCTGACCCAACATATGCTGATGTCAAAATCTGAGCTGGTCATCCTTAGAGTGAACAAAGAGAAACAGGCACCTAACAGACCTCAACCACTTACCCTGCAGTAGCCATCACACCTTAAATACGCCTGTTCCTTTCCATGGATTCTTGAGGGACCCCATGAATCTCTCTACCCTGTGCAAGTCTCTCTTGTGTATGGTTAAAGTGCAGGGAGGTGAATCCATTGACAAAGATCTGGCTCATTCATCACATCTGCCAGTTTTACCTGTGTTTCCTTTATTTATTTTTCTGGCTACTAGTGAGTTAAATGAAAAAACCACACACTGCTAAAGCTGCAGGTTAGTGCTCTGAGATTTGGAAGGATTTTGCTTTCTTATTGTGTTATTCTGTAGAAATAACATCATTGTTTGCTGGGAAAAAAACCCACAACAAAACAAAACATCTGTTTTACTCTTCACATCAATGACTACATTCATCAAACCGTGCTAAGGCTACTGAAGCAGGAGAGCATCAAAATACGAGAACCACTGTAATGTCTGAGGGGAATTTGCAACTTTGCTGTACCTGGGAAGAACATGAGTCACAGTGTATTTGGCAAGTACAGAGACGTCAGGGGATATGTCTTACAAAAGGCAGCAAAATGATGTCAAAGAGAGCAGATGGATTGCATTGCGCTTTGCAGACTGGAAGACGCTCTGTTGTCTCCCAGAGCAAAGCAGTTGCTCTGAAACTTGTCTCATAGCACACTTTCTGCTGATGTAGTGGTCACTGTGCAGGAAGCAGCTGAGCCCTTTCTAGCACTTCCAGCAGCCAAGTTTGAGCATCCTGATGGTGTCATCCTTAGAGACAGTGTGTCTGAGGGCAGGCAATGACAAGGTTAAGGTGCTTGATAGCCACGTGACTCCAAGTGCACAAGAAAGTGTTAGATGAACAGTAGCAGTGAGGGAGCAATAGGGGACATAGATCCTGTAGAGGTCTAGAAGATCTATCAAATTTTTTTTTGGTGAATGGATTTTATTTTTTTTTTTTTGTAATTACAACACCTCTGGGGGAGAGGGGATGAAGGCTGTGCTGGGCAGGATCCTCTACAATGCAGATGCCAACTGCTCTGTGTTGGCAGCAAAGCAGTCTGTATGTGCTTTAGCTGAAACTTGGATGCAGTGCATTGACAGTGGAATAGGCTGCCCAGGGAGGGGGTGGAGTCACCATCTCTGGATGTCTTTAAGGGTTGTTTAGATGAGATGTTGGGGGATATGGTGTAGGGGAGAACTTTGTAGATTAGGGCTGATGGTTGGACTTGATGATCCCAAGGGTCTTTTCCAACCTGAATGATTCTGTGATTCTGTGACCCAGTGACTGATTGCCATTGATCCCAAGGCAGGTGGGCTCAGGTCCTCCCCAGCATGGTGCTGCTGGGAGCACTAGGTCATCACTCAGCTGCCTTTCACAAAGGTGTTTAAAAGATGTGCATGACCTCCCAGAAAAATTTCCTCTAGTCCCCTTGCTTAGGAGTGAAATGTCATGCCCCCAAAATCATGTGGGAAGATTACAACCAGATTTTCACGTTGCAACGTGTTCTGTTTACAAACGGAGACCAAACTATGCGACCAAATCACAACCCCTTATTAGAGGGGAAAGGCTGAGACGATGAAGTGCTGTGAGCTGCGTGGATGAGCTGGAACCACTCTACTATGCCTCAGCTAATTGGCACAAGACCCAATAACGTGGGTATCCCACCAGTCGTTTCATACATAAAAGCTTGTAATTGTGTGAGTATTTCCACTCACTCTTAATTCAGCTGATGAAAATGCACAGATGTGAGGGTAAAAGGTTGTGTGAGAGTCAGGATGTCGCCAGCTCCTCTTGAATAGCCTCCCTGGGCTGCTCAAACATTATTTTAATAATAGTAGCAATATTAATATATTGTAAATTGAAAAGGAGAGTTAAAGACACAAGAAATCAAGAGGAACAACTTCTCAAAATTGAAAAGCCACCCTGGGGGAGGTGAGGACTATGCACTTCTGCCACCCACCCTGCCCTCTCCGTACCCATTTGCGCAGCCCATGGTCAAAGCAGGGGTTGTACCAGCCACCTATGTGGGCCACAGGTGGTCAGCTGTGGGTGCCCAGAGCACCTTGCACCACCAGCAAGTCTCTGCTGCAGCCACGGCTGGTTGGCTGGCCCAGCCGGCTTGCATGGGAGCTGTTTGTCAGGTGCTCCACTGACACCCCCACTCCCCAAAAATGCTACTGGGAGAAGTGCCAAGCTTGCCCTCAAGACATCTTTCCTCAAGCAGCTGGACTTGCTCTTCTCACACACCAGCCCTCTTCGGACCATTGCATGGGCATTTGAGCAACTACCCAACCATAAAATAAGCATAAATGTTTTCTCAGGGAGAGAATGAGGAATGTGTTTGCAATCCACTCCAAGATTTCCCTAAAATAAAGACTCCATGTCCATGGACAATAATCGTGTTAGCACACCGGGAAGTTAGAACAAGAAAAGGATCTAAAAAGAGGCTCTGTTGGTCGCACACTGCTGGGTTTGTCCCTTTCTGGACACACTTGATTAGACTCTTTTACTGGTTTGTAGACACCGTAAATCTAACAGGGAAGGACTGAAGTACTGACATATGGTTAAGATAGTAAAACACCCAAAACCTTTCCAAGCATTAGCTGAATTCCATCCAAAATTCCATTAAAATACATACTGAAATAATGTGGAAAAAGGGGAGGGTTGTTTTTTTTTTTTTTAGCCATTTATGTGGTTTTTGGTGCCTATAGTGTTATCGTGATTCTTAGTTCAAATTCCTCAAGTTCACACACCCCACACAAAACACTGCATTGACTTAGTGCTGTAACTAAGATCCATTCAGGGAACTTTAATCTCATGGACCCTCAAATCTAACACTTCCAAATTAACACCAATTGTGGTTAGTTTCTTCATATTCACTCTCTCTAGATATTCATTTCTGGCTGTGTGCAACTGCCGACCGGAGAAATGTGTTAGAAAGATTTAACTCTAACCTCGTGCAAGCGAATGATGTTTCAGAGTGTTGGTACTTTGACAGGGGTCTGGACACTGGTGCATGAATGGAGACAGTTTGGAGAAAAGTTTCTGGTATTTTGATTCCTCAAACCCAGTCCACTGATGTCCAGGGCTGCAATGACTGGGCTTCATCAAAAACTTGCCTTGCTTCCCCAAATCCTATCTAGCACCTTAAAAATGTCAAGAAGACTCATTCTTTCTTCTAAGTACCTTGATGGGGAGAGTGCAGAATAGACTACTATGGGCTATGATGTCTTCACAGAAAAGTTAGAGGCATCTGAGTCATGACTTGTGTCAAGGACCTCCAAGAAATCCTTCTTTGGCAAGCTGGTAGCAGTCCAGTGCACATCACTATTTGATTTCAGGATCTAAACCATTTTCCCTGTATTTGTCCAAACTGCACTGCTTGGACAACAGCAGGAATAACTATGAGTGAGGTAGATGGCGTTAGATGATAACGCTGGGGCCTTAGTGTTGGACTTTGCAATCAAGGTGGGCTACAAATATACATTGCAGTAAGTCATGTCTCGACACCTGAAAGGCGAGGAGATGTTGCTGCATCTGTATCTGATTTGCGTGTGCCCCGAAAAGGAAATTGTATTGCAGAAGAGTTTTGCACTCAAGCCATGTTTTTATTTCAAGCTGGTGAGATTTTGCTGGAGGTCCACTACCTAACCCTGAATTTTGTGTGGTTTTAATATTTTGACATCACAAGTTAAGGCCACACTGAAAAATTGTTTTGCATTATTTTATTCATTTTAAAATGATACATTTATCTGGGAAACAGTACTGCATAAATCTCCTCATACTGAACAGTTATTGGAAAACTACTGGAGTTTCGTCTGAAAATAAAATTTGCTAAAATATTCTTTTGAGATGAGAAATTAGTTAGTCAACTTACCTGCAAACCAGGGAGAAAATGGAATAACTTTCAAATGTTTTACTTCCCTTTTTTAAACAGATTTTTTTTCCCTGTTCAATTTAAAGATGGCTTTTATTTTTTTTCCCTGAAAAAACAACTCCAACTCTTTTCTAAAGGCTAAGAAAATAACAATCCAAATGTGAAAATGACACAGAATCATTCATTTATAGTCACACAAAATAGATTAGTCAATCTGAAATTATATTTTTTTCTGTTTTTCTGCTGTGGCAGCCAAATTAAAAAAAAAAAAAAATCCATTCTTTGCACTGCTCTAAATAATGTGTTTCAAAAATAGTCCAAAGGGATACATTCACACAGAAACAAATTCTCTTTCATTTTTCAAGTCATCCAATGGAGAGGGAAAAAGGACCAGAAGCTCCTCCAAGTTTCCTTCTGTTGCTTCTCTTAAAACAGGGAAAACACATTTCTGACCACATTACATGTTTTAGTTGGACACCACTAAATACAAGGCTTCTGCTGAAATGCAGAACACCACCCGACCAAAGTTCAAAGTTGGGCAACCAGCCATGATTATTTGTAAAATAAAATGAATCCGAAAGCTGTCATAAGTGCAAATGCAATGGTAACTTGGAGCATCTTCCTGGTTGTTAACACCCTCCCGTGGTGGTCCCTGACTCATTTACCCTGAGATTTACCCTCCTTTTGTGGCACAGCCAGAAATTAGGTGCATGAGGGCTTTTGCTTGGGATGCTGGGTTGTCCTGCCATTCCTTCCTTCATGTTCCCTGCTGTGTTTTGGGTTGGGCACTACTTGGAGACAGCATCATGATTTTCATGGATGGTATTCAGATATATGTAGTCCATGCACAGGTAGGAGGAGGATGAATAAAGGACATGCTGTTGGAAAGGGACAGGGCTTTCCTCTGAGGGCTTTGTTGTAGCTCCATCATCTCCCCCTCACTGGGAGGGTCTTGGTCCTTCTCACCTCTGATAGCCTTTCCCTGTATGGCGTGCCATGTCAGCAGACTTGGCCTCCTTCCTCCACACACTGAGTGAAAAATAAAGCTTTGGGGGAAATGTGTCCCTGATGTCTCTTAATGCAGGGACCTTTTACTAAATGTTGTGTTTTAATTCTTTAGTTTCTACTTTCTGGGGTTGTGTTTCAGTTCACTTGGATGTATGAATTCAGGATTTTATGTATTTCTTACTCTTTTGACTCATGGGGACATTTCTGCCAAGCCCATGGTAGATTCTGTGTGCTGTGAAATACATAATTGCATTCACACTCTCTGGTTAAAGCATGTGGCTGTTAGTTAGCTTGCCAGACTCCTGTATCTACCAACAATTTAACTAGGAGAACACTTAGGAGTGTAGCAAGGAGTGCAGGATTTGCTGCTTCTCCCACCCCAGATCTCTATCTGCTATGAGATCTGTGGAGCATGTCTGTGCAGTTGGGCAGAAAAAAATCCATTTTAAAAAAATCAACAGCAAATATTTGCACTTCTTTCCATGCCTAAGAGCTGGTCATCCCTGAACCTTTCCCCCCAGGTTTGGTTTTGACAACAGAAAGCTCTTTGGGCCACTCAAAACTCTCCGAGTTGTGAGCTTCAGGGAAACCAGCTTCTAAGGCTGAGAGGATCTAAGAGGGTGATGCTGCATCACACGCAGCTGCCTTGGATGTCTCCATGCCAGCTGGTGTGACTAAAACTGGCCACAGCTCCTGCCCAGGCGCTGGTCCCTGATGAGGTGTGTGAACTGCTCCACCCCAAACCCCCTCACAACTGGTCCTACAAAAACGTCCCTAGGTTTGAACTTGCCCGCAGTTCAAACAGTGGTTTTCACTGTAACCAGAGAGGCTTTCAACCTTTTTTTTGGCTGAAGCGGCTCGCCAAAATTCAGGGCTTAGCACTTTTTTTTTCTCCCCCCCTTTTCTTTCCCTGCTTGGCTGGTGGGAAGAGGAATGCCTGGCTGGAGTCAGAGCTGGTGGTGATGTGGGCCGTTTCTTCCATGGGAAGCTATGGAGTCCTGCTTCCCCCCGCACACCAGGAATCAAAGAGCCGGAAAGGCTCTTCTAGCTTGGAGAGCCAAGTGCTATTCCCAACCAGTCCTTGGCCCCAAAAACTTCCCTTTGGACTTTCTCAGTTCCTGTGCTTATTCTGGCCTCATCCTCTGCTTCTCGCCGCTGCTCCCAGACTGCGGGCATGCTCCAGGCGCTCTTCCCACTGCCACGTCCACCAGACACCATCACCTCCATGATGGGGTGGAGTTCACGGTCCTGCCGAAGGAGGTCACCTCACACCAACCCTTCGTCAGTGTCGAAAAAACCCTTGTCCACCACAAGAAGACTTACAACAGATGACAACAAGAAAAAACAACCATGCAGCACCACTTGTGGTCTGCAGGCTTTCAAGAGCAGCAGGACCTGGTGTATCTCACCTCCTGGTGCCAGCTGCAGGATAGAGCAGCTCATGGAACCGTGCATCAGCAGCAAGGATGGGGGATTGGTATTTAAGGGTTGAACAGGGCATATAATACTCTGAAGCAGTACATCACCAAGATTTAATTAAGACCTGTTCTGTTGTAAATGGTGTACCAAGTGCATTTCATGGGTGCCATGCTGCACATTTTAAAGAATAATAACAGTTGTACAGCTTGGGGCTTCCTCTCTGAAGAAAACAGATCCAACATAATTCCATGTATATATATGGCTGCTTTAATAAATATACTTCTGTATGCTGTAAAAATAGAACATTTTCCTGGCCCTAAGGGTATGGATTTGTCTGCAAACATCGCTGTAACAAGAAATTTCAGAATCCTTTTCTGCAGCGGAAAACAAAAGATTTTTAGTAAGCACTTGATTAAAAAAAAAAAAAAATCACTGGAGTTGTCTGCAGTACAAAACTTTGCAACTGTTGTTATTCACATCATCAACAAACAGTCTAAAAGAAGTGGTGTGCAGGGGTGTGGGAAAAAGAGCTTTGTGGTTTTCAGTTTCATCTCTGCCTGTGAATCACTTTGCAGTCTTGGGCAAGTGGCTTAACCTCTCGGGGACTCGATCTATTTAGCTCTGCAGTGGGCTGAACAGTATTTAGTGGACCTCATTTAAGGGGGTGTTTGAAATACCCATGAGAGATGAGAAGATGCAGAGTCCCTGAAGAAAGATGGCATGTAGCTGTAATATGGTATTATCATGCTTGCTGGAGTGTCATGGCTTTATACTTCCAGAAATCCAGATGTCTTACATGAAAAGGGTGTTATTGCTATATACGTATGGATTTTTCTTCCTTAGAGGCAAACAAAGCAACATCTTCCAGACAGGGACCAAGATCCTGACATCCTCATCAGGCTGACTCCCACCCAAGCCAAGTACTGTTTTGCCTGAGCTAGAATTTGGCTCTTTGTGAATTATTCAACACAATCCATTGACTCTTTAACCCATAAATTGTCAAACTCAATTATTTCCAGCTAAGTAGATGACTGAAAACAAATAACCTGTAAGATAAGGTACTCTGGCTCTAGTTTTAAGTAAAATTCAAGTTTGCTAAACATGAACATTGTCGTTACATAAATAACAAGAGAAAAAAATCACCCCCAAAGCCAAAAATCGTTTTTCTGCAAAAACATAGAGGATCAATTTCTCTAGTTTAGTATTACCAAACTTGGCAGTAATTCACATTTGAAGTATAATGATGTCATCTGGTTGGCCTTTTCCCATCGCAAACAGTAAATCTTAAAATCTGGAGAGATCTTTTATTTGGTTATTCATATTGTACTGCATCAAGGGGTTACAACACATGTGCCTGGGCTTATTAAAATCATCTGGAAGAGAAGAGCTTATTATTTAAAGGCGCAGTACTCGAGCCTATGCTGTTTTTCTTGGAGACTGTTTTTTTCTGATGTCAGCTGCACTTACAGTCGTGTGCTCACCACCACTTGTGTCACATTGAGAGGGCCCTTTGTTTGGAATGGCTTTTTGTAGTGTCTGGAAATAGACACTCTAGCCCATGGACTTGCATCTGTCGTCCAAGGGTGCACAATGCCTTTCTTCTTTGGGAAGGACTTACACCATCACGGTCAATCTCCTCATTGGCTTTTGAATGGAAAGTTACTACTCTCTGGTGATGAAGTCCACATGAAACCTCCCATTTTAGGGAACAGGCACGTTGTTGTGCTCTAGCCAGCCAAATCTCTTGCTCCCGGGGACAGTTTCATTGCATTTACTCTGGTGCAATGAACAAATAGGAGGCTGGACTTCTTCAAGTCCTGCGGTGCCTTCAGCTGGGCTGCTCCTTTCCCTGCTTTCCCAAATTTCCGAAGGCTTCTTTCTCCTGCTCATTTTTATTTACGTTTCTGAGGTTTACGTTGTTTTGGGTTTGGTTTGGGCTGCTGGCTGTTTTTCTTGGAAAAAGCCCTGGTGGAGTGAACGCAGGATGTCCTCACGACGCTGTTTCGTGGAAATTTCCCTTGCTGGAGATCTCTCTGTGTTTCTCTAGGGCATCGAGCCAGCTCAGTATTACCAAAAAACCTGGGGTTTTTTGCAGTCAGTGGATTCCTCATCACAGATCCATGCAGGATCTAATTATGCCTCTGCATAGTTTTTTTCCCTATTTACTTAATATCTCTGCGTGTGTGTTTGTGCCGGCGCATTCTGCCCCTTGAGTCCCTCTGTGTTGGTTTCTTCCTCCAACCTGTGTGGTTAGAGGTTTCACTGGTTTATTAAAACTCTTAATGGTGTGGGGGAAAGACCCTTTTTGTAACTTAGCCAGGTAGGAAAGTTTCATGCTGGAGTACCCAAGCGAAACTTTGCTGAACTCTTTTCCTGCAAGAGCATTATTGAAATGCTTCCAGTCAATTGTGAACACAGAACAGCAACAACTTAGATAGCAAAGCAACGATTGCCAGGTACACAAAATCAGCCCATGGCTGGAATTAGAAGTTTAAAAAAAAAAAAAAAAGAAAAAAAAGAAAACAAACCACCACATTTTTTTCTTCTATTTGGAGAAGGAAACAGTGTCTAACACCTGAAAAATTAAGATTAATCCATTTTAGAACACCCTTTTACTTTTTTCCCCAAGTATTTGGCAAGATGTAGCAATAGGAAAAACCCAACTGTAGCTTTGAAATTAGCAGATGATTCTCCACATTGAATGCTACCATGAAAACTACAATTCTGTGGTGGGGATGGGTAACTTCAATGGACACAAACAGCTTGAGGCATGTGATTGTAACATCTGCCACCTAAAGTCTTATTTTGGTCATTTCTTCACCTTCATCATACCAACCTGATTTTCAGTGCAGCTGTTACTGCATGCAGTAGTGCTTATTGAGTAGGTCTCTGAAACCTTTTCCACCCATGGCAAAGATTCCTACATCAGCCACACTCATGTAAATAATTTCTATCCATTTATCTATATAAATAGTGGAGGGATAAAAGGCAGATCCCTCTGCTATCTTAAAAATTCTAGATTGTCTGTATTTTAAATTTCAAGGGCTGTCTCCTTTTAGCACAGTGCTGTCACAGTTTTCTACAATTAATGTGCTATCTCAAGGGTTGTCCTTGTGCATCACTTTCCTGGCCATGAATGTTTATTTTTCTGTGTAAGGACTATCACCACAGACTTGCTATAGATAATATTAAATCCTGTCACAAGAGATATAATAGCCTCTTCATGTGGCTTTGTACACCACGTTGCAGTCTGTAGTCTCAACCTTGCTTGTGTGATCATGCAGGGTAACTTAATGCAAATGATGATGATGAACAGTGTTGTCAGGCTTTCAGCTACGCTGGCTTTGTAGCAGCAGCTGCCGTAACTTTGTTGTGTCTCCATTTCTTCATCTCTGTAAGGGATTCAGTACCCTCCTTCAATCTCACATGGTTGCAGTTGGGCCACATCACGAGTTAATGTTTGTAGGTGCAACGCAATTGCCAGAGAGTGCAGAAAGAACATGTATAAAAAATCAGTTACAAATTTCCAGCCAGGCTTATAACTTAAATCACCTTTTTTACAAAAAAGGCCTGCTTTCCATGGGGGAAAAAATTGACATTTCCTGAAATCACTAGAAGTTTTCATCTGACAATGAAAAATTTACTAGCCCCAGTTGAAAGCTTTTTGATTTTTTTTATGAAAACATAACCATCCTAGAAAAGAAAAATCTCCTTGGCTGGTCCTGGTTCATTGTTGCTTTACTCTGTATCTTCTATGATCACTGCTGCATTGACTTTTTCTTAGCTTAGAAAAAGTGTTTTGATTAATATTGTTGCAGAAGCCTGTTAAATGACAGTGAATATTTTAGAGTTATTGTACCTGCTTTGTCAAACAGAACGTGCTTCCAATTAGCGTTGGTCTGCACTGTTTCAAAATAAATGTGTATCTCATTATCAACTGGTATCACAGGTTTTGGACCAAAATACATCCCAAAGGAAATGTAAAACAAATATTTCATATCAGTTGCATAAATCATGAGAAAATGTGCCTTATTTTTTTTCTCTCTCCTTCTTGGGATGCTGTACCCCTTAAAACACTGACAGCCATGTGTGCCTATTGCTGTCTAAACACAGGGCTTGGTCGTCCCCACTCTTTTACTTGGCATCCTGGAGAAAGCAATGGGCAAGTTACAACTTCATAGTGATTTAGGGTCAGATGGTATCAGCTGCAAATAGCCCTGAAGAAGGAGGGATAAAAAAGTGTTGTCCTAGGGGAGGTGGCAGGAAGGCTCGCTCCTCTGGGGCATGGCTCTTCCCTGTGCTCCCCCCTGTGCCCAGGAAAGGTGTGGAGCTCTCTCCATTCAATCTGTGCTCAATCACTGTGCTCAGCAGCACTGACCTCTCCTCTCTTCTGGGTTCTGTTTCAGTCTACAGGAGTTGAGAAGCATCCTTATATTTGATCTTCTCCCATCAAACCACAAACCATGACAAATAATTTGGGTTAGCCCAGTATTAACCCTTGCTGGAACATCTAACCTGCCCACAGATCAGCTGAGGTTTGTCCAGGGATTCCTGGGATTTGAGTTTCTGTAATTTAAACAGAACCAGTGTCCTTTAAATGAGAGGATATACTCCACCACAGAACTCTTGATATCCCATCCACACAGAGTAGATGTTCCCATTGGTGCCCCTACCTCATACAGCCTACCTGAAGAGCTTGTTTTCATCTCTCACTTGTAGAGAAGGCTTTTCCCTCTTTCTAACACGTTATTTATCTGCCCCATCAACTTCCTCTGCTTGGCTTGCTCCCCTGCCTTGCTCATCAGTTTCACTTCAGCCAAGACCTTTCGAAAAAGGTCCTCTCATGCACACACAAAAGAACAAGTTGGCTATATAAAATAAAACAGACGGGCCTACAGAAAAGGCACCATGCCATAAAATTAGTTGTTACTTAGCCACTACATGGTCTTGTTCTGCAGCAGCTTCCCTCTCTGTTTCACCCATCACCTGGTATGCCTTCGCCCTCCCTGCGTTGCAGGGACCCCAAGGCAGGGCTGGTGGCTGACTGCTCTGCGAGGTGCCTGGGCACTGTGGATGATGGTTCAGGTTTTGTTTGCTTTCTCTGTGAGGCAGCTCATGAGACAGGAATCAGCCCTGGCTGTGAGGTGCTGTGTTGCTCGGCTGAGCCATGCTGAGGATAAAACACGTTTAGGTGTGTCTGCCCGTGGCAAAGCATGACCAGTCCTGATGCAGATGAGAAGTGTGCCTGCGGTGTGTGCACCTCTCTGTTTTGGGCATGGTTAATCAGTCCTACTGTCCTTTCTCTGATCATCTCCAGATTTTTCTCTCCATTTTGCTTAGGAATCTGATAGCAAGTGCAATTTTTATTCTTCTTCTTTCCTTGGAGAAGAAAAATTCTGTATGTTGTTATTTTTAAATTCAGGACATGCATAAATATTCAGCATCAGCAAAATAAATGTGAGTAAATATGTGGCCGAGTGCAAATGAGGCATTCAGCAGGGATACCTTTCAGCTGCTGAAAAAAAGAAACACATTGAGGACATGCAGAAGGTGCCACTCCCCATCTGCAGTGGGGACTCTGGAAGGCTGAAGGGCTGGAAGGTGCTGGGTCTTCTATGAGAGAAGAGCAGTGGAGGATGTGAGGGATATAAAAAACAAATATGAAAGGAAGGAGAGGCTTTCAAAAAAAAGAACGCTGTATTTACGTATTTTATGAGGCTGCACAGGAACTGGTTGGAGGGATGCTGCACAGACACGTTGTCCAAATTGGAGGGTGTTAAATGCTTGGATTATATTCAAGTATGCATATTCACCATGTCGCCTGTTGGCTTCTAGCAGCAGACCAAATCCCAACGGATCCCTATTATTAATTTATCCTTGATTCTTAGATAGGCACAGGCTATTTTGATAAAGGGAGGAGAGCTATTGTGATTTTCCTTCCTTTATTGCTCCACCCAAGATAAAGCAGACAAGATATTTTACAGCATTGTACGTACAGTCAATATATCGTCTAGCAAAAGGTACTGGACCTCAGAGACCAACCTCCCTTCTGTGCTAGGCTCTTTAGTTCATATATAAAACTGGAGAAGTTTGATTTTTCAGGATTTTCAGCTTGTTCCTGAACTGTTCAGCCCAAGCTTTTCTGTTTCAGATCATATTATAGAAGTGCCTGATGAAGACACATGCTTGATCTCTACTTATCTTTAAACATAACTCAAAGGATAAAGTCCCTATTTGGATGAACATTATGCCAATTTTTTTTGGTGTTTTCTATTGCACAGTTAGTGCTGCCTTGAGTCCTGCTGTTTTGCAGCAAGAAGCTTCTGGCCAAATCATTGATTCTGGGGCCATAGCAAAGAAACTTGCCACAACAGCCTTTGGCCCAAATTCAGTCATAATACAGCCTTATCCCTTCAAAGAATGTGTTCCAGAAACTCTGTGTAAATGTTGTTGTGGGATCACTATGACCCACACCTTTGGTAACACAGGCTTTTGGTCACTATTACTTCTGTCTTATCACTGTTGTGTCTCTGCATAGACCTTTGAGCTGGCTTTGCAAAACACCCTGTGAGTTTTGCAGTGCTTTTGCTGCCCACCACATCTCTCAGTCCCCTGGCTGGAAAGGTTGCAGCTAGGTAGGAATGAGAAGTCACAATGGACAAGAAGGAAAAGTCACAATGTACTCAAGAAATCTGTTTTATTATATGTTTTCTTGCTACAAGACCAGTTCTTCTGTCCTCATGGGTAGGGACTTTACAAGCAAGGAAATGAGAAAGGTCTCTGTAGACCTGAATTACCCTAGATGTAGGAAAGGATTTGACTGATGGTGTTATTTCTGGTATTGGTCACAAAACATCACTCTCGCACAGATGGGATGAGGGCTGGTGACTGGGCCAGGTCCAGCCATCCATCGCACTGCACAGTGGCCAGGTACATGCCTGGACCCTGGTAGCATAAGCCATATCTATCCTTTTGGTGACTTTTCAGTCACACCCACATCAAAATGTTAAGCCTCTTCTGGGAATAAAACAATGCAGGGGACGTGCATGATGAAAGGGCTCCCAGGACCGACTCGGGGCTGAGCCCAGAGGCATACCGTGGAAGTGACGTGTTTCATGTCTTTTCCCATAAGAGCCTGGTATCAGAGGGATACAGGACTGGTACTGTGTTTACCCAGGCACTTTGAATAAATCTGCTTCCTCCACCAATACAAGCCACTCAGCCAAAATGGATTAATGCCTCATAAAAGGGGGCACCTGCTCTATTATCCTTTAAAGGAAAATCAGCCTTAAAAATATATGAATAACCCACGTTGTTTTAATGAGACATGGAAATTAGCTGTCACTGCCAAAACACAGCTCCTTCTCTCAGCCTCCTGTTCTGATTATAAGAACAGTAATTTGCCAGCTCCCGACTTCCTGCTATTAAGCCAGTTGTTCAATTTTCACAGATATTTGTGATATTAACCCGGAGGCTGACATTCACCCAGCATGGATGATCACCTCCACCTTCTTCTTCTCCTCTTCTTCTTCCTCCTCTTCTCCTGGGACAGGGTGCAAAGCCACAATACAAGGGACATCTTCATGTCGCTGAGCACTGGGGAAAGACTTCTGCAAGGGGCAAGAAGGGGATGTCCATGAGTCATGGGGAGCCCAGGAGACATGAGGCCCCTGGCACCAAAGGCAACCAGAACAGTGAATCAGCCCCCGAATTCCCTAGAAGACTTGCCGCCACAGCCCAGGCCTTGTTTTTTCCTTAGAAAAAAAGTCTTCCTCTGAAAGAACCAGTCTTTTAGAGGGAAAAACCCTGGTTTCTTTGCAAAAACAACCTACGTAGCATAATAAGATTACTGCATATTGTGAAATCTATTGAAAGAGAGAATATCTACAGGAAAAAAAGGACTTTGCATGCCTGGCTTCTGCCAGAAAAGTGAGAAAAGTCACCCTTGCAAAGAAGAATGCAGGTTTTCTTCTGGTAACACCGTCTGTTCTTTAACACAAGAAGGATACTAAGCCCCTGAAGTTCAGGGCTAAGTTTGTTAGTTGCTGTACTCTCTGTATGAATGACACAGCTACATATATCCCTGGTCACAATGTCAGTGGCTTTCTGGAGTGTCCTGAAACACAGAGCATGTTGCAGGTCACTCAAGGGATCACCAAATATTAAGGGGACTCCCCTGCAGCCATGAGCACTAGTAAGGGTAGTTTAATCAAAGGCACTTTGGTCCACAGGTCAAAATTTAAGAATTTTCTCTTGTTCAGATGACAGACTTCCCTATGCTTGGACAGTATTAGCTTAAAACAGATTCAACCTTTGCCTGTTTTGGGGTGGTTTTTTTTAAAACCCTGTCGCCATTCTGTCTAAATACTACAGGAGAGGTTTTCAAAGACACAAATAGCAGTTCAGCTTCCAACTCCCACCAGCTTTCCAAGGGAGATGACCATGAAATTGCCCTTTGTACAGTGAAAATCATTCCTGCCTATACTGCGCCCTTAGGTTACCCATATGGGCATCTTCTGTTGACCTCAAACCCCCATGGAGCTCGTGTTCCCAGCTGCTGGCAGGGCTGGCACTTGGGTAATAGATAATATTGCACCCTGCATATTTCACTGTTTCATTTGGGTGACAGATTTTTCCAGTGTTAAATGCCTGTATTTCTGTGGCTATATATATGTATTTGTGTAACATTCTTATAATAACATTACATTGGAAATTAGTGGCAGGCAGGATCTATATTTTAAACTTCCTTTTCAGTGACTGATAGCACAGTTAAGCTTTTCTAATGGATTTCCTTACGTTATCCACATATGAAATGCCACTGACTCCTCTGTTGGTTCCTCTTGTATTTAATTTTCTACCACAATCCATGTTCTATCTCTTCATTCCAGGGAAATATGGATTAGGTGAAGTGTATTGGACACACAAAATCTTCTGAATATTTTCCTCCAAGTGAGGAAATTCTCTGTTGTTGGTTTGTTTCTGCGATTGGGGCATGCTCGCATACAGGCAGAGGATTCTTGGTACACACAGTTCCTTTCACAACTATAAAACATTATTGTTTACAGAGGTATATTTTCCCAGATCTCTGCTGTATTAATCATTGCTTCTGACCCAGAATGTTTATTCTGAAAAACAACCACCACTGAGTCTCCCTTCTGGGATGCGATATTAAAGTATGAATGCAATGGAAAGAGCCAGAACTCTATTGCATGGAGGCTCTGCACCCTCCTCATGCTCTTATTTGCCTTATAAGTCATACCCTAGGAGCTAGCCTGCACTTTCCAACTGTAATTGAAGTCCATTGATCACCTCCTTCACAAAAATCGTGAGTCAGCTATAACCGACGTGGCAAGGCTGTTTGTTTATTCTTCTGAACAGATGTTTGAACGGTCTCTCCAACCTCCAATAAAATATTGCAGACAACTGTGAAGTTTACTAACCCCTTGTTAAAATGATCTCCTTGAAGTCTTTAGCTCACCAGAAGATAAACTGCACCAACATGGCATGCTCCCACTCTGAAGAACAGAGAGCCATTTCCACCAGCAAACAGAGATTATGCCCGTAAACTTTTGCACTGGAAATCGTTGCGTCTCTGGTTTAGATCAATGACATTAAAACAAAGACAGACGGAATATTTTACTCTTATCTGAGGCTGTGGTTAATTGCCTTTCTGATTCCTCACATCTCTGTCTCCTCTCTTCCTTTCCTGCTCTTGGCACTGGCCTCAGTGCCCCAGTGGACTGGCTGTCTCAGGATGATGGCACATGGCAGGAGGCTTTACACCCCTCATCCTTGTGTCCGCAGCCTGGGGTTAACCCCAGGTATGGCAACACATCTACACTTCAGGAACAGCACTCAGAGCATGACCTGCAGAAGTGGTTTTCCTTCCATCAGCAGCAAATTTATGCAGGGTCAATGTTCCCATTCCCACTGTGCCATGTTTGCACGTGCTCTCTGCCCACTGAAGGATGGCTATGCTCAGCCCACCCAACAGGAGAGGGCAGCAGCATGACAGACAGGTCTAAAACCAATGAGCTTAGAGCTGGGACAAGACAGAGGACAAGAGGGGAAGAGAATGGGTTGACCATGCCCAGCAGCATCTCTGGTGGTCAGTACCTGGGACATTAGCTGAGGACAGGGTGACCAAGTTGGACATGCTGCTAATAGTGGCTGACCAGTGCTTTTTTTCACCAAGACACATTGCTCCTCTAAAGCTATATAATGCAATACACAGCTTACATTTTATTTTTGATACCATTCCCCCAGGTTTTCATCTCTCAGTCCTTCCTCCCTCCTGCCCCACCCTTCCAGGAATTCACATTGCACATATTTCTGCAAAGGGAATGAATGGTTTCTCTTTAAAGTTATGGGAGAGGAATGTCCTTTCTATTAATGCTTATCATCATGTACTGCTTCAATAAAGATTCCTTGTAAACCAAAAAGAATGGCCTGAGCAGCACTGGGAGGCTGAATTGCCCAAGATGTTAAGATGTTCCGTGTCCAGGGCCAGACCCTGAACACACACACAATTTTAAACACAAATAGAACACTAGTGTCATCTTAAGTATTCTGTTGTCTCAGGGCAGTATATTTTCTATGCTACCCATTATACAGCACTGGGTTTGTGATTTCTTTTTGTTTTCTTTGTAAGTAAATCCATATAATGACTTTCCCTTGACTGACATGAAGCATAGACAACACTTAGGATTCAGCATGGTGAGGTACATAGCCCATGTCTGAAGCTTGTCTATGCCAAGGGCTCTCATAAAATGTCCCATGGCCCTTCCTTTCCCAAGGAAATGGGGCACACATGGGAGACAGACCACGCTCAGACCACTGCTCCCACCAAGGAGCCAGGACACAATCACCCTGTGCACCCAGAGACCAGGAGGGTGAGCACACATGTGTTTGGGGCCCTTCTCTTCATCATGATCATTTCACAGAAAGCCATCGCTTTTCCCAGAGATGTCACTTGGTCAACAAGCAGCATCACAGCAATATATGGCATCAACAGCATCAGCTGTGCTGCTACAAACAACCAGGATAGTGTCCTCAGTGAGAAGCAGGCATGGGATCTATGTGACCACAAGGTGTAAGCTTTTGTCACCTGAGTTCCTTCAGCTGGCATCAGTAATAGCTTTCTATCCTCCACTTGCAAGAGGCACTCAAGAGACACACAAAGCGGATTATGGCACAGTGCAGATGCATAACAGAGTGTCTGGTTGACTGGTGGAAGGTTTTTCTCAGTTCCAAAATCAGTCTTTCATGCTTTGGAGCCTGCTAATGATATTTGATAATATATAGCATAGGAAAGATGGAGCTTCTATATCCCAGACAACAGACACCATAAATGCATTTCTAAAATAATTCAGTGAGAGATCATCTGTTACACTTGTGCACGATGAGAGGGAAATTGTCCAAAATTTGTGTTCTAATGGGAAAAAAAAAAATCCTTGGAAACAGAGAGAGAGGGAATCTGCTGGCTAAGAGACCCCAGAAAGCTTTGAGTATTTCACAGGCTGTAACGGATACTGAGACTTTTGGGCAAATGGACAAAGGAATTCCTGAAGGCAGACCTCTCTCAAGCCCTAAAATGCACATTTTATTTTGTGAAGAGACATCTTTAATGTTTTGGTGGAGGAGTTTGTTGGCCTGTCAGGGCTTCGGGAGCTTATTTAACTTCTTCCATTCACAGCCCTGGACTTCAGGGTCTTCATCTTTATTTCTAATGAATTTCTGTCTCAGCTCTGAAATGTCTGGTTCCCATTCCAAAGATGTAATTTGACTTCTCCTGTAAGAGGTCTGACTACATCCATGGTTTTTCTGCAGCCAGAACCTGCAGGAACTTCTATTCAAAGTAAATCTGAGGCTCGATATACATGTTGGGCTGAACTCCATCAAAGCAAAGTGCCCTCAAACCCTCACAAGACCAGACCCCTTGTAACTTTGCTTCTTATGAAACATAGAAAATATTCTGCCTCTTAAAAAACATGAGCAAAATGAGAGAAAGGTCTTATTGCTGTATATAAATCTAAGTGCTCTTGCGCTCTCAGTTTTAGAGGTTGAAACCGCTGAACTGGCTGGGGATAAGTACTGTCAAGGGATGCCCATCATCAGGATGGGTGGTAAGATCCAGGGTTGGTTTTCAACCTCATTTCTTAGCTGGGTTAGTTGTGTGCCAGGCCTGAGAGCTACTGTAATACAGATATAAATGGTACCCAAGGCTGCTGGAGGTAGGAGCAATGGAGAAAATTGGTGGCTCACAAAGAAACCCTATTTGTATCTCTTCCTTCACTTACTCTGCTAACAGGAGTGAAGAGAATCATTCTCATGGGTTGTTTACCCCAGAAAACTTCTCCCACAGCAGTGTTCTTCTCTGATGCCTCTATACACTGACATTACCACTGTCTCACTAGTGAAATGTTATGATGAATTCCCACCTTTATGTTTCTTTAGCTGTTGAAGTCACTCTAGGCTTTCAAACCACCACATCCTGCTGGATGAAGCTCTGAGCACTGCAAACCCTCATTTCCCTTGGTAGCCAGGGTTCATTCATGTCAGTGCATCTTGTTCAGCAAACAAGCCTTATTAGACCAGAACTGTGTGCTTGTTAACAAAAAAGGATAGAAAGAAGGGACAGGGCTAGATTCCCAAACTTAAGCAGCAGAGCTGGGCAGAGAGATAAACAAACTATTAAATCACGGTGCTGCACTGTGGCCAGAATGATATATCTTTCCTTTGAAAATAGCGTCTGCAAGGAAATGACAAATAATTTTCCATATGTAGACCTTACAGACACACTGAAGTGAGTAACTTGGAGGACGTTAGTATTTTCAGTATTCCTGTCCTTCCGGAAAGCCGTGGCCAAATCCCCACTGAACACAACAAGAGCCTCTCGCTCCTGGAAACCGTACTGACAACTCAGAGAACATGCTCTAGTAAATGATGAGTAAAGACCCCGAAATGATGTGTAGGATTCCAGCAATACGTGGGCTCACGTCTGGACCGCAGCCATGTGGAGGTCACAGAGGGAAATAAATCAGTGGCTAGTGAGCTGCACTGGTGAATTTGGCTGTGATTTCTGCCCCGTGCTCATTGTAGTGACTCCAGGACCTGGGACTCCATTCGTCAGCACGACGGCGGAAATGCAAAATCCAGATCGTTACAATGAAGACCATTGAAAGAAGGCTCTCAGGAGAAAGTCTGCTTAGCAAAGGGAGTCATCAGCCCTTCGCAGCTGCAAATATGTTGTCTAGGACAAGAAAACACAGGGAAAAATAAATAAATACAACCAAATCCTGCATTAAGGTCTCAGACCAAATGAAGTCACTTCCAGAAAAACATTGTCGAACGCTTTGCTCATGTAACACATGGGTCTCTGTGTCTGTGCTGCAATTACAGACTGCAGCGGACTCATCAGGAGTTAGGAGAGCCGTGTGCCCTGCCCAGTGTGGGGCAGGTTGGGGTGCAATGAGGTGGCAGAGGCCCTGCAAGGCAGTCCTTTCAGATGCCCCCCAGGCTGATCAGGGCTTGTGGTGCTCATTGCAACACCAAGAGCAGGATCCTGCTACCTTTCCCTACCCAGGAAACCTTTCTAACATAAGCCAGGGGGTCTCCAGCTCTTGAAGGAGCGTCCACGATGCTCATTACCTGGTGGATCAACTTGATCATTAGTCATATTTTGTTCCCACTAAGCTTTCCCTAACCCCAGTTCTCCCAGATTTATTCCACCTTCCTTTCACACCTTGGCCTTTGGAGACAAATTTCTTTTCACTTCTGCCATCATGCCAGTGGCTGACATCTGTGAACCACTGCATTTGTAAAAGCTCATCGGTGAAAGTCTTCACAGCAAGGCAAGTTTGTACCAGCCTCTTGCAAAATAAGCAGTCTCTCCACGACATGCCTGACATCTCCAGAAACTCCAACAGACATGTCAGTTTGGGAGGTTTTGTTGTATAATTATTGCTGAACCCTAAACACAAGCTGTATTATGGGGCTTCGTCCTTATCCCAAGCAATAAACCAAGGCCTAAGCTTGTACCTGTAGACCTAGCTGCAATTTCAGATTTTAAGATGCTATAAACAGAATAACCCGTGCTGCTTTCTTGTTTTTTAATAAGGCAGGAGGGCTGAGAGCTGATGGTGGCTCTGCCAGATCTTTGGTGCCCTGGACCAAGGGAGCTGGCGAGAGCTGCCGTCGCTTGCAATAAGATGCATCATGGGAAGGTGCTGTGCTCCCTGCACTGGCCCAGGCTGGGGAAAAAACCCAACAGTTTTGACAGAAATATTTTATAGAAAAGAGGGATGTTGGCTCAAAATCCATTATTTTCTTTTATGAGAACTGTTGTAAATTTCTGCAGAGAGCATCGACATTGAGAATCCAATTTCCCTGAGATAAACCCATTTTGGCAGGGGTTTTCATCTTTCTATTTTTAGTAACATTAACAGTCATTATTCAGATGTTTGAAAGACTCTCTCTGACCATTTTCATCTCCACTTGAGCTTCAGTTTTGCATCTAGACTAGACTTTCTTCTTCCTACTCCGAGTGAAATTCATGGGTGGGCTGAGAAGAACCATGTAGTTTATTGAGTTATGTCTTCTTTAAGCTCTCTTTTCTAAAACTTCAGTGAACCATAAGCAGGTACCCAGCACAGAGATAAACTCTGTGGTTTGCAGAAAACAAATGAATGCTAGGAAGGAGAAGGGACAATATCTCAGTGGAGTTGGTCCTACCACAGCCTATTCTGGCTTGGCGAGGAGTACATCCTTATTAATGCTGGCTGTAATAACACCCTTTAGCCAGTTCATGCCCACAGCAGGTGAAATCTGCTGGACAAAGGCTCTTTGCCTTGGAAAACTTCCTCTGTTGTTCTTTTATTTCAATTCCCATTTTCAGGAAGGATGCAAAGCTTGCCCTCCGTTGTGTGCTCTCCTTCGGTGTTTCTGCTTCCTTCCCATAGCTTGCCTTGGGCTCCTGCTAGATAGCAAGATGTTAAGAATCACCATCAACAGAAAAACAGTGTGTTCTTTTATTTTATTTACACAGCTGCCATGAATTTTGTTATGCCTAAATCCTCTGTCTCTTCCTCTCTTAGTGAGTTGGAGAGAGAAGAATGGGCTTTTTAGTATTTGTGTTTACTTTTATTGCTCTTTAAAATATTTTATGGCCTTTTAACAGAGTGGCACAATGATATTAAAATAACTAAAAAAAAAAAGTTAAGAAAATGTATTAAAGCATCATAGAAATGGATTTAACACTTCAAATACCCCTTCAAAGTGGCACCATGTCCTTGCTTTAAAGTGAAGCAATAAATTCACTTTGTAATTCTTTATTAGGGGTTTTATTGGAAATTAGAGTGCATGTACTAAACAAAATGTCAGCTTACAATATATACAAATATTTGGCTACAACTTGGATGTAAGACAACATATTGGACATTACAATGTGATTTATATTACAGTAGCCAGCTGAGATTCAGTCAGGGTCCACCCCCATGCTTAGCGCTCCATCTATCTGTATTAAAAGTCAGCCTTACTCTCAAAAATAAGCAGACAGATGGTATCAAATGGGAAAATAGCTGAGACAATTTGCTTCAGGTTGTACAGCAAGGCTGTGGCTGACCAGCATCCCTTTGGTGCATCCAGCACTGCCCCCCCGGTGTTGCAGAGCATGCCTTTCACAAGAGCACTCAGCAGATTATCCTAAGCAAAAGTTGTGATACACTGATAGTCTTATCTTGCTGGTGGCTGGAATTAAAACAATGCAGTGTACAAATGCAGGCAATTATCACAGAGAGAGTAGCCAAAACAAAAGGGATAGCGGAACAAGGTGCAGGCAAGGGGCTGGCACAAGGGAGGTATCCATCTCAGAACAAGCACACAGCACAGAAGGGCAGAAGGTGAATGTTTTATTATAAAAATAGCCACACGTTAACTTTTTTACTGCTTTTGTGCTAAATGACATCCCAAGAAGCACTGTCATCCAACAGCATCCTAAGGGACGAGGCCAGGCCAGCGCTTCCCCAGGTACCCAGCAGCACAATGGCATGCAGACACTCTCACTCTTCCTCGTCGAGGAGGAGATCTCAGACAAATCCCTTAGTTTGCTCAGCACTGATCATTTTCCTTCCCATTCCCTTTGAATGATGCAAAGCTCATTGAGAAACTGGTGAATTAAGAAGTGGGGAAAGATGATTATGCCAACATATGTTTATATGACATAAATAATCACCATTAGGGTTGTCACAAAGGAGACTGCCACTGGGGAGTCATGAGTGGGAGGAGACCAAATGGTAATTATGGCACTTGAAGCAGTGACAAGCTCTCAGTAGCCCAAAGAGATAAATCTTCTGCTGCCTGTTCCTACTTGAAGTTATGGCATCCTGGATTTCAGGAGCTTCCACTCTTCTGCATGATCCAACAAACATCCTTTCAGGATCTCCGGTGAATAAATAGCTCTTTGAAATGTGACTTCCCTGTTGCAGCACCCTTCCCAAGGAGTGCCTGCTCGTCTCTGGCATTGTGTAAACATACACAGCATAATCTGGAGCTATTTTTTTCTTGGCTAGCAGCATAATTACTTTTCAAAGGGCCAACTCCTCATTCCTGAGTTCATCAAGCTGTCACTCAAGAAAATCAAATCTTTGGACAGGCGCTGCAGCCCTCCCATGGGCTCTCCAATTTCCCCCAGTTCATGGGCTCAAACAGAAGCTGTTTGACTCAGTTGGCTGCTGGGCTGGAGGAGGGCACTGGTTCGTGCCGATAAACAAACCTCTTTGCAAGGTCAGCTCCTTCACAGCCGCCCCTCACCCTCCTTTGAAGCCTGGTGTGTCAGCAAGATCAGCATCGCTGTCACGGTGTGCGAGGGTAAAGGTTTTTATTGTGTTAAAGGAACGAAGCTGAGAGCGTTTCTCCTGGCACTTTTTCTTCTTCACTACAAACCTGTGATCCCAGATCCTGGCTCCCAGGACAAAACAGGATTGCATTTAACTGTAACCAGTGTGTACAGGAGTGGTTTTGCTTTGAAGGTGCCTTTTCCAGTGCAGATTAAAGCCAGGCTCTCCAGCCGTGTAAATCAATGGTGCTTCTACAAAGTCATGTGTTACCAGTCAAACTATATCTGATTTAACTCCCTGAGTATCTGTCCCTCTGGCCAGAAACAGAAATGCTTGGAAGACACTGGCTTTGGCCTACCATACCAGTAATATCCTGATTAAGTTATAAATTCGCTACTAAAAACCCATTGTCATGTTCAAGTTATGCAGGGTGAACACAATATCACACTACAAGGTAGCAGAAGGAGATTAAATATTAGAGCCAAATCAGTTACAGATTTATTCCATAAACTTCTCACAATTTCATTGTATTTTTCCCTCCTTTGATGAATGGATTTTCCCAAGTATGACAGATTTATTTTTTGTGGCAGGGATTTTTTCTGTTGCCACGCTTTATGCCAGTTTTCCATTAAATCCGAAGGAACAAGATGAGGTGAGAAGTAAGTTTGTTTGTAGCTGCAATTTGATTTAGGTGCATGTAGTTCATATTTGAGAACTTCTTTGAAACAACACAAGGACTCTGTTTTGAAAGTCTTTGTATGGCTGTTTGGAAACACTGATTTTTTTAGGAAAAGGAAGTAAACCAAGGGAAATGACAGGATCTGCAAATGGCATTTAAAGAATTAAAATTTTAAAAGAGCCTGTTTTAAGCATCACCTTTAAATTGGAGATTGTCTAAAATATTGTGGAATATTTGCATATAGTTAAAAAGGTTTTCTTGTAAAGACTTGTGAAATATTTATGCATTACCAGGAGGAATTTCACTCAATGTACTCAGGCAGGCTTTAGGTTTCCTCAGATATCTTTGGAGATTTCCAAACCTATAAATGCTCTAAATATGATCAGACATTGCTCTGTCTGAATTCTGTTAAACTGACTTTTTTTTTTTTCCTTAAAAAAAATACAATCCATGGTTTATTTTGCTTGACCTATATTTGATATTTAAGGAAATTAAATAAATCTCACATTTAGTCTCCCAAAATAATATGGGGTGTCCATTAGCACATGTTAAAATTAATGAAAGCTTGGTGGTGAACATATAAATCGCACAGCTGCCAGGCTATTTTGTAAAACTAGAGTTGAGCTCTCCCTGCTGTAGAGTGCGCAGAGCAGATTCACAGAAATAATATTTCTTGCTATTTGTAATCACTCTTTTGTTGTTTCTGTTTTATGGGCTCTTTGGTTACATACTGGCCGGCTATGCAGTATGGTACTCCATCAATATATTATAGCTCTGCTGAGATGCTTGCAAGTTGCTCAGTGTTTCCACGTTCAGCCTTACCAGGAAACAATGGGTCCTTGTGTCTGCACCCTTGCACAACAACACCTTGGTATAATTGCACCACGTTGAACAGAGACGCTTCCAGTGGATAGTCCCCCTTGCAAATGTAGACAGTGAGTGATGTACTGAGTTAAGGAAAAAAAATAAATTCATCATCGATGTTTGAACATCCCAAACCAGGGACTTGGATCCAGTTTTTTGTTATCCATTTTGTTTTCCCCTACTGTTAGAGTTCCTAATTTCTTTTTCCCTAAGATGGCAGCTCACTTCCATTCCCAGCTCCACTGATTTTTATGGGGCCCACCATAATTACATGGCACAGCACCTTGGTTCTCCAGTGGCAAGTTTATTACCCATTGACTTATTCCTGGTTTACTAGCAAAAATGACATCAGAATCTGGCCCTCTGCTTTCGTTTTGTTCTGTTGTTTAATAAAAAGCATGGCAGTGTTGACATGAGCTTAACATGACAGTTCTCCAAATGGTAGCCTTGCTCCAAATCACCACTCACACTCTGGCTCCAGACAAAGCCACCTTAAAGCAAGCCTGTGGTTAAATAAGTACTGCCGTCATGATGCTGAAGACCGTGACTTCTCTCATCAGCCAATATACACATGCTGCAGCCCTGGGAGCTCCCAGCATGGCCCAGGGAAGACTTTGTGTCCCTTTGGACTGCTCTCCCCATCCCCCTGATAAACCTCCCACGCAGGCAGTGTGCATCTATTGCTCAGTACATCATGGCATCATCACCACTCCTGGCGCTTGCAAACAACCGTGTTTGTGGTGGAAAGGCAGTGGCAGGGGAGTGGAGGCCAAAGTTTTGATTGAATATCCAGATAAAAGTCTTGAAATGGATCCTTCTGGAAGGATCCTTCCAATGGAAGCTGTTGAGAAGATTAAAACATTAAAAGTGATCTTGCATGAGGTCACAAAGTTAATCTCCGCCCCCCCCCCCCCCCCCAAAAAAAAATGACACCCTATAAACAAATAGACAAAAGCAGGAAGTATGGGAGTTTTCTACACAAAGTATCAATGGACCTCAAGCAAGCATATGCATCCCCACAAAGGTGGTGTTCATCTAAAAACATTTTCTTTACCACCTCCCCCCATCCCAATTAAGCTTGGAGACTTTTTTCCATTAGCCCTTACCAGAAAGCATCAAAAGCTTGTTCCAAAATCCACTGACATCATAGGGAGCCTTTCCAAAGGCTAATGGGCTTTGGGATCAGGCCCCTGGTTTTTATTCCAAGTGTTCACAACAGTGAGCTTAAATTGGTTCGTGCACTTGTGTGCGCCCAAGAAGATTTTCCAACATTACGTTTGTTTGGGACAAAGTTCCCCCCATGTGGTGGACTTGAAGTGAAGCCCATTTAAATCCCATCAGTCACTTGAAAGGGGATGTGAGTAGAGCCAGCCCAGCTGAGCAGAGGTGGATTTCATCTTACACCCGCTCTTATCAGCACGGCTGAGGGGAGGGACGCCCATGCCAGGCAGCTGCCAAAGAAGGGGTGCCAGTGGCACCATGCTGAGATGATGATGGTGGTGAGGCTGCCCAAAAAGGAACTGAGAAGTTTGCAAGGGGCAAAATGGAGAAGGCCCATGGAAGAAAGCTCCCAGAGGGTCTCTGCTCTGCACAGCAGTTTTGCCACTTTCCACGGAAGAAGTTGTGTGAGAAGGGTGGATCTGAATACTTCTGTGCTTTTTTTTAGTGGTATTCATCCATCCTGTGTTAGACATTAATCTCTGCTTAATTGACCAGAAGGCCACAGATTCATGGTATGTGAATATGATCCTAATTAGCTCACTTCAGGTTACACATTGATTTTCTGCACGTTGCCTTTTGGAGCTGTGGAGCAGCTTGTTTTTTGAGGAGAACATAAAAGAGAGAGGGGCAGGGGGGGTGTTAGTTACAGCTATAAATTTTACAGTTCACTGGAAACCACATTAAATGGCAACATCAGTTTATAGATCAACTCTGCAACTGCTTGGTCGTTAAAGTGGTGGTGGTAGATTATTGTGTTGTAGCCTTGTAAAATATGGGCACCGTATTTGCTGGGAGAGAACTTAAAAAGAACAATAAAAGTCTCCAGTGTCTTTGATTTCTCATTTCTCTTGCATTACAGTAGGCAATATGATACGATCTGTGTGTGCGCTTTTCTGGGGTGTGAGTATTTGCAAGGCTTTCCTTTTATGCTCCAGAGGGCAAAGCTGATGAGTCTTTCTGGTTTAAGGTTATACTGACTTTGCACCACTCTTTGCCCGGTCCAGACATGGAGAATACAGCCAGACAATCCCTAAATTGCAGTCATCTTCCAGGGGCAGCAATTTCCAGCGCCATTGAAGCATTGGATCCAGCTGCACGGCCAGACCATGCATCGGCCGTGCCCATGCTTTGCTGCTGGCCCTTCTGAGATGCAGAGCATCATGCACCTCTTCCAGCTCTGCCAGACCCAAGGGCAAAATTCACGTGCAAAAATAAAACTTGGAAGTGATAAAAAATGGAATCTCTTCCCAGACGGCGCCTAATCTCTGCCTGTCTTCTGAAAATGTAGACATTTATTTTGGACTATGAAGAACTTAGTTTGGCCACTACTAGAGACGCTGAGCTCGTTGGAAAATTCCAGCCACATCCTGCCTGATGACCAATAAATTTTGCATTAATGTTTTCCTTCCTTATCAGAACAAGAGAGTGGTTTGCAGCATTGGTGTGATGTTCACTGGTGGGATTAGGGTTAATAATCCTGGTTTTGTATGCATGTGGCACAAAGTCTTTTCCAACCAAGGAACAAAAAGTGTTGCCTCACCATGGGCCTGGCTGGTCAGAAAGCTTTTCTTTAAAAAAGGGATATTTCCACTCTTAAAGTGCAATATTGTCAGGTGAAATTAATTAGCTTTACTGCACAGTAGACAAATGAGAATTCTCTCAGAAACATACTCTTGCAGACTAGGAAGATATTTGTGTGAAGTAAAATGTTTTATGAAATGCTACTGCTACCACTCACCACACTTTACAGAATTTCTCTGGATAAAATCCCGCTTGCTTTGTGGAGGATAACCCAGAGATGAGATTAAGTCCATGGCTGTCATGAGCCACTGACATGGGTCCAGGTGCATATAGGAAATTAAACACAATCCCCCACCTTGTTTGTTTTGATGCAGGCTTTAAGTTGGATGGCTGTGAGGCTTCTGGCTGTCTTTTTTCCCCCCTAAAGGCCAGACCACTAAAGTCACTGGTTATATTCCTGCTGCAGGAAGAACAAGTACTAGTCTGAATCGAGTCCAGTTTGGTGGTGATGGCAGTCAACCTTCATTTGCTGAATGAGCCAATGGGATTGACCTTCCCACTCACTTTCTCAGGGACAGAAAATGATCAATATTCTGAGCACGTTTTTGGCAATTTCTGCAGTACTCACATGGCCACATGCGAGACCTCACTGCACTTTGGGCTCAAGAGACAGAAGAGTAGCAGAGAGCTTTCAAGGACTTGTGAAGGACCTCTTCTGACCTTTCTTGTGAATAGCAAGAGCTTTTGTTGCCTTCATTTCAAAAAGTGATATAGTCTTGTGAATGCTAAATCCACTTTAAAAATAACATAAACAAATTTTGATAAAAGTGATTGAATACATGATGCTCTTGTCAAGTTTATTTGGTTGCTTCCTAATGGAAAGGATTGTGAAGGCTGTTAGTAACTCAGCCCCTGAGTAATACATCAAGCTACACAGTTACGATTTCCTTAAGAAAGAAAGAAAAAAGGAAAGCTGCTGTTTATCTAACACAAAGAGAAAGGGCAATGCGTCTCTCCTTGAGATGTGTGTACTAACATTACATGATCTGACTGCTCTGCAGTGAAGGACTAGGATGTTTTCCCGATTTTTTTTTTCTTTTAATGTGGGGGAGATTTACTTGGCTAAGGGGAGCATAAAGACTGAAGACCCTATCTTCTGGGCTGCATCCTATTTATGGCACTTTGGCATACAGGAGTGCTCTAACCCAGTCACAGATCATCCATGTTGATGCAAGAGCAACTGCTGGTTTCTATAAGATGTCATAGCCAGATCGTGGACCTGGGGAACCTCATGGTGTGAGAATGAGTGTGGTATGTCATTAGTGCTTTGATATTTCAACAGGGGATCACCAGGGACTTTCTGTCAGTGGGACAAAGATGAAAGATCTGGCAGGGGCTTATCTCAGCCAGGGTAGCAGCATAGGCCAAGGCATGCTATGCTGTTCTGCTGCAAGGAAAGTCATTCATGAATTGGCCTTTGGAGACAAGCAGTTCAGTACCTCTTTGATGACAAATGCTTAAAATCATCTGTATAGTTCTATCTTGTCATTATTTGCGTGTTGTTCTGTTTATTGCCCTGTTTTTAAAAATAAAGACCTTGTCAGGAAAAGGTTGTAACACACCCATAGTAAGATATTATTTTCAGTTTAAAATTTCCTATGTCCCCAGCTAAAAATGTGGATCAGAGATAAAGTCAGACACGTTCTCACCATTTGTCTCTTCAGCAAAAGGAAAAGAGGGGTCATTCAGTTCTGGGTCTGACGTACAGGATGCCACTTGAGCCGTCATACTTGATAACTTAAACTTGAACTTGTCCACTTATGTAAATGGGGCTGATTTATAACTTTGCAATACAGACTTAGAGCTTTGTGTGATTTTCTGCGAGGTAATAAGCTGCCCTGCCGTAATGGCATTAAACATACAAGTTTTTGTTTACCAGTTGTTTAGCACCAGAGACCAAGATGTTAAGGTCTAAAGAGTCCTCGGGGTGCACAAAGCATGCTTCAGGCATGGTATCCCTGTGACAGAGGGGGTTCAGTGGGGTTTGGGAGTGATTTGTAGTAAAAGTCCTGATCCCTAGTATGGAAAAAAATCCTTCCAAATCCTGAAACAAAGCTGCAAAGTCAGGCACTCAGTTTTCCTCTGCCATTAAAGTAATCATAAAAAAAAATTTTATTTATTTAAAACAAGCAAATAAACAAACAAAAAACAACCTTTGCTAGATGCCACAATGGGTACTAAAGTCTAAGGAAACACTGTCCAAACTCCAGTTTCTTGGGATTTTCATGTGGTTCCTCTGACAGACTCAGCTATAGTTAGACTATTTATGTCTCCTTGCAACTCAGTTGTAGAATGTAAGCCTGCAGCAACACAATCTCCTGCAATTCAGAGAGTAGAAATCAGCATGGATAATCCAAATCACACTACCAAATGGCTGGTTGTGAGCCCATCCCGGATCTGTATTTCAATTGCAAGTCTGGGCCATCCATTACTAGAACAGAGTTGTTCTGGCCATGGACAGGTGTACTACAATAAATCTCTGTGATCTTTCCCTCCACAGTGACTCTGCCATAGCACAGATGAGACCATCATCTGGTAGAGTCTTGAATAAAGAAGAAGTTAAATTTCCTCCAAATCTTCAGCCCATGTGTCATGGCATGGAAGATGATGCCTGAGGTCTGCCAGCTCACCAGTGTTTTAGAAATACACGGCAGCAGGATTTCAAAGATTGAGGTCATTTATAGATGCTAGTTCTGGGAGTGTTCTGACAATGCCTTTTGTATTAGTCAGAGAAGAAATGCATTATTCCTAAGAACCACTCCAATTTTTGTTTGTTTGTTTGTTTTTAACTTAATATATTACATATAATTTCATGTTGCATGTCTGCAAAACAAAGCTCTTTCAACCTTTATTTACTAAAGATGAGCTTGGCTGGATTTGAGAGACTTCAGATGGCACGAGAGAAAACAGATGAGATGACTGGAAAACACAGAAATTAGCTCTCATTCCTAAAATGATCCTTCTGTACGATTAACCCAGCAAAAATAACACATCCCTATGGGTTCCCCAGAGCTGTGCTGCATGTTTAAAGACAGGGTTATTTTGTGTCTTACCCTTCCATACCCTTCCATCTCATAACTCCATTTCCATATGATAATGAACCATTCGTTGGAGGCAGGGGAAGACTGACTTTCAGAAACAGCAACATGAGCTGGACAGTGAATACAAAGCAGTGAGTAATACTGTAGGATGTGTCCTTATGGACTATAGCCTCCTCCCGCTGGGTGTGCCACACGCCGTTTCATTATGTTTCCGAAAAAAATAATGAAGTGCGGTGAAACATCCATTGAAATTATGAGCAACCACCAAACTTCCTGCCTCACACGAGTTTCTTGACCATCTCACCCTGGTGAATTCTCTTACAGCTGCTAAAGCTAAAAAGTGCATGTGTTTATAATTGTTTGGGTTTCTTAAAAGCAAAACAAGTGGCTGGCTGCACCAGCTTATACACACAGATGCCTCTGGGCAGCCTGACAGGTTGCATGTCTACTGCTGCAGTGCTAAGAGCTTGGCACTTACTTTTTGTGACTGTCCTTGGTGGTTAACAGCAGACGATGTTGTCCATCCTTATGCCCCACTGTTGCACATGTAGCTGAGATACTGTCAGAGGCATACTTGGATATCCCACATGTTTACTTTGTAGGGGAAATATGTTCTGAAATGTATGAGTAAGGAGAAAAAAAAAAAAAGTCCACGCTTTCCTGGCTGGATTCTCTATCTTAGCTCCTTATTTTGACTCCATTTTTTTCCTCATCTTTCATTTGCCCTTTTCAACCAAGAACTCATGCAGGGGTTATTTGGAATTAGTATGTGTGCCTTATATCAGAATGATTAATTATTCAGAAATGTTCTGTTTATAATAAAACTCCCTTACGGTGCTTGGACTGCATCAAGACAGTTTAGAGCTGGCACAAATGAGAGTTATTCCCACTTTTTGGGGCTATTAATAGTGCCAAAGAAATACAGAGGAGGCCCATAGCACCTATGTACTTATTATTCATCACATACATACTTATTATACAGGTATGCATGAGATAAATAGACAGATAGATTTGCACAGCACAATGCTTAAGCTGTGCCAAAGAAATAAAATTCTATCCCTGGAGAGTCTAACTGCAAAGGCAAATAGGGGCTAGCAATGAAATCACAGATTACGATCACAGCTAAATGGCTTCTTTGAGTAAGAAGATGAGTTGGCGTATTTTCCCTGGGAGGCTGCTTCTGATATGTATGACATTATAAATAAAGAGGCCTGAACCAGATGCCAAGGATGTGAGCCAAAGCTGATAAAAGCCAGTGGGAGTCCTTCAGTGTCAACAGGCTTCAGAGCAGGTCTGTGATACCACAAACTGTCAGAAAGGAGCTACTGCAACCTGGCATCCCAAATCTCCCCTAGACACTGCCGTGGCCTCATCACCACTGGGTTTGGACACTTTGTGCATTGCCCTTAGCATCCTTCACCATCCCCGTTAGGAAGTGTTGTCATTTCTGTGTTACCAACAGGTAGCACAGGTTTAGCAGGACAGCTTCTTATGACTTATCCACTTCTTGGATGAAAAAGTAGTTGGATTAGCAGGAACTGTGAACCCCTGGTTTCAGGTTGCTCTGGCCTGGGGGCTCTAGAAGGAACCGTTGTGTTAAAATAATCTCTGTGCAGTGTGGCTGGAAGAAAGTAATGCAGTGATTTCATGATATGCCTATTTGTGTTGTAACTCCTAATTGTACAACACGAATATCTGAGGATCAGTTCTTCTACCAAGAGTAAACTAGACCACGCCTAGGGAAGACAAAAATACTCTTTAACATTCACCAGGTGGCAGTTTATATTAACCAGATCCAGCTTGAAATCCAGTTGCCTCCACTTAGTCACTTCCCAGAAAGTTGGTGAGGTATTAGATAAAGAGCTCATCTCAGAGATATATTAATTTCCATTAGGGATTTTCTAATTCCTTCCATGGAAAGGTACACAGGGACTTTCTTTGTTAAAGACTGCAGCTCAAAAAGCATCTTTACTTGTGGGAATAGGTGGCGTTCCTTTCCTTACTCATCCGTGGAGGTTTCCAGCCAAGAATGGGGACACAACTAGCCAAAGAAAGGAGTCCACCCAAATAAACTAATGTCATGTCATTGGAAATCAGTGGAAAATGTTCTGGAAATACTCTCGTCCTGTGTTCTGCAGAATCAGTGTTTTGTCATGGAGGACATTCCCACTAACAAAGAGCCCATGAACAGGTCTTCTCTTTGGGTTCCATCTTTTCCCTTTCTGCTGTGTTCCCCAGCCACCAAGGTGTGGGCTCCTGGAGTTAGAAAGATAAGTAGCAATCTATCTTCGTTTTTGGAAAAAAATAAAGTAAATAATTATGGCTATTGCAAGAAATTTGCTACCTCCAGCATGTTGGAGTAAAAACACAAACCCTGAAATTGTGCTGACCATTCTTTCCCCTAGTCAGTGGATCTCCTTGTATGTTTACGCAATTATGGGCAGGGATTATACTCCATCCTTCTTGTGCCACATTTGCTCTTTAAATTAAAGCAATGTTTTCTTCCTTTCTGCTTCTCTTTTTCAATATATTTTTAGATAGATATTGTGTCCTTCTTAGATTTCATTTTAGTAGGCTAGAGGTACCGCAGGTTTTAAGTTTCGTCTTATGAGAAAGGCTGCATTTTCCCTGGTCTTTCTAGTTGCCCTTTTTCTGCATTTCTTCTGGCTGGGATTTGCCTTGCCTGGAAGGTGTGCAGCAATGCACCCTGGATCCCCGATGGGCTCTTATCAATGCCTCTTGCAAAGGCTTCCCTACTCCCTCGTGTCTGCTCAGCCCCTCTTACCAGGATCAGATCTGCTTTTCTCAAGATCACACTGGTGCTATCGAGTCATCCTGTGATTAATTAGCACAGCTGGGTCTTTCCTCCTTTGTCGTTTCCCTCTGGCGACCAAACTTTACCAGGCTGCCTGGTGCTCTGCTGTGGATGAGTGTGCAGTGCAGCTCTGATTTGGGCTCAGTTCTTGCCATCCTGGAGCCTCTGGGAACCTGGCATGACCCCTTGGCTGCTCCACAGCCCAAGAAGCAGGAAAATTTGGGTTCCCCAAGGGGCTCGTCCTGCATTTTCCCAAAGCTCCCTGAAACAGATGTGGTTCTGGAAAACAGTTGAGTCTGACAGATCTCCAGTCTTAGACAAAAAGCCATTTGGTCAGAGTATGATCATCCAGCTGTATTCAGGACACAGCTTGCTGGTTTTATGGATACACATATATCTTTTAGGACTAGAAATCAGCGTTGTTTTTGTCTTCATGTGTAATGTTTGACATATGATGTAAATTTACTTTTACAACGTACAGACATAAAAGCTACTGTGTCTTGGACTTAGAATTTATTGATTGTAGAAAACTGACTACCAGGTTTGTTGATTAACATTTTTCTATACAATGGGAAAGAAAGAAAGAATGAATCAAAGTATGTGAGGGCAAATTTTGCAGTAGATAGAAATTATTCAGACTTTTAAAATTTCACTGCTGTAACTAAACAATGAATTTGGTTTAGTACAGATCTGTCCTGTAATTTTTAAGGTGTCCTAACTGTCTACCTATCCATAGGCTTGGATCAATTAATAAAATTTCTTAAATAGATTTATACATGTCCAAGTGGTAAATTACGAATTTAACAATTACAGAACAAGATCTACCTCTTCTCTAGTATAAGAATGCCACGAATCTTTTCATAAGAGCCTACACAAAAATGCAATGGCAAACTCTAAAGTCAGTGGGAGAACAGCCTGATTAGGAGCTACAGCCTGAGGTTTTTAGCTGTGGACAGATGGGTTTGTGCTCCCACAGACTACGTGTTTGCCTTGCTGTGTGCCCATCACTTGTGCAGTTAATGGCACCCATTTTGTTCCCAGTAGAGACTGGGAGGACACAAAACCTCTCTTCACTCTTTGTCCTTTTGTGTCGTTGATGTTCGTCTTTGGCTCAAACCTATTGATCTTTTCTAGCAAAACTTCATAACTGTTGTTTACGTGTTAGGGAAGTGTATAATGGACAGAATCTGGTCTCTAGTTGTTATCATGACCTGGTTCATATAAAACTTTCTAGCCTGACTTTATAATTCAAACCATTTTCATACTGCAAACACACAAATAAGCAAGCTGAAGCTATTGAAGCTATAAGCCATGCATGCAGCTGAGTGAATGTGTTTTGCTTGAAAGTATCATTAAAGCAATTTCCCATAATGTCTGGCAGGGAGTAGGTTTCTTTTAATGATTTTATTAAAAAGTGAATTAAAGGCCAAAGGTTGCTTTCCTACAGCCCTTAATTTCCTGTTTCAGTGCCAAATGCTGTGCGCAGAAATTGCTCGGAGCAGAAGACAAGGGAGCTCTCCTGCAGGATCAGCCCCCAGCGAGGCTGTTGGAGCTTCGGCTCAGTGACCACACATGCGTGCAAGTCTGTTCTTGCAATGCAATTTAACATCACAAAACACAAAGCACAGAGTTATCAATTACAGATACAAGCCTGCGGAAGTGGGAAAATGCGGTATTGACTCCAAACATTGCCCATGCATTCTGTTTAATATCGGCGATATTATTTTCCTTTTCCTGATGTCCATCTGATATCAGTATACCTGCAGGAAGGGTAACACAGAGAAGTGCATCCTGAAAGCATACATGCCCTTTGACATGGCTGGACTAGTGGCATGAGTTTGCATTTTCCTTGCATCTTTATGCAGCCTGGATGTTGCCAATACTTTATTTATGATTTTCAATTTGGTAAGCATGTGTAGAGCTTCAAGTTGAGGAGCTCCTGGTGGGCCAACAGCTGTGGAGAAGCAGGGTCATTTGCAAAGAAGCAAACAAACTAATGCAATAATAATAACCAGAACAGTAACAGGCTACAGCCTCCTCCTCTGAGGGTCTAACTACCTCTCAATGCTTGTGACAGAGAAAATATGACACCCCCAACATAGGTAATGGGTGTTAAACATCAGAGGTTCAGAGTCAGTTGGGATGTGCGTTCTGTGATGGCCCATTATTTGGAAAACCAAACATAAATTCCCTCCTGGTGTGCAGAAGGACTCTGTGAGATGCAGCTTGCATCTTTGCAGCATTCGTGGGCATGGCCAATGATTCACAGTGAGTAACATGTCGGTAAAACTCCAGTCTTTAAAATACTTTAACAAAACAACCATAACTTACCCCACTGCAAGAGCTATAAATTGTGATTTAATAATGTGTCTGTAAGGGGACGGTTTTTTTGAATAAAAAAGTTTTAGTATTATTAAAGAAATGTAGTATATAAAAATATCTAATTGCTGAGGAAACAGCATGATTATGATTTTCAGATATTTAGTATGAGCAAATTATTCTAAGGAAGGGAGCTGCATTTTTATGGTGGATGGTTCTAGTACGGGTCTCATTAATTTTTCAGGGAATGATGTTCCAAATCTTTAGCATGCTTGCAAATTATGTTAAGCACGTAAGCTTTCATCCTGCTCCAGTGGTGGGTTCTCAAAACATAGATGATGTTTCTTTACATGGGATATAAGCATTTTTCAAGTAAAAGGAGTCTATTTCTTACAGGACAAATCTTCATCCTTTGGGGTCTTGAATTTCTATGTTCAATTTCCATAAAGTGCCCCCAAAACATCAGTTTTAAGATTAGTACCTGGAGTGACTTGAACTCTCCAAAAGCTGTGACTCAGGGCAAGTTTAGCCAGGCAAAAACATGTAATTTCTGCTCTGTCTTGGTTGCATTCATCTGCTCTGACACAAAATAGGATTAAGAATCATATAACTGCTTCCAGCTAATAGATTTAGGCTGTGGTTCCAGGATTATTAATACCAGATCTGTGCACTACCAGCTCACCCAGGACTATAAATCTAATGTGGATCAGGCATGGACACATGATTGTGTTTTGTCAAATTAGGCAAGGGACATGATATGGAATTTATACCAGCTTTATACTTCTGTGCTAGCTGCACCCCTGCTGTGGAAAGGCAGAAGATAGCTGGTCCAACATGAAGTTAAGACAATACTGATATGCTAAAAAACCTGCTGTTATAAATGGGGTGTGTGTGTGTGTTTGGTTGTTTTTTGACAAATGTGAACCATTAATTAGAGTTTGTCTATGCTCTAGTAGCGTGTTGCTCATCCTGCACACGGCACTGGTGGTATGATACCACAAATCTTATAGTTGGGTGCAAACCACAGCCTTAATAAGCATTAGCACTTGAGCTCCCATCATGTAACTACCCTCAGAAATCTCTTTCTAGGGCAGTAACCATTGTTTCCTTATCACATGATATGGGATCAAGAGCTTTTATGCTGCTTAGTTGTATGTCTATGACAGGTCTTTTCTCCTGAAAAAACAACATTTTATAGAAGACTCTCATGCACGTTTGCTACAATGTAGAGAATGCTCAGTTTTCAATAGTTAGCTTTAAAATCTTAGAAGGAGTCATCCACATTTCTTCATTACTCTAGAAATATGTTAAATATTAGTTCTTGGTATTGTTGAGGGGTTGGGATTGGAAACTTACCTTGCCAGAAGCAGAAAGTGGAACTCTCCTTAGCTCTAAGGTTCTTGCACTGTCATCAAAGCAGTGGGTTGGGGACTATGAATGAAACAGCATGGCTGTAGCATATGTGTTCTTGGCTGAGAAATGGCACATGGATAACACATCATGAACAAATAATCCTATTTTTTCCTTTTACATGATTTTTTTTGTGGTGGGAGGTGAACCTCTCATGTAACTGCTAGGATGTGGATATGACATTAGGCAAAGTCAGGAGGCTGGGGAGGCAGGGGGTGACCATGCAGCACATTCTTATTGGCTGAGCTGATGTGTGAGCATGGCCTGTACAATACCAATGAGCAGTGGGGAAAGGGGCAAAAGAGTCATTACTCTTCAGCTTCCGAGTAAATCTCTGCATGTCAAAATGGATTGTGCTGAAGAGACCATTTTATTCTGGGGGTCGAGTAAAGAAGGTGAGAGATCAGAATTGATGTGTTTTGAAGGGGAGCAGTGACAATAAATGAACATGTTCAGCCGGGGATTTTTCTAAAGAAGGAAGCCCCACTCTATAAAACACCTTTTTCATGACAATCCTTTGCAAGAAGATGCAAAACAGGTGAAGATCTACTCCAGGGAAGCCACACCGATGTTCTGGAGCATCTCCATCATTCCCAAGAAACGCTGATGAGCTTTTCACACTAATGCGACAACTCACATGCCCATGAGTCACTTCTTCTATGCTCAGGCTCCCCTCTCACTGTCCTGAAAAGAATTGGTTCTGAGGACTTCTACATCATCACACATGAAGCACATCAGCAGCACTTCTGATCACTGCTTTGGATATTTGTTCATGTTAGAAACCAGGAAAGGGTGAAATCGGAAGGGTCCTACATGCTGTATAAGACCTGCAGGTCAGGATTGACACTGGAGTGTAACTGAAGTCAGGCTTTGACCCTTAACTTGGAAATACAAAGCTAAATTTTCCCCTCGTTTTCCCCCTCCTGAATCGTCCCTGGTTCCCTACATGACTGTTCTGTATTATGATCCCTTTAAATAAGCAGCCTGTCATTAGCTTTTATCCCAGTGCTTGCTCAGCCGGACTAAAGTCTAGGTCTCTTTGTTTTTAAGACTTGCATGGTGTGTAAGTGCCAGATGTTTCCCATCTCTTGGCTCTTGGTGAAATAAACACGAACTGCCATAACCTTCACCTTTCAACTCTTACATTACCTATTCCTAAAGTACAAAAAATGGATGTGTGTTTATGCAGCAAGGCTTTGAACTACCTTCCAGGTTTATGTCAAAAGTCCTATTCTCTAGGCAAAGATTACATATGAGAATGGACTTTGGTGCTGTTATAAAATTCACCTTCTGCACTAATGAAGCAGTAGTCTTCATGGAGGAAAGTAGTCTGGGGGGATTAGAGGCCACGTAAAACTGATCTGACTTTCAGACCAAGTCACTCAGCTCTGGATTTGGCACTCCTGGAAAGCGGAGTCACTCTGTGAGTGACAGTCCAGTTATTTTATAGAAAAGCAAAGTAAACATGCAGATAGTCCATAAGGATTTATCTGATGTGTCATGGCTTTCTGCACAGACTATGGAGTTCATCCCTTTGATGTATTTCAGTTATCTTTACAATTTTCTCCTCCCTGCCCCCAAAACAGCAAACATGATTTAGAGGGGTTAATAAAGGAATTTTCATCATTAATAACAACTCATCTAAATTCATCCTGGAGTTATTTTTCTTCCTCCCCTTCTTTCTCTTCTCATTTTGTAAAGTCTTCCTTGAAGGCACCCAAGGAACTTGGCTTTTGGTGGGTCAAAGAGGGTTTCTTCAAGTTAATACTCATGTGCCCTAAGGAAGAACAGAGAATATGTAGCCTCAGGAAGCTGGGACCAGCTGCCTGATGACACACACTCAAAGCTTCCCAGGAACATCTACCCAGGCTTAGGTGTCTCGTAAGAAAGTCATACAGCAGCTTTTCTTTTTTAACTTGATTCAGTAGCATTACGCAATTAAATGAGGAACAAATGGTGTAATTAAGATTGCAAAAGCATTTCAATTAGAGTTCCAAGTGAATTATGCAAATAGAATTTTAATTTGTGCTAATTCATGTCTTCCCAGAATAATGAAGACTTCCTTTGGGGATGGCATTTTTTTTTGTCATAGTCTCAGCTGAAAGGTGAATTGGCAAGAATAGAGCAGTGAAATACTTTAGCCACTATTCACTCATGCATACTGAAAAGAATGTATTTTCCCCACAGAAAGCTAAGAAACAGCTTCCCCGCAGACCTGGGAAATTCCTGCAAAGAGTAATCATCATCAAACTTTCTTTTGTGTTTTGAAATCATCAGGATATTCTCCCTGAGTTTTTTTTGAATCCTCAAGCCAAACTTTTAGAGACCATCTATTTTAAAGAGTGCCCATTTTGCAGGATAACTACACCATCCATGGAGATAAGAGAGAAATTGTAGGAAACCGGAGCCTGAAGGATGGCTGTCTCCAGGCACTGATGAGTCTCCACAGAGTTATAGAGGGCCTGGCCTCTTTTATGACCTCTCAGTGCATATTTCCTTAACCAAGTTGACTCAGGATGCTGGGGTCACTGAAACGCAAGTTATTTCAAAGGCTGGACCAAAGTGTACATGCCATAATCTTCTATAAATTCATACTAAACCACAGCCCCATTGTGTCTGAAGGAGAATAAGAAAACGGCACACAGCGAAACTAATGGATTTTGGGGTCTTTCCATAACTTTTGCAGCACTGCCTATTAAGCTCAAATTTGTGCATACTCTAACCCCCATTGCGTACGCTAAGGCCATTCATCCATTCAACCACTTATTGAAGATGCACTGAAGTAAACTCAGAAGTTTCAGCTATGGTACACACCCAGGTGCCTTCATCATTTCCTTATCCTTCATAAGTGCCTGGTGCCTTTCTGTCTAAGCTCCAATCTAGCAACCTGTATGCAGGTTTAGAAATTTAATTTTTTCTCTAAGTTAACCTTGACCAAATGACAGCACATTTTAGTGTCATCTTAAAAATGCAAGGAAAAAATAAACATTGAGTTATTTGCTGAATGCCAAACTGCTCATTGTTCAGCATGGACCTTATTAGAGGTTATGTGATTTAGGAAATACATCTGTGTTATATATAGCCACATATATATGTTTAAGATATCTATAGAATACTACAAGAATTTATCTGTATCCTTAGATTCTGACAGCCTCACTCCTGTTAGACAATACCTACTTTATGTGTGGTCTCTACTGAAGCTAAAGATTTCTTATATCCCCTCAGTATTTCTGAATATCCTGATAGGCAATTAGGTGTCTAAATGTGTTTTTTGAGTTTAAATGGTGGCTTAGATAGTTTAGAACATAGAAGAAGGAGGAGCACCCCACAACCTCTCTGGGCAACTACCAGTGTTCAACCACCCTCACTTTAAAGAAAGCTTTTTTTAACATATAAATTAAATTTCCTGTATTTCAATTTGTGTTCATTGTCTCTTGCCCTGACCCTGGGTGCCACTGAGAAAAGTCTGGCTCAGTCTTCTTTAGTCTGTCCTGCCAGGTATTTATACACATTGATAAGGTTCCCCTGAGCCTTTTTCTCCAGGTTAAACAGTCTCAGCCTCTCCTCGCATGACATGCTCCAGTGCCTCAGCTGTCTTTAGGGCCCTCCATTGGACTGTCTCCAGTGTGTCCACTCTCTCCTGTCCTGGGGAGCCCAGCACTGGACCCAGCACTCCAGATGTGTTTCACCAGTGCCAAGTAGAGGGAAAGGATCAGCTCCATCAACCTGAAGGCAACACTCTTCCTAATACAGCCCAGGGTGCTGGTGGCCTTCTTTGCTGTGAGGGTACATCTCTGGCTCCTCATGTTCAGCTTGGTGTCCACCAGAACCTGCAGATCCTATTCTGCCAAGCTGCTTCCCAGATGGTCAGCCCCCAGCCTGTCCTGGTACATGGAGTTAGTCCTCCCTCCCCACTCAACACTTCCCTATGTTGAACATCATGAGATTCCTCTTGGCCCATTTCTCCAGCTTTTGAAGTCCCCCTGAAGAGCAGCACACCCATCAGCCATCTGCAGACTTGCTGCAGGTGTTCTCTACCCCATCCTCCAAGTTGCTAATGGAGTTATTGAACAGTATTGGATCCAGTATCAAGCCCTATTACACATTCCAATGCTCATGTTCTTCCTTTTGCCTTCCTTGTTATACCGTTTTGTCCTACAACATCATGATTTAGCTGGAACCCTTTGCCCAGAAGGTGGGTGATTGCTCTGACAAAAAGCATAGCAGTCACAAAATTAGATATTTTAGTGAAACCCAGAGTAATTTTGCTCATGTAAAACTGTATTTAAATTCCTTCTTGGCATCTTGCTGGCATACTGCAAGAGCGACGTACATTAAAACGCATTCTGGGGTTTTTTCTGTTACCTGAAGGCAGTAAATCTCAGAGTTACAGAAGTTACCTCAGTTAGGAATAAAGCCATCACCTTTAGCATTGGTTTCAGTAAAAACACAAACACTTCTGCAGTCAAGCGACAAAGTTTTATGACTGTGGTTCTTTGAAACAACTAATAAATATTTGTTTGCCATTTCTCTCTGGGGCAACTGTCCACTGGCTAATTTACACATCACCAAGAGGTCATTTAACTGTTGCCTGTAGGTATTAAACCTTATCCACTACTGTGTCATTGAAAATATAAACTGTCTGGAGGTTGAGAGATGTTTGGAAAAGGAAGAGAGCAGCTCAGCCCGTGGTAGGTCATCCTGAAGCAGAGCTCAGGATCCCTCAAGAGCCTAATAGTTTCTGATATGACTTAAAAGCAGTGTTTCTGCCCTAAAGATTGCGTGAGTGCTGTGGAGCACTCTTCCATAACTATCCCTGTCCTTTGGAGAGGATGGAGCTGCCTAACACTTGGCCTCCACATTTCTAGATATTCTTCAGCTTTTCTTTACCCTCCTCTTCTGCTGTCACAGCCAGGCCAGCATCAGTCACTCTCACTAATATTATCTGTCTTGTCCAAGATTTGCACATACCCAAATTACCTCCTCAACCATTTCCAGATTTTAACAGTGTGGATCAAGTCTTCAGACTCTTCTTTCAGCTCATAACTCTCAGCCTGGGAATCAGGTGTCCGGCTCTTCCCTGGACTTATTTATAAATGTACATACATCTTAGGGTTTTATGTGTTTGTGTTCTTTGAAAACCTCATCTGTTTCCCTGGAGATTTGTGCTTCATCAGTTCCTGTCTGTGGGTCCCCGGTTAATAACCTGACATCTAAAAGCCTGTGAATTAGCTTGCTGTAGTTGTTTGTTTGTTTTCCTTCCTGTTTGGCTTGAAAAACCTGCACTCTGTAATGTTTGCTATTAAAAACTTTAAGAGAAATGCTCTTGCGTAATTTATTTTTGTTGTTGTTAATTACAGTTCTCCCTTCTTTGCCTCTTTATGTTGATTCTGTCTGCTTGTGCCCAGTCCTTGCAACCAAGATTTCCCTATAGATTTAACAGCTAAGCGAGTGCAATAGAGACATAAGTAATGCAGACTTTCTGCACATGAATGTGCATCCATGAGGGCACACATGTGAAGAGGCAGACATGTGGGTAGCACCCCCTGCCATCTGCCTTGGGCCAGCTCTGCATGGCTTTTGCAGGTGGTCCCCGGTCACTCCAAGCTGGCTGTCCTCGGACCTGGGGCACCAGCATTAGCACAGCGCTGTGCTGAAGTTAACAGCCATTTCTCCTCCTTTGGATGAGGACAGGATGCGTGCCATGCTTACCATAGGACTCATGGGCAGCTTGGACCAGGCTGCAAATGTCCTGGAGATATGTTGCTGCTCTTCATACCACGTATTTCCCAAGCCTGTGGCAGCTATATGCAGCAAGAATAGCAGATTGGAGAGTTGGAGTGTTAAGCAGCTTAGCGTCGATGATTCAACTGTCATTGGTTATTTAATTCTTTGTGTAAAGGCCACAAAACCTGGAGAAACAGGCAGCATTTGGAAGATGCCATCAGTATTTAGGCAGCCCCAAGTGCCCAGGTCTTAGCACAGCTGAAAGACTTCATGAGCTCCTCTGGAAGTGGATAAAAATGGAAGGAAGCAGCAAATCTGAAACACTTGCATGACCTGCCCAAGGGCTTCCTCTCAGTGATGTCTTAGATGGGTGGGGATGAGTCTGTGGGAGGTGTGTGGTAGAAAGATCTCACAAGGTTCCTTCACATGAGGGTCACCCTGAAGCCTCCTCTAACTTTGCCAGCAACATCTCCAGTAATGCCAGTGGCAGTGATCAACACCTGAGCTGGATACCCGTCCCTGGGAAAGAGTGTCTGGCCATGAGCAGAGCCAGAGATAAGCCTAGTTTAATAATGTCCTGGCCTGACAAGTGTTTTTCCCAGCTCTCTCATGGACTTCTGGACTCCAGCCTCTTATTCCTGCTCAGACATTGCAGAGTATTCATGTATGAGCGCTGCAAAACACTTGAAAAGTGACATTATTTACAGCTTCTCAGACTGCCTCCCTTGTGCTACCAACTTATGAATGCACCTATAAGCTCAACAGCATGTATTTTTTCCAAAGGACAAAGTCTATTTGCACATGGGGAGCTGTCTCCCAAGCGCCAGCACTTTGCAAGCAAACCATCTCTACCCCACCGCTGGCTGACAATAGCCTGTGAGCTACAGATTCGGCTTTTGTCAAAAACAGCAACACAAAGCTGACCATAAAATAAAGAAACATTCGTTATGATTTTTTTTTTTTTTATAGCTCCCAACTACTGTAAACTGTGGAGGAACAGAGCTGCAAAGCTGGCCATTAAACTGTCTGCTCTTTCCTGTTTGAACAGGACCTCTCCAGGGTTTTAGCTGCCTCAACCACCATGGGTCAACATCCAGGAAGGAAGACGTTTCTAAGGAAACCGTGGAGGCTTTCCACCAAGGTGGTTGCATGAAAGCACTGAAACTGGTGAGAGTGACAAAAAGCAGTTCATTGGATAATGTATAAAAAGGTAAAAAGTTATTGCACGCAGACTGTTTTTATAATGAGGCCATTCAGGCATAAACTCACTTTAAATAGGTAGTTTGTTTCCACATTGCAGAATTATTTTCGTCCTACTCTTTCAAGGAGGAGTTTATCTAGGCACAGTGGTGTATAAATAATAAATAGCCCCGGGGGCAAGGCATTTTTACTTTTTTCCCCCTGCTTTGTATCCTGTTGCAGTTGGTCTCAGGCTGCAAAATGAATTTTGTTTTCTGAAATAATATTATTTACTTTGAGTGCAGTCCTCTGCAAGAGGCCATGAATTCTCTTCTGCAGTTGCAATGTCCCAAACCAGACAGGAGCTTTACAGTCCAGCATTTTCGTTAAATGGCTTTTCTGTGGGTTGCAGGGCAGTTTGTTATGAGGACAGGTACAGTCCCATTAGCTCAGGGACCTCCAGGAAAGCTGTGTGTGTGCATCCAGTGTTTGGACTGGGCACACACTGTGGGATATGAATGGTCCAGGGATAACTCCGTGGAGACCAGAGGCGCAGAATCACCCTGAAGGTGGTAGATTAGAGAAGGAGGTGACAGCCACCATGCTGGAGATTTACCACTGTAAGACTCTCTGGACATACACAACAGGTTCATTTCTTCTGTCTCCTGTGATGCTGAGCAACTCTGAATATATTTCTAACAGTAACTGCATCCAATATAGCAACCGGCAAGACCAGGAGGTCACACCAGCACCTGCTTCTCCTCTCACAGGATCTCATCCTGCCCACTGGGAGCCTGTGAGCTCTGCCCCTGTAGCAGTGTCCTGAGGGCTAGAATGAGCCTGCCATCAACACCTGCTTGGAGGAGCCAATTTAGGGTCTGACCCACCAGCCTAGACCTCCTGATGGAGGTGGTGATCAGCAGCCCTGGAGAGACCCTACAGCTGATTTAGACATAATGGGAAAGGATGGAGGCTGGAGCAGCCATGGGGCTCACCCTGTTCACCACTACTCTCATGTAAGTTTTGGGAGCAGTTTGGGCACATTATCAATGGCTTTCCACAATTCAATCACAAGGGCTTTTGGTTGGAATCTCAGTCTCTCTCAGCTAGCTATGACATTTGCCGTTTTCTCCTGACACAAGCTTATGTGTTGCTACTCCATACTTCAGTCCCTGCAGGGAGCCCTTGTTAAGTAGAGCAGAACTGGACTGAATAAACCACAAATATTTAGGAGCCTCAGGGCATGAAAAAATGAAGATTCCCTTCTCTAATTTGGTTGTACCCTCAGGCTTTCCCTATAGGCTTGATAGGAGAGAAGGGAAGTAGGGGAGTTGCTTTTTCTCACCTTTTCCTTGGATTGTCACCTGTGCTTCATCAGGGATGAATGATGGTAGTGAAAGAGGCAAGAATACAGGCTTTTGGTATGGGAGACACAGGGTTCAGTGGGGAGATCCCAGAAGAGTGAGACGTGGCCAGTGGCTCATGGAGGGGAATACTGAGGACCTGCAGTAGGGAAGGGGTTGGGTCCAGCGGGCTTAAGTGAAGAACCTCCATCACGTGTGTTAGAGAGGTCCAGGGATTGTATCAGAAGTTTGAGCCTGGGGGAAATAAATAGAAAAAGTTAAGGAAGGATCAGCCTGAAATGATCCAGACATGCAATAAAGTCCCAGGTTGCTGGAGGGGGAGGGAGTGAAATTCCTGCTCTCCTCAAAGAGCGTGAGTGATTAGCTCTAAAAGCCATGTGCCAACGCTCCTCCACTGCTGCTGCTGTTCAAGATAAAATAACAGGTCATCTGTTGGAGCAGAGGGCCTTCCAGACTGAAGTCTAATTTCTGTGCTCCAGGGGCTTAAGTGCTGGTTCAAAGGTCACCAGGCAGCACCAGTTGCTGAGCAAGGATGAAGCTCATTTTCACTAAAAACAGAGCCCGCAGAGCAGGACCCTGCGCTCAGTCCATCACGTGCAGTTGGTATCTGCACAGTCTCAGCGGGGAAGGAGATGTTTGGAGATCAATAGACTACATGGGTGGTGCCAGAGCAGATGCTGGTTGTGTCACCATGCTGAGATAGGGACTTACTTCACTCATGTGGCTAAAATGCTTGAACTGCAGACCTGCAAAATAAACCACAGCAGCTAAAGATAAGCCTGAGGGAAGCCCCCATGGCTCTGTTCCCTTGTACCAAAACTCTGTATATCTTCTCCAGGAGCCATGTTATTACTATGTAAACTGTGCCTTCACCTGCGTGGTGGATGATGTTTGTCCCAGCAAATATGCAGAATGCTTGCAAATAAGTGTAGGTATCAGTAAGCTCTTCAGTCACACTATTTAAAAAAAAAAAAAAAAAAAGGGTTTTTTAAAAATGGAAACATTCCTATTGTGTTTTGAAAGGACCTTTTATTTCAGTTGCATGCCTCTGGTTTCTTATTACTGGAACAGCAATAGTTAATATTATAATAATAACATTTAAATAATAATAGTTAAAGGGTGAAACAGAGTGGGGATATCAGCACCTGAAGCACAGCAGACACCCAAGGCCTCCCTGGGTGTTTGACACAGTGATGCCCCTGTCCTTACCAGAAGGACTGCCGTCATCTGAACCTGAAGGTGGGCGGCCAGAAAGCTAGAGCAATTAAAAGGTCACACACCGTTAGCTTAGAAGACAGATTTTCTTTTTTTTTTTTTTTCTCCTCAGACAGCATGGAAAAACATAGTGCAAAATGCATGTAAAGTAAAATGAGAACCCCTTTATCAGCCAGGTAAAGCTATAGGGAGAACCTCTCATCAATTCAACAGCTTGTATTAGAGGGCTATGAGATAAAATGGCACTAGAAACTTTGGAAGAATAAACTAGGATACTTAGGAAGCTGAGACCTGTTTTAACCTGGATGTAATCAACGTTTCACCTGGGCCATGAACTTTCAATTTATCCTCTTCACTTATACACGACTCTGTTTTCCCTCTAACAAATCACATATTTGCAGTCCATGGTTGCCCTTGAAAAAACCACTGCCCTTCCCCAGAAAGAAATAACCCACAAAACCCAAGAACCAACTGCAACACCATTGTAACAGAAAAGCTCTCAAGGGCTGTTGAGGTGCCCTGCAAAGCATTCAAGGTTTTAAAATGTTTGCTCATTGTAAGCAGGAGCAGCTTTTTTCCATTACAAAGTGATCTATTTCACAGCTTTCAGCCAAAAGTGTCAAGCAATCAAGCAGCAGTTACGCCTTAACAATTGCTAATATATTTCAGCACCTAATGAATCTATGCAAAAAAGGCAGGTAAAGGATCGAAGCAGCCTACAGTTAACTCCTGCCCTCCCCTTGCAAGGACTTTTATCCCCTGCCTCCCAGTCTTATGTTTTTACTGAGTGGCAATTAATTAAAAAGATCAAGATAGAAGAAAGATGGAAACCTTATTACTAGTGTTATATTTCCATACTAGTTTTGCCCAGGGAAAAAGTTTCCCAGGAGATTAGCTAATAGTTAAGCTATTAAGGGCTTCTAAACTGGAAAGGTTATTTGCAAGGTCAGACAACTTTACTAAGCTGGTAGTTTCAAAATTATCCTGGGTTCCTTTACTAATTCATCGATCAAAATGACACGTTTTAAATTATAGATGAAAATGGAACAGATTTAAGTTCCTGTCATGTAACCCCTGCATGAAAACTACACATTACAAGCCTCTAACCATAGTAATTTTTAAGTGAGAATGAAACATTTGTTCTTATTATGAAGTGCTGATTTACTACAAATTCACAAAGAGCTGAACCAGCCTTCACACTGAAAACATGCAATCTAACCAGCTACTACCAGGTGTTTTGAGCAGTTAATGTAACGTTATTCCCCCACTAGCATTAGTTATCTTTCTGATTCCCAGTTAAAGGTCGGAATGAACTTCCATAAACCAGGAAGCAAATACACAGGAAGGAGAGATGTAAAGGGGGGCTCTTCTCACGGATTCACTAACTTAACCCAAAATTTCTTTACGGGAATCCAAGAGATCTGCAGGGGACAGCTGAGCTCCTGTGCCCTGTCGCACCTGGGCTCAAGGCAGGTCAGCTGTGTACCATGTAGGAGAGCTGTGTCCATTGGTGTCCCGGGAGAAATGCTCTGGACCAGCGACTAGGGCCAAGCATCTGTTGTTCCCCTTCTGCTTCAGCTTTTGAAGTCCTCCGTTGACATCAGTGTCTAGATACCCCAGGTCTGATGCCACCAACTATGGTGGGTGTATGGGGTTCCCAGACTAGCTCTGTCATTCAGCTGTTGATCAGCTTTGCAATTATTCTTAACACTGGGACTGCCATCTGGGGATAATTCCAGATTGGGCACACTGCAGGAGTTTCATTTGAAATATCTTGCTTTGGAGAGGTTGACTGCCTCTTACATTTGAGGTCAGGTGCAGAGAGGAACATTTGCTCCTTTTCACAGGAAGAAAATGGCATATGAAGCTGGGAGGGGTTAAATGACCTAGTAGGCAGACAGGACCAACCAGGACTGCAGAAATCTGCTATGCTTGAGATGAGGCCATAAACCATCAGTTTTGTTTGCAGCTGAGGTTGTCACCAGGGTTTCAGCTCTGTAGTGAAGCAGGAGGAGCCAGAGCCTTCAAGAACAAGGCAGAGCTGCTGAGCCTGGCGCTGCTGCTCCAGGTTGTCTTCTGCTCGGACTGTTTCCCTGGCTCCCTGTGCCACACAGGTTCTCCCACATCGCTGAAGCCTGACAGATGCACACAATGTGTTACTCTGCTGATGGACCCGTCTAGGAACAGCTCCAGAGATACAGTCCCAGTTACAGTCCATGATGCTGTGATAGAGGCTCTGGGGCTCCAGGCAGGGGTTTGCAGAGAAGCATGTGCTCAGCCTTCTCCAGAAAGCAGGTCCCTCTGAAGAGTATTGGAATGGACACCAAAAACTAGGTCATTATTTTGGAAAAAAAATCAAATCTTGAGCATCAAAATCAGTCCTTTAGTACAGAGGAGGGAGATGTTCCCAGCTTAAACAAAACAACTTCCAGCCTCATAGGGAATGCTTGGGAGGCCCAGACTGGCAGACCTTGAGGCTTTTGCATCCTGTGCACAATACTTGGTGCTTGCAAGAGCCATGTCACCCCCGGAGCTGTGATCTCACGGCCAGTTATGTGCTGTCAGAAGTATGCGTGCCGTTTCATCGCCGGCTGCCTCAAATCGTCCGGTTTTGTGGGCAGCAGTGGCGGCAGTGCTTTTCTTTCCATCTGGCCCCTCTGTGTCCTCCAGCAAAGGAGTCAGCACTTGTGGCTACAGCTGTAGCAAAACGCATATGTCAAAGCCTGGATCATTTTCTTTCCCAGCCGAGGCATCTGGATCTGTGTGGCTTGTTCAGCTAATAGCATTGCTGGCAGGGCTGCAAGCAGCTCTGGAGCTAAATAGTCATGGGGAGGCTTGGGGAGGAGCTCACCTGTCCTACAAGGCACTTTTCATTCTTTCTTTTGAAAGGATGTGACTCATTGACATAAATTCCATAGACATACAGTGAAAAATGCTACTGGATAATAATTACCTCCTTTCAAAGTCTCTGCTATCGTATCTCCTGCTACTTCAAGAATTGCTCCTGTCAAGATAATGTGTTTATAAGTTTTTTTTTGTTGTGAATCAGTTGCAAAATATTCAGGCAGCAGGACATATGGAAATCATATGAGGTTTCACTGCATTACACTTGAAAGTGATCTGTTTAAGAACGCAAGGGCTCACGAGTCGCAGGACGCTAGTTAATGCCTGACTGCTGAGGCATCATCCAGAGGTGATGCATGGGAGGAGAGCAATCCGAAACTCCACCATCTTTCATCTTTGGGGGATCGCTAAACTATCTCATTTGAAAGTGTATTTGGTGCTGGTCAAAAATCTCTCACTGAACTTTTTTCCAGGGAGAACGTGAGGTTTGGTTACATCAACACCATCTGTGTTCTCAAAATGTTTGTTTTTTCTATCGGAAACTGAAACCCCCACTGGTGAGCAGCCCAGTTCTCTGGATGCAACACCTGCAAGGGGATTTGTAACCATGATGAGCACAGTGTCAACCATCATGGCAGCATGTCCTGAGCTGGCACCTCCCTGCTGACACAGAGCTGAAAATGAGACATGAAAGGTGACATGAGCAGGAGATTTCAGGAATGGGACTTTCTGACTACAGCTGTTCCCACCCCTCATTTCTTGCCTGGCACATGCCTGACTGCACAAATTACTCCTTATCTAGCTCCAGCCATGCCTACTGCCACTGACCTCCCTTTTTCCTAGATGGACTCCACCCTTGACATCCTTATGCTTTTTATGTGGGGTAACAGACCATAATTTCTCTATACGGATCAGCTGTAGAACCTGCCCATGGCTCTGATCATTGTTTATATGGTAACTCTGAAGCAGCCTACAAAGAGACCTTGCACAAGGCCAGCTCACATTTGCTATTTTGATTTTGCCTTTGCTGTTCTGAAGGTGAACGAAGCCTTGCACCCACGCAGGATTCAAGGATATCAACCAAGCTGATAGAAAAGCGGTCCAAATCTATGTGGGCAGAAAAGTAATTTGCTTTGCAGAAGGCCCGAAGCAGAGAGTGTGGAAGAAAGAAAGAGAGCAAGAAGGAAAGACAGACATCTGCCATGCAGCTCCAGAACTTGTAACAGAAACGATGTGTTTGTTCAGAGCAGAGCACATACTTGTTTACCCGGGCAATTCTGCTGTCACATGCCGCACACCAGACAAAACCATACATCAAAGTTACTGAGCACTTGCTAAGCAGCAAGTGTGGCCATTTATTATGTAACGTTACATATATGCTATTTCACCATGGAATGCAGTATGTTATGCTGGAACACAGTGGCAGCCGCCTCCAAACATGCTGAATGATCGAGTGTTTTTGTACAGGGGAAAAACATCGGTTAGCTATTACGGCATGACCATCAGGCGCACTTTGTTTCTTATTTAAGTTGCTCTGCTGAAGCTGCATCGTTAAAACTTGTCTCACTTGCAATCTCTTTGGTGGGTGAATTGTTTATTTTTATATTTTAACAGGATGTACTTTATACTGGCACTTCTCTTGATTTCATCTCTGAGATTCACTGGTTCGGCTTCTGGAACAAGAAATAGCCAAGCAGACTATGTTTTCTAGTTGAACATCATGAAGTCTGTAAACTGCAAGCTTTCTTTAGGGGACAGCATGTGGGTTATTATTAAACCAGAAAACATATGTGAATAATTGAGGAAAGGGATCCAGCATTTAGCTCAGAAAATGTGAAGTCAGCTTGCTGTGAATAACATATCTCTGCATTTTGACCTGTTACTGACAACAAATATATTTCACTATTACCTGGATAGCAATGATTGGGTTTTTTTCCTCCTCTAAATGAAAGCCAGTTGAGAGAAGCTGGCAACAGTCAAATGATGCTCATTCCACCCCTGCTTTTACTTAATGGCTGATATCAAGATTCTCGGCATTCATTGGTGACATTACTATTAAAAACATATTTCTTATCTGGCTCTTTTATTCCTACAAATCGAGCATGGAAATAAATCTGTTTTGATGGAGCGGTGAGCATGCAGCCGTGGAAAGGAGAAGAGCTGGCCCCAGGCTCAAATCCACTGAGCTATGCACCTGCCTTGGGCTGAGCTCGCCAGGCATCATCTTCACATGGGGAACTGCAAAACCCTAATGTCCAAGAAGCCAAAATATGCTGGACTCAGTAGAAGGGATGCAAAACCCAGAGGGGGCATGTGACACCTCACTGCAGCCACCCAACCCAACGCTGGTGCTTTATGGGGGAGGACTAGGACACCAGTATCTGTGTGCAATATTTCATGTGACAATCCCAGTGACAATGCAGGGGTGCTTGAATGGCAGCAGAGTGTGCTGATCCACCATTCTATGCACTCCACTCTTGGCAGGAGTCCATCCTATTAATTCAATATATAAGTATAATAATATGTCGATATGTGGATGCAACAAATAACCAAGTGCAAAACAATCCCTGGCAAGTTATGTCTGTGTGCAGTGTTCTGAGCAGCGTTTTGTGTGTGTGATACATGATATACAAACAGCACCCTACTCAGATCGGGTCTCTAGGATTAAAAATATATGATGAATTAAAATTTCATATGAAATTCTAGCTTTGGTGAGTACTGGAAAATATTACTTTGCCCTTTTCCCCTTCCTCCCCAGAAAGGCTCTTATTGGGGAAGATGAGTAAATGTTTCACAGTCTTTTCCATTATGGAAGTGAGTTTTTTAATCACAAGTGTTGCTGAGAAGAAATGAAATTGCCTTACCAGATTGGTTTAAGGTACTAAAAAAACCCTGTAATGGTTATTAATGCTGTACAGGCAAGGTGGGACAACACAGTGAATCAGCTGAAATTTAATGACAAGTGAAAATGTCATCTTTATTTACATTAACCAAACATGAGCTTGAGGTTATGTTTTGCCTCCAGTTTATCTGAATTTTTCTGTTTGTTTTATTATCTGTCCTTAGGGCACGGACAAAGATTTACCTGATTATCTGGAGTCAGCAAAGAAAGATATAACTTCAGGCTTCTTAAGATCTACAGATGGGCTACTTTGGAGTGCTGGCAGTGTGTGCAGACATGATCAGGTAACTGCTGTGGGGGATTAGGGTATCCGGTGACTAGTTCTAACACTGACAGGAGAAAAACCAATCTTTCCTTGTAATGGCATCACCTAAGGACCAAGTGGAAAACAGACAGGACTGGAAAGAGAAGAAAAACACTGGGTGCCTCCATATTTCATGCCAGTTCAGATATGGCCACGTCTTGTTAATTTTCTCTTTGCAAAGCCATTAGCTAGGAACACACCGGGTTGCTCAGCCACAGGAGGAGATACCGTGTATCAGAAGAGGAGTCCCATCACTCCTGCTGCAGGGTGGCCAAAACCCACCGAGGTCTCTAAGGAAAGTACTGGGCTGCATTTCTCATTCTTGAATTTAAATGCAAAAGGGAAATCCTGAGGTCTCAGGAGCTGACTGATGGGTATCTCTGGGTGTGCAAGAGCCATACTCACTGCAGGGACTTCAAAGGCAAACCCTGAGATATTCCAGCCTGGACCCTGCAAGCAGCCCAGATTAGCAGGGAATAACATCCCTTTCTCTCCCCTTGCAGGACTCTCAGAAATAATATGGTATGGTATCAAAACAACAATCCTCTATTGCTCCATTTTACTTTGAACTCTACAAGGACGACATGGGATGAATCAATCATAGAAGACTAATGAGGCCACCAGGCAAAATTTGGGTGAAAACTGCTTCCAGATTTAACATCAGTTTTGCCTTTATACTCCAAATGAAAACACAACTTTATTGCATGAACATAAGTAACTCGGGAAGGTACTAACCACTTTGGAGCCAGGCTCTTTATGCAGTTTTTGTTTGTGATATTTTTCCATCATGTCTGAGCATAGTTTTAACTTAGTGTCAAAGTGAATCTGAGACTGATAATTTTTATGATTTTTTTACTGAGAAAAGACATTAAGCTACTTACTTTGGCTGCACTTCCTACCCTGCAGAAATTATTTATCCAAGCACAGCAGCAAAGTGGGTCAGGGGAGGAATAAAAAAGAAACTGCCCACAAAAATCTTGAATCCCTTGAAAAAGTTGGATTAAGACTCAAGACACTGGGCAAAAACTGCTTGCCACGTTCTCCATTTCAAAGGAAAGGTGTCAGCTCAGACAGCAACGCGAAAAGGCTGCAAAGTTTGAGCTGCAAAATCCCTCTCCCATGGTTTGTAAGGCTAGCCACAAAGCAGGCAGCAGAGAGAAGGATTCGTCTCTCAAAGCTGCTCTGCCTTTACCTCAAAGGCATGTAAATCCCAAAGACCGGGTTGCTTCCTTGACTCCATGAAAATAAAGTGGAGAAAGCGCTTGGGAAAATGTGGGTGAGCAGCAGCGCCCACGGGGAGGATGGGAGGAGGAGGGGGGAGAGAAAGCTTTTTTCCTGCAGTTTCTACCACAAACTGCTCTCTTTAGGTTTAATAGAAGAGTCACATCTTTTCCCAGCACCCTGAAGTGAGGGGAGCTTTGCCGAGCCCTAGGAGTGAACTGGGACATGCATAGATAGCATTGGTGACTGTGGGTCCTGTGTGAGAAAAATAAAGAGCTCAAGTTGCGAAAAATGAGTGATCTAGGAGTGAAACATGAGAGAAGTATGTAGTCTGCCTGACAGCTCCCTGTAGCTCCAACTTAACCGTCAAGGCTGCAGCAAAACCTTGGACTAACTTCTTGCTACAGGAAAAGTCACTTCAGTGCAGCTGGGAGGACTGGAAAACATGCTCATATAAAATTATATTTGCAGAGTAACCAGAGAAAGAAGAGATCACACCATTTGTGAAAGCAATCTGTGCAGATGAGCAGCGAAGCACAAGCAATGCTGGCAGCTCAGTTAATCAAGCAGGATCTAACGTTAATAAACTAGAAGTAGAGGAAAGGAGATAAGCCCTGGCATGGCTGTTGGCAGAAGGGTGTTTTTCTCACTTCACCAACAGGAATCCAGCCACCCACAAGAACCCTACATATTTCTCCTTATGCTAGCCAACTAAAACCCCAATCTTAACTCTGATAAACTTCAGGTGGTGTCGTACATTGTTATTTATTTGTGCCTCCCGGTGCTGATGAGCAATTCTACAGGACCACAAGCAAGCAGTAAGACATTTCCACCTCCAGTGCAGGCAAAGGAAGCAATATCATCCTGGGGGAACCTGTGGACCAAGACAATGAGATAAATGGTATTTTCAGAATCACTCCAAGCTGAACAAGGTCTGATCTCACTGAGGTTAATTGGAGCTTTATTCCCAGTATCTATAGGAGCATCATTACCAGGGGTAGCCCCAGCCAGGGCGAAGATGGGGGCTGTGCAGCATCAGGCAGTGTACGCTGAACATATGCAGCTGGGCAGGCTGGAAGCACTGTCTCCTGGATCCCAGCCCTCCCAGGGAATCTGGCCTTGATTAAGCCGGCAAAGCGCGCTTTCAGGAGTGACATTGCCGGTGACCTTCACGGGCTACGCAGAGCATCAGAGACAGACCTACAACCACAGTCCACCTCTCCTCACCTGCCGGGAAATGTCTTGGAAGACAAAACTGACAAATGGAAAAGCTGAAAAGTGCCTGAGATAGTAGGAACAGACCTTCGGACAGAAAAGCGGGTGACTTCTGGGGTAAGAAGACTGGTATTCGCACAATAAAATTCCAGAATGACTCCAGATTCCCCTGATTGAGGCCAGATTTGTTCTTTCATCTCCATTTAAGTCTCCTGTTAGGTTGCTTCTTTTCCTTAGGTGTTTCCATGACTACTTAATGAAGCCCTCCCACTAACTCCTCACTTGAAAAGTAGGAATTCAGACAAGTTTGAAGAGCCTTTGGGGAAAAAAAAGATAGCTGAGTGAATCTGGCTTCTCCTCTGATCATGCACCATAGACATGCTGTTGGTTTCCATGAAGTGATTAGAACCAGAGGTGAGACCTGTGGGCAAACTGGAAAATATTGTTCAGCTCATCCCACGTGATCTTTCCTCACCAAAATGTTAAGAAACCAAGCTGTGGGGTATGGAGCAGCCTCAGATTGCTCGCAGATGTCAGGATGAAGAGAAGAAGTTCATTTCCGTCTGTGAAGAAAAGGTCACCAAGGAGCACAGCTCATGGCAGCCTCCACCAGTGCATATGTACCCATCAAACATGACAAAAGTCTGCTATCGGGGACATTTTTCACGCAGACAGCAGATTTCGCAACTCCCACTTGTGTTAGGGTGAGGTTAGGTGTAAGTGCCTACTCAACCTCAGACAGTCGTTGCCTTCTAAAATGTTTTTAAAGTCTTTTCCCCCTGATATTTTCAAAGAGCAGCCTCCTCAAGGTGGGTGATTTCCAAAGAAGGCGATTTTGCAGACAAAAATCCATCCGTGGTGGATGGTTAGAGTGGGAAAATGCGCAACTAGAGGAGTGGTGGGGCTATATATTTTGCAGTGTTTGGACTGTTTGTGAGTGTAGCCTGAGTCAGCAGTCTGCATTTTCTCCCAGGCAAGAATAGATATTTCATGCAAACTTTGCCATCCTGTTCTTGTTTCCTGTGTATAAGAAATGACCTGAAGGCAGAGAAGGAGACAATGCAGAAAATTGCAATGCGTGAAGGATACTAATAAGCCAGGAGCATTTTAAAAATAAGCTTTTCAGCATCTGAATTATTTAGTAGCAGAAGAGTTGGAGAAAAGAAGGGGGTTACTGGCTGACTGTGGAAACAGGCATCTGCACTGTGGAAGTCAACAGGGAGGTGTAGTTGTCATTTAAACACAGTGAGAAAGAGGAAGACAAAGAGTTTCTGCCCAAAGTGTGTTGGTGTGCACTGCTCTGGGGATGGGTGATGCTCTGAAGCAGAGTGAATAACTGATGAATAGCTCTGCTTGAGCCCACAGGATTATGCATGCAAGTAGGCACTTCTGTGCCTGATGAAGGCAAAAGAGGTCCCATCATCACTGCCCGCTGCTGGGCACCTCTCCCGGCTCCATTTGCAATGCCTCTCTGCTCTGTCCGTAGGTCTGGACTGGACTGGACTGGACTGGGCATCCCCCATACAAGGGTTTATGAATTTGCTCCTGGAGACAGAAGTTTAAGAGTTTTGAAGATTGCAGAGTGCTGATGTCTTTGCTATCAGCAAAGCATATATCCACAACACCTTCTTGCTGTGGGTGCCACCTGTCAACACCACTATTTCTGATATTGATCCTTTTACCCCTTCTCCTTCCATTGCATGCATGAATCCTTTAAAAGTCCAGCAGTTTCGATGAAATATGAATTCTACTCTTTTTAAACAAAAGCACTTTAAAAAGCCTGCATACAATGTACAACACTGAATTAATTTCCTCTGCTAGAAGTTCCTCTCTGAAAATCAGCTGAGCTTTTTGGGGTCTGACTATTCACAAGCGGTAATACGCAGTCTGAATCCAAGCCAGTCAAAGCTCAACACCTCTGAAAAGTCAGCCTTGGCTCCTCTGGGAACCAGAAGCTGAACAGGCCACATGAGAGCTACCAGAGTCCTCCTCTGGAGGAGATGCAGAGCTGGTATCTGGCTCACACATGGCTGGAACCAGTCCGATGGAGGCTTGCAAAGCCTGGTAGTCCAGACTGAATTTCAGCCATGGATTCATGTTAACGGGGTCTGGAGCCGGCCTCTTCTGCTGCTCAAATTCTCCCCATCAATGACTCCCTCAGTACTTTCCCCCTTCCTGGTGTATGTGCCTTTTTGGATACTGCCGTAGATTGGGAATTCATCTTCTGCTTGCCCAGAATTTGTCACTGCTTTGGGATCATCAGCAGAAAAATGCCTGTAAACATTCATCATCATTATCACAATTATTACTGTGATTGCTGCTCATTCCCAGGAAAGCAACAGAAGTTTCTCACACAGCAATCCCTGATAAACCATCAGCAAATCTTTTTTTATAAATTATTTCCAACAGGAAGAGCATGAATTTCTTGCTCCTTCGGCCAGTGGGGGCTTGGAGCCGTGTTTATGTGTAAGCAGCACGCTCATACAAGTACCAGCACCGGGCTCTGTATAACCTGAGTGAAAACAGCAAAAGGTAACTGGGAAATAGATGTCAGCAGTGCTTCTAATCATCGCAGGCCTCTTTTGACACATGTTTTTAATTGCTTTTTAAAAAAAAGGAAAGAAAAGAAATAAAACCAGTTATGAATAATCTAATAAGCTTACCAACCACCTGTGAAACGTGGCTGCCCAGCTGCAGAAAATCAAATGCAAGAATAGAAAACAGAGCATTCTCCGAGGCAACACACATTCACATTAGACGCGCGTCATTCCAAAGCCACAGAAGAAAAATGCATTAATGCCGTTTCTGGCTCACGGTGTACATGCCACTCTGTAAAAAGTATCTAGGAGGAGTGTTTATTTAAGGAACACAGAGAATCTGCTTTAAAGTCAAAAGGTAGGGGAGGAAGATGGAAGAGCGAAACCTGTTCCTTGGCATAATTTCAAATGAAAAAACTGACATCATCAACAAAATCCCACATAGTATTAATTTGAGGGATTGCAGTCCAGGAGGCAAAATTACTCGGGAATAATTAAGCATGTTTCCCTGATAGAAAGGTATTCAGGAGTAAGTGTCCAAGCAAAGTTAAAATGCAGAGTTGTATAGGCACAGCTTTATTCAAGAAATAATTTGTTTTCCTGGTATGAAAAAAGGGTTACATTTGCTGCGTTTTGGAGTCCGCCAGCAAATGCCCTCATGAAGCTGTTTTTCATGGGAAAGAGCTGTTTCACGGAGGGAAAAAGGTAACATCCTGACATGGAGGAAAAAAAAGTGAACTGTATTTTCAAGGCTGTTTTGACATGTTTTTCTTCTACACAGAACCAGACTTCAAATACAGCTTCTTAACCACGACAGCTAAATGACCCACCCAGAGAGCTCTTTTTCCACAAACAATATAGCGTTGGGAGAAGGAGCCTGAGAGGAAAAGCAAACAGTCCTTAAAGCAACTGCTTTATTTGGATAGTTCTGAACCACTGGCATTGGGGGCAGATTTTAAGTCGGTGGGTGTGAGGAGAGGGAAGCTCATGGTTTTGATTTGAAGTAGCCACATCAAAACCTGTTTTAGAGAAGGGAATGGCAGTATTTTGAAAAATACATCCTTCTTAAGGGGATGTTAGGGAAAACAATTCCATGGCCTGTTGAATGATAAAAGCCAACACGTTGGCTGAGGAGAAAAAAAATTTGCCTGTAAGTGAGGTTCTTGGATAAATCTAAGGTATACATTCCCCAGTCACAGCAGTACCTTTAGGTGAAGGAAATGTCGTGCACACATGTTGCTAGTGGGCTGAGAAGGGTCAGCAAGCACAACTGGTGTCAAAATGTTGTTCTTTCTTTCCCACCAAATGGACTGCAAACCTGCAATCATGCACAGTGTCAGCAAGAAGCTAAAACCCAACTGTTCCACCCTGAAAAGACCTGGAGCCCCCATTATGGATCCATCCACCCATCCTGCCTGGGTACCTCCTATCAGCTGAGAGTCCCCAAGTCATTGCTGATGCAGCAATGATGGATGAGACATAAATCTGCATGCTGACGGCCATGGGATGGTGTTGAACAGTAACACTGAGAGGGGCTGTTGGGAAATTAGGACATTTCTTGCAGAGTCTTCTAGACTTTAACTTCAGCTTTTTCATGCACTCCTGATAACCAGATTATAAACCAACTCTGTGGTTTTATTTGGTGGTAGTATTTCATTTCCCATGCTACCACAATGTTGCATCTCCCCCGCATGGCTGCTTCTAGGTTCAAAGGAGCTTTTCTAATTTTTTGTGAACCACTTTGCACCTTTCAACAGGTGAAGAAAAGCAAGGCAAAACATCAGGCAGTTCTTCTGCATTGCCAGAGGCTTCTGGGCAGGCAGGGGATGAGAGTAGGGAGCAGCAGAAGATGGGTGATATCCCCATCAAAGTCCAAGCATGGGGTGGGTGGCCACAGCATGGCTGGACCAGCAAAGGACCTACATGCCAGCTGCTTCTCCAATGGGCCATGAAGTTTCTGGCTGAGGCAGCCAGAGATCAGCAGTGCACTTGCTTACACAAAGGTTTCTGAGGTCTGGAAATGTGTTTTCATTCCGGTGTGGAACAAGAACCAAACTTTTCAAACACTTCCCCGAAATGGATTTGGTTTTTTGTTGTTGTTGCCATTGAAACATCTGTTTTCAGATTGAGAAGATCAGGGTTCTTATGTAGATCCTTCTCTGCTTATAAATTGACCCTAGAAATCTTTCCCATGAAAATGTTATTAATGGGACTGTTTCACTGCAGGACGTTTTGGTTTGGATGAAGCAGCGTTTTCCAACAATGACGACAAATTCATTAAAAAGTTTGAGTGACTCCAGTCTCCAAAAGCACCAAGCAGTTTTTCGAGCATCTTCAGATCCTGCAGCATAAAACATGAAACAACAAAGTAACATTATTGTCACCCATCAGATAGGCAGTAATACAGTATGCACTTTGCATATCTGTAATGAACTTACATCAATGGATCTTTGTTTGCAACAAATCTCTTACAAGAATGGGAATAGGAAAATACCATGAAATACCTCCAGACTCTCAATGCCATTCAGCAAGGATGCATTTTGGTCATTAATCACCCACATTTTGGCAAGCAGTTAGAAAAGCCCAGCTGTTCCAGGCCACAATGCTTTCCTTTATTGCATTAACATCTCCCTACTAACGAGACAACTTCAACACGCGATCTCCAAGAAGGGCCATAATGCCTTATTCCCAACGTGGTCATTGTGGCATTGTTTTAGATTGAAAAGTTCACGGGCTTCATGCCTTTAAAAAATCCCGGTTCAGCCTAATTATCTTCTGAAGATTTTTGTACAGGCGATATCTGATTTCAAACCAGCTCTGTTTACCCAGCAGCTCCCAGGACAGCGTGGGGTCTCGGGGGAGTGTGAAAGTGAGCTCTTGTTTTCCCCTGAAACCCTTCACAGAAAGCACATGCTGGGAGTGGTTATGGATACCTTTTGGGATGGGGTTGGGTATATGGAACAAGGTCTGAGCTTCAGACAGGTGGGAGCTGTCAGATGCATTTAACCTGTGCTTAGTGACAAGTCCTGCTAAAGCAGTGACCAAATGACACCTTATTCCTTCCCCTTCCAGTAGTGTGTAGTGCAGAGCTGCCGCATTTCCTCTGCTCATCTCTAATTCAGGCTCTTTTTTCCCATGAATCAGACATCCTGCTACCAGCCTTTTTTTCCCTGATACTCACACCCACTTCTCCGGCAATGTGGTTCTTTCTGCTTCCCACTGCTTGGTCTCCTACTCACCAGTGTCCAACTGCACCCGTAGCTCCCAAATCTGGGCTTTCTCAGTGCCAGGAGGGATTCAGGCACTGCTGAGCCACACTGGGCTGCTGAGCACTTCCAGGTAAAGCTCAGCACATATTTTGCTGGATCTAGCCCATGAGTGTCCTCTTGCGCAGGACCACGCTCCCTCATCCTCACGCCAGGACCAGGGCTGTGTGTCTGGAGCTGCTCCCAGCCGCCCCCTCTTTTGGCAGTACCTCTCCCCGTCAATGCCTTCCAGGGACTAAATCCGCCGCTGTTCAAACCCACAGCTTTGGAGTGGGTTTAAAATTTCCCAGGGCACATTCTTACGGCCTCTAGTTTCCAAACTCTCAGGAATTTGCCACACAAACATGTTCCTTCCCTTTATTTGTTTCTTCCAAGTAATTAGATGGGGGATTGTTTGCTACCTGTCATACCTTGGTTTAAGCCATTTGGGAACAAAGTGAGAAAAGAGAAAAAAAAAAAAGAGACTTGCAGTGGATTAAGACTGCTGATTGTAGTAACAAGAGGAGATATTTTAATGACAGGTTTAAGACTTGCTAAGTAACTGCCATGAGGATTATGAATACATTTTGTAACAGGGTAAGATTAACAGATAATCCTTAAAAAAAAAAAAAATGGCGAATGGCTTTTTTAAAAAGAAAACTAAACTACAAAAATGCCAAAAGCCTTCAGAAATTCCACATGAGAAGAATTTTCCCTAGAAATGTTGATATCATTAGATATTTTCAAGTCAGTGTCCTCAGCAGGATTAAAGTGGTGTATCTTAGTGTGAGTGGAACAGTGTTGGTTTATACCTCATTTAACTTGGGCATTTTTTAAATGAACTAACAAGCTTCTTGCCAAGGAGCAGCCTGGCATCCTCAGCTACAGGGAGTGCAATCCACAAGGAGCAAGTCGCCTTTCGCCTTTCGTAGAAAATGAGCTCTTGCTCCTGAACAATGCTGTTATTGATACCTAAATGTCATATGGAAATTTCGAGGACACTTGGGGCCTTTCTCTTTCCTGACTCCACTAGACTTGATCTTAACCCTCGCCAAACTGAATCTCTGACCAGTTATTAGCTTTTAGATTTGACCCTTTCATTCTGTATTCATCATGAGGAACACAGAAAAGGCTGTATTTTCATTCATTATCAGCAGTGGGAATGTGCTGGCTGTAATACCTTCTTCTTGGCTGTATGCGCGTGGTTTTATAACCACAAGTTCCATGTAGGCAGATCTCTGCTGAAATGAATGAGTTTCTGACCAGGTTTTGTAGCTCTGCAAAACCAGCTGAAGACTTGGATGCTTGTGCTTGGTGAGGGATGTGGCCTCTCAGACATCTGCCAGCTGTAACGCAAGCTCAGCATCAACGGGAAGGACTATGTCTGTTCTGTGGCCAGCAGAAATTGGGACTGCTTTCCTTACTGTCTTTTTAAAATGCCATTTATTCCAGTACGAAGAAGAGTATAAATTTCGAAATGAGTTAAAAGCGTTTTCAGGAGATGTTATAGACTCTTCCAGTTAGCTTGAAGCTGAGCTTCACCAAGTGTGTTTTCCAACTGCAAAATCAGGGAGCCACTGGATGCAGCAGGACTCGGAGTCCGTAATGGGAATCTCCGGTCTAAAGCATTTATGAACTATGCCTTTACAAATAACACAATCTTATTTCCAAGAGGGAAGTACTGATATTACCATACTTTGTAAGGTGCCCATTAATGGCACACCTCAGTAGCCCTTCACTTAAAAGCAGCCGAAAAAAATCACTCCCTGGAAATAAAAATAAGAATTAATAGATCGTTTTTGGTAGGAAGAATCTTATTAGCCTTTTACTGTCACTCAGCGGAGAGGGATGAAGATCACTGCCTGTCACACTGCAGGATAAATCCCAACTGCCAAAGCCTTCACCCACAGATAGGTCTTTTCCCCATCTCAGACACAGAGGCAAGACTCAAGCTGTGTTGCTGCTGTGACATTAAATTGCATTTTGGGGCTGCAGAAGGGCTGTGTAAGATTACCGAGAGACAAATAAAAGCAAACTTGATTTTAAATGAAGATGGGAAATGTACCTCAAAAGGACAAAACAGTCAAGACCCACTGAAATCAGTGCAAGCCATTTCACTTATCGGGACAGGTTTTGCAGCAAGCTTGTGGTGAAGTGTCCAGTTATGGTCTTTGTTTGGTCCATGGCCAGAGAGAAGCAAAAACTGCTTTTTCTCCCAGAGAAGCAGTTTCTTGCCAAGTATCCCCACACAAAGAAAACAAACACAGGAGAAGGCACCATCACAGATACCTAGGGAGATAAGCTGCAAAAACATGTGCTCTGGGCAAAAGTGCAAGGTGCAGAATGTGAGTTCATGATCTACATGTGTTCTTCACTCTGCTTTGTTTATTTTTACTCGGTTTTGATGTGTTAAATTAAGGGATAGTTCATGGCTGTAAGTCATCTTCTTGCTGTTGGAAGCCAAATAGTGGGAAGCAGGTATCTTGCACATCAGAGGCCAGCTGTTTCACAGGGAGACTTCAAATGACTGGAGCAAGAACATGAGCAGTTGTTCTGTGGCTTAAAATGTTGAAGTAACTCCAAAATTTTAGGAACAAAAATTGCCCTAGGTATCAACTGCAAATTAGAAAGGGATGAAAATAACTGCTTCTCAAAGTGCTTCAATTATTGAGATCATTAAACTACCGGGGGTGGGTCTGAGTTTCCATGATCTTTCGTGGTACAGTTCCTGCTCCCAAGGCTTTGCTTGGAGCAGGACCAGCCTGTGCAGCACACATGGTGGTAGGTCTGAAAGGGCAATTCTGTCCCTGTGGTGCAGGAGGAGGAAAGGGAAAGATGACATTCCTTTACCTGCCTCTTGCACATGGGGAGCAGAGACACATGCTAGCCCAGCTATGGTGGTCCCCTCTACAACTGCCACTGAAAGGGGAAGGTCTCCTTCCCCCATTGCTCCTCTCTCCAAATCCTTTTTCCTCCTTCCCTCTCCCGCGGTCCCATTTGCAATAGCCCACACTTGGCCATACTCTGATTTCATGCTGATCTGCCCCTAGATCAGCTGTTTTCATCCAAGGTGGGTTTAAACAATGATCCATCCTTTCCCAGCCAGATATTTCCTGCTAAATCAGTGAGTCAGCTTGGCTCCTGAAACACTGAAGCTCTGCATGCAATACAGAGAGCTGGGGAATGTCTTGTGAAGGCACAAGTGAAGGAATCCCGTAATTTGAAGAAGAGATGGGTGCTTTCAACACACACAAATGGACAGTTGAACATTTTTCTTTGCCTTTTCCAAGACATCTTTTCCCATGCAACAGTTGGATGCATTATAAAATTAGTGCAGTACTGATCTGTAAATGGTTGCAAAGACACCTTAAGTAATTTAGATAAAGTTGTGGGGACTGCCCTGCACCTCCAGAAGTCTGGCTGTTGGTGTCTGAGAACCATCATGTGTTTTTCTGATCCATGTTTTCACAGTGCTGGTGATCATAGATTCATAGAATCATAGAATGGTTTGAGTTGGAAGGGGCATTTAAAGACTATGTAGTTCCAGTCCCCCTGCAATGAGCAGGGACACCTTCCACTAGACCAGATTGCTCAAAGCCCCGTCCAACCTGGCCTTGAACCCTTCCAGGGAGGGGGCAGCCACAGCTTCTCTGGGCAACCTGTGCCAGTGTCTCACCACCCTCACAGGAAAGAATTTCTTCCTTATATCTCATCGACATCTACCCTCTTGCAGTTTAAAACTGTTGCCCCTCATCCTATCCCTACACCCCTGATCAAGAGTCCCTCCCCATCTTTCCTGTAGCCCCTTTAAGTCCTGGGAGGCCACTATAAGGTCTCCTGGAGCCTTCTCTTCTCCAGGCTGAACACCCCCAACTCTCTCAGCCTGTCTTCATAGAAGAAGTGTCCATCCCTTGGATCTTATTGACAAGGGGAACTTAGGCAGCAACAGCAAGACAAAAATCAAACTTTCTACAGAATTTTCCCTTGCCACAGCAAAAAACCTGACTACACAAGACTCACAGCTCTTGATTAGAGTTCATCATCCTTGAAGTATAGTTATCCCTGCTGGAGCAGTAAACTCTGTGGGTTGTCATAACCTGGCTACTAATGCATCTGGCAAGTGTGCTGTCAAGCACCAGGCTAAAACCAGCAGCAATCAAGGCTACAGGATGATCAAATAATTTCTGTTGTGCATTTCATTGTGATCACCATTTTTATCTTTGGTTTTGTAACAGAACATTTAAGGAGACAGTGGGGAAACTGCTGGAAGCCAAAATCATGTCACAGTGCTGGGCTGCACAGACAGTGGCTGGGAAACCAAATATTGTCCAGTGTGAGTGCTATAGGGAGGACTGGATTAAGTAATACAAAAAACCCCATTTTTTTTTCCCCACAAATAAACACTGAAGTTCTCAATTTGTTATTTATGGGTTTCATAGCTTCAGCTATTCTTTGGCAGTGTTTCCAAGAGATGAGGCCCACCAAAGTTTACCATGAAGATGAGTTTCCTCATAAAATTCCAGAAGTAAGATATTAATTCCTGGTTACTCAATATCCAGTTCCCCAAGCAAGAAACAGAGGGTTTAAATCATCAGTGGCACACTGGGACTTCAGAGAAATTAAGCTAAGCCGTTTTTTAACACGCCTCAGTCTCCAAAAGAGTTTGCATAAAATGCATACCAATAATGAATGCTTTCATAGACTCATCCATCATTGTAAACAGGGATTGAATTCATCTGTTAATTTATTTCCAATGAATAACCCAATCTGTTCAGAACAAAAAGAAGGTCTCACTACCCTGTTTTTCTCAGCCATTGAGTATTTTCCCTTTATATTCACCACAACTCATTGGTACCTGCGATGTCAACGAAACCACCAACACCCACATTGCTAATACATCAAGGTTGTAGCTCTCCTGTATGTTTTCCCAAATCCAATTTGAAGTCATACGGTACTTTATTAGCTGCAGACAGAATATTTAAGTTCAAAATATTTTTTTTAAAAAAGTTTCATCTTTTGAAATGGCAATTGGCAATATTCAAGCCACATGTTAGCCACTTGTTTTTAGGATAGAGGGTGTACCTTAGTACAAACCTTTCTCTGTTTCTTGAAAAAACAACAATAAAACACCCTTTGCCTTTTATCCACATCTGGCTGCAGCAAAAACAGTGACCCATGGAATTCAAAATTTCATACTTCGCTGCTGCAGGCTACATCCAGAGGTTATTCTTGCTGTGTTTGTGAAAGATGTAGCGCTGTCAGAAGGAGAAGTGCTTATTGAAAAAACACATGGTGTTTCTGTTTCCAAAAATTATGGAATTAGTCAGTGATAAGGGACTTTTTAATGTCCTCTAACCATTCATGGGACTTAATAGGGAATGGCTCAGTTAATTGCAAGACAAGAGTAAATAGTCCATGTCAGATCTTATGCATGGAGAGTGCCATCACCACAGCTCAGCCTACCTGTGTTGCTGAAGCAACATCTCTCCAAGGGTCTGCAATTCCAAGGAGACTGTTAAACATGAATAATGAAATAGTAACCTTGAATTTAACCTTACACTTTAACCTTATGCTAAAGATGTTGTAATACCATAATGACTTAAGCTTCCTGCAAATTCAAGGAGGAAAGGAGTTATCAGAAGGAAGAGGATGAATTTAAGCCATTTTCCCAATTCATAGATCACCCTGAGGATCACTGAGTAAAATTTAAATTTGGTCTGAATTGAGAAACTGGGAGTCATACTCAAATCCATATTCATCAACACTCTTATTTTGTCAGACAAAGCAACCTGTTACTACAAACCCTACCTGTGAGAGGTATCAGTCCAAAGACCACCATTATTATTTTATCATCCCTTTAGCTTATTGCTGGAGGTGCCCAAACTCATCACTCGTGTTGCTGTCCTCTGGTGAAAGGGGTTCCCCACATGTAAAGTTAGGCATTTTTGTGGATGAGAACATACAGTTGGATCAACACAACTCTGTGGGAATAGAGATGTGAAAAGCCTCTGTCAACCTCACCATTCCCAATTGAATTTTCCCCCATGTAGGATATAGATGGATGATGGAGTGGTAAAGTAGGCAGCTGTCCTTTGGTGCAGTGCGATTCAGGATCATGTCCTGTGGGAGAGGTTATGCTCCGGGAGCAGCAGGGAGCAATGCTAGCACAGGGTAATCGTCCCACCTTTAGCAGGTGGGGACCCTCCTCTGCTCAGGTGCTCTGGAGCATCTAGAAGAAAGGCTATTGCAACGTGACCAATACCAGCAATTCTGTACTGTAATGAGCCCTCTGTGCAGGAGGGACAGGTCAGGAAATGTATTTCTGCACAGTAAATGCAGATCTTTGGAGACAGTTGTAACCAAACCTCTCTTCTATTTATTTTCTACTACTTGTGTGGGAAGAGGCAACAAAGCAGCAGCAATGGCCAGGAGCAATGACCTGGCTCGCAGGGCATCCCTATCTCTGTGGTGGGGTCCCTGCACAGAAATGCCAGCTGGTGTTGGGGCACAACACCACAATGGCAGAGGACAAGGAACTGCCCAACACGAGCAGGTCCATGCTGCGCTTTTCCCTAACATATATGCTTCAAGATCAGCATGCTGCTCCTTCGAAGGGAAATGTCTGATTCCCAAATCTGGTTTTGGCTGGCATGCAAATCCCATCATCTTTCATGTGTGTGTGGGGCGGGGGGGATGACTTTACAACTTTAATGATTGCAGAAAGATATTCATCTGCCAGTAGGACCTTTAGGAAGCACATTTCCTTCTGCCTTGCATGTGATTCTGAAAAACATTTGGTTGACATCTTTCTTTGAAGCTTCCCAATCATCCTACGTATCTACAAACCCGAACAGCAAACCATTGGCAGAACCACAGTTTCACAATATTTTGATTAAGGAACAACTCATCCTCTCTGCTTTGATGCTTCCCTGTCTGTGTTTCCTGGAGGCAGGATTTCAGCACTGAGAAGGCCACTGGACCTTGTCCATTTAAAGGGACGATGGTTCCTCTTTGTCACGTGAGTTCAGGAGAGCACCCTGATACTCAAATTGTTTCCTCTCTTGGTACAGACTGAAGGATATTTAAGTCCTTTCCTGACTTATCTTCATAAAGTTTCAACACATGCCATAATAACTACATCGAACATGCTTCAAATAGCTGCCGAAGCATGTATGTGCTTACAAAACATTATGCGCTACAATAACCTTTGTAATTCAAACATTGACAAATGAAACAAAATAGGATACCAAGTAAAAAAAAAAAACGCTTTATATATGTTGCTTCATTGGCCATTCCTATTAGAAGGAAGGTCTGAGTAATAAACTCCCTATTATTTCTTTTAAACCCCAAGCCAAGTAATACACTGTAGCATATTAGTCATATGGGAGCTATAGTAGAAGTATTTCTTTCCATTTGGATTGCCTAAGAGTTAACCTAGGAGAAAGACAGAACATACTGATGACACCAAGCCCAAGTAGATAAATATCATATGCTTTCCAACTCCATCACATTTGGTTTATATCAGCAGTGCTAAATTCCTCCATAATTCCCAAAATTGCATTCCAACTGGTTGACATCCACATTAGCTGGATGTTAATCCAGTTAAAAATAAATGCAAATTTTGAAAAGAAAATGAACTCATACGTGCTTGGAAAACAAACTATTCCCAGTTTGCTGTCTTTTGGGAGACATCAGCAGTCTTTCTTCCCCGTTCCTTTCAAGACCATTTGAGGGGGTTGGTTGAATAAGGTATTTTAAAACACAAGACCAAAGGAAAATGCAGGAGGGGAAATGACTCACCAGCTTCTCTGAAGGTCACCTTCATCCTCACCTCCAAACCAGGTCCTGTGGTTTACATAGCAAGCCAAGGGGAATGGCCTTGCCACCCATCTGGGTCTCTATCACACACATTACGTGGATTCCCAGCTGCGCCACTGCAGCTACAGTGTTGTTCCAGTTGCAGAGAAATGTGATTAATGAGAAAAGCTTTCTTGGTGAATAACCGCTGTTTCTAACAAGAAATGTAATCAAGTTGGTATTCTTGTTTTCCTTTTCCCCCCAAGATTTACTTGCCCATTGGTTCAGCCATGCTCTGTTTCTAGGGTTATCTATACTAGCACCATCTGGTGAGTCCCAGAGATATTACAGGCTCCTCAGGAAAGTCTTAAACTGAGAGAGGAAGAACCAAAGGTGTGAGGGATATTCACTCCCACATGGTCTCCACAGAGAAGCTCCTGGTGATGACAGATGAGCCTGGTCCATGCAGCACTTGCCCCCTGGCCTTATTTACTTGCCCAGTTTGCTCCCCAAAGCTCCCAGGCTTCCCATGCAATAATGCGCAACGGCATTTCCATAAGCCTGCAAGGGGGCTGGCCCATGCTGGGTTGGAGTCTGTGTCCCTGATTATAAGTGCTTTAATGTCCATTTCCCCATTCCTTTGATCCTGTCCATGGCATGCAGAAGAAAGGAAAATCTGGCTTTTGTCTGAAGCACATTTAACCCCGCTGCCCAGAAATGGGACCTTGTCAGTCAGTGGATTTCATGGGTGGATGAATGAGATCACAGCAGTATTCAGTTCATTAAAAATAAAAAGCCTTCCTAGCTCTTGCTTTAGATATATTAGGAAATTAATGCATTTAACATCAGACCTTAATGGCAAGAGAACGCAGTATTATTACTTTTATAAGACAAATACAAGCAGTAACTAAATAGCTCATCAGCTCCTGAGCTGGGGAGGATTTCAGATGAACTCCTGTTGCCCAGCTGGTATGAAATCCCTGATAATAAACCACAGATGATACCACTGCAACCAGGGTTGAGCGAGCATACTGCTAAACTGGTCTGCAAACAGCAACCTGGACGTTGGGATTGCATGTCCTTGTCTCCAGCCATGATATTCAGAGGAGTTTGATGTTGGGAGCAAAGTCTGGCCATTTTTATTTTTTTTTTCCACTTTAGGGACTTCCAGAATTCAGCCTGATTTCACAACTTCTGTAGGCATTTCTTCTTTAAAGAAATGAAGCATTTGTCAGACAAATGAATGTGTCTCCACATCACTGGTTACAGTAGATGCTGATCAAATTTGAGCTATGCTGAGATAGTTTCCCAGTAAACCAGTGATGTTATTGAGCTGGGGGCTGGTGTGTTCAAATATAGTCCTCCAAAAACCTGCTCTGGCACTTGTTACAGGGAGGGTCTGCAGCATGGTATCCCCTTCTGAGAGGTACTTGTGCCAGAAGTGGGAGGGAAGGGATAAAATTGATGTCTCTAAACTTAAAGTGATGAGATTCAGGGGAAGAAAGATCACCCAGCGTAGTGTTATCTGTCGCTGTTCCAGGACCGTGTGCACATAGATTGTGGGGGTGGATGGAGCAAGCTACCTTTAAAATGCATCCATGACTTGGTGTTGGTCTTCCCCTTGCCTGAGTCTATATTGCTGCATGATCTCACATAACCACTGCCACAGGCATGAAGGGCAATGCTGATTTCAAAACGGGGCAAAACACCAACAGGCGCATTTCTGGGGCTCAACCAATTCTCTGTTCAGGTCCCACCAGAACCACCACACCGTGTGTTTAAAGAGCACCAGCAGCTCTTCCCACACTTGGCAGTGCAGTTTACATTACATTCAAATGGTCACAAAAATAAAATAAAACCCTCAGCAGCAGTCAGAACCAAAGGTTATTTCCTTGCTTGTGCCAGGACCACTGCATGGCAAGGATGGAGTTTCCCTGTGCTAAACTCTTTGCCAGTGTCAAGGTGTATGAGCTTGCTACCAGGGGGAAAACTGGGGAAAACCAGAAAAGCCTCCATTGTTTGTCTGTAATAAACAGGCTGGAATGATCTCTGTGACAGATCTGCCCATCTAAAATTTCCTGGCTTGATTGCTGCATGATGTGTGCACCCCCAGGGAGTAGTCATCTAACAGGTAAAGAGAAACCCAGGTATATCCAGCAGCTGAAGTTAAAGCACTTCCAGACAGAAAATAGACATGTTTTGAGCCATGAGTGTAATTATCCACTGGGGCTCTCCCAAGGGATGTGGTTGACTGTTCATCAGTTGAAGATTTCTGATCGAGATTGGGTGTCAGTCCCAGAGCATCATTACGCGCCTACACATGGGCTCAACACAGCGCTGCAGGAGATGTAGACAGTGAAGAGCAATCCCTTGTGATCTTAAAATAGGCACCTCTAGGAGGGATCAGATCTCAGAGCTCATGTGTTGATATGTCAGCGTTGAATTAAGCTGGAATTCAAATCTTCCCAGTAAATCCAGAAAGTGTTAACATTTATTGTTGTTAATTAAGACACTGAATGTATGACTGCAGAAATGCTATGGTTATGCAAACAAAACTCAGCCTGGCACTATCCAACAGGCTTAAAAAGCATGATGCCTAGCCCTTTGTGTAGTTCTACCTGCCGTGTCTGAATTGGGGTGAAAGGAAGGTGGCTGTCAGCTCCTGCTTTCTGCACTCGCATAGGTTTTTCACTGACACAGAGACAACATCACATCTCTCCTGTGTGCTTTAATTGCAAATAGCTAAAACATCTGATTCATACTTAGCCTAATTATATTAATCCTAAAACAAATAATCCCAGCTCTTATGTTGTCAGGGTGTAATTTTGCCGTTATTTCAAAATCACAGAAAATGGAGCTGGAAGGGAGCTCGCAAGGTCACACGGCATGACCAGGTGCCAAAAGCTCTCCGAACCATCCCCGCGAGGCGGAGGTGCCCTGTGGGACTGCCTTTGCACCAAGCAGCATTGGCACACACACACCCTGCCCCAAAAATCCACACCAGAGCATCTCTACCTTTAACCTAAATCTCTTTTGCTACAGATTAAGCCTGTGATTTTTTTCTTCGTTCCTCAGTTTATTAATTTCCTCTTGATTTAAATATTTGGGTTATAATATCATATCTTCCCTCTCAGTCCTCCCTGCTCAGGTCAGCATGAACTTGGTTCTTGCAGTTTTCCTGCAGAAATCACATTTTCTAGACCTCTCATCATTCTTTGCTGAATTCTCTCCAGATCTTCCTTGAAGTCTGGATCGCAAAAGCTGTACTGTTCATTGCACTGGAGGCTTTGCCAGCCCCAAGCAGAGCAGAAGGGATATGCATCTGTGGGTGATGAATGGCCATGTATATGGCATATGACACTCTGGTTTACACACTCCAGAATGCTTTCTGCATTTTCTACAAGTTGTTTGGCATATTGGACTGTCTGTGTGGCATTTCTGGGACAGTCATCTCAGTCCGTGGCCCAGTCCAGCCCTTTTCTGCAGCAGGCTCCCAGTTCCTTGCCCGCTCTCCCCACTTGTGCTAGGGAAGTGACAGGATTTGCCTTTTTCCATACTAAATTGCATCCTTTTTATTTCAGATGGAGCCTCTTTTTGTCCAGATTGTTTGGGGCTCTCATTTTGCCCACGAAAGGTTTTACAACACCTCTTGCCTTGTCATCACCTAAGCATTATTTGAAATTATTCTAGGTACAAGGGAAATTTATTTTGTTTTGTTGTTATAGTTGTTTTTTAATAAACCAACAAAGAGAAAATCCAAACAAACACCTTCTGGCTTTCCAAACTACCCCAAGTGCAGAAAGTCAACATACCAGTGACAAGGGTAGATTTTCTCAAAACTTATCCAGCAATTCCAGGCTTTGGCTTCCTCCGATGGAAACACTGGAAGAAATGGTTTTATTTATAGTAGTTCATTATTTCCATTTTCTTTCCCAACTTTTACACACTCTGAAAAGTTTTGAACACATTATTTGGGAGACAACTCCAGCCTAGTTTTTTATTTTACCCAAATCTGTTTGATTGCCATTATTTAAGCATAGTGTTGAGCTAAGCTTAATACCGGTGTAATGTAAAGCCAGGATAAACATTAAAATGAACTTCAATGTCTGCATAGACACTTTTAATTTTAATTTGAATAACTCAGCAGAATGGGGCTGGGCAGCCCTAAAGGTTTTCTCTGCTGCTTTTGGAGCTACCTCAAGTACAGGGGCAGTTTAGGTACAAGAAACGGTATTTTAGCTCAGATGAATTGCTAAACTTCATGACCTGGGCTGAATGCTGCGTGGGTACCCCTACAGAACCCTGTCCTTTAGAGCTGTCTTGCAGGGGTTGGGATGCGTTTGGAGCACACTGTGAGAGCAGGAGAGTTTGCAAGTGAAAGAAAATAGAGCCAGCTATGACATTAGAAACACAACCAGGGAGTAAGTGTTTGGAGAATGAGATCTTTAAAAATAATTGCGGTGCTGTGCTCTCTGAATGATTAGTCCTGATGATAGGAAAATGTGCCTTATTTCAAGCCTGGGCTAACCCTGAGGACTTAGGGCTGTTGCAACAGGGCCCCATTCTCTCCCGAGCATGAGGATGAAGGAGGACTCCCCCACCGCTGGGACAAACAGGCCCCATGTGTACACAGAAAGACAATAGTCCTTGGCTAACACAGCGAAAACCACTCAAAACCCTGAGAGTTTCCAAACCCTGATCAAACACCTCGTGCACTGCCAAAGAAGATATCAAATCATTTGGGGCTCTGAATGAATTTTCTTTAGCTCTCCTGCAACCATGAGGGCACTAAAGTCGAGAAGAGCCTCAGAACAAGGGCAATCATTTCTGAACCTGCTTTTAAAATAAGGTTAGATATGTTTATGAAAGGAGTCACATGAAGTGCCAGCATGCAATGGGCATTTCAGCCTTGTGATCCATCCACCAGGCAGAAGCAACACTAGAGCAGCATGTGGTAAGAGAAAAGAGAAAAGTAAGGAAAAAAGTAAATAATATAATGCTACTTTTGTGAATCACTGCTACACTGTGGGAGTGAATACACAGAGGAGTAAATACACATATTACACAATATGGCATTCAAAAGAAAGAAACTCTTCCAGAACAAAAGCTGCTGTCAGAGCTGAGCTTTGCAGAGCTGTGTCCTTTGTATCCACAGCACTGAGTAGCAGCATATACATCTCAGCATCTGTTACGTGAGTTATTAATCCAAACTGGAGCAGATCTGAGCCAAACTGTCCTGCTTTCCTGGCTGTGTATGAGAACCAGCCAAAGCTTAACAAGCGCTTACCATGGTTTTGATGTACAGCCATAACCCAGGTTTGCCTGATTTGCAAATCTGAGTGAACTCCTAGCTGGACTGGGATGTCTCATGTTTCCCACCACCCGGCAATAGTACTAATCTGCTTTGAAAGCTTCAGTCTTTACCACCCAAAAAAATTCAGCCTTGTGATTTTGTTTTTCCTCCCTTTGTGCAATAATAGTATATCCCAGAGCTAAAAGCAATGTTTGTTTCCAGGAAACAACAAAAAAAGTCTTCATTGAATTAATTAATTCCATGTGTATATCTGAAAGGATACTCATCTCAGCAGCTAATTGATGTGCAGCTCAGTGAAACCTACTGCCATCACAGCTGGCACAGCCTCCTGGGCTGGGGTTTCTCCTGGATGCCCTCTGTGCCTTAGGCCCCATAAATGCTGCTGGGGCATGTCACAGCAGACACTGTGACCTGTGACAGAGAAGACAAGAAAGAAGACACTGAGACCTGGAAACATGTCCGTGGGAGGGAAATCCCTGTTGAGCCACTTGAGTGCATAAGCACTGAGTCCTCAGCTGCCTCAGCCCTGCCTGGACTTTTCTACATGGCAGAGCAGACAGCCAAGGTAAGTGCAAATGCTAAGAGTGAAGTTGTGTTTTGGGATTCATCAAGGTGAGATGCTTTTAGGGTGATGTGAAAAACTGATCTACGCATGGAAGCATGCATAAGAATAGAGATTATATCTGCAATTATATCAGGTAGGAGAAAAATGCAAGGCAAAGAGCCAAGATCAAGAAAAAAAATACCTCCCTGTAGTATATTATTGTGCAATTAGGTATGTGTGATAGGTAGCAGATGAAGATCTATCTTGCTATGAAACACTGCAGCAAAGAAAACCTAAAAGCCCAGTAAACTGTTCCCATATGACAGTCCCTAAAATCCAAGACATGACACATATTCTGTCTTCAAAGATACATCTGTGGAGTGCACAAGTCTTTTTTCCCGTCGCCATGTTTGAAAAATCCCCACTCATGCTGCTGTATTAAGCCAGCCACGATGCATTCATCAGGAATGTGTTTGTGTGCTGCCTTCTTACATGGGAGGAAAGCATTTTGGGCAGGCCAGGAGCACGGCCTAGGACTGAACATGGGATGAGGGCAGTCCAATAACAGAAAGCACGAAGCCACATTGCTCCACCACTAAATAATCTCCTGTACCGCTGGGGATTCGCTTTTCTGCTAACCACACTCTAATTAATGCAGTTAGGCACTGCTCTAATTCCATGCCTGCATCAGTCCGAGCCTAAGCCTACTCCCACAGACATCGATGGCAAACCTGTCATTTATTTTAGTAACAGCAGGATTGAACCACAAATCCACCTTCTCCTGACATTCAACATGCAAGGGAGTTAAAGCTTCTCTGTCTCTGGTTTTGCTCTCCTCCTTCCCCTGCCAGAATCTGTATGAGACCAAAAACTTTGCACCTGAAATGCCACCAAGAGCTGCTGCATGTGCCATGCATAGCCCTCAGCATGAAAAATGCATAAAGGGCATTTTAAGAGAGGTATCATATAATGAAACCATAATAAGGAGTTTCCAAAATTAATAACATGGGAAAGGTTTTGCATGGACCCAGAAGCCTGACACATTTTCCAGTGATGCACCTCCCATACTCTACAGAAAACCAGCCTGAGTCCAAACTTTGCCACCTCTGCTTTGATGTGGGTGATTGGTGTGCCCACAATTCCTCCCTCCTGCCCAAACACTGCTGTACATTTACCACGGCAATCCAGCGGTACTGAGCAGTAGCATTCACCCATCTTCCCTTCTCCCAATTACGTATTTCGAGGAATCTCGCTGGCTTCAGGCGGCAGCAAGTGTGCTTATGGCAGCAAGGGAAGATGGTCAAAGCCCTGACCATGGTCTTCAGGCACCCAGGTCTCGGTTCCAAATCCAAACCACTCTGCTGTGACCTGATGCACTGGTATATCAGTTTGCTGTCTTCCCCTAGCTTTTTTTTATTATTATTGTTTTTATTATTTATAAATATTTGCAGGATTGAGTTTAATGAGCAAACCCATTCATTTTCATAATTCTGGTCTTCCACCAGAGGCAGTGGGGTGTTTGCATGGCTGCAGCAAGATCCAAATTGTTCTTTCATTTGAAACACCATCATGAAATAATAAAATGTGTTTGTTGAAAGAATAGAGTCCAACAATCTCCACGAAGGCAACTCATTAGGACTGACTTGCCTTCCTCTGTGGCATTGACACACAGGAACTTGAACGAAGTCAAATTGTGGTAAATTGGTGTGAATTCTGTGCGATTGTCAAACAAATTGACTTTTTAAATGGGTGGTTTTCTTCTTCCCGCAAATGACATTTTTCCTTCTCTAAAATCACTGTCGTTAAATTCTCCCACTGAAACGTGTGTGGTGTTTAATAATAATGTATTGCATGTTTAAAAGCAGCTGATTTACTTAAATTAGTTCTACTGAGATTTAGCAAATCTATAGCAAATATCTCAGTACTTTCTTGTTTAATATAAATGAAACAAAGAGTGTCAGATTCTTTGCCCTGTTGTGGTGACAGAAAAAGGGAATAAACATTCAGAATCAGGCCCAGAGGTTTCTGATACATTTAAAACATTTTATGGCTAGATTTTCCTCTCACTTCTGGTTTTTGCACCCCAGAAGCCAAGAGAGAAACATCTTTATAAGAGAGAAGAGATCAAGTCTGGGTTAAAGAACCAGATGCCATTTATTCCCAGTCTGGCAAATAACCCCAGACTATATGGTAAAAAGTGTGAATAAAATGACACAGACCCCCTCACCAGAGACTAGTGAGTCTGTTTATTTACTCAGCTTATACAGTCCTTGTTTTATACTTGGATGCATATGAATAACAACAAAATTTTAAGCCTGTGCCAGCTGGTTTGTTTAAGATTCCAACTACTTGTACACTCAGGGCATGTTGAAAGGAGTGGAAACGCCTTCCCACGATGAAACCAACCCACCCACCAGTCCCCATCGGAGAGCCTTGGCCACTCTTACTCTAACCTCGTTTCTTAATGAACTCTCTCCTCTCTTTTAAGATGTTAAGGTACTGAAAAGGGCTTTCCACAAATGACCAGATATATTTTCATAATTTCCTTGTGTTTTTTAAATGATACTTCCAATAGATCTACCACCATATGAACTGAACTGTTTTTTTCCCAGGGTTTTTCTCCTTCCTTGAACACTTTTTTCCACTGCATCAAACATTCAAGTGGACCCATATCCTCCTTCTCTTCCTCCTGTGCCCCACATCTCTCCCAGTACAGCACCATCCCATCATCTGTCCTCCCCAGATCTCTCTTTTCCAATGCCAAACCCTGGATCCTAGCAATGATCCTATGCTGAAAAGATAATGGCTTTTAATATTTTGTCTTTAAGAAGTCTTATGAGATTTGCAGGCTTTAAGTGAGCAAGGGAAAGATGCAATTATCAACAGCTATTACTTTTGTCAGCCCCTTTATACATCTACACTTTACTGTTTCACGTTCTTTCTACCTGTGGGAGGATGCATCCTTTTTTCTTCTCAGTTTTTCATGCCTCTAAACAAGGAAAGAGCCTTGATGCCACACCCTTTTTTCAATCTGCTATATAGACTACTTTGCCTTTACAACTCACAGCAGTTGTGAGATCTGGGGGTTTGACCTGGACCAACTATTTCACTGCATGGGATATGTTTCACTGAAGATTTTTTCTGGCAATCCCAGAAGCAGCCTGAAGCCCCAGGTCTGACCGTGGACATTCCCTGTCTGCTTGGTCCTTGGTGTGACAGGTGTCATCTGCCATCGCAGCACATCCCATAGTGGCCTTTCTGGATCATATGATGGGACCAACAGGGTGAAGTGAGGGGATGAAAGCAGCTGGGCATGACCCACCTTGACGTCTTCCATCCACACCATGGGGGAGTGTCCCTGGCAAACTCATTCTGCTGAACTTGTAAGTAAAATAATTTGATTGTGATTTTTCAGTGGAGTAACATGAACAAAAATATAAGTTTCTCTTCAGCAGCTTGCACACAACACAGTCCAGGTCAGGGTGAAGCTGGGAAAAACACCTCTGTTAAGCATTAGGGGAATTTGTGTTCACCAACCCTCATGGCCAGAAGAGACTGGATCTGAACGTCTTTGTTTCCACTTATCCTTCATTTACTAATCCAGAGTTTCTAACATTTGTAATATTCTGCCTTTTTATTATGTATTAGCCTAAGCTTATAATGAACATGGTATGAGATATACACGGTGCAGCATATTATGAACAGCTCTGATTGACAGTGCCGTGCAGTGATGACAGCACTGTGTTTTGCTTTCATTTTTGGAGACTAAGTGGCTTACATGTGGTCCCATTTAAAGGATGTCTGGGTGGCAGCTGCATTCTCCTATGTGCTTATGAGAGGGAAATGAACTTTTCAGTCCTGAAATACTGTAAAAAGGGGTTATGTAAAAAGGCTGCATGCAGCTATTGAAGGGGGAAAATACCCTCTCAGACAATGTGACTTCCTGTTTACAAAATACAAACGTTTTGGACATTGCTCTGAAGCTCTGAAATGTCATGCAAGATTTTTGATGCTTTCCAGAGCAGTGTCCAGCTTGGGATCAGAATGATTTCTTCGAGACCACTGTCCTCAGAGAATGAGACTTCTTTGAGGCTGTACATCTGAAATCACCAGTCTGTTTCCCAAATTTCAATCTTCCTCTTTAACCACAGAAACCTCATGTTTAGGGATGCTGAGCTTGTGTCCATAGCAGCACCCTTCCAGTGATGGGGAGCTTATTGCCCTTGTCTGGGAGGCAGACATATACCTGCGACTTCTTTCTTTTCCATTTGCAGACACTCTAAAAATAATGCGGCACTGAAAAAGGTCAAACCCATATACCTGATGTAGAGTTAGGATGGGAAAAAGCAATTTTGCTTCTGAATGCAGGAGAAGGGATCAGCTCGTTCAGTTTCTGGACACAAAGAGAGAAATGTCACTAGTCTGGGAAATGTTGTGAGCAGCCATGGCTGTCCCATGAAATGCCTCTCTTCATCAGGGCCAACAGATATTTATTTCTGTTCTTTTCAAGGGTACATTAAAGCCCATGTGGAAGCCAATGGTGGGAGCTATAAACACCCCCTGCAGTTCTTCCTATGGGCCATGGTTGAATAGGACCTGACAGTATATATCTCCTCTCTTTTCTCGGATGCTGACAAGCAGTATTTTTTTCCCTTTTCCTTTTCTATGGCATGGACTGTCCCCACAGCTCAGCACTCACTTGCAGAGGGGAAGCCAAGGGCAATTGAGGAGCTCTTGTTGTGCTTTGGCACGGAACAGCAGAGCTGAGGAGCGAATGAATAAGTGAATGAGTCCTGCCAAGACAAAATGGTCACTTTAAGTGAAGTTGTGGCCTCCAGTGACAAAGTACAAGGAGGTTGCCAACAGAGGGCTGACCCAGCAAAATGTTAGTTTATTTATACATTTCAGCATATGCCGAATGCATGCACTGTACTATGTTCCCTGAGGGGAGAAGAGGGTGGAAGGAGCGAGGGGAAACCATGTGATGAAAAATACACTCTATAAAACACATATGCTAGGGCTGCACATCTGAGATCTGGACACTGATTTCCAGGGGGAAAATGTCCCAAGGGACACCCAGAGGTCCCTACTTCCCACTTAGGAAAGAGAGCCTGGCAGTACTGAAGGTTAGTGCATGTAGTATTTATTACAACTGGTGTCCAGGGAGAAAATAGGCTGTAGGCATTCCTTACATGGTCTACCCATCCCTGGTGCTGCATGCAGATGTGAACCACCAAGCTCCCTCTTGCGCCCACCGCCATCACTCTGGGCACCCACAGATGGACTGCACAAGGCTCTCCCCTGCAACCCCAAAGCTGTTCAGCTCTGCTGAGTCTCTACCATCAAAGGCCCCTCATATTTGGAATAAATTTCCTTCTTTCAGCCACCTCTGTCATACAAAGGGGAGGAGATAGGGAAGGAGATTTAGTGTCTGTGGTACAAAACCTACACCAGTTTGGATCCTGCTTCTCACACATCCATAAGGATAAACCAGACATATCTTATTTTCTTTGGTTTCTTTGGGCTTTTTGTTTGCATTGTTGTTTTTCTTGTTGTTGGACTGCTTGCTCTGATAAGCTGTGTCCGTGAAGCAGTTAAACATGAGTGCTTGTCTTCAGCATGCACAAGTCACTGTTTGGATCATTCCCATCATGCACACGATGTACCTCAAATGCTCCTTAGATAGTCGGTAAACACACAGCATCCACATGAGCTAAATTTGCTTTTTTTTTTTCAGCACTAGAAGGCAGGCACAGAGAGGAGGAGACCTCTCTCAGGCTCCTTGCTTCTGTCTGCTGCCTAAATGACACATTAATCACCCGGACAATGTAACTGAACTCCAGGCTGCTGCCTTCTGCCTTGAAAAAAGCTCTATCATTTCTGAAATATTAATATCTGGGAAGCAAGGTTGTTGTTGTTGTTGTGTTTTTCTGAAATCTGACATAGTCCCAAGAGTGTATCCTCTTGGGAGCACTGACTGGGTCCAAGGGCTTGTCTGAGGAATTCATAAAATCTTCCCTGCTGATAAGCTGAGGAAGAGTGTTGTGCTCTGTCCTCCACTACACCTAACCTGGATCAACCTTGTCATATGGTATAGACAAGTTCTGTTTTGGTTCAAAGCATCTGTTTTTATTGTTTAAATTGACTTTTGACATTTTTCACCCTGACCCCATTGCATTTCTGCCCATACCACCCTTAAAGGGCTATCTAATTCCACTTGAGGCCATGTGGGTTTCTCAAAATGTCAGGCTGAGATGAATCACAAACGGTCCAAGCAGAGTATTAAGCTCCGTATGAAGAAAACATCCTTCTCCTGACAAATCCCAGCACCAGCTTGGAAAAGTTATTGACAGAAAAGTCAAACCAAAGCACGGACAGTGTTGCATGGGGGGGTCCCAGCTACAGTAAAACACCATGGGACTCAGTGAGAGGAGGAGAGGCATGGCCTTGAGCTGTCCCGAAGGACCTTGGTGGCCATGGGCTGGCTGCAGACTGGCCCAGTGAAGGATAATCAGGGAACATCTCCTCCTCACAGAAGGAACAAGAAGAGCAAAACTGAAAATGAATTTTAAAAAGGGAGTTTGCATCCAGGTCTCAGAAACAAGAAATGGGGAAAAAACTGACTGCAAAAGCATTGCCTTGCTAAAGGTCTGCTGGGGTCAAGGAAAACACATATCTGCATGGCGTTAGGGTGTAATATCTGCTGAGACAGGGAGATAGGGTGAAAAGAGAGAAGGAGGAGACACAGGGGAAATCACAGGGAAGGCACAGACAGACATTGGCCTCTTGGAGGTCCTGTTTGTTCCCCTGGGCTCTGTGCTCTGAGTGATGGAGAAAACCACGCAGCTTTCACTTTCCACCTACCAGAACTGCAAGTCTTAATTTAAGATGCCAGCTAAAATTGCTTCCTCTGGGCTGTGACAAAACCCACTCAGCTCCAGGGCAGGAGACTGAGACAATTTGCAGTGAATGTCACTTACTTTGAGTGAAACGCTGTTGGAGTAATAGACAGCTGATTTATCCTGTCGCCCTTTTGCGAAGCAAAGAGGTAGCCAAGAAAGAAAAAAAAATAATAACAATATGGTATCTATAATAAAGGGAGGCAAATGGAAATGTTAAGTGGAAGCTACTGAGCAGGCTTTGTCATCTTTGGGTTATTGATTCCCCCATGGATGCCCATGCAGCAAAGCATCTTACCATGGTGCCGGGCCAGACTTGGGTGAGCTGAGTCCTTGTGTCCTTTAGAAGTGTCACGGGATGTGACACAGAGATTCCTTGCAGTACATCACATCCTGAGTGACTCTAACACCTTCCTCGGGGTAGTGGGAGACAGCAAGGCAGCGTGCAAAGGGGAGCGTACTGTTCAGACACACAAACATACGCTCATCTGTCGTGATGAGTCTACTTCATGACCCCATCACATCTGCTTCAATCAATCTTAATTTGGCTTTGAACATCGATAGATGTCTCAGAAGGTTTTGATTATGGCAATGCAGTCAGCACTAGTGATGAGCTGTGGAAAATTCCCCCTGCACCCTTATCTCTTTAGACTTGAATGTCTGGCTGGACATTGCTGATTTTCACGCTGCCAGTGGAAGGATCAGGCTGGGAAGGCTGACCAGAGACTGGCACACTCAGAGGGAGCAGGGAGCAGATTTTCTTCACCATTTCTTGTTTTTAACACTAACCACCTGGCAATGCCTTCCACCTTACTGCTTCCTGCAGCCAGGCCTGTGTTTGTGGTTATTGCTGAAGTTTGTCCTGCTGAAAAATTCCACTTTGTTATTTTAAAATTATAATACAAAAAAAAGCATTAGGCATGATTTTTTAGAGCAGGGAAAAAGCCAATCTTTTCCACATTTGATGAAAATGAGACGCTTGCTCTAGCAGCAGTTACGGGCGTGATGCTGATGCTGCTGAGTGAAGCTGGATGGTCCGTGTAAGGCAGGTGGCTGCACCGGAGGGTCCTTCTGGCCCTAAAATGGATTAATAACCCTTTAAAAAAATAATTTCATTTTTTTCTGCATATTAGAGAAAGCTGCAATGAGCTGAAATGAGCTCAGGGAGTACCCAGGGAGTATTCACACCCCTATGGCTTTGTGCGGCCAGTTCGTCTCACTGCCAGTATTAAACTGGCAGCATTTATTAGTTTACGGCAATGTCTGTAGACCTCCTGGTGTTGACGTGCTATAGACCACTTGCTGCCTTGCTGGCCAGTGCTTCCCTGCTGTTTTCCCATCTGCTGCACACAGCGGTCAGACAAACAGAAATTGCTCACTCTCAGCTTACTTGCCAGCAAGGACCGATGGCAGTATGCTATTCCCGTGGTGCGGAGGGGCTGTGGAGCCACTCAAAACCACCTCTGCCATAATTTAGCAAGGGGACCCTCCATTTGTGCAGCACCAGCAGTGCAGGAAGGGCCTGAGTGCTTCGCTGGCAGGACAGGTCTTGCTTAGGGCTGTCAAAAAAAACCCCACTGAAATGCTGTGTCACCTAACATCAGGCTGTGATGTACTTATTCAGAGCAGTGCTGACAAGACTGCTCCAACTTCTAGGGAAGCGCAATGCCAGCGTATTGACTCAGCTGTGCTGCTGAGCGGCAGCATGTGTTGGGCTCTCCAGCAGTGGAAGAAGGGGAAGAATGGCATTTGCTGCTGCTCACAAGCACTAACACTGCTTTATCAACTCGTGTGCAGCATCTTTGGATCCTTGGTCCAAGTTTCAGCAAAGAGATATACCTCATGTACCGGTTATTATCATCATTATAATTTTCTTTTACAGAGTAAAAAGAAACACCGAAGCTTCCCTCAGCTGAGTCACAAGCTGCTAGAAGTGCATCTTTTTTAACAGGCAAATATGCAAAAACTGGCAGTCTTGTCTTTTCATAGATATTCTAATTTTTTCCAAGACTGGTGTGGCTCAAGTCAAATTTGCTGGGTGAAAAAATGTACAGCTCCCACAGCCTGGAATGGCAATGTTTTCCTGAGCTCTGAATCAGAGCCCTTGATAACAGGGAACTGATGATATGTTTGGAGCTACGCAATCCAGAGGCTAAACAGCAGCTGCAGACCAAAGGCCAGTTCAGTGCTTCTAGGCAGACCACAAGCTCATTGCGGAGCAAGTCTCATTGTGTTGTTCAGGGTCCAACAAAAAATTGAAGCAAAAGCTTCCAGGGAGCCACTCTAGAGAGGATGGAGGGATGCTCAGAGGAAGATGACTTCTCCATGTCTTCATCATCTCCAGAACATCTCAGCTGCATCCATGCCAATAAACGAAAAAGGACCAGGGCTGACATCAAACAGATTCCTGTGCTAGTTTATACTTTTCAGTTGCTCACATGCTGCTGTTCTACCTTCACATGGGCTGCCCAGTGCTCCTCCAAGGACTTCAGCATGATCAGAAAAAAACACAAAGCGTGGAGGCTGTGGATGTTGTCTACCTAGACTTTAGTAAAGCCTTTGGCGCCATTTCTCACAGCATTCTGGAGAAACTTGGATGGGTGGATGGGTGTATGCTTTGCTGGGTAAAAAACTGGCTGGATGGCCGGGCCCAAAGAGTTGTGGCGAATGGAGTTAAATCCAGCTGGCGGCCAGTGACAAGTGGTGTTCACCAGGGTTCAGTATTGGGACCAGTTCTCTTTAATATCTTTATCAATGATCTAGACAAGGGGATCAAATGCACCTTCAGTAAGTTTGCAGAGAACACCAAGTTGCACAGGAGTGTTGATCTGCTTGAGGGCAGGAAGGCTCTGCAGTGGGATCTGGACAGGCTGGATCAATGGGCCGAGGCCACTTGTAGGTTCAACAAGGCTCAGTGCTGGGTCCTGCACTTGGGTCACAACAACCCCCTGCAACACTACAGGCTTGGGGAAGAGTTGTTGGAAAGCTGCCTGGTGGAAAATGACCTGGGGGTGTTGGCTGACAGCCAGCTGAATATGAGCAGGCAGTGTGCCCAGGTGGCCAAGAAGGCCAATAGCATCCTGGCTTCTATCAGAAATAGTGTGGCCAGCAGGACTAGGGAAGTGATTGTCCCCCTGTATTCAGTGCTGGTGAGGCTGCATCTTGAATACTGTGTTCAGTTTTGGGCCCCTCAGTACAAGAAAGACACTGAGGTGCTGGAGCACATCCAGAGAAGGGCAACAAAGCTGGTGAAGTGTTGTCATGGTTTGAGCCCAGAGGGCAACTGAGAACCATGCAGCCATTCACTCACACCTTCCTCCCACCAGTGCTGGGAAGGAAAAAAATTATTCAAAAGGCTCAGGAATCAAGATAAGGACAGGGAGGGGTTGCTCACCCATTAATGGTCACAGGCAAAAACCAGGCTTGATGGGGAAGAAAAAAGTATGTCACTTTAATTCAAAACAGTAATGGTAACAACTCAGACAGAATGGGACAGTGAGAAGCATTACCATAGCTTAAAACACCTCCCTCCACCCCTCCCTTCTTCCTGGGCTCAGCTTTTGTTCCTGATATTTCTACCTCGGATGGGGGGTGCAGTCAGTCCTCTGCTTCTTCCCCCAAGGTGGGGGGAAGCATTCTTCCCCCTGCTCCACATGTGTGGCAGGTGCATCCGCCCAATGAAAGCAGAGCTTCTTGGCTGCTGAAGTGCAGCAGCTCCTGCCTTTGTTCTCAGGGCCTCATGGTAATTGGGGCCTTTGGCCAATGGGAGCCGCTATTGAGCACAGGTCAGATTGGGCCTGGGTATAAATGGAGTCCCCTGGGGGAGCTATTTTGAGCTCCTCCCCTGGAGCAGCAGCTGTGGTTGAGGACTCTTCTCTGGGCTCAGGATGCTGCCCAAGGAAACTCCTCGAGGTGCCTTGGGTTGGGATGCTGCCCTGAGCAGGTCCTCGAGGTTGAGAGCCCTCACTTATCAGGTGAGTGATAAAGCATTTTGGGTTGCTGTTAAACCCTAGGGAGTGGGGCTTTGTTCTGTGTTTTGGGCTGCCATTAAACCCTATAGAGTTCTTTGTTATGTGTTTTGGGTTGCTGTTAAACCCTAAAATGTTGTTCTGTTCTCCTCTCACAGACATTTGAACCTGTAATTTATGGAGAGCTAGTTAACTGTATTAATAATTAATTTTTTATTTTTGGTGGTTGGTTGCTCATTTGGGAGCCTCTGTAACAGCATGATATCCCTCTCACGGGAGACAGTCCTCCACAAACTTTCTCCATCATGAGTCCTCCCCACAGGATGCAGTCTTCTCAATGTGGTGCTTAGGGACATGGTTTAGCAGTGCTAGATTAATGGTCTTTTCCAACCTAATTGATTCTATGAACAGGGTGTGTCCCTGTCTGCCTGCAGACTGGTCCCTGATTTGAGTCCTGGCAGCTGTGGGTCTGAGACTAAAGACTGCCAGCAGCTGAGCTGGGGCCAAGACTGCCAGTGAGAGCTGGTGTTCCCCTCTGTCCTGTGGTCCATACTGTTCTCACACCCAGCTGCCTTCCAGGAGGTGAGGGATGCAGTCACAGCATGTCGCATGGTTCCTCTGGCCCTGGCAAAGCCCCTGAGGGAACTCTTGTACCTTGTATGGCTTATAAAAGAATAGTTACATTTTGGGATGTGGGGATTTCTGCGTGATGCACATGCAGGTCTCCTTTCTTGTCTTTTTTTCTCATGCATGGATGCCCTGGAGTGTCTCAGCCAGGTCAGTGAACACTGTGAAGTCCCCAGTTCCCCTGCCAGCAATAAGGGTGCTTGAGATATGAAGGGATGCTGTCATCAGGCAGATCATGGTCCCCAAATTATTTATGCAGTTCCTAGTGAGTTACTATATTGTCTTCCAGTTACTCAGCCATCATGACTCAACTTGAGCACAAAGTGCTGCTTCACCCTGAATTGTCCCAGCTCTGTCTCTTGGGCTCCCCAGTCTGTGCCCTTCCTGATCAACACTGGGATGATGATCACAATTGCAAGAGGTGTTTTCACACGTTCCACTTATTTACACTGTGTAATGACACTTTTTTACACCCACTTTGCACCGATATACAGGGGAATCTATTAAATAAAGCCAAAACCCCAATTAGATACCACTTAATATACTACTAAAGCTGTTTAGGCAGTCTCCTGGTGGTGTCAGTTGCATCTCCTCTTTCTACTTTCTCTGGAGTGAATTTAATGCTTCCCTCCAAATATACACAGCCTGGATGGGGCAGAGAAGAGAAAAGTTCATTCCTTTGAGGCCACTTGGCTGGAGGCTCTGACAAATGCATGTGATGATAAGGAAAAGTAAAACAGTCCCAGGTGGTACCACAGCTTTGCCAAGCCTTCTCTATTCCCCTCCACAAATTTTGCCACTTTGGTGCTCAGAGCCAGCCAGAAGCAGATCAAAGGGGCACCCTTGCAGGCCGGCTCTCCTGGCTGCTGGCCGTCGTAACTAAGCACCTTCCCCTTCAAACCACAAATGGCAAGGGTGTGACAGACTTTTCCTATCCTTCATTTATTTCCCTTTTTCTTCTGGTTCAGTGTGGATGACAAATAATGTTTTAAGCTCATCGAGGAAATGACCTCAGACTTCAAGTTCTTTCCTGGGGCAGCTTTGAATATTTAAATGTATGTGTGTGCTTTTCTGCTTCTTTCTTCTCTCCTACACATCCGATAAACAGCTTCCACTCTAGAAAGGAATAGAGGATGATATCATAGCTCAGTGAAATGCACTTGTTGCTTTAGCCCTCCTTGTGTTTCTAAGGGCTCACTCAAATTTCACTGAAGTTGGCTCTATTTCAAAGCCTCGCATGATGGATCACTGGGCCAGATTTCTCCTCTTGCTTTTACCATTCCAAAGGTATATAAGGCAGCAAAATTAATAATGCTGTGATTTTACTAGGGAATGTTATACATTACCAAGCATGCACTCTTGAACGTAGGTATTTACCATGATCGCCTTGCTGGCTTATTTAAGCACTTCCCTCTCTGTAAGGTCTGGGTCCTTACAGCAGCCCTGTCAGGTGGAGATAGATTAATTTCTGTTTTATGGAAGGAAGGAAAAAATCGGAATTTTTCATAGGGATAGGAGTCACCTCACCTATGCATAGCTACCCATATTAGCTAGCTCCCATTTTAGTCAATAAAGAGACACTGGCACATCCATGGTACAGATCATAGATGTCCACAACATGCTCTGGAGACTTCTTCCTCTCTTCACTGAGTACAGATGTAGCTGGGGCATAGCGAGATAAAAATCTGCCCTAGCTGCCTTAGCTGAGGGTCCATATCAAATGTTTCTGTGATAAAAAGGAATTAATTAAATCTTCCTTTCCCACAACCTCTGAGCTTCATGGTCACTTCTTCAGAGTCCCAGCACTTGCCTGTGAGCTCACCCCTACCCAAAACTCAGTAAAGACCATATCTCTGGGCCTTCTACAGAGAAGCATTTGCAAAAACACATTGAGGTGTTGTGCATTGTGGGAATAACGGTGCTCAAGATTTCACTGGGGAAAAAAACAGCTATCCAAGAAATGATAATTTCAAGCTGAACATATTTTAGGGATGATTATTATTGGGGCTACTGCTATACTAAGTCTCTTCTGTTGCATAAAGTAGGGAATATTACTCAGCTTTGCAGTCTTTCATTAGCAGTAACCCTCCTAGGCCAGCAAACCAGTTCTCTATGAAAAGACTAGTCATCACAAAACACTTGATTTCTTCTGATCCTATCCAAAGTCCTTCTATAAAACTGAAGATTATTAAAAATCTCATTTAAGAAAGCCTGACACTTACAATTTTTCTTTTTTGGGGGGACAGGGAGGAAAATTTACAGTCCATTATATCTTCCCTAACATGATCTGCAACTCCATCATGCAGTCACCAAAGTAAGAAGAGGGAAACCCATGATTTGTCTCAGGGATGTTGATGCAATCTGCATCATGATAAATGAACTTAATTCCTGTAAAGTATCTGAGTGTCTCACACAAAGTCAGAATAACCCTGTTTAAGAGCAATTCTGAAGAAGACGGATCCACAGGAGTGCTAAGGAGGCTTAGATATCAGGTTTTCATCCAAACCTCAGTCAGTGGAAAAAGGATGACATCTCCATGATTACACTTCTCCAGCCGTTTTATTAATCCTTTTGCCACATGGACGTAAAGTGCTACTTCCTCCTCCCTCCAGAGAATTCATTCATCTGGTTTGTGCACCAACGGTGATCAAAAATGTACCATTCAAGTTTGGCTCAGGATGAAGATATTTAAAGACAGGCAGACAAGCTGAGGCGAAGGCAGTTGGTTATGGGAGACTGCTAAAGGCCCACAGATGAGACAGGCTCATTGCCTTGAGACGTGGTGTGAATAATGTTTCAGGGCTTGTTTGTTGGAGCTGATTTTCTGAACAGCTCAAATGCATTTTTTATATATACAGGCACTGTTGTGCTCCATCCCACAGGTGCACACACTGCACCCATGAGGCAGCGTTTTGAGGCTACTGGGACCTAGGAGCTCATTTCTTATCCAAACCATAACTGAAGAAACTTCACCGCCAAAGCACTGCAGCTGACTACATTTGACAGTTTAGACAAGAATGAATATCAGTCCAGTGTGGTGGGAGTGGAAAATGGGGAGACTGATAAACTAAGAAGAATTATGCTTAAAATGACACAGTGCTATGCCAAGTCTCACTGAGCACAGATATTCATGAATAGAGAAAAGGAAATAATATACATGGAAACTCAAATAGTGTGAAGAGTTTCCAGCTTGCAGCTGGAGATGCTGGTTATTTCCGCACCATTTGGGCGTGTTGAGTACAGGAGATGCCCTACATCTGAAGGCGCACACCTGAGAATTTCTTTCAGCACAGTTTTAATGAACTGCTCATATCATCAAGGCTAGCAAACAAACTCTCAGCGCAAGACAAAGCAGCAAAGTCATAACCAAAGAAAACAGAGCAGTAGACATCAAAGTAAGGATGATGTGATTTTTGACACACCTGGATGTCACTTCTCCCCCCTACTCACCATCAATGTTCCATGTCAACAGAAATACATTGGACCCCTCAAGAGCAAGAGCAAAGACTTGGGAACAAATCCAGCATGCAGTGAGAGCTTTCAATAACCACGGTGATCATGAGCTCAGGACCAGTGTGATAGAGTATTGGTTTGCTCATTTGGGTTTTGTTTCTCAGGTAAAACTTTTCACCTCCTCATTCGGTGAGAACAAGTCATTAGACATTTTTAGGATCTTGACTTGCTTGCGTGAGTTGACAGCCCAAGAGTATTTGCCAAAAGTTGGGAAAATGCCAAGTTTTCATTAAACCTCTTGTAAACCCCAAACTGCCGTCCTGCGAGGCTACATCTGGCAAGGAAGCCATCTGCGATTCGTATAGTCTTGCTCCAACAAAACGACAACAGTGTGAAAAACTCTTTTCTCTGGTCGGCAGTGAACTGTAAAAGTAACATTAGTAATAGCTTCTGCAGGCTCAGTAATGACATAATTGACATTGGCTGAAAGCACAAGCCCCAACTGCGAGGTCTTGCCAAGGCTCTGGATTGATTCATATCATCCTTCAAAAATACAGGTCATAGTCAATAGCCCTCTAGGACGCTGCTTCTCACGTTGGTGTTGAGACTGCTCTCCTTCTGAGCAGTGTCTGCAGCGAAATCTCACAGAGTATGAGCCTTCTGACCCCAGCCCCAGCAAAAAGAAAGGCTGTTCTGCTTGACTGAAGCCATTTGCTTGATCCATAAACAAGGTCTGTATTTCCAATTGTTTAAAAACCTGCAGTTTCACAGAGAAGTGCACATTGCACCTAGTAATCTCTTATATCTGTAGCAACATGACCCGGTGCATTTTATTTAATGCAGAGCCCTAGTAAGGAGACTGGGCTCTAAGCCATCTGCACATATGTTTCTTGGATGCCTGATATTTTCATTTTGCTTCAGATGAGCTGCACTGTTAGGGGGCTCCCATTTATAGCATCCGGGATTTTTTCCAGTATATGTTGTGCTCACCCCGTCTGCAAACCTCTCTTTCCCCCTCAACCCCCTTCACCCCCATGACTCAAAAAATACAAACCCCAGCAGATGTCCATAAAAAAAAAGTGAGACAAAAAGCACTGATTTGCTCAAATCTCTTGCTAAAGAAACCATTCCCCAGCTCCCTTTGTGTTTAAAAGCTTGAGGCCCCTGTTTTAGAGAAATCCTAGAAATACGATTTAAAGACCTCAGTGGGACCACGCAGCGCTGAGAGACTGCATGCTTACTGATGGGGAATGTTTAGAAAAACAACACCTAATGCCACCAAGGTTTCCATTCGCACCTCTCCTGTTCTACACGTTTCACGGAGATCCTGGTTTGCAATGCAGGAGCTTTTGCTGCATTATTTAGACAAGTAAGTGACAAAAAACCACTGGACTGTAGCCTGAACCCTTTACTAAATCTTTAGACCTTCCTGATTCAGGCAGCAAGCAAGTGGGGGTTTAATCAGTTGAGGGAAGACAAAAAGAAGATGAAAAAGAAAAAAAGATAGCAAAGGGCTATCAGGTAACACAAACCCGAGTGCCTGGTTTTGACCCTCCCCTGTGGTGTGAGTGAATCCACATTTGTGAAGATCAGAGGTGGCTCTTTGCTGAGTGATGGGCTCCAGGATGCAGGAGGGGGACAAAAGACCACTGATAATGTGATTTTTATTTTAAAACATGTCAGGCCCAAGTGGCCAAATCCAGAGCTAGTGTCAAGGGGTGTACCTCTCTCAAATTCCCTCCTGCTCAGAGTCCCTGGGAGTTTAAAGAAGGAAAAGATGAGAAAACCAAAGCCCACACATGAGCTTAGATGTGATGGGCCAGTGATCAATCTTGTTGGTGATATTAATGAGGGCTGGGCTGGCCAGTGAGATGTCTCTCTGTGCAGATCAACGTCCTCGTGAGGTGACCTCTGCTCCCTCTCTGCAGCCACCTCACTGCAGCCCGGGTCTTTGCCCTTGTGCTTGTGAGACTCCCAGGGACAGATTAGCAAAGAGACTTCTCTGAGCTCCATTTCTCCTGCAGTTCCCTCCTCCTGCCAGTCCTGATGCCAGAGGCAGAGCCCACACAGACTGCCAGACTAATTGAGTTTCCAAAGCCAGGGTCAGGATGCTGGGAACTGACTCCTGAATATGTCCTTCTATGGCTATATTGTCCATTGGCTCTTGCCTTTGGCGTGGTTTGAAGCTCCCACGGGCCGTAATCTGTGGTCTCTTTTTTGTTTCACACTGACTCTTCAACATGAGCCTTCAGGGTATGTTCATGGCCAGCTTGTTGGGTGGGAGACAGGGAGTTCATAAGCTTGCTGGGGCTTGTTTGCCAGAGCTCCCGGCTGGCAATGCAACGCTGCTCCACAAAGGGAAGTTCATGGTCCCTTTTCAACACCAATGTTGCTGGAGGGTTACGCAAGCCTGTCATGAGGCAGGGTTGGGTCCCCAACATGGTTTTGTAACATGGATGCACCGGGACAATAGATCTCAACTGACGTTTTCCAAAAATAAAGCCATCCTCTCCCCTGCATAGCCTGAAGGATGCGAGACTTGAAAGGCTCCAGTGCCTCTTGCGCAGCTACTGGCTCTGTTGAACAACACGTCTCTGCTGCTGAGGAGGGTCCAAAGCCACCGGGAATGCCAGACACTCTTCATGTCATAGGGACAGCCCAAGAACAGCATTTCTTGCTGTGCCCAGGAAAGCCTGATGCTTCGGAGCACCAGTGGCCAAATTTCGTAGGACAACAGGGACTTGTGCCCAGAACTGCCTTCCTGTTGCATTGGAGACCTTTCTGCACTGAGGACTTCAGCTCGATGATACCCTTCAAACCACTCCCCAGGGAGGTCCCTGGCTCCTCCAGATGGCTGTTCTCACAGGTTGGCTGAGTATTAATTCATTAGCCCTGCTAAATTAGGGTAGAAGCTGATTGCAAAAGGGAAAAATGTGTAATGCAGGCAGGGAAACAGGCAGCATGAGCAGAAATCTGGTCAAGGGTGGTCACTTCCTCTGTTTGTATGAGGATTCAGGAAGTCCATTACAAAGTACTCCATCACTGTCACTTAATTTCAGCTAGATTACAAAAGATTAATAGTTCGGCTCCTCCTACCCCCCATCAGTGTGTTGCAGAGGGTAGTGTTATCAGCCTCTTGGTGTGTGCCAGGTAGAGTTTCCCAGGACTTTGAGCTTTCTTTTACTCTCTAATACTGTAATAATCTGGGCTAAATCAACACGGGAGCTATTAGTGTCCTTCTAAGCATGTCGATGGAGGAAACATACGGTGGAAACAGCAGACATCAGCGTCATGTCTTTGGAAGGCAGGAATGAGGCCATGATGCCTACAAGTGACCTGGCTGCGCTGCCTGGAGCAGGAAGCCTTTTTTTATTTGGTTGTTCCTCAAGCTGGTGTTACTGTCACTGCACACCAGAGGCCATTAATAATTCTGGGATACAGCAAGGCCATTACACGGTGCATTCCCATCTTTGGCCCCAACTTTGTGGTCCTGAGGAATTCAACCTGATCTCCAGATGATTTACAGCCTCTTCTTTTGCTTTTTTTAATCTTTTCCCAGTTAACCTGACTTTGATGTGAATTAGCTTTGAGTAGGGAAGCCATATGAGCAACCACAAGCAAAAGTGGGTATTTGCCAGAGTCTTCACACTTCCACTACTTATTTGCACACCTTGGACCCAAGCATCAGGTAGCCTGGTGTTATTAGGGGCCATCTTGTTACTATTCATATGACCTCTGTAATTTCAGCAGCTCCTCCACTTTCCCCCAGGATCATGATGTACTGCCATGGCTACCCACCATGTTAAAATTCAGGAGGGTCTGGGTGGGGTGCCGGTTCATGGAGGGAAAGTAGGGCAGACCGAAGTGGCTCAGCCACATCTGCTCCCTGTCTGGGGCAATTATAACTACAGAGGTTTGTGAGGGGAGTTTCTAAGTTCATCCCTCAAAACAGGGCTTTGGGAAGAGAAAGACTGTGAATGACTTCAAATCAGATGAATAGTTTCTGTGAAAAGAGGGAATGCTGGCCCTGGAAAATATCCCTACTTTTCTATCAGGTTTCTTAAATGCAAAGATTGGTCATGGAAATGCTGCAATTTTTCATTTTGTTTTTTTTTCTGAATGTTCGTGTATTTCAGATCTGCTTTTCATAGTGCTTCAGTTTCAAAAATTAACTTGAACCACAGGAAAAGCTTATCCAAAAAGATTATATAGGCCCCAAATGAAGTAAAAGATTTTATCTCATATTTAGCCAAAAGTTTCAGATTGATCCACTAATGAAAGTTTCTAGTGTTGTTTCTTCCATTTCAGTGCTAAAACAAGTAAGATATGACCGTTGGGCTAGACACAAACTAGTATTCCCTCCCCAGTGATCAGTGGACTGTAAGAACTAAAGAAGAAGAAACATAAGCTGAGAAGATGTATTATTAGTATAATTATTAATGTTGCTGCTGTAGTAACTACTGGTCCTTGAGTGTATGGGCAAATCTTGGTGGTAAAGGTGGTGGTATCTCCCTGGCCTGGGGTCTGGTGGCATGGACATATTTCTATCTTTTCCTTCAGAGCTGTCTGACAGAGGATGCCAAAATACCTGGCAGCCCCTTCTGCTCTGTCTGCTTGGCTCCTGCACAGGGTGTTGAGCAGACAGATAATGAAAAAAAGGGTCAGATAGCTGGGAGAACAGAATGTCAGACCAAAGATCTTGGACAGAAATATGCAGGTTGTTCTGATCAACCCCCTTTGAGAAATTGTCTGCTGAAAGACTTGGGTGCTTCTGTACCTCATAGGTCACACATAATAATTTATGTACATTGTCCAGCATTATTCATTGTCATAATCGTATAAAGGGTCTTAGTTCACTGGTGAATCTGGATTTTGTGGTCATAGCAAATACAAGGATAAGCCCCACACTTAAACAGAAGAAAAGCATGGTCCTAAAGCCATTTTTCCCATATGCTTCTTCAGCACTGGTCCTTAGTTCACTACTGGCCAAAAAAACCCCACAAAGACTTTTTTCTTTCTTCTTCCAGAGTTTCTTATTCCACTAAGGACATATTATTATTTTAAACTTAATGGGAATTTAATCAGAAAGGAGTGACGCAGCGACTAGTCACCAGCTGAGCTCTGCAGAGCTCTGACGGATGGGGGCCAAGCCCCAGTCCAGCCTGCCAGAGCTCTCTTTTTGGTTTGGAAATCATTACTGCTGCCTCCTGCGGAAGGCTCCGTGGTCGTGGCAGCTGATTACAGTAATGGGGGAATTAAAACCCTTCACCTGCTGTGGCTCTCACTCAGCTTCCCTCCCTGCCAAGTGCTATCTTTGCTGGTAACAGCCTGCAAAAGCCCAAAGCATCTTAAAACTGAGGCAGATGTTTTGCTTTAATAGGGATAGAGGAGAGGGAGGGGAAAGGGAATCGGTGACAGGCTGTGAAGAAGGAAGGTGGGAGGAAAAACAACAAAATGGAACCATTCCATCTGCTTTTATCCCTCCGTTAGCTGACACAGTCAATAAGGGTGGTGCAGACTAGTTTATCTGGGAGGGATGCTATGCTGCTGAGTGGAGAACAAGCTGAAGGTGTCCACCAAGTACTTCTCACTGAGTTAGAGCACTTCAAAAAAAAAAAAAAAAAAAAAATCAATAAAAGCTAGGAAGGTCCAAAAATTTGACTCTGTACTAAACTCAGACCCATTTGGTGCCTCATTAATGTCAGCCTAATTTTCTCTCCTGTTCTCATGACTCTGAGTTCAGCCTGAGATTTTGTTTTAAATGTCTCTGAAATTTGCAGTTGTTCAGGTCGAGGGTTTTGCTTTGGCACTCACTTAACTATTCCTGACTGTTCCTGTGCCACAGGAGGTCTGAGAGTATTTCCAGGTTTATCAGCAACATTTCTTCTGAAAGTTGCTCCTCTAACCCTGCATTTTTGTGTGCGTTGCTGATAACCCATGTCTGAAATAATGGTGTGACTGTGTGTTTGGCTGGGATCCACCTGGATGTAAAAAAAGTACTTGCTAGAATTGTCCAGTTTTGCCAACTATGTTCCTACTGAAGATGCTTCTGAGCTAATGAAGACATTCAGAAGTAATGAAGCAAATCCTCAGTGAAATAACAGGGAGCTTCAGATCCCAAGTCCTGTGGTGGGGATTATTTTGTTGAGCATTTTTCCCCACCTCTTACATTCTGCATTTCTCAGGTGTCTTTTAAGTAAACAACAAACTTTGCTTCTTCTCCCCCATCCCATCAACATCTCGGAAGATGTCCTCTGTTTTATTCTTCAGCTTTGACACTCCCAAGCCAACAGCAACATCAAAAAATCTGCAGAACTTCCCAAGTTAGCAGCAATGGAAAGGAAAGGTTGGATGCCAAGGTTGCTGTGGTACAGTAGGAAAGTAGGAAAGTTGTCAATCCGGTTAGAAGAAACTGTAGACGCATGCAGCTAGTATAGGCATCAAAAAACACTTCCACAGATCTCCAGCTCACAGGACCCTTTCAGAGACACACTGATTATGGCTTTTTTATAACAGAAAACAGGGATGTTGCCTATTTGTTCTTGTGCAAAAGAAGCAACTTGATGTGGAGAAAACCCACCTGTTTTCCATTTTTAGGGTATTTTTCCATTCTTGGGAAAGACTGTGGACAATTGTGTAACTATATAAAAGCTGGTTTATTTCCCTTCAATTAGAAAAAATGATATGCAGGATTTGCAACTGTTCTGAGGACGAAATGTGTGACAAGAATGAATGACTTTTTCATTAATATGTATGTCTTTTAGCTAAGCTTTTAGTGGAAAAACTGCTCTAAAGAAGCCCAAATGTGACTTGAAGTCTGATGCTCTGCTAACTTGGCAAATACCTGAGGATGAAGTATGGAGAAGAACTAACCTATAAAGTATCCTGTATTTTAACAGCCTGTTTCTCCATTAAGCATTTTTAGACATCAATAGAACAAATTGTCCTGTATTGTATGTTACATGTCTGTGTGCTGTAAAAACATTAAGGCTTTTGTCAGCTTGCTACTTTAACCCTTAAAGATGTTACTGATGGCTGGTGCTCCAGCAAAGACATTGTCCTCTGTTGGAAAGCTGCTGTTGATTTTATGGCTGTGCAGCCACATCATCGTTTGTTTTCACCCTCAGGAAGATCCAGATGCTGGTGATGATTTTATTACAATTACTGTCATTACTTGCCTGTGAGCTCCTCCATGGACCAGAATGCTCTCAGATGAAGAAACTTATAAACATCAAGCATAAAGACACCAAAGGCTTTTATAATTTCAGCCTCAGCAGGGCAAGGCAGGGACACCCCTGCAAAATGTTGGCAAAACCCCATCTGTAGACCCTTAGTTATATGCCTGTCATTGGACTCTTTCACAAGAAAAAGTAAAGTTAATTCTAACCTTGGCAGCTGAAGTTGTAGGAGGGGTGTAGGGGTAGGTGGTGTGAGTCTGTGTGTACTGTTAAGAGGAAGCAGTGGGGTTTTAAGATTCATGCAAGGATGAACCCCAGGTGGGCATTGCTGCAGCCCAGGTCTCCTTCAGTTGACAAGGGTTGGTTGCTCTGGCCAGACTTTGAACCTTCTCACCAGGATTTTTGGCGCCATCTTCACTTCTTCCTGCTTTGTTCTGAGGCAGGGTGACTCCCTGCATGTCCTGCCTGACCTGGGAAGCACTGATAGCCCTGCCAGCAGCTCCCACTCACACAATATTCATGTCGTTCAGATTGCTTCCTGCACATGTGACCTTGAGATAACCACCGTCCACCCTCTCTGTGGGTACGACCTCTCGAGCAGGTTCCCACCAAACAGGGGTGGCACTAACTGCTTCAGTGGTGGCTTCTCTGCAGTAATTGTCCATGTCCTCACCTTAATCCACAACAAATGAAAGTTAACTCGCTCCAGATTCATTGAGTCATGAGGACCCCCAGGTCCCATTGCTGTTACCTCAGGACCATCACTGGGGCAGAGCTGCCACACTGGAGAGCCCCTCGAGTTCAATACTGCAATTTCATTAGCCTCACAACATGTCTCCGAAATACCTATTTGTGAATATGGTTTCATGGTGGCTCTGCTTGCAAAAAGACGCAAAATAAGAAACACCCTCCTGCCCTTTTCCAGTGCCTAGGGCTTGCCTGTTCTTCACAATTGCATGTTGGGCTGTGGAGAAATTATCCTCATTGAAATTGCTTCTCTCTTTCTCTCCCTAAAAATATTGTTTATAGCCCAGATCATCTCCAAGATCTGGATCACACCTTGGCTGTATAATTTGGGCAAGGGGGATGATGGAGACAACACCGTTGTGAAGAAGCAGAAGGTATTTAAACCGATCTTATATTACGACAAATTCTTCACTTTAATGATTCAATCATTCATGACAACCTGCTGGGGATAGCGCAGAAGGCAAGAGCCCTTGGCTGGTCTCACTAACCACCAACCCAGTGGTCCTCAGGCTTCAGCTGTGGTCCACCATGGCTGTAAGACATGAAGAGATGGGCTGCAAAATGATTGCTAACTTACCTCCACACACTGGACAATCAAACACTAAAAGCTCTTCATGTATATGTTTTCAAGAGTACAAGCAAAAAGACAAACCAAAAACCATTTTGGGAAAACAGTGCAACAAGTGCATCTTAGCTGCTTTTTTTACTAGTCTTATAAAAAAAAAGGGAAATGTGATGGCATGGGCATAGGGTAGACTCTGAATCCTCCTCAAAAAGGATCTGTGAACTTTTAGTTGAAAAAAATGATGCGGCAAACTGAATTACTCCAATATTTATGCCAAGCTTTTAATAAATGAGGGCTAGCAGCTGCAAGACTAACCAGGAAATAACTGAGTAGTCGGTGCTTGACCAGCTTGTGGAAGGTGTTTGTGAGGAGCTGGTGACTGAGGCCCGTGACGTAGGTGGTCCCTTCCAGCCCTACGTGTCTGGGAATGGCTGTGGCTCTCTCCCAAGCACCATCGGCACTAATGTATTTATGTTCCTTGCCATGGTATGTGGAGCAGTTTCACTGGAGCCAACAGGTTTTATACCTGGAAGTCCCGTGAGTGACTCCCACACAAATCTGAAGAATTCACCTAAGCACCAAGGTGGCGATAACAGCAGCAAGGTCTGCAAACGCTGCCACTGTGTTGCTTGATGGGGAGAAGCCCAGTGCCACTGCACCCCAACAGCTCACACTCCCCTCTCCCCTACCCCTTTTTTTAGTGTTTTACTCCTAAACACATGGAAATCTCTGTCTGCTGGGGAGCATTTAGCAGAAGAGTAAACAGGTCCTCCTCTCCCTCTCTTTGTGTTCAAACAAGGGAGTTCACATCCTCTGCCTCTTCCTCTCCACCGCTGGCCCCCTGGAAGAGCAGAAGCACACCCTAGGGACAGCACAACAAATAATGACGAGGGGCGGTGGGGGCGAGAACAAAGAGCCCTCCAGGCCTGTGAAAAACTTGTCCTGGAAAAGGGAGTCAATCCCAAGGCAGTACTGGTACAGGGATTAAAAAAGTACCAGGAAAGCAGAACAAAAGCGAAGGTAATGAGGCTTCAATGGTCTTCTCGTGCATGTCTTAGAATTCTTGCGTACGTGGGTTTCCATATATATATTTCCAGAAGGGAAATATGAGCCTTGTTTATAAAAATTACAGGCTTGTTTCCGAGTTTAACCTCTACCCTTTAAACAGCAGCCTAAGACTAGGAATTGCTTTGTGCAGGGCAAACTGTTCCTCTGGCCTAATTTGGGTTTGAAAGGAGTAAGCAATTCAAGATTTTCTCACCTATCTGCTATCTGCTTTTGTCTCCCGGGATCTCAGTGAAAGGCAAGAGCTTTACAAAGAGCTCTAGGACTTGCTGTGATTGCATAATTCCCATCCCGGCATCCACACACCCGCTCCTCCTCCTGTGCCCTTCACACTTCCAGTGCCAAGAGCCTTGTACGTACCTCTGATGCTTACCCTTGTAGCTACCTGTTGTAGTCTCCCTTGTAACTACCTCTTTAGCTATTTCTTGTAACTACCTCTGGTATTTACCTTTGTAACTACCACCTATAGTTATTTCTTGTAATTACATTTGGTTGCTCTTGTACCTGCAGCTCTTGCTGGCTGTAGACACAGCTCCCAAGAACTATGTCATGCCTATGATAAATATATATATGTCTAAATGCCTAAACCATGCAGTGTAAATCAGTGGAAGGGTTAGGTATTTATATAATACATATATTAGATACATAGGTGTTTATATATGGATGTGTATATATATATAGGCTCTAACATACATACATACATACATATATATATAAAAGATAACCACCTAACCCTTGCACTCATTTACACTGCGTGGTTTAGGCATGTAGACGTACAGAGAGGTAGACAAGAATTCAACTCAAAAAGAACTGCCTTTGCAATACTGTTGAATTTCACAGGAAGGGCATAAATCAGAAGAGGTGAGCAGGGAGCTGACACAAGGTGCTGCCCATAGGGATGTCCTTGTGATGTTGTGGGCAAACACAACTGCTCCAGTTAAAAGAGAATGCGAAGGGATGTAATTAGGTGTGGGCTGTTGGCCTCTTGTCGTGAGGAAAACCAATGCCAACTTGGGTTATTTTTTAATAGCTGAGATGGTAAGCACATCAAGGTATGAGGATTCAGATTTCTCATTTGCATTTAATCTTTGGATATCATGGGGCAATGTAAATTAATACCATATTATGCCTGGAATGGGAGCCCTCACCCAGGAGTTATGCTTTCTACCCACCCATGAGAGTCCACCCCAGGCTTAAGGAGGGACAACATCATTAAAAATCCATTAAAACTCGTAACTGAAAGAAATTGTGTGTTGTAATATTGATCATTGACCTTCTCTCAGACAGAACTCTTGCTGGAAGCACCCAAAGTTTTACCCAATCTTGTATTGCTGCATCAAAATGCCCAGAAACAGAAGAATCAAACCAGACAGTTGCATAAATGTGATTTTTTTTGCCCTGAATCTGTTGTTTCAGTTCAAATTATTCATTGAATGATTCCATTGGAGCCTGTAAATAAGTGTGTGTCGTCCCCCCCCCAGTATTACCCTAATAATTCTCCTGAGTTTGAAAATGTGTTTATTTTGACTCAGAGATTGTAAAACCACAGGAATAAAACAAGTTTAGGCTGCCAGTGCTTTATTTAATTTCTTGTTCTTTTGCTGAAGCTCTGAGAATAACTTCAGTTTCCTGCTGAAGAAGGAAACAGTGTTTTCCTTGACTTATGTAAATATGACTTCCCTGCTCATACATTTTCCCACTGCTGGAAATAGGCAGGATTCTTCCCAGTGCCTGATGTTTGCAGCCCATGTATAAGATTTTGCCCTCTACTCAGCTCACCTTGGGCTGGCTTGGAGGGGTTGGAGTTTCCCCTGATGGAGTTTAAGTCCTTATGGGCATGCAGAGGCTCAGCAGAGTGAGATGAGGTGCCCACCACCTCTGGGCAAGGACCTGCCTCCCAACCAGAGGGCTCTGACTTCATTTTGACCTCAAGGCAATGCTCCTCTGTGTTCTTTTTTTTTTTATGATTTAAGTCATTTGGCCATAACATGTAATCAAGACTTCCCTTACCGAGAGAAGCTGCAGCAAGAACAGAGGGAGTAAAATATAGGCTAGCCATGTAATGGGAGCGTGTGAATGTGGAATGGGAAACGCAAAGGGAAGGACGGGCAGGCAGAGATGCAGTATAAAAGCAGCACTGACATAGGGAGCTATTTCTCTGGCATGTATATAATCATATGATAATATCCAGTTGGGAGAACGTGGTAGAGCATTTCAAACAAAGGGAACAGCCAGTGCCTGGAGCTCCTCTGCATATTTATTACATCAACATAATGATATAAAGAAATAAAATAGAGGCAGAGGCTGGTGTTGCAAGCAGGCGAGTGTCGCTGCTACTGTGTGTAGCACTGCTGAGAATGTGCCTGGCTCGGGCTTGGTATGGAGGCCAGACTTTGGAAAGGATGTTGGTGAATTATTGAGGGTTTAGGAAAGCAGGCCTGAAAAAACGACGTTTGAAAACCTGACTGGGGTGAACATCTCAGAAGTTCGACCCATTGAGCTCCTCAGGGAGGAGGGCAAGAGGTGGCTCCATCACAGCTGGATGGTTCCCACAGCAGGGAAAGGGTTGCTGATGTCAAATCAGTCTTTCACTGAGCCAGCAAAAGTGATGCCAGGGCTGGAATCTCAACCCAGATAAGATCAGGCTGAATGGGAGGTGGAAATGTTAAACCATTTCTAGTCATGACCCTTTCTAATGGGCGACTGCAAAGGCTGCTCAGGGAGGCAAGATGCTTCTTGGGGCATTTAGGTTGGAGCTTTTTCTCAAAGACAAACTCTAATGCAACCAGGGAATTATAGGCTTGATGCAAAGATCATAAAATTTAATTATCTAGCCTCTGTTATGCAAGAGGCCAAGAAAGATAAGATTCCTGCCAGGCCTTTAATCAATTACGTGCCTGTTTGCAAAAGCACTGGGTGATTTGGGGCTCACTCAGTTTTCAGGGGTCCTGCTGCAAAGAAGCCAGACTTTCTCAAGGGAGGTACCAGCTGCTTCTGGGAAATCTGGCATCTTCCAAGGTTTCTCCATCTATCTACCCAGAAATTAGGCCACTGAAAATTTCTGTTCACTTCTGAAAACGGTGTTCCCTTCATTGCACTGACAAATGAACTCCAGACCCAGAAAACTTAAACCCTTAGGAACCCCTAAACCCCCACCTTTTCCATAAAGACAGTTATTTTCCTATAGCTTGGCTCTTTCATACAAAGATTTCCCAGAGTGCTGTCTCCATAAATTAATCTCTTCACCTGAGGAAGACATCTATCTGCTTCCCTACCAGGGCCATTTCTCTTCTCACTGCATTCCCAGCTATCTTGCAGTTATTTATCTATTTTTCTTTTTTTCTTTTCTTTCTATTACTGCTGTGGTGATGGCAATTCCCCGTAACAATATAATCCTATGTAATTTATCATGATAAGTCTATTCTGCTAATGCAATAGAGTCCCTGTTAGCTAGAAAAAAAAATTTACAGGCAGGAAAAATCAGTGTAAGCCATATAGATCTTGCACACTACTGCAGCTAAAGAGCTGATGGAGAAAAGCTTGCCTGCTGCTGATAATCAGTGCAATGTATCGCTGCTGTGGTCTACTCATAACCCTTGAAATGAGGTTTTAATTCCTAAAGTCTTGCACAAACAAAAGAGTTCCAGAGAGAGAGAGACACTGAGCTGAGGGGAGAGGAGCAGTGACCTTTGCAAGTGAACTTGCAAGGAAACAACAACGTGCCTCAGCCTTAGCCTGATTTTTTAAATTATTTTTTTCTCAGAATGAAGTTGGCTGTTGGAAACCCAGAAGCACTGGCTGTCAGACACCGGCCAGATCCTGCGTGCTTTGTTATTCCAGTGTTTAATCCCAGATGAGGCCAAGTCACACTCAGATTTTATACATGGCAACTGGGTCTGAGTCCTCATTGCTCTGGACTGTATTTCTGTCTGGTCAGGAGCTTGAGAAGCTCTGACAACCTGGTATCTCAGAAAATGTAAGGAGGTGGCCAAGGTGATGAGCAGGTTTTATCGCTGGAATAATCCTCACCCATACTCTGGGCATGGTGTCCTTGTGCAGGGCCGCAATGTCTTTACAGGATCTCCTTTGTCCAGAGACTACAGATTAAAACATCCTGAAGGAATAACAATGAGGAATGAGGCCCATTATCCCATATATATTATGTATATTATATATCATATACCATGCATGAAGTTTTATGATGACCAATTTTCTTTTTGATGGTGATGATCCACGAAAAATTATTTGAAAAACCCAATGATTCCTCAATTTCTCTGCATCTCCTCCAGCTTCTTCTTTTTTCTCTTGCTTAGGAAAATGTGCAATACTGTGGCAGGCCGAGGCTCCAATTTGGGGGTTGTTTTCCCATCATTTTGCTTTTGCCATCTTCTAAAAAGCCATTTATTTCCCCCTTGCTCCCTTTTGTCTAGGCTGCTTGTCAGGAGCTTTATTGCCCAACGTCCCCCCACCTCCGCAGCAGAAACTGCCATTTGCTGCTATCGTTACTGTGTGAGATCCTGCACTTCTGAAGAAAACAAAAAACACCCAAGTTGCTGCTCTGGCTCTGAGCTTTCCCCCATCAGCTCCCTGTCTCCGCTGAGAGCACTCCCATTTCAGCCCTCGCTGGAGCTCCTCCGGGTAGGATTGCAAGCGCCAGGGAAAGACACATGTTTCCCATTACACGCCTAAGTCTTCGCAGAGCCCTGGTGACAAGAGATCTTACAAAATAGCACTCGGTGGAAAGGGGCCGCAGGTGGGGGAGGGACTCGCTCGTTAGAGGGGCAGATTCACAGGAGGGAACCCTGTTATTAATAAAATAGGGGGGATGGAGAGAGGATAATAGCAAAACTTGCAGTGGTTAATTTTAGCAGAAGCAAACAAAAATAATTAACTTTATAAACTGCTCTCCCAAGCTGGCCGGGTCTGGGGATATGTTATTCACGGCATTCCTTCAAATGCATGTTATAGCATAGGAAGCTGCTGCAAGAAAAAAAGAAAAAAAAACGCACCCAACACCTCTGTTTATATAAATTACTTGATTTAACCCAAGAGTCATTCTCAGGGCTGCTCTCACACGCTGCTGTCCTGTTCCCTCACATCGCTTGGAAGCACTCCCTTGTTTCCAGAGTTGTGTTACAATCCCATTTGTTTCTCACTATAAAACCAGCTCATTACGTGGCTCTTCCCATCCCTGCTGTTACAATGCAGTATGCAATTTTGCATTTGCTTATGACACACCATGATCCAAGCAATATAAATATCATGGCTGATCTGGTGTTAATCATCTCGGTCCTGTCTGATGGGAGGGCAATTGAAACTACACTATAGCTCTGCAGGTTATTCATAGCATCAACTCACTAATTTTTACTGGAATACATTCGCATTTGAATGACATGTTTATTGGAACTTCTTTTGCAGTCAAAGAGAGTTATTGTGGGCATGGGCTAAATGCATTCAGCCATTATATTCTTCAAGCCGCAGTTAAATGCCAGACTAGCGCTGAGCTGGGTTTGAACAGCCTATCTATAAAATCTCCTTCATGTGTCACCAAAACAGACTGGCTAAAGAGTCTACAGGCTACCAGCTTAATATATTAGCCTAATACATTAGCTCTTAGCCTAATATTAAAATAACAATAATTGTCAGAGGTACAAATGTTGCGGCCAAGCAGAAAGCACTTGGAAAACGCAACCCTCAAAGGGAGCGGGTCATCAGCCAAGAGAAATAAATTACCTTCAGCTCCCAGCACACCAGCTGTATCTAAATCAGCTTAAACGTACGAAGTCCACAGACTGGTTTTATCTCCTTGGAACTGGAGGAGGGTTTGCGGTGCCACTCAATGGCAGGCAGCTATCGGGGGCTTCACTTCGCAGCATCCTCTGGGGATGGCAATCACCTGCCAGGTCAGAAAGCCTTCACTGCCCCTATCTGCCGGCCCTATCTCCCGACGAAATCTGGCTCCTCTTCCATTTTCTGTCTCCATATCAGATTCTAAAGTACTTGGCAGTTGCTTTGCATGACAGTGTGCTCTCCTCCGGCTCAGGCTCCGGCACTGGTTCCCTGGGCAGCTCCTGATGCTCCCACCCCTACTCCTGAGCCACCCCCAAGGTCGGCCATGGAGAATATTCATTTGGGAAGTGAAGTCAACGCAAAGATCCTTTTCTTTGCTAGTTGTTATAGCCTAAACATGTGCTGTCGTGGAGGACTGGTATTTAGATGGGCTCCAATGGAAAAGAGACTTCCAACACTTTCCCGCCGTGATGGTTTTATTAGGCACATTAGAACCTCCATGCCGGATCCTCCTTAGCAGAGGGCACGTGGCCCCGCTTGGAATGGGATTTAATTCCTCTCTCTGCCCTTGGGAGCTGTGTAAAACAGAAAACAACACACATTTCAGGTTCGCTGGGGACATGAAACTTGGCAAGTCTTGCACAAAGCTCAGTGGAGATGCAAATCTGTCCTGGGAGCTGCCAGCAAGCACAGTCCTGGCCCCCCAAATAATCGCTGTTATACCTTGCAATAAAATGCTCTGTTGCTTCTGCAGGACACAAGGGGTTTTAGCTTCCAGTTCGGGATCTTTTTTTGAGTTTGTAAATCTGCAACCATTAGCCTTGCAGTAGGCTAGAATTTTTTTTGGGGAGGGAGTGGGCAGGGAGAAAAATCAAACCAGTGCAAAGCACAGAGCTCAACAGAGCTGATAATTTGGCTTTTGTTGTGAACCTGCCTCTCCTTAAACACAAAACTGAATGAATAGAAACGACCCTGAAAAAATTAAAGTTGCAAAGTACACCTCTGTATTTAAAAGAGCCTGGGATGCCAGTCTTCCTTTTGTCCCTAATTTACAAACTACTTATTTTTTAGGAAATATGACTGTTCTAGTGAAGGAGGCCAGGACAATAACAGCAATAAAAGCTTTCATGGAGTTGATTCAGAAAACTATTAAATGAAGTGTAGACTTGCAAAATTATGAGAAATAACTTCTTTCCATCTTTGAGATCTCAGTTCCTTGCTGACACCAAAATGTGAATCAAAAACTGAAATAACTCTCACTGGGTTATTTTTGCTGAAACTTTGCACAACTACAGGCAAAAGCCCAAAACATTGCTGAATGCAAAACACAAATGACTTTATGCATTATAAACCACTCCAGCTTAAATACTGAAGAACTGCTCAGGAAGAATCCAAAGTAGTTCTTTTGGTGTTTTTTTTTTTTTTTTTTTTCAAGAAGGCAACATTTATTATTTTAAAAAATTGCTATTTTTCCCAGACCTCAATTTTGGAAGGAAACTGGAATCTGATTAAAAGTGATATGAAATGAAAATGTACAATTGGATAATGCAATATTAATGTATTTCGTAAGGATATAAGGCAGAGGACATTTTTACAGGCTCGTCTTTTTTGGTTTTACTCTCTTTTTTTGCAACTCTCTTGTTAGGGGGAGTGACTGCAGAAAAAGGCTTCACGAGGCTTAAATATGGGCAGGAAATTTCCCACATGAGGTCAGGCAGAAAAATTTGCTGAGGCATCAAAACTTAGCCCTGCGCACCGGGAAGTGGATGTGAGACCAACACCTTTCAAAGCTTTCAGATAGGAAGACAGCTCGTGTCTTGTTCCACAACTGGTCACAATCCAGACACTGGGGGATAGAAGCATTTTTCATGCTTTTTGGAGAAATAGTTAAAGCAGGAGACTGCTGGCATGCAAGATGGCTAGCTGATATGTATTTTGGCTGGATAAACCATGTGTTTGGGACCAGCCCGGACAAGCTGCACCATGCTGGTGAGACCATGACCAGAAGCTCATCAGGGCTGGGGAGATTTGGCCATGAAGTCTGACACAGATGTAGGGTCTTGTCAAGGGCCTTTGTGGCTAAATACGCACATTTCCAGACCACGAAGTACCTTATGATGTCAATAAACCTTTCTTCAAGAAAGCTTTGTTTGAAAGAGCTGGTTCCCGTGAAATGTTTCTTTTTGAAGAAAACAAAGGAAAAATAAAGAACAAAGCAGAAAAGGAGTTCATCTGAAACGTCCCAGCTGTCTCTTCACCATTAGGTTTTGGGCAATCTTAATGCTAATCCATTTGGGAGAATAGGTCATTAGCTATGGCTACTCCTTTGAATAAGGTCCCACAGGGCTCCTAATTCCTGCCACCCCCCTGCACCTGACCCCTAGTTTGGAACAAACAAGGTGTTTGCTCCTTGCATCTCATTTTCTCTGCTGGTAATAATGGGAAGTGGTGATTGCTGCCTGCTTTGATGAAGTCTCCTGTGATCTACAAATGAAAAATGCAGTGTAAATGCAAGGAATGTAATTATTATTATCACCAAAGAAGTTGCCTGGTGACCTCGGAGCTGGTTTATAGATTCATAATCGGTTAAGATTGAAATGGCGATGAGGCAACATGTTTAAACATGCCATTGCATTCTCAGTATACCCAATCCAGTCCTGGGGGACAGTAAATATTGCAAGCGTGGTTAACCCATGTTTCAGGATACTGCAATATCTTCGCCTTTGATAATCTTCTGGGCTCCAACTGCCCCAGTGATGTTGGGATTTGGAAATTCCCAGTCGATACTCATTCTGTCATACAAGTCAGATTAGTTTTCAGCCTATGTTTTGCTACAACGAATTGTGTGCAGACCTCAGGATTGCGAACCAAATACTATTTGACATTTACAGAGAGTATTTAATTTCAGAAAGAGCCTTTGTGTATAGCAGAATCACACAGCAATGAAGAGCCCCTTCAAGTCTGAAAACAGCTGCTATTTAATATTATATAATCACTTTACACTGCCCTCTAAAATAGAGGGTGAGGATTCGAATGCTGCATCCTGTTAAAATTACAGGAGAAGCACCTATAGACTGAAAGCCATTCTCCAAATGGGAGTTTAGCAGTAATTATGGGTCAAACAACCCCTCTTAACTAAAAAGTCCCCTTATTTAATGATGTGACACAGCATTGCTGTAGGGGCTTTGCTTTTCAGCTGTTTTTTCCTACTTCTCATTTATTAAACTACTCTGGCCAGAAGGAGAAAACAACACAACCATGGAGAGGTTTTTAAGCAGAAGTGAAGCCCTAGGTCAAGAGAGGTTGGGAAGCCACTTCCTCCATCAACAGGTTATTCCATAATTATCCTCTCCTGGGCTCCCTCCACCTTCCCCTGCAGCCTGTAGCCAGAGTTAGAGCCCAGATCTTGGGCAGAGTGGACACACCACTGGGCCCCCGCTTTCCCAGTGTTATGCAATGCAGTCTCTGTTATCGGCGTCCTCAGGATCTTCCCACATCTGAGACAAAAGGTCTGGGGTTATTTGTAGATGTCTTTAATTTGCAGGGTCCTCCCTTAGTTTGATTTGCTCTTAAATATAGGACTGGAAACTCCTGTGCAGAGTTGCCCTTCTTATTGCTTGATGTTTCCTGTGTACTGAGCGTGCTGTCAAAACAAATATTCCCCTACCCTTGTTTACTGTGTTCAGTCTTTGGCATCTCACACATCAGGCCCGGCTTCCTCCCAGCTCCTTATAATCATGATTGCATGAACAGGAGCTATTAAAGGCTTTTAGCAGTCCTTTTCTTCCCAAGAAAATGAACCTGATCTTTAGGATGTGACATTGGGCTGCTTTTTGTGAAGAGGGTGGTTAGAAATCCACTTAGCCACTCAGTAATATCGGGATCATCTGTCTTTAGCTTCCAGCCCGTCCCCCTGTAGCCAAACTGGCTCCTGGCTGGTTTCCTCCACGGATATTTAAAGACTATCGTAGTTATCTCTCCTTCCTTTGCTGTTTGTGTGCTAGATCCTCAGGCTTGTGTTTCATCACGGTTTTCATCGCTTTTCCCATGTTTCAGCAATAGACAGTGCTCCCAAGGTTGTGGACAGAGAAGGAGACCCATGGACGGGCTGTGCGTGGCCGGACTGGGACTGTCACATCCTGCAGCTGCTCCCGAAGTCCCATGTAAGGTGGGGCTGCGGTTTCCCACGGGTCCAGCCCGCAGACCTGGCCTGTGCACCAGCCCTTTCACACCAGAGCACAACCTCTGTGATGGAAACTATTGAGCCTGGGCTGTTTTTTCTCCGTTAGGACCACAGGCTGTTCTGGACTTGTGAGCTGCAAGGGGACAAACCTGATGATTTATCCACTAAGCCACATAGGCCCCTCAAACAGTTCCTTAATGTGAAACATGTGCTGCTGAGCCTCGGCAGTTAGTTCTCACTTCAGTTTAGCCCCTGTTTGCTCAAATGCTGAGTGCATTCGGACAACAGAGATTTTTTGGTAAATAACATAGCATTCCTGGAAATCCCATTGCTGTAAGAACACGCTCTCTCTGCTGGCACTTATTTTGACTCTGACCTGAGTTATTTACAGAAGGCGAAGGATGTATCGCTTGACTTTTATCTAATTATGATGGGCTTATGCAGATTAAGCATTATATGACTTATGCTATTTATGGCAGGCACGATGTGTCCGTAGCAGAGCGTGGGTGCAGCAAGCAGGGCTCATGCTCAGGTCTTGGGGCCTTTATATAAAAGGTTATTTAGACCGCTTGCTCGCAGTTAGCACCAGCTCCTGTTAAAATCTGCAGGAGCAGAGCATCTAAATAACCTCGCAGAGCAACACCGAGATTAGCAGAGACATTTAGGTGCTTGACAGGTGCCACATCACAAATGGCACGGGGAAACCAGAGCTGGGCGACTTGTAGCCCTGGAGTCATTTTAATCCCCATCACTTTATTAACATTGACATATTAACTCCCACTTTACTTCCCTGCATTGCTCTAGGGAGAAGAAATGGGTTGTTACAACAAATATCAATTTCCCTGGAGGCTTTAGCACAGGGATAGCTGCGTCATTTCTAGCCTCTGCTAAGCCCTTAGGAGAGTTAGCTCAGGTTGCCTGCACAGCTCGGGGCGGGAAGGAGACAGGTAATCTCTGCTAAGGAACCCGGCAGCTGTGCCAGGAGGACCGAGTTTTACTGAGCTCAGGAGCAAGGCCCCAGGCAATATCTCACAGGTTGGTAAGCAAAGGCACTTGCACAGATGCTGCCGCGGTGAACTCACCACACTTCTACCCCAGCCGGTGGGCTGGCCAAGAGCAAACCTCACCACTATGCTTACTTAAAAATAATTAATCTTGTTCTGCTACTTGTACCATGTCTTGAAGTACTAAAGAAAAGAAAAAGATACTGCTTGAATGCTTTGAGATTGTAAGTGATTTTGGAGTCAAGGATGCTTCTTTTCAGCTTAGTGCCTGCAACTATGTGGGGCTGCACTGTAGATGGGCAAATAGATTTGCACAAAAATGTTTAACATTTCCAAATGGGGATTGTTTGGAATTTCCCTTTCCATGAAAAAAAAGCTAATATTTTGATTTTCTGTCTCAATTCAGAAGGAAAACACACAGTAAAATATTGGAATTTCTCAAGGGAAGCCCCAAACTCAAAGCTGCCTTAATAAAGTGAGGAATGGCTAAGAGAAACCCCAAAGATTTTTGGTAACTAGAACTACCAGTAGATTGGCTTCCTCCGCATAAGTTTACCTACCTTGGCTGATAGTGTAGATAGCAGGGAAATACCATATGGATGTCCCTTGAGGATACACTTCCCTTCTGACTCCTGACACCCACCCTGCTTTCCTGGAGTACCTAAACCCAACCATGAAGTTTTTTCATGGGCAGAAAAGGGTGACTGCTTTAGAGCCAAACCCATCTCCATGTCCCAATCTCACCCCAGTTCTGTCCACCTTGGAACCATACAACTAGTTTTGCCTTGTTAAGCTCATTTTCTGTTTAATAAACGCCTATATTGCCTGGTTTTTATCTGCAAAAATGCATATATTTTCCTTCATAACAAAAAATAAAGTGCAGCAGCTGATGTATGGATGTGAACTACCCCAAAAGGTCTCCCCTTCCTCATTGCAGTGGTGCATGCAGGGGCAAGTGGAGCTCAATCCACACAATATTTCCCCCCTTCTGTACTTAAGCAAAAATAGCTGCTCATAAATATAATCAAATTGGGAGAAAACGCCCTGAGGCAAACTGGAAGCTCATTACAGGTCCTGTGCTGGAAATGTTTGTGTTAGTTTTCCATTAAAGCACAATGTGTATTTTGGAAGGTTGGCTACAGGCAGCCTGTTCTCTACCAAACCCTCTGGCTCCTTGCAGAGGTGCCAGCCTGTCGAAGGTTGTACCGCTATGTGCTAATATCTTCTCCCAGAGAGGTCTGGCGGGTGGTTCATTAGCTTAAGCACTAATCCAGGCTGCCTCGTGCTTATTTGTATGGAGACCTGCTCTGCAAGAAAGCTACTTTCCATGCTCTTTCCTCTGAACAGTTAATCCACCTGCTCAGTGCCTAGCCTGGCCCACTTCCACAGGGAACTGTTGCTTTCATTGCAAGATAAGACATGCATGGCTTAGTGCCTCCAGTAAGCTTTCCTTCTTTGTTCAAATCTTCCTGCAAGAGCTTAGAAAGGCAATTGCCTTCCTATTTTCAGTGCCAGTTCAGACAAGGAGCAGGTACACAGTTATTTGAATATTTTGTCCTTAATAATAAGACTGAAGGTGTATCCCTCTGCCTAGCATACCTCCCCTTACCCCTCCAGCCTATTGGCATATGGTGGGTGGAAAGTCTTCTGCAGCCTTTAGTTCAGCTCACGTTCACTGGTGTCTGGGCAGTTATCTGTTATCAACCCAGTGTGGTGCTGTTTGCTTTCAACAAGGTCAAATCTGCATTCGGCTTTGCTCTGGCTCTACTGGTATGCATGTCAGCTGCAGTGCAAGAATTTAGCATAGAGGTAGCTTCTAGTTCCTTTGTAGCTCCTTTGGAAAGCTGAAATGATTATGGATAGTTGTGCTGTGTGAGTTTTAAGGTACATGTCAATCCATGACAAAATCGTCTTTCCAAGACTTCTTAACCCTCCAGCATCACATCAACCCAAGGCGTCACCTCCAAACCTCTAAGACTTTTGCCACATGTATCCTAGTTCATGGTGGCCCAGTTCACTTGCCTACCAGCATCATACCTGATTTATACCAAGTATAAAGAAGTGACTTATTCCCCACTACCCCAAGCTTGGAAATGCTGCCCACTCATCAATGTTGCTTGAAGAGACGCATCTTACACATTGACACAGAAGTCATTAACGTTCATTTTGAAAAGAGGCCTATTCTGCACTAGGCAACCCGATGAGAGAGGGTTATCTGCTTTTCAGAAGTACCCTGAGTTCTAGCAGATAAGATGCCTGACTGAAGAAGGCATGAAAAAGGGCAAATGCTATCAAGCCACTATTCTCCCAGGGCCTGGAAGGTGGAGGGGTTAAGACCTGATAAGGAATCTCTCTACTTGGAGAGCATCAGATTAAATTTGACCTACAAGCAGAAGGTGCTCCTATCTCATTGCTTGTACAAAGAAAAATTGGTCCCCAGCTAGTCCTTTCCTTGCTGATTTTGTGTTAAATTGCAGCCTTTCTTACGTTCTTGTAAGGGAAGCAAAAACCTGAGCAAAAACTGAGCAAGAATTATTTATGAGGAAACCCCATGAAAAGCTAACCAGGGGATTGAGCTATGGGAAAATGGCATAATTTAATAAGAAAAACCTTTTTTGGATAAATAAAAGCAAAGAGAAATGGGACAAGGGAACACAGAAGCAGTAATGAAAAAAAAGGGAAGTATTAACAACATATTTTTAACAGTGAGGCCAATGAGTCGGTGAGAAAGCTGGCCAAGGGATGTGGTAAATCCGATATAATTTAGCACCTTGACATCGAGCCTGGATGTCTTTCTAAAGGACTTGCAGTACCTTAGCCATAGGCTACAAGCCTAAACATAAGAGCTGCTGGATGATTTCTGAGCGAGGGATGGAGCATCCTGCTGGCCTTGGCATTGATTCATTTGTTTACGGCCGGTGTTGGTGACTCTTAGAAATGGGTGAGTTGGAAGGGCCATGTCTAACCAGCCCAGGCTCACACCATATCCAGTCAAGGGGATGCTTAGGCTGACTCTGCTGAAAAGAATTACCTCTCTTGAATTAAGTAGTGTTTTTTCAGCTGCAATCGTCTCATCATTTACAAGCAAAACTTCCACAGTCTTTTTCTAGTTTTTATTGTTTTCCCATGGAAAGAAATACTTTGTAAAGAAAAAAAATCAAAGCAAACTCCATTGTTTTGCTTTAAAGAAAAGCTTAAATGGGCTTTTTTTCCCCTCTAAGCCTTGGTAGCTATTCTTCCTTTAATTTAAGCAAGGCTTATATCAGTTGAAGTTATACTTGTGCTTACATGACTTGAGGTAAACTGGACTAATCCTGCTTAAAACTGAACTAAGAATATCTACACAGTTTAATGAAATGGATTAAAATTTTACCTCATATTAAACATTAACAACTTTTCTTGTTCAGACAAGTCCTGGGAGACAGGAGCAATGTTATTCATTTGCCTTCAACATCACTAAAATTTCTTTGAAAATAAGCAAATGATGCACTTGTGCAGAAGGCAGGTCTCTTTGAAATGATGGTGCTCACAGGAGATCTGGCTCCCTTCCTTCTTCGGATAAAAAGAGGGGTTTTTTTCTTTATTTTTTAGATTTTATTTTCTTTTCTTTTTTAGATTTTATTTTATTTCTGAGTTCCTTATTAAAAGAGCATAGTTCTTCCTGTTTCATTCATGATGTTTCTCCAGGGGAAAGATCAGCCTAGCATGAATTAAACGCTCCTTTATTTAATTTATATCTCAGGCTGACCCCAGCTAGCATGCACTCACACCACACACCTAGAAATGGAGATGTCAAAGCATGGCTGGAAAGCCAAGCTTTTCACACCAGTTCCTGTACAAACTGAGTCATGGCTCTGTTTCATTTTATTTGTTTTTCAGGTGGGAAAGAGAAGTCACGTTATTTCAAGTTTTGGTATAATTTTAATCACTTCAAAGAAAAACTTCAGGAGCAGGCTGAATTCCCCTCAATTCCCATATCTCCCATCCGTAGATGTGTGTGTACACATATTTTGTTGTTTTGGTGGTTCTTTTTCTCAACTTTCTGCTGACACGTGGAAACACTAAAAGGTGTTTTTCTTAAATAATAACCCATTGTTCCTGCTTGTTATGAACTCTTAGCATAAAGTGAGATCAAACCCTGTAGAGTTCATGCCTTTAAACACTGTAGATGCTGATGCCTTTGCCACCAGCAGTGAATTACCTGGCAGCCTTGCCCTTCACGTGTCCTGAAACACAGCGTTGAGAGTCACCTGATGAGAGATTAAAAAAAAAAAACAAACCCAAGACGGTTATTTTCTGGGTTAAAGACAAAAATTAAATGCTATGTGAGGCTGCGCCACTATATATTAAAAGCAGCGTTGCCTGCGAGCTACCGCCGTGGTGGCAGTTGGCGGCTCTCGAGCAGGGCAGGAACTCGCAGAACAAGACTTTCTAAGGAAACCGGGAGATTTTCCCTGTGACTTCGCTCCCTTCTAGCTACAGATAGGATGGGGCGGGGTTTCATCACAACCAGTCTGATCACTACTGCCCAAACACATACATAGGTGTAGTCTGTGCCCCGAGGAAATTATAACTCAAGACAAGCTAACGCAGGCACTCCCGCGCCGGCTGGTGCCAGTGGGGGTGGCACGCAAAGGTGGTAATTGAAAGTTGTTGGGTTTTGGGGTTTGTTTGTGTGTTTTTTTCCCCTGCTGCTGAGTCAACAAGAGGTTGTTTTCTACCTCCTGCTTCCTTCAGTGAAGGTGACAGCTTCTGTTCAACCTTGATGTAGCTTGGTAAGACAAGCAGTTGGCCATCGAGGTTGTGCCAGGACCATCACCTTGCACCCATGGAAGAAGGGTAAGAAAGTCTGGAGGAGACGGGCAGTAGCTCGTGTCTGTGGGCAGCTTTATGGACATGTTTACAGAAGCCAGGAGGCAAGTGATTCACTTCATTCATAAAATCTGAACCTCTGATCTGGTCTCCAGAGGTAAAGATAAACACAAGGTAGGAATTGCTTACCTTTTGGGAGGAGAATGGTGGATGAAGGCAGAGGGTGTGTCAAGAGAACAGGGAGATGGGGGGGAGAAATACAGTTGATGCACAGTGCTGGTTCTGGGGATGACCATGCTGCACCCCAACCATGGACGTGGGCTTGACATCAATCCTCCAGTGATGCAGGACCTCAGCCCAAGATGTCCTCTGGCTCTATGGCTGAATGCTAGTTTTATCTTTACAAACAGCTGGATGAAAACTTTGGACACCCAAAACAACGCAGGCTTGGAGCATGAGAAAAACAGGTCTCTGCTTGTGGTACAAATCTCCTCCCTCTCCCTCCCTTGATTGTGAACTTCATATCCGAAAATCATTGAGCAGAAGTACAACAGCTTCAGCCTCTGAAGGCTGCCAAGTATTCTTGCTGAGTGAAGCTGTTTAGGTACACCGAAACACGGCTGAACCTGGGGCTTGCGTAAACCTTTCTTACCCTGGAACAAAAGACCTGCTCCCATGGCAGTCAGGTGCATGTACGAATCCCTGCCTGTGAAAACACGCTGAACCGGTCTCTGTGCAAAAAAAGACAGGTTTGACCAGAACGGCCCCTTGTGCAGAAAGGATCTGCCAGCCAGGCCTGAGCATCAAAGGCAGACGGCTGCACTGGGTGCTCCACAGCCTCCCAGTAGCATCAGCATGAGCAGAGCCCAGGTTTTGCAGCACTAAAGGCCACAACCAGCATCCAGCCTCGGGCTCCAGCAACACACCTTGTTTGCAGGAATGCATCTGAATTTGTTCATCCGTCTCCCTCGCCAGGAGAGCTGCAGAGAGCTGCAGCGTGCGGAGCAGCATGTAAACTGCCAGCCTCAGAGTCTCCTGGCTGTTCAGCAGCCCTGCTGATGTGCATTTGCACGAAGGACCAAACATCACAGCGGTGCAAAGTGCAAGCTCCAGCTGCACATGCAGACACTGCTCAGGGACCACCCACAGAAGCAGTTGCCTTCGGATCCCTGCGCTCATATGGCTTTGGGTTTTTTTTTTTTTTTTTTTTTCCATTTCACCCATTTCTCTTTCACTTCCTTCCTGCCCTGCAGGAAGCGATGGCAATAGATACGCCCTGTCACCATGCTCACAGCTTGCGGTACCTACGTCTCCACTCCTTTGGCTTTCACTTCTCTATGGGATTTCATTGAAATGTTCATTTAATATCAGTGCTCATTTCTCCTGTAGCACCTAAACATTTACTCTATGTTTGGCTAACCCAGAAAGGTCTCTGTGGACATGCCACCACGTATTGCCTTCTCCCATCCATGCCTCCAGCAATTATCACTCCCCTTTACTTATTTCTCAAGCAGTTGGCAAGGATAAACCCCAGCAAAGCTGCACCCCCGGGCATAGGCTGCCGTGAGAGCCCGAGGGCGAGGATGAGACAGGACAGCACTGGGGGATGAGACAGGACAGCACTGGGGAGGCAGACGGGAAGCGGAGGAGGAAACGACCATCACTCAGCCAGAAATAGGACTTGGCACTGCTGATGCTCAGCCCTGTGCTATAATGTTCAAGTCTGTTGCCTTCCATGAATTTATCCATGGCCTTTTTTCCTCTCTCCCCAACCCGACCCACACATCCTGACTGAGGTCCAGTGACTTGCTGGCCCTGCAGCCACTGACTCTCTCCCGGCTCTTATCACCTCCTGTGCAGTTTCCCCTCTGACACTCCTCCAAGCCCTCCTCTTTCACCCAGACATCTGTATTCCTGTTTTCTTTCAAGTAGCCAGGGGTTAAGATGCAAAACAAACACTTTTCTCAGCCCAGCGCTTGCTGCACCCAAGCCAGCCCTCCACTTGAAGGGGTCCACAGGGCCAAGCTCCTGCCAGGCACAGACATGGCAGGTTTCCTCCGCCTTCCCAGGTTACCTAGACCCAGGCAGCTATTTTGGAGATAAACTGGGGATTACGGCCATTGCCCTGAAGCTAAAGTCTAAACTACAACACACTCACTCCCCAAACACTTTCAAATCACAGAGGGCCCCATGAAAACTCCCTTGGCATTTAGGGCAGGTGCGGGTTTACAAAGTTTTTCCACACATAATAAAATATTGCTACTAATTAGGATAATAATAGCAAGTGCTAGCTGAGTTCTGCTTGCTTAATTTCCACCTGCTATTTATTTGCAGTTTGATGTGGTATTCGCTTCCTGTCATGCATTCTTGCAAATTATTTCTGTGCCACGTTATCTTGCCGATGCGGTTCACCCAAGGAGTGGCCAAAATGCAGCTCTGACCATGTGTCACCACCGAGAAGTTCATTTTCTTCTGTAGGAGGAGGAAAAAAATAATAGTAATTCTAAAAAAATCAAGGCTGCCTTGTAACTGTATGCTGTGCACATGTGCATATCTGAGCACGTGTTGTGGGCTTTTTTTTTTTTTTTTCCTTCTTTTCCCCTTCCACCCACATCTTTGCAACCCAGTGAGCTGCAAGGTGCCTATTATTCATGGAAAAGGTGGTGCGGGGCATAGTTGTGAGCCCTCCTAGGCAGGGGCTGTCCAGGACACTCAGCAGCCAGGCTGCAGCTCTTCAGACTCTGTTTTGTTTCAATAATATTTATTTAAAGCTTATAATATTACTAAAGAAAAAGGGATTTGATCAAAGACTGGACATAACCAAGAGCAGTTCAATGCAAACCCATGAGTGTCTTCATCACACCCTCCCCACCAGGGGCTGGTAGAACCTTCTCACACACCCATCAAAAGTGGCATCAGGTCCCTTTTTGTCCAGATGCCTTCGTGTATCCTAAAATGCGAAAGGGTCACCCCCAATCATCCTCCTGGGCAAGGGTCCTGTTTCTTTGGCAGGTGAAGGTCAACCCAAAGGCAGAACACAACTTGCACGGGGATGTTTAGTTGTGTTATGAGCTTTTATTTAAAAAGCACATTTATACAGCAATAATTTCGCAGATACAAACTTCAATTTTGTATTCTACAAAAGTCTTTGAATATTCTTCTCTTTACAAAATGGAACATTACAAAAATACAGACAATTTAATATGTTTTTTTATACAAATGTCTCTAATTGTAGTTATTTTCATTAAAATATTACTACCACAGAACTACAATATTTTAGTCGACTATAAAAAAATTAATTCAATGCTTTTTTAAGCAGCAAAATGTAAATAACACAGGTCAGGACACAGTTTATAGTCATAGTGGATATATCTAAAATTGTTTCAGAAATAATATTTTACATAGTTAATTTTTAAGGTTTTATACATTATTTATATAATATTTATATATAAAAAAATCATAGCTTGCTATAGTTGAAATGATAGGACGGATTCTGTAAGAAGGATGTGCAAATGGCCGTTCTGCATGCTTTGCGGGATCCCTTTGCAAACGCGCTCTGTGAAAGGGCTGCAAACCAAGAACCTGTGGTTTCCGGGCAAAAAAAAATAAAATAAAAAAAGTCACACTCAATATAGGCACGACTGATTTACCACTGGTGTCACCGGGCAGAGGACAGGACCTGGTACCTGCCGTGGCACACACCGGGGTGCCCAAGGGAAGAAGGAGGAAGGGGCGGGGTGGGGGGGGGGATGCACAAACCGACTGACACCAGGCTGGGACGTGCCGCCCAGCAGCCCGTCCCGAAACTGCAGAATAAAAGTTTCCCCAGGACTCAGCCCCGAGGTTGTAGTGCGAACGCATCTTCAGCAGAGCCGCCGCTACCCACTTGCAAACCGCCAGCTACCGTGGGCACACAGGGAACCTGCTGTGATTCTGGTGGGGAGGCGGGGAGGGGGGAAAGGGATGGCCAGGAAGCAGCTGATGCTCTTTTCACGAAGGGCCAGGGAACGAGCAGAGAGGAAGAAACATGGCTTCTCTGCGCAGAGGATGGAGTTATTCAGCCCCACTGCACAGCTCAGGATTGCTCGTTAAAGGCGTGTAGTGTGAACAGAGACCCTTCAGAGATCTTTGACTGGGCAAGCTTCTTCTAAACTAAGTCACAGTATGGAATAGAGGAGGCAAAAATAAACTAGTATCAAAAAGAGAAAAAAGCAACTCTTACAAACCAATCCCAGATCTTGACTCAGTGCTGTTTCTCGTATATAGTGCTATACAATTTATTTGTGAGTTGTTTTTTTTTTTTTATTTTCTTGCAGGCATTGGAAATCTTCATAGTAAAAAAAAAAACTAAGATGGCCAGCTTTCCAAAAATCCCTTAGTGTTCATTAGGCTATGAACAATTTGGCGTTCACTACAACATGAACACGCAAACCAATTGCACATCCAGAACTCCGGCACCTCTCTTTGTTCGACTTTTGTATTTTGTTTTTTTCTTTCTCATTGTCGCTTTTGACTTAGTAGACCACCACCCCTTTCATCCAAATGTCGCAAGTTGAAAAGACCACAGAGTAAGACTTTACTGGTCGGGCAAGAAAGTCTCTCCCTACATTCTACTGTCTGATGAGATTTGAGAGCAGCAGGTAGTTGCTGTCAGCAGTCTTTTTTTGCAAAAAAAAAAAAATTTAAAATAAAATACAACACCCATCCGATTTCTCAAAGGTCTACACCATGTTGTGATGGTTATTCCGCTCAATGATGTCCACAGGTGAAAGGATCTCCTTCCGGATGGGTGGTGGAGGCAGGCAAGTCTTTGTCTTGGGCTTGAAGAGATCTGAGACATAAAACACCTGTAGGAGTAAGTGGAAAAGGCAAACTTAGCCACACTGTGTGATGCTTTGTTCAAAAATTTGGTTTACAGAATATATGAATGTCTTTAAGCAGCAAAAGCAGCGCTTTTTGTGCTATTATTGAATGCCTGCCCATAACGCTGATAGCTGTGAAATCCCAAGCGCCTGCTACCACCTTTCTGTACTATATGGAAAAAGGCTCAGTCCGTCCAAAACACAGCGTAAAAACATTACAGAACAATTTAATTTCTCACTGTGTAATCACCGAGTGCAATACCCAAACTTCTGCTGAACGGGTTGAAAAGCCAGGAAACAGATACACGGCCCACACTCCAATAAAATAACAAAGGTCTCCAAAGGGCTGGCCCGACTCATGGTGAGTGGTTTTAGGGATGGAGTCGGTGTGAAACAATTCATTCAGCCAGATATCAGGTAGGCAATTAAAAGCTTTCAAATCAAAACTGTGTTAAAAGTTATCAGCAGTGAGTCAACGGTGAGCGATGCTCTCCTCATGCCCCACCAAGGCACCGGTACAGAGCCAGGGTCTGGTCCTGAAGCCAAAGCCTAAGGAGAGGAGGAGCTATTCCTGACTACTTCTTCCTAAATATCCCGTGATGTAACTCCTCTCCCGGATGTGAAAAATCCAGCACTTGGCAATTTCGGGAGGTAGCAACACAATAAGAAACAAAGTGCTGGGAGGAAACTTCCACATCCTCCCCTGGCAGCCGCTGCAGAAAGCTTATCAGTCCTCCAGGGCCGGGGCACTTTCTCCCTTGCCAAACCTCAGCCCTGCGCCAGAAGGGAAAGAGAGTCAGACAGCACAGATCCTCTGGATGGAGCAAAAAGTGGCAAGGACTCATCATTTTGTTAGCTGGCACCAAAGCCCCAAACTTCGGTCCTGCTGCCAACGGCCTCTGCCAGCCCAAATTTGCCAGCTCATCTCAGACATCCTTAAGCACTGATAACTCGGACCGAGCTGTGGGTTTGCTGAGCTGAAACCCTGGAAGGAGCAGCACATGGCTGTAGGAGTTAGCAGCACATTTTTCTCCCACAGTATTCAAATGCAACATTTAAGCAACAAGATAAATCAGGGGAAAAAAACCAAATCCAAGGTGCTCAGAGGAATAATACTAGATTAGTATATCCAGGCTGGGTAACGCAGGGAGGGAGCAAAGGTTTTTGCCACATTTTCTAGCTACCCAGATCCCTACACAGCACGTCTAGTTGTCCCTAGAAACAACTTTTGCAAGTCCCTGTCAGCATGGGCAGTTAAGATGCTGACCTGAACAGACAGTGAACCTGCTATAAGTGGCAATTTACTCCTACAATTATAGCTGGGGGTGCAGAAAGCTGAGCTGTTGTTGCTTGGCTTTTATTACTTCACGGAAAAGCAAGGAAGGAGCTGACATATAAACCAGCTCTTTTTCAGTGTATGTGCCAGTGTGTGGCTGCCTAGTTGTATAACAGAGCTGATAAAGTTGTTTACAGGGCATCCAAGTGGCAGCATTTGTACCTTTGGTTAAATAACAGGATCCAGCTGATCCTGCCAAGGATTGCAAGCTAGAGTCTGGCCTCTTGCTGCAGCATCAGTGTAAAAGCATGTTGAACTGCTCTGGCAATGGTTTTCTTTTGGGTCATTAATAACTGTAAAACCTCCATTCAGCTGGCTCAGTGCATTTCTGATGCCATCTCACTTGCTTGCCCACCTCGGAGAGCTGGATTCAATCAAAAAGATGTCCAATTTCTGCACCAATATAGCCACAACAAATCAATTTATGGGAGGAGATTGCTGAGGGTAAGAAGCATATGGGGATTACACCAGGTCTGGTCCTTATTTTGGACAGGAATGAGTTATGGTGGAGTGTCATCCTGGGTATTTTAGCTTTTACTGTGCTGCTTGCTGCTTTTCAGGGTTTAATTCAGAGATTGGGTAAGAGGTTTCATTTCTCTTTAAGCTGTATTTCACTTTAACATGGCTGGAGGTTATATAAACACTTATAGGAATCATGAAACGTGATCTTTGGGGCTTAAAACAGTGTGTTAAATCCTCCTAATGCTTGAACTGTTTAACACAAAAAAGGACTAATAAACGTGCAAAGTTTTTCACTTGGATTAGCTCCATTTCCTGTAGAAGGTGCTCTCCACCCATAAAGAAAACTTGACAGCAGAAGCCTGAGCGCGTATTATACAAAGCAAGCCAGTATCTTGTATTGCCACTGAACAATTCCTATTCGTTTCCATTACATTGAAGAAATCTTTTAATTACACACAGAGGTTAAAACAATTCATCTAAGCTGAGCAACACCAGGAGCATGTCCTTCCGATGGCTCCCCTTTTCTCTCTCCATCAGATGAGACATAAAACTACACGTATCAGGCTGCCTACAACGTGCATAAAAACTATTTCCATTCCTCATCATATTTTACCCTGGATCCAAGTTCGAATGTTTCATCAGCTGGAAGTGCTTGACACTAATGTCTTCTGCTTGTTATTTCAGGCACTGAAGGACAAACGTGTCTGCTGCAGCACAACTTGGATTTAAGCTCTGGCAGCCCTCGGAGATGAAACTCACAACTGGTTTCTACTGAAAATTACAGCCTGGTAACTATGGTATTTTAACGGTCCTTGACTATTATCAGAGTGGACTCTTGAAGGTTTTGCTGTGGGAAAGGGTGTGTGGGAACATCCAGGGTACATTGGAGGTGATGAGTCTCCAGGTCCCTCCCTCTGCTTCAGGCCATCCTATGCACAAGAGCTGGATCCCAAAGCTGGGCAAGGACCCTCAGGACATACCAGTAATTGCTCTGATACACCAGTAATTTTAGCAAAAACCAATGCAAACTCCAGGGAGTCTTGGGGTGAGTCTTCCTTTTGTCCCTTGCTGCATCTCCCAACAGGAAGGAAAGTCTGCTGGCCCCTCCTAAACAATGGCTCATGCCAGCAAAACCAGGTTCAGGAGAACAAGGACATACTGACAGTTCTTTGCAAGCTGATGAAATGGGACGAGGGTTGGGTTTAAACCCCATGCTGAGTCCTAAGCTGCTGCCTGAGATGTTCCCAGCCACCAAGCCATACCTGCAGAGGGTTTGGAGACAATTGCCCCCTCCACAAGCCAGCTAGGAAGAGCAGCACAGGTTGCCCCAGGCTTGCAGGCAAACCTGAGCCTGCCTGTGAAACTCCAGGCAGCTGCTTCCTCTGTCACTTTACCTCAACACAGGAAAACCAGCCCAGTGCTGCTGCAGCCGACCCTTCCCAGCACAGTTTCCAGCTGCCGGAGGGCCGGGAGGGGACGGCCAGCCCTGCTGCTCATCCCGGCCAGGAAGCATCCGGACACCCGTCCTGAGCATCCGGAGAGCTATTGTCTTTCTGAAACTGCTGCTAAGATCCAGGGATGGATCACCTTATCCCTACTCCCCCTGTGTATTGCTCTTATCCCACCTCTCAAACAGAAAGGCACACAGAAGAGTAAATACCCCCTGGCAATGTGCACTTGGTGTGTCAACAAACAAATTCAGGCACCTGGACTGAAACAAGCTGCTTCATTGCTCCCTGCATAGCCCAGGGTCTTTTCTCCCCAGGGCTGCCAGCACTGCCATCACGGTGCTACAGCTGACTGCTGGGATAGGAAAAGATTACCAGGATTTGGAGAAGCACCCTGACAATATTGGAATGAAGGACCAGGACCTGTAACAGTGTTGCTGCGAGCAGGCATTACAGCAGCAGCACTCATCTGTGTACACACACACACACACTTCTTTAGTTTCCTCCTCTGAATACGACAGCCCTGCATGGGACATCGGCATCAGACAATGGCAAAACCCAATAGCTACTGCTCAGAGAGTTAATAATACTTCATAAAAAGTTCCCGACAATGACATTTTTGTCTTGGCTTTAGAATATTATCAATGAGTGGAAAGTACGTGAATAACCTATTTTATCTTCTTGCAAAATGTAACATTAGCCAATTTAATTCCTTGCCTTCAGGGCTGCTTTACTTTCAGATCAGTTAAAAAGCAAAACACACACCCAAGAAAATGGTAAGCTGTTAAAATCTTGCTTTCAAGATTTTGTACAGACACAGAAACGACCAAAACCCCCAGCCCCTTTGTTTCTATGTGAGGCAGCCAGCCAGCCCCATGCCCCCTACCCTGCCTACTTTAAATATCTGCATGTGTCACTTCGAGTTACAGAGCTGCGCAATCAGGTCACTCTTTGGAAAGCAAATTGCATGAGAACAAGCCCAGCAGCTGAAGACAAGTGGGCACAGCTTTTGTTTGGTGTTTTCTCACGAGCCCTTTCGCTACATTAAAAACCCACCACTGAACGAGGCACCCTGCCTCCCCACGCTGGGCAGACACCAGCTCCCGCTCCCAGGGGCTGGTTTTTGGCTGGATTGTGCAGAGAAGAGCCATAAAACCAAGCACCCCAGACCCCCTGCTTGGGTCCTGGTGGAAAGCCGTGCAAATGGGTTCTCGTTACCAAGAGCAGCTGGAGAAGCAAATGCTGCTGGCTAAGAGAGAAATACTCTCCCTTGTCCAAACACTTTTTCAGCACCCCAGGCTGTCTGGGTGAAGGGGCCCTTCACCCAGGACCCTCCAGGAGCTCAAGGCTGATGGGGAAAAACCCTAAATGTTGCCTTTTTTGTGAATATGCAGCTTGTTTTGTGGGGGAGAAGAGGAATTGCTTCATCCCTCCAGCACAGCAGCTGCATTTGCTCACGGGGAGGGGAAAGCACTGGGTGCACCCTCCTTTTTCTGGTGCCAGTCAGAGCACCCACCATCAAGGTGGTGGGGTGCTGCACTCCACCTACAAACAAAGTTTACATGTGCTGTCACACAGGAATGACACCAGACCAAACCCCCAGAGCACGCTGCCTCCTGCCATATCCCTGGCTGTTACAGGGTGGGGGTTACAGAAGCTGGCAGCAACATGGGCTGGGGAGGTGCCTGCTATTCCCCCGGTACCCCCAGCCACATCCCCGCTGCCGCTCCTTGCGGAGGAGGTTGCCGTACTCACCACGCAGTAAGCCACCAGGGCCCCCTGTGCAAAGCCCGCCAGCACATCGGTGGGGTGATGCTTGTGGTCTGACACACGGGACAGGCCGGTGTAAAACGCCATCATGATGAGGGTGAACTGGAGGAGGGGACGGAGCAGGCGGGCTCCCTTCCACGTGAATCTGGCCTGCAGATAAAACTGTGGAGAAGAGAAATTAACTCAACCTTTTTGTTTTCGAGGGCAGCAAAGGAGAAGCTGTGCCCAAAATGTGCATGCATGGCAGTATCCGCTCTGTGGGGCTGGCCATGGGGCACCTGCACCCCTATAACTCAAGGAGCAGGGAGTTGTCAAAGAAGAATGATGCTCTTTGCAAATGTGTGTCCTCTATCACGCAGAGGGGAATGGAGATGGAGGGATTTTAACCCCTGGAGAAGGGGACGTGGGCAGAGGTGGGTGGGTACAGCCTTCCCTGGTGAGCCAGAGTCAGGAGCCCACCATCTCGGCTCACACCATGGTCCCACTTCAGTCTCCACACAACCTGCCATCAGGCTGAGTAAGGAAATTCCTCCCCACTGCTATTTAGTGCACAACAGAAGCAAAGTCTCAAATCTGGGGCACACAGGACCCACGGCATCTCTCAGAGGAAAAACAGGAATCAATGCAGCATGCCACACCTCCAGAGCCAGCCCCAAGAGACATAGCCACAACTGCTGACAACACGGAAGCAAAATGCAATCCTCTGACATTGCCATCATGTTTCCCAGCCCTGGGGTGTGCAGCCATCCCACCGCATGGCATGGGAAGTCACTCCTACCAAGCGAGGGTAAAGCAAAGTCCTGGCTCGACCCAAAAAGACAAAGCTGACATGACGTCAAATGGACATTGTCCCCCCGTGACTATCTCAGGCCCGTTTCCGTTTCATCCGGCGGGCACAGCCGGTTCCTGTGGGAACCGGGAAGCCGGGTGGGAAGAGAGGACAGGAAAACGGCAACCCGCTGCCCACAGATGAGCAGGGCCAGGCGCAGTGCGGGAGGAAGGCTGCGGGAAGGGAGGGACACTGCAGAAACCTTGCGGCTTGGGGAGGAGAGAGGCACTCGATGGCTCAAAGAGTGTAAAAGTGCCTGGCAAATGCTGCTGGGCTCCTGCAGCTTGGATCTGCTGCCCGCGGGCTCAGCCGCAGCAGGTATGTTCTGCCTGTTCCTAAATGAAACACTGGAAGTCAGACCCAGCGCACTCTGCAACATCAGAGGGCTGGAAGGGGGTTTAATATCCATTTACGATTCCTTTTACACACCCAGAGCAGTTTACACTGCCTTGATATAAAAGGGAAAGAAGCTCTCGCTGGGTTCCCTGAAACCACAAATAACTTAATGACACCATTTACCTATAAAAGCAGAATTAATTGGAAAGCTGATAAGGGGGAAGCATCGTTTTGGCCAATTTAATGTTTGGCTGTTGCATAAACATTATATTTACCCCTTTTTGGAAGGAATACACAGTGGGTTCTTTAGAGGAAATTAACTATCATGTGATTTGAATGGAGCAGATGCTCCAAATTACCCAAATTGTTAGCCAATTAACATGGAAGAGAGCAGTACCAAAACAGCTCAGCGCTGGCTAATGAACATTACAATTCTGGGGAATATGTCTGCAAACCAGCTTGAGTCTGGGAATGGAGCCACGTCACCACAGTGCACACCCCACACCATGCAAACTTGTGGACGCGATGCTATGGGACAAGTTACAGCTCTCTAGATCCCCACAGCAAACCCACGCTGATGTAGCCCAGAGAATGGACCACTGGGCTGGTTCTCAAGTTTGTGATGATAATTTCTATGCTCGGGAGAAAGATGAGTCGATAATCAATGTATCAAAATTAGGAGTCATGTTCTGCTCAGAAAGATCTAGAAAACATAACAAAAACCCCCACCACCAATGAGGAGGTGCTTTCCCTCCAGGTAAAATGCAGCCACCACTGAGCTGGAAAGCTGGAGCTGTAAAATAGCACAACCCCATTCTGCACAGTCATTCGCAGTGATTTAACAGCAGGCACTTCATCCTGAAAGCAAATATCTATGTGGTCATTAGCAGGGACCTACATTTTTAGTTTGCAATTCTTAGGCTGTCTGAATTTTCATTGCCATGATATTTGTGCACCCAGTGATCTGCCACTGACAATAAACTATGAAGGCAGGATGCTCCTGGGAAGTATTCAACGTGGTGATAGAGGGAGTTGGGGACACTGATGTCTTTAAATATGACTCCTCAGTGTAGCGACAGTGTCCCTTGAAAAAACAGCATTTGTGGAGAGTAGCATTTTTAAAGCACGCAAAAGATAATAATATGCTTCTATTGCCATGGTTTAGCCTCAGGGTTATTTTCATGTTCAAGAGTCTCAGCCTGGCCCAGGTGACAGTGCAAAACTTAAGTTCCAGTATGTTGTTGCAGAGCAAAAGTAGCTCCAAGTATTATAAACTATTACTCTTAGTTCTACCAGGAAGTCTTGAAACCTAACGTCTTACTTCAGTCTCGAGGCTCTGTCACAACAAACCCCTTAAAAAAAATTTGCTGTTGGATAATCTGACATTTATCCCTTTTACACAGCCTTGACATCCCCTCAAACCATTCCATCCCACAAACTTGGACTAAATAGTTCATCTGTAGGCGAGGAAGCAAAGTATAAATTAAAAATTAGGAATAAAAAGCTAACCCTGAGTTTGAACACACAAAGCAGACACTTTTGGGGCTGAAGCAATTAACAATTAAACGTGTTTGTATACTGACTCGCTCCTTCCAAAGCACAGCTCTGAACTGTGTGTCTAACCTGCACATTTTAGCCCTGGAAAAGGTGTGCAAAGGCAGTGTGGCACCATAAGGGTGTGCTGGGTGCCACCCAAGTCCCCAGCACCTAATTCATGCCCACACCTGCATATCTCGGAGGAGTAAAACCCACTAGAATAGATCCATCTCAGACACCACACTATCAGTGTGAGGATCTTGATCAAGCTCCTTTTACTGCCACAATAAAAGTCTTGGAAAAATTACTTTTTAGTTCCCCATTCATAAAGAAAAAAAGGAAAAAAAAAAAAAAGAAGATAACAGCACTTTTCATATTCCACAGGCATGTTATGAGCATGCAGTACATCAAAAACTGTGCTCAAAGGCCAGAGTGCTGAGGATCCTCCAAGTACTTTAGAAGTGAGCCTCGGGGTGCTACAAACTTTGCCTCTGCCCTCAGTATGAAAGAAAAACCTAGCTGATAAGAGAAGGTCAAAAAGCAAAAGGAGGGCTTGTGGGCTGAAAGGATCAGATTTTCCCTAAAACAGGAATTTGTGCTATTACTAAGAAATGGGAATTTCCTGGCAATTTATCTGAAAACCTGCTTTTGAAGGGGTTTTTTTTTGAAACCTGGGAGGAAATCTGAAGAGCTGCCTGCTAAGGACTGCCAGATTTGGATTGGAACGTGGGGCTGGAGGGAGCCCTTCCTGGGAAGGGATAGAAGAGCAAGACCACAACTGGGTCATTTCCACCACAGACCATCACAGGGCAGCAAAAGTCAGGAGGAGCATCAACAGGAGCAAGGGTGGATGGAATGAAATGGGATCACACAGAGCAAGAGTTATTTGGAGCTCCCATCCACTGTCTCCTGGCAGAGGCCAAGTTACCACAAAGCAGATGGCTTGAAGGACGTCACATTGCTCTTCTTCTGCCAGGGGACTTCCACAGTGCTGGTGGGGTCAGCCTATCACTACATGCAACCCCCAAGCAAACCCACTGAGGAGGAGCTGGCAGGGTCACAGACTAAAAACATCACCTCCAGCCTCCCGGGGCTTTTCGCCACCCAGAAATTCTGTCCTGTTCACACTCTCTCCACCACAAGGCTGAACTCCATCAACCACGTCCCTTAGTCACAGCTAAGGTTTCCTTCTGGGAAATGGCTGGTCTTGTTTCTGTCTGACCTGAAGTTACCTCCATCTCCAGCCCCATCTGCAAGCAGAGAGGTACCCAAAGCAGTATGAGGCCAGAACCCCTCAAACCCAAACTCACCCCGGTGTAACACACTGCCCTGGCTGGGCAAAGCCAGCTGGAGGAAGGGGAACTGCAGAATTCAGTTTTTAGCACCAAGATGGCCAGGGGACAAGGACAGGAGAAGGGCAAAGACTTCCCAGCATGAAAGGGATGCGTTGTTTGCCTCTTCCCTGCCTTTGTTGAACATACAGCATCCTCCCACCCCATCACGAATATCCTGTCAGCTCAGCAATGCAGTTCACACCTTGGCCCTGGCCTCCAATGTAATTCCAGTTTATTCACATACTTAGGTCACCGCTGAACTTGACTCCAGGTCCACAGCTACCACAGAGTTTCCTTCACATGGGCACATCATCACTTAGCATCACCAGGGCACTGGGACCTACCTCCACCCTTCAGCAAGAAACCCCAGTGAAAAGCCTCATGCTCACCGCGTTACACAAACCAAGCAACATCTCTAGCTAATTTTCCATATTAATCAGAACACACTAAAACCCATTCCGATCTGAAGTCTTCAGCCTCACCTACCAACTCACATTAAATATGCAAACTGCCCTGTTTTACTCTCATTTTATCCAGAATCAGCCAACTGAGGAATATTAATTTAGCTTTTCTGGTATTAATTTAGCTTTCCTGCATCCTCTGTGTGGTTAACTGTGATTTCAGGCAACTTTGTGCTGAAAAAAATTCCGCATTGTGGGCTCACGTGCTCACAGGGGGAGTGGAAAGCATCCATTGCTCTCCGCAAAAGACTCCCCTCATCCAGCAAAACAAAACCGAGAGGTGTGGGTCAGGTCCAGAAGACTGTGTGGAATAAGCTGTTACATACCTCCTCTTTCCTCAGCTTGCTATAAATACATATTATGGGCTCACTCAGCCAAGGAATAACAAAGCAAGGAAAATTAAGACAAAGAGGATTACCCAAGCGTAATTTCCCCTTTTAAATTTTTTATACAAAAGCCTGATGTTAATTGGGTATTCTTGGTGACAAGGAGGCTGTGAGAAACTTAGCCCTGAAGTCTCAGTGTTTAGAACTAAACCCCAGGAGATTTTACTGTGTTGCAAACACCTTTCCCTGGGACTTTTCCCCCAGAGCCCTCCAGGGCTTGGCATCTACTTGCATTTTCCTACCAGGAGCCCATGGCCAAACTGCTTCTCCTTGGTGGATACCACAGGGCACTGCTGCTGTGCCGGGCAATGGGGAATCCGTGGTCACCCACCCACTGGCCACCAAATACCTGGACAAAGCCCCATGGTGTACACAAAGCCCCGTGGGATGCATGGGAATCCAGGTATCTTTTAATAGACCAGCTAAAGCTTTCTGGCACCCGTCTCCATCAATTGAAGCAAACTTGAAAATATTATAATTCAGAATGAGGTCTAAGAGTGAAGCCAGGGAACGCCAGAAAAGACGGGAAGTGACTTATCCTCGAAGTATGAAGTATTGTTCAATAGGGAATGCACTCAGGATGCGGCTGATCAGCCAAGCCTCTGCAGCACACGCTCGGCCCCACAAACACCTACACTCCGCAAAGGCCCACGGCAAACTCCTGGTACCCAAAGCACCAACAGCAACCTGCTGCGGCACAGCCCTCGCTTCCCAGGAACCAGAGAACAATCATTGTGTTTTGATTGAGATTATTCCCTGATTAAATCAATCAAACCCACCTCCTGCAGGTGCTGGCATGGTGGATGCCACGTTTCCAACCAGGCTTTCAAAACCCCACTCATTCATTGAGCTGGGCAAGACAGCGGGTTTATTTTGCATTAAATAAAATTCCTCTGGATTATTATAACATTTTTTAAAAATTATTTTTGGATACTATCAGCCTTTCCAACACAACAGATTTTCTGCCTCCCTTTTTCTATGAGATTTTTCATTCAGGTTCTCGTGGTGGCCAGGGAGAGGGAGTGATGGAGAGCAGGGTGCTGCTAGACGAGTTAGACTCATAGAATGATTTAGGTTGGAAAAGACCTTTAAGATCATTGTTTCCTCACCTCTGATACACACTGTGTCATACTGTCTTGTCTCAAGTTGCCTTTTTCTCCCTTCAATTTATGACTGAACACTTGCTTTAATTTTTCCTCTGACTTTTTAAGGCACAAGGCAACTGAACAGCTGGTCAGACAGAGCCTGCTACCAACCTTATTCCAGGTTTGGGACAAAGAAAAAAAAAAATTCTTAAGGAATTGGGTATCAAAACCCCTCCATAGAGAGGGATAAATGGAGCAGCCTGGTGTTCTGAATCAGGGGGGAGAGGGGCAAAGGCTGCAGAGCACTGATAGCTCAAGTGCTCCCATATGGGGACGGGGAAGGGCAGCAAAGAGAGATCAGAGGCAGCTTTCTGCTCCAAAGCGTTATGCAGGAGCTAGTCACCACTTTCAAAGCCTGCTGCAGTTAAAAAGAAGGTCAGGCAGCAAGTATTGGTGCAAGGCAGTGCTGGAAAATGAGCTATGAAGGTTTTCCATGCATCCCATGGGAATGCTGCAGCCATGCTGCAGTTTTGGGGTCTCCCGTACACCCCCTGCCACCAGCACTCCCATTTGTTTCTTGCCTGCTCTGTAACTGCTGGATTTTCAGAAAAACATGGTAAAAAACTGGCAAAGCAACATGGTCTGCCTAGCACCTTGCAGAAACAGAGTCAAGCCCTGGTGACATTGGGCAGCCACCACCAAAGTGAGCGGGGTGGAAACACGGGGAAGGGGCTAGCACTTGTCCAGCTGGGCACAGCTCCCTAGGTTTTTTCCATACCCTGAAGGATGCTGCAGGACATGATCCTGTGCAAAAGGTAAAGCATCGGGCTTGGCTTACAAAAAAGCCTGGGAATAGCATCTCCTAAAAGAACACCTGGAAGCACAACCCAAGTCTTGCTGAGTATTTGGAGAGAAACCACCATCAACTTAATAGGGACCGGCAGTCCTCGCTGTTTCCAGATGCCAGGCTCGAAAGCATCTCAGGGCTGACTTATCTGACTGCCCACAGATCTCCACAGAAATAAATAAATGCCAGTGTGAGTGATGGTTTCCAAACTCAGCTCAGAAGGTTTTGCAACAGCAGTGGTGGAGGGTTGAGCCTCCTGCGAAGCATTGCTGGGGCGGCTCTGCATTGTAACACAGCTGGGAGGAAACAACCAAAATGTTTACTGAAGGAATTCAAAAGTTTTCCAAGAACAAAAAAAAGGGGGAAAACAAGGAAAGAATTTAATATGCCATCACCAACAGCCTGGAAATATTAGTAATTGAATTATAGAAATTGCTCACAGGGAAGGGGGATCCAGGGATGAGAAGGCAGGAGGGAGAAGTGGTCACTTATCTTTTCAGAGGGTCAAGGGATGAGGGGGAAGAACTGCTCATAAATAAAAAGCTCACGTTTAATGTTTTTATCAGTGTCATGCTGTTTCTTTGCTTGCTAGGCTGAGCTTATAGGAGATGGGAGGGGAGGCACAAATCTCAAAAGGAATCCAAAATCTTTTTCCTGATTAAAAAAAAAAAAACACCCAAAAAACCACCAAACCACAAATCACTATCCAGATCCTCCCAAAATGCTGCTTGCGGGTCCAGCCCCTCGGGGGGCATGGGCAGTATGCCTCCTGCAGCCCCGGCAGGAAGCACCTTGGCAGCCGCCCCGGCCCCAGCCCCGGCACAGGAAGGGTAGAACCATTTCTCACTGACAAAGAAAAACAAGTCCCAGCCCTCCGCTCCGGATCCAGGCAGGCAGAGGCTGCTCCACCTGCTCAGTGGAGCACATTTGGGAACCAGCCTTCACCCCCCCAGACAGAGCCATGTCGGCCCATCTTCTTTCCTCTCCATGGATGCAACATTTTGGCTTGCCCCAAACTCTCCCCAGTGGAAACCTCAGCGTGGGGTGAACAAAATTGCACAGGTTGTCCACAGATTTAGTAGTATTCGGATTTAACTGCAGCCTTGGCTACATCCCAAAGCTGCATAGCTCAGCTATCACCCCAGGAGTCTCCATTCTAAATAACGCCACAGGTGCTGAGAGTGGATCTTTCCACCACCGGCTTGTTCAGGCTCTTTTTTTCAATCGACCCGCTATCTTCAACGCTCATTGTGCCGTTATTGCTACTGAACATGGGTGAGTGCCTTGGGAAAGGGGGACAGGGGATAAATCAGTTCAGTCTCAAGCAAGGCTGAGGTTACTTACCACCAAATACAGCATGGTGTAGAGGGAGAAGGATGCATGCCCGGAGAAGAAGGATTTCCTGCAAAACAAAGCAGGTGCTAAGAACCAGCCACTATGATCTATAATCACCATTATAACTTTATGTGTAATATGGTGACTTGTCTGCTGCTACCAAGAGGGTGCCAAAGCAGAGGAACCCACAACCCCCAGTCTTTTGGGTTATAAAACCCCCATTATCCGCCCTGCTTGCTCATGAGGCAGAAAGCGAACGGATGGACAGGATGTTCGCATTGTTCGTCCCTTCCTGGTCTACTCGTGGGACAGCAGTTATTTCCAGGATAGCCCAATAACTCATCGTCTTGCCTCAAATAACCAGGAAACCGTAAAGAAATAAGTGAGCAGCTTCTCCAGTCACTTAATGTGAAACGCCCCTGGAAATGTGAAAATTGAGCATCCGATGGATTTGATAGAGAGCTTGAAGGGGAGGTGCTGCCAGCCCTGCCTGTGTGGAGCCTCCTTGGAGGAGAAACCCTCTGCTTCGCTGAATGGGACAGCTTAAGCTACTCACCATGAGCTCAACTCTTACGGTGAATTCCCACATTGAGCAAGTGCTCAGGGAAACAATAGTGTAGGAGTAAAGAGAAAGGAAAAGAAATATTACTCAGCCAAGTCCTGCAATTCCCGAGGGAAACTGCCTGTCGCTGGCAGATGGAGTTACAGCCTTTGCAGAGAAAGCAGCATTTGAATCATCTATTGCTGGCAGAGAAATCCCAGGATGTATTTAGCGTAAGACACCATTTTGGTGGCAGCAAACCATCACTTTGATGCCATGGGCTCTCACCTGGCTTCCTGGACCTTGCTGTCGCTTCCCCTGCAGGTGTAGTTTTGGATGTAAACTCCCTTAGCACAGTTGATGGTGGAGAAATCCAAATCACAAACTTCCAGGAAATGCGGCCGCAAGCGCCCAACGGACACTTTGGCAATGTCTGTGAAGGACTGGCTGATGGCGCAGCCAAAAACGAAGCAGCCCACCTGCTTATAAAGTGCTGCCACGTAGGGGTTCTGGATAAAGGAGCGCGATTTCTCCTTCAGGTAATGGATGCGGTAGAGCTCTCCCGTTATAATCTGTGGGGGAAATGCAAGAGCGAGGTTAGAAAGCAGGAAAGATGCTGTGCAAAACCAGTGATTGCTGGCAAATGCAGGGTTGAGACAGCTCCGAGCATCTCGAACCAGGAATCTGTTTCCACAGTGAGCAAGGAGAATCCATAGCCCAGCATCTCTCCATCCTTCTCTTCCCTCTCAAGAAGAGATTGCAGAGCTCGAAATGTTGTTTATGGAAAAAATTCCATAAACAAGAACAAAGAAAAAAGCAAGATTTTGGTTTAGCATATAGGTATATCTTTACAGAGGTGAAATAGTGCCCCAGATCTATACCAGCATAGTGGAAAAAAAAATTTAACATAAACCAGTTTAAGAATCAGTGTATATTTGGGAAGGAGAGGCCAGATCCACTCCCTCTTATCAAACTGATTTTGGAGGAAAACAAATGAACAACCTGCTTATCTTCATCTCTGAAAACCATGAGCACAACAGGGGAAGATCCAGAAAGCCCCAAACTTTTTGATTCTGGACCCAAATTTGCCACCACCAGACCCATTTCAAGCTGCTCAAAGACTCCGTAAATGCCAGCTATTTCTGGACATTTCAAGGGGTCTTGCCATTGCATGGCAGCAAATATGTTTTTCTTGTGTCATGGGTGCTGAAGTTTGACAATACAGGCATAAATCACCGTCAGGGAGCAGAGGACCTGGCTTCTCATAATCCTTACTCTTAAAAGGTGGGTTAATGAAAATCAGGCTGTGAAATGAAGTCCAAATGTCTCACCTCTCCCAAAGAGGCAAAGGCTTAAACTGTTCTCTGTCACGTTACACACCTAGCTTTGGAGCTCCAGATTTACAGCTTTAGGATTTTATTCATTACTTTAAATGTTTTTGTACCTGAGTAATAAATCGAGGCTTTTTTTTTTTTTGGCTGCCCCCTTGTCCCTGCCCCTCTCTAGTCACAGGGACTGTGATATGTAAAATTAACTGTCAGAAAAATGCCTTCATGTTAATCCCTTTCTGAAGCAGCCAGCAATATTCCTCCCGGCATGGCAGCCTGCCAGCAGCATGCAGGAGACAAGGCTCCCCTGCCTACCTTTTTTAAAAGCTTGGCACAACCTTTGGAAACTAATAAACTGGAAAAGTATGGCAATTAGACTAAGAGGAGATGAAGCTGTATCATTGTTTGAACTCATTCATACCATGGCTCAGAAAAAATAAGGTTGACCTAAGGCAGCTGAAGCTGCAGCTAAACAGGCTTTATCAAAGAGAGATACAGCTATAATAACAAAAAATAAAGGCTGAGCTAGAGTGCCCTGCTACCATGCACAGAAATACTTTGGGTGGCTGCACAATCATTCAGGGTTTATGTGTCATTGCTGAGCTTTACTCTTGGAAATCTGGTCATGACCAAGAGTTGTTTGGGGAGCTGAAGCTAACCGGCTCCAGCATCATTTTAATCCTCACATACTCCAACGACCATGGTTTATCTCCATTTTGGACCACTTTCCAGCATAAGCTGGCAGCCAGGAAATCTACTGGCATGAGAACTGCAGAGGGAGGTTGGAGCATTTCCTGCTCCTCTAGCAGGAGGCAACTTCAGGTTGTCCAGGATGGACATAGAGACTCCTGTACAAGGACACGGCCACCACCTGCAGCCTCCCAAAAGCCTAAATTCACAAGAAGGGGAGCTATGAGGCTCAAAACTCATGGCTTTTGCAGAAAGGAGACGAGACAAATTAAGGATGACATCTGATACTGTCAGATGTGCCATTACTCCAAACTCACAAACAGATCCACATAAACCCAAGGCTCTTGACCTGGGAAAGGCATGTGACCATTTTAAATAGGGACCAACAAAAGTCTGGGGATTAATATTTTTCTCTCACCGTTGGTGGTCTGGGTAATTGCATATATGTAGCAGATTGTAAATTGGAGACTTCATTCCCTCGCTAACATGCTGCTGGGCAGCCATGAACCCTCCCTGCTTAGTTTAAAGCCATGGCTCAACCTTAATGAGAAGCTAAAAGTGGGTAAACTTGTTTTTTGGGCAGTGCTGTCCCAGATAAAGCAGGACGGTGAAAACTAATGCAGCACAGATGTGCACAAACTGAAAGGACATCCTGAAAAGAAAACAAGTCTTAAAGATATTAAGCTCTTCTTATGCCTTGCACTTCTGGCGAGCCATCTGCATGGGACATATGCTATACCTATGTGATGGGCACAGCTCCTGGGGGACTGTCACACACATTTAAGAAAGATGGTCACTAGAGAGAAGCCAATATCAAACTTCCCTGTCTGTGAATGTCTTCTGTAGACTTTTGGTTGCCGTGCCCATTTTATCGTTATTATAAGGTATCACCAGAAATCTAATTAGCCTGTAATTACTTTTAGAGCTTTTCTAATCATTTGTGTCTCTGGTGTAACGTTCTCTGTGTTTAATCACATTGAAGCGTATCACCTTCAACTGTAAAACAACCAGCTAATCCAGCTGTGTAACTTAGATCATCTAGGAAATTAATTTTCTTTGGTATTTTTCATAGGCTTTCAAGACCTATCATGTGTGGGGAGACATGGGGCACCACAGCAGCAGTACCCATATGAGACTCAGGAAGAGAAAATGTCACCTTCCCCTGGCCATTCCAGGGACCATCAACATGCTTCTGTGACAATCAAATTAACCATCTTCCAGCGAGAAGTGCAGTCAGGAGAGATGTGAGAGTGCACAGCCCAGGGCCACAAGCCTCTCCAGGGTCATCTGCACAGAAATTTGCCTGAAGTCAGTAAATATATAGGTATTAAAACCAAATGCATATCCTCTCACATCCTGATCGAAGCAAAGGTCTTCGCCTCTGCCGTTTACTTAATGAGCACTCTGGGTGTCCTCAAGCCATTTAAAACATGACCTGGACCTTTTACCCTGGGCTAGACTGCCTGTGACGCCACGTAAAGCGAGGGCGTGAAATTTTGGCTGCACCATCCGAAACGCCAGCTCCCTGGAAGTCCTCATAACCGCTGTCCTGCCCTTCGAAGGCAAACGTTGTGAGTGAAAGGAGCAGAGTCAGTGCTTTGTGGATTTGGAAGGAATTCCTATTATGCTACAGTAATTCTGGTATCTGGGTTACATCTGAAAAAAGAGGTCAGGCTGACTTGAATTTTCCATGCATGCTGCCATAGCAAAGAAATCTGTTGCTTCAATTCCTCGTTAGCCATTTGTATCACTCAACAGCAAGTAACCAAGCTTTTGAATTTACCTTATTAAGTTACATTTGTTGTGGGCACAGCGAAACCAGGGCAGAAACATCTCATTCTTTGGGGATTTTCTTTCTCTTTTAATTGACCTGCTATTTTGAGGTAGAAAGTTGATGGATCACATAGGCAGCTGATTATGTTTCCAGTTTCTGTTCCAACTCCTGTATTTGCCACTGCCTCATTACTGATCAGAAGCACACTCCGCATGGAGCCGGCGTGCCGATAGCTCAGGCAGTAATGCGAAAATGAGAGGCTTTTTCATTTCATTTTTATGGCTTTTCCACACTTGGGGGTAATTCACCTGCAGGGTAAAATTCTGCTGTGTTTATAGAATTGGGGGTCTGGCACCTTTCAGACTTGTTTTGAGGAGGAAGAGGGCATAGGAACAAGGCAGTTTTGGGGACCTACTAAGTGACCTAAGTGAGTATATGTGGTCAGGAAATCACGGAGGTATTCACAGCATGATGCAGCAAGGTTGAGGATGGGGTATTACCAAAGCAGGCACTATGCCATGCTAAAATACCTATGGCCCGTGACATTGTTCCTATGAGGAAAGATGAAAGCCAAGAGGGGAACAAGTGCTCCTGACCTCTCCATCTCCATCCCTGCCAGCTGAAGGACCAAGAGGAAGACAACATCTCTGGGAAAGCACCTGCACTGTGCTGGCAGCAGGTGAAAAGGAAAATGTAGGTACTTTTCATAGGGGAATTTCATCTTCACCTGGAAGCATTTGACCAACAACCAGGAGACAGCTCTTGCCTTCTGCCCCAGCACCACATACATGCTGGCATAAGGAGGCTCAGCTCCATGGGCTGAATTCAGCTTCTTGGCTGACATATAAAGCTCTCACCGTGCAATTGTTTCCTAGCACAGCTCTAGGAAAGCTGGCAGGAAAAGAGAAATGAGGAGGCATTGGCAAGGTGGTGCATTAACTACTTTTTACAGAGAGGACTGTGGGAATACACTCCCCATAGAAAGTTTTAATTGTCTTTTTAAAATGGCTGTAATATACAACTTCTTAAAAAGCTAATACTAACCTGTGAAACTTTTCCAGGCACCGGTTAGCTGAAAAGATGTTTTTTTTTTTTTTTTTTTTAAACCTTATAAAACAGGCAAATACCAAGAGTTATTTGAATAGGGACAAACCATGCCAAGTCCTTACTGACATACAAGTCTTCTTGCTTCTACTCTGAACTCTTACTGGAGGGTGAAAAAGCTCTTGTGGCGCTCACAGACTTGCCCAAACAGCTTTGGGCCTGTTTATGGACTTCAAGAGTAATCTCATTCCTCCCATTACAAGCTTTCATTTGCAAATTTACTGCTCCACACTTACACAGAAGTCCAATAATTCCAGAGGAGATGTGCACCTCAGTAGATAGCATGGACACTCTGGTAAGACTGCGTTAAATTCCCAATGCCAACAGGACATTGGTGCCATCGACTAAAGAGGTGACAAAAAGCCATTGGGAATGCCCAAGGGACAGGAGAGGAGGTTTTGGAGGTGGTACTCACAGCGAGGATAGCGATGAGGATGCCTGCAGCACACAGGACTGCATCGTTGATCGTCTCCATCGTCTTCAGTGGGTACCTGATGCTGTCATCGTCGCAGTAGAAGCCCCGCTGGTAGGGCTGGATTGTGCTCGTTTCAATGATGAGGAAGGGCAACCCAGCTAGAGAGAAGGGGAGACAACACCAAACCCATCAGCAATACAAGCAAACATAAGCAGCTCACCAAAAAAAAAAAAAAATTATTCAAAAAGACCCAACTAGAAAAATCACGCAGCACCATTCCTGATGCTTTTCTTTCCATATCGCTATCTTTTCAAGGGGAATGGCATTGGGATTTGTTTTTCCAAGTTGCTCTTGTGGGGAAAAAGCATCTCCTCTGTTATGGTTATCAGATGTCTGCACTGCCTGGTTTCAGTTAAGCCTTCTGCATTGCAAATATTAACTTACAGGAACGGACCCCTAAAGCAATCCCTCTGCAGAAAGCCATGAAAATGAATCTGGCACTTTTCTCCGGGGAGGGCCCAATGCTCTGCCGAGCGCCCCATGGCAGAGCAGCCCAGAGCTGTGCAAACAAACACTGGAAGATCGAGTATCAGCACAGCTTCTCCTACCTGCTCAGCCCAGCTACACTCCATCCCCATTACTTTTATGCCTTTAAAGCCTTCCTTGGCTCCCTCCTCCTCTGTTACAGGGTGTGTTTGTACCTACTAGTGCCATAAGACTATGTGCTTTGAGCAGCTGTGGGACACCCATCCTTGACCCATCCATGCAAGGGGAAGCCCAACCAGCCCATCCACAAGAGTTGCTGAACTCCCATCAGAGCCTGTTCACCTTCAAACACGTTAAAGCCATGTGAAATCTGTTTTTAAATCCTGTTTGTGAACCCTCTGTGCAGGAGACCTGCATCTGCGCAGCTTGGCTGGACCTTTGCACCAGGCATGGATGAGATATGCTCAAAACCATGGAGTGATGGGTTAGGACACACACAATGCAGGAGACACCTTGAAATTGATGCACATCTGTAACTCCATATTCTTCTAAGTCTTTCAGAGAAATACAGCATTGCCTCAAACCTGGAAGAAGACCCCTGGGGTATTTCCCAGCCACGATGCTACCTTGGGTAGGGCACCCTCCTTCCCTTTGCCTCAGTTTCCCTATCCATCTTCATTATTAAGCCCGTCACCAAGAGGAGCGGTACATCCCTACCAAAACAAGCCCCAAATTCCCTGAAACCTGTGTTCAGGATAAATCAGAAACCACAAGGTACAGGAAACCCTTGTCCTGCTTGCAGAGTGAAACCCAGATAAGGGGAAAACAAATGCACAGCGGTTAAAGCTGTCCTTGGGCCAAGACAACAGGTCTCACACCCAGATCCTATAGAAAGCACTAGGGAATATTTGTCAACCACTAACTTTCTTAAGAATCTGTGGGTTTATTTAGACAGCTAGAAGTCTATGACATCAGAGGGTTTTTTCTTCTAAAATTAAAAAAAATAAAAAAAAAGAAGTGCTGTTTGTTGGGTTTGACCTAAATTTGTCCACGGTACCTTTGTAATGATCACAGTCTGCTAGATGTGATTAGCAAGGGTACCATACAAGTTAAAAAATGTCATCAAAATAATGTTCCCCATCTCCATGTGAACCACTTTCTGTATTTCACTTTGCACAATCCATTTTGGCTCCTTTTCCTCTATGTTAATAGGTTTGTCTAATCCAGGATTAATAGCAGGTTTTGTTAGTCTTAAGAAAAAGGAAAATCTCCATCATCTGTGAGCAGGCACAACCACACACAGACCTGAAGCCTCTCAGGTACCCAAGAGTGGCCAGGGCCACTGCTTGGGACTCCTTTCAAATCCTGTCTAAAAACTCTGGAAATGGGTTAACTGCAAGTGCTGGGCCCCACGGTGCTTGGCAGAGCAGGACAATTTCCACAACACGTGTGAACTAGCGAGGAAAGGTTTCAGAACCGCCTGTCCCGCTCAGGTTTGGTAAATAAAATTGGACATCTCATGTGAATCCAGTTGATCTTCATTCCACTATTTAACTGTTTTGATGCCTAGCCAGCTTGGCCCCAAAACGTGCCTCTGATGCCAGCAATCCAATATTAATAGGCCACTTAAAAAATCCTTAAGTTTCCCAATGAAAAATTGCAGGAGAAGCGCTAATGTCGCTCGGTGCGATCCAATTTCACATGCACTTGAAGCAGCAGCGTAACAGTTGAACTCAGGGAGTAGACATGCCACGGTTACGTGGCTTATTGTTATTTCTCCAGTTCCTCTTGTTAATAGCTTTCACATGACAGGTCTGTAAAACACATGTTCCCACAGACAATAAAATACATCTGAAAGCTAAAACTGGCTTTAAAAAAAAAATAAAAAAGAAGACAATAGTGTTCCTATATATTATGTGAACCCAGGAATAATAAAGATTTGTTTTCCCTTCATTCATTGAACAGCATGGGGTAGTATTTCCGCGTTTCAATTATATGTACGCTTGCCACAGCTATAATAAGAGCATAACTGACCTATATGGTATACATTTTCTTAAAGTGCACATAGGCATAGTTTAGAAAATCCAATGGTTTTGTTTTCTCTCCTACAAACTTGTGGTTTAGCGGGATATTGCCAATCAAGTCTTGATGTTTTTCCAGCAAAACAGTAACCTCAGATTCCCTTTTTTTCCCCTCCCCCCCCCCCCCCCCCTTTTTTTTTTTAACATGAGAAACATAAACATACTCTCCATAGTTGAACGGATATTACTTAGAAGACATAACATGCCTTTGATTTTGAGGGCTGGGTGAGAGACTGCTCTTTCAGCCATAATTACCCAAGGAATAGAATACCCCAGCCCATGGAGAATGGTAAATTGTGCTCAAGATGTCTCTTCTTCCACAAGGTTATTTCTTGGAGGACGGGTTGTCTAAGTGACTGGGTCACCACCCACATTTTTTTTGGCAAGGGGGTTTCAGCACGAAGAAGCCTGTAGCAGTGCCAAAAGGCAGCCAGAGAATGGGTTTTGCAGAAAAACACTACAGAGGGAAGTCTGGAGGAAGACAGAAAATTAAAGAGATGCCTTTGAGATCCCTCAGCAAAACACCACAGAGATGTTATTCACACTAGATCTGCTAGAGGCAAAGGTATCCAGAAGTGGGGCTACAGCCCACACACCCTTGGAAATAGAAGACAAGCAGCATAGGGTTGTACCATGAAGATGGTACATCTGGCCTCATCTCCTCTTCTGCCCCAGCCTACCTCTCTGATTGTGTGTTTTTAATTGGAAATTCAGATTATGCATCCCTGGCCGCAGTGATTTGCATCTACAAATTTAACTGCTGAATCCCAAAGGTGCTAAGTTTTCAAATGCCACCACTTCTCATCCCTACTCACAGTACAAAACTATTGAGAATACAAGAGGTACATTTCAGAAAATGGTAACAAATGGTGACTTGCATCAAAGTGAGCAATACAGTACATCACAGGCAAAAAATTACACTGACTTTGGGGATGGTCACTCTTTTCCAAAAGTGGTCCTATTTGGCCATTCTGTCTGTGGCTACAACTCACCTACATGTACAGACCTACTGCAAAATCTTTAGTAATGCTGTAGAAGGGCCTCACATCCTCCATAATACTGGTATCTCCATGCTGAGATATTACATAGCAGCGCGTGGACCATACCCCAAGGCATGGAGGCAACCCTGGCACACCCATATAGGACTGTGCAACCAGAGAATACTGTTATCCCCATCTCACAGAGGAAACTAAAGCACAGAACAAAGGGATTTTCTTATTCCAATGCAAAAAAAAGGCAAATGGAGCTGAGATTGCCTTCTGAATTGTAACATACTTCACAAGGTGAAGGAAAGTTTTTTCTCCTTATATAAAGGGGATTTTTTGCTTTAATAACAGAACAAGGAAATCCCAACCACATGCTTTTATCTAACTATGCTGTAGGAGATCAAACAGGGCTCCAAACCATGAGCATAATAGAAATCTCTTGGGGACTGATCCTGCCCCATCCAAATGGGCTCAGCCCCGCTCTGAGCAGCGGAGAGCAGGTGTGGACACTAACGAATTGTGCGAGTCACAGCAGGATGCCATGGGGCTGGACATTGAAAAATGATGTTGCTTTTCTTGGGAGGAAGTCCAAATGACTTGGTGACCTCTAACTGCTGGTGTCCTACGCCAAGATATTTCAGTGCAGGGTTTAAATTTATTTGTCTTTCCATTTAATAAAGCCAATCAACTTTGGAAATCTAGCACCAAGGAAAAAACATTCTTTTCTTTGGTCAGCACCTTTATTAAGAGGCAATTAATAGGCAATAATCCTGAGAAGGCTGGCAGCATGAAAGCTAAAACCCCACCACCAAGCCTAAACAAAAACCCTTGCAAAATCCCCATGTACTCTCTGACCAGCTTGAAATGTGCATAAAAATCAAAGGCACAAGAAAAAAGGGCTCTGTGTTGGGTACAGCACTTTGAATCTCAGTCTTTGAAAAGTTAATGCTTGTGCAGATTTAATGGAGAAAAAAATTTAAAGAAGGGGATAAGCTTTCGTTGGCCAACCATTGGAAAAGCAGAGGGAACAGGAGAGGCATTTCTGCAGTGACCCACCCATGCAGCTCATCTTCCCAGCCCAACCTTCACCTTTGCACTAAATTAAACACCATGACGGTCTTTTTTTTTTTTTTTTAAATGTTTGGTTTTGATGGAGGTTGGCTTTTTTCCACTAGATCTTCTTTCAACCCTGCAGGTCAGTGGGATGTTGCTGGCTATCTCAACAAAGCAATGGTAATTTCTAACAAGCACTCTGATGTGTTTGGCTGCTAGTGTCCAGGCCCTGGGCATGTTTTTAAGGTTTCGGTAGATTAGACATCTAGTTTAATAAGTGAAAAAGACCATTAAATAATTTGGCAGGGCTGAGCAGGGTATCCAGATCCTCATTGAAGACACACTCTGTAAATATTTGGGTACCTACAAGAGACAGGCTTTCTATTTGAAGTACTTAGTGGCTGATATTGGGTACATATAAACCTTATTTAGTTTACAATATTTGTACGTATTTTAAAATGCATAAAAACTAGATAAACCTATGGCAGGCTTTTACTGAGGCCTTAAAAGTTGGCTTCCCCAACTTTTAGAGAAGAATTACAGCACTGCAGACCAGTCTTGGCAGCTGCTGCAAGAGTGAACAACTCTTGAAGCCAGTTAACATTATATATGTATATCTATCTATCTATATGTACACACATACATACACACACACACACACACACACAGATAAACACAAAGAATAGAAGTATTCCCACATTTCCATCGTATCAGGCATATGCTGCCAATCACAATAGGGACTGATTCTGCACCAGCACCAACAAAATAGGTGGCTGAAGGGAGCAGTAGGAGCTTGATCAACTAAAAATAATCTCAAGGGACGTGATCTATAGCCCAGTAGCAGCCAAAAGAAGGATCCCACTGCAGACTGGATTGGGCCATTATGTTGAGATTTTTAAAGGTCTTGAAAACATCTGTGATACACCCCCTTCCCAGTGGTTTTTGACTGAATCTGGATACTTGAGGCCCACGTATTCACAGGAGACAAGTAGGTTAACATCAGAAAAACAGAGTACCAACAACTCTGTTATTTTATTACCTGCTCAGTCTTAATTGTTCTTCACCTTGGTTCCAGCAGTCCAGAAGACTGCTCTGTGCATCTGCCTATATTTTGGAAACACATCTAATATCTTTGTTTGCAAAACAGATTCTCATTCAACTCTATTACAGTTCCACTACTCTCAGCTACACAGACACATGAGGATAGAAAATTTTCCAAACACACAAACAAACCCTAGACTTTACTGTAGAACAGGTACCTGCTTTAGAGTACTAAAGAACCTATAAACAAGGATCAGCATATATTGCATTTCTCCGATTTGACCCGTTCGGAAAAGTCCTAGGACACAATGGATTGATTGCCACAAAAAACCAAGATATTAGTTCATTTTCTACTTGCTGTAGGTTCTCCTATGTAACTCAGGCTAACCTTTGCGGTTGCCCATGTCAATCTGTCTGGTGTCCTTCCTATCAAGAGGGTGACATTTCCGTCCACTTTATTATTAGCTGTATTTCAATCAAATCATAGGAACTTCAATGTAAACCCTTTTTAGGTCCATCAGCTGCTACAGAGTCCAGAAGACTTCCTAGTGGGCAGACACAGGTTCATTTTGACCTAAACGATGATATTTTCTGGGTTCTTAGTTTTTTGGAGTTTTCTTTTGTTTTATTTTTTTAATAAGAACTGGTTATTCAGGAATGCTGGGCAAAATGCTTTCTCATGCCTGCTAGTGCAATAGCAAACAAGAAGAAAACAAAGAATATTCATTTTCTATATGGACAACCCTATAACATTGATGACTCCAAGTTGCCTCTAAAAGAAACCAATGGTGGTGGCAGGAATGACAGGTCTATCTACCTGCTGCCCAAACCCATCATGCAGAGACTTACCCATCCTTTGCAGTAAATACAGCCCTGTGCAGCCTGGAGCATGCTTATTGACCCAACCATCCTGGGAGAATATAATTATAGAAAGGTTCTTGGTCACAGATACTTTAAACCAAATGTCAAATTATTCTCACGCACTGCAAATTCCTCTGGATTCGAAACCTCGCTAGAATGGCTTCCTGATGCGGCTGGAGCACAACGTGCCAGCCCCACACTCCAAGAGCTCCAGATGAACAGGAGTGCTGCCATTGGTTTTGCTGGGAGAAATACAGCTTTTAGAGAGTAGCAGCCACCCATTTCCAGAGGTAAACACCACATACAAAGGAAGAAAGAGTAGAAGGGAATTCTAAGAAGTGTGTTAAGTTGTTCCTCCTGGGAGTTTGGCATGAGCTGATGTATTAAAAGAGCTTTATATTAAAGTGCATGTGTATTTTAATACCTAAAAAATGCATTAATAAGAACCAAAGGTCTTATCCAAGCCACAGTATCTAGATGCATATAAAATTCTGCATCTGTGGGGTAAACCAGATTTAAGCCAGACTGGCCAACCAGCAAAAGTTGGAAGGGGTGAATATAAGAGACATTATCAATGGGAATCCAGACCCAGCTCCAGTCAAACATGATGGAGACAAAGCCATCATTTCACATTGTCTACAGCAAGGAATAAAATGCGATACACCGTGAAAACCCCAACGTGTCAGCATCTTTTGAGGCACCTCTATACATCCAAGCGCTTTGGAAGGTCTCGCAGATATGACAAGTCTGACCTAGGATGACCCAGCTTGAATAGAGGGAGAAAAAAAAAAGAAATTAAAAATGTGTCTGTGAACTCTGCAATACTAAGGGCAAACAGATCGTGTGAAAAATACACTGCGGCGACTATTATGTTTTCAATTACAAATGAAGCGAACACGGTTTACTTTGCCGGTCAGAGGGGTTTGGAACGAGCCCTGCCTCACCACGACTCCTCCAGGCTCTGCCTTCGAGGAAGAGCTCGGACCACTGTCCAGCCCTAGCAACACTTGCGCTGTGGGAAAGGGGCACAATACCCCATTTCTTTGAGGGAAATCTAGGAGCTTTCCCCCCAAACCGATTTAAGGGTGAGCGGGGCTGCTGCTCCTTATCATCTTTGTCATCCCACTGGCACACACTGGCTGCAAGAACTGTAATATTTCCCCATACAACAACAAATCTGCTCCACTCCATCAACCTCTATTCAAGAGGAAAGTTTTGTGGGCTGTAGGTGTTGTTTTAATATATAAAATCTCAAGCAGAGACTCCTTATCTCAGCTTACTGCCTCCGAACACCACCACATATAAGCCCTGTCTCCTTCTCTTTGCACAGCCACGCCGAACCTTAACAAGTGGAAATATATAACGGCAGCCAATGTGATGCAGTCGACAAAATTATCTCAATTATTTTTAAATCCATAAAGGTGCAAAGCTTTCAAAGCAAAAATAAAGCCAGTTCACCTGGTCAACATCAGGTCCCTTAAAAAAATTCATCTGCTGAACTTTCCAAGCTTCCTCTCCCCCTTCCCGGAGCGTCCCGGCCAGGCACTACAGCTGTAATTAAGCACGTTTTGGGGAGCAACTGCCCCTGTGCAGGAGGCAGCAGAGTCCACGGCCGCAGCGCTGAAGCCTGCCGCAAGTAGCTTTCTGACCCAGTTCTGTCAATGTACCTATTGTAAATGCAAAATCCTTCCTTGGATTTGAAGCAGCAGCCACCTGCATAAATAAGGCCAGGTTATAACTCTGTAACCAAATACAAGCACTGAAAGCTTAAAAAGTTTGTAGTCCAAAAGGCACTTCTGACCTCTTCCTAAAAGTTCACTAATCACTTTTAATTCATAATTTATTTCCTCTTAATATACTTGCTTTATAATACCCCCCTTTTTTTCCCCCTCCCTCTCCTCCTTTCTTTTTTCTGGAAGTTCCCCAGGAGAAAATGGTATTACACAACTCCCTTGATTAACTGGAAATGAAACTTTTCCCTCTCGGTAGTCAAGATTTGGTAGAGTTTCCAGGATATAACGCACGGTACACAGTGCTGAAAGAAAGGCAAAAAAACATGAACATGGGTGGAAATGATCCAAAGGCCCTTCAAGCCATGGGGGTTTGATCTCAGTGTTTCCTAGAGCAGAGCTCAGTAAGGCTTTGCCTATTTACCAATGGGTTAAAAAGGTGTAAGATTATCTCTTTTCTCCCTCCTCTGTATTTTGACTGCAGTTACCACATAGCAGTTACTACACAGCATAGAACCCTAATGTATAACAATACATGACATAACTGAGATTGCACTGGTACCCAGGTAATATTAAAAAAAAAAACCCATGCTCCTAATTAAAAGAGCTTTGTATTATGGGGTGGGCAGATGTGTGACAGCTGCTGCCTTGGCCATGCTGCCGTTGCACTTTCTGTACAAGTTTGAGTTACTTTGGTGGAAAGTAGCTGAGAATAGGATACTTTGGTGGCAAGCATCACCTGCAGTGACAGAGGTGTCCACCTAAACGGAGATTTTTGGGGACAGCCCAGTTCTGTGCTGGACACCACCTGGGTGTACTTCTGGGTGCCTTTTATCCCGCTAAGAAACTGCATATTCTGCAAATCCAGATGATGTAGCAGTGTCATGGCAACACCTAAAATTTCACCACTCTCTTCTGCAAGCACTGGCACAAAGGCCAGCCACGGTGGGCACATCCACCTTGTCACACCCAGCGTCACAAGAGCCCCTTTCCCACGCACAGCCCAAACCTCCCTGCCATGGCTGTGTTTGCAGCCAGGTGACATTTCATAGCCCTGTTTCCTTAGGGGACAGTATAAATCAAGCCGCATCCAAACAGTACAGGCAATGGCCAAGTCTCTATTCACACTGACTCAAGGGACACAACATGCACCGTGCTTTTTAAAACCAAAAATGGATAACTCCCATTTTCCCTTTCCAGCCCCCCTGTAACAATGCTGTGCCCTGCTGTCAAGAAACATGTGAATAAATTGGGAAAAAAAGGTTAAAGAAGCCCAAGGGAATAGCAGTCCCTTTTTCTTTATTGCAGTTAATTTTGACAAAGGCTCTTCTGTTTCCCCCTTTTTTTTTTTTTTTTGTTTGGTTTTTTTGGTTTGGGGTTTTTTTTTTTTTTCTAGAAGGGCTTCATGCCAAGTTGCATTATTCCTCTTCACCATGGTACTGCCATGAAACTCGCCTGGTATGTTTGTCTGAAAATCGCAGGTTTTCATGGAAATTGTTTTTATCTCAACAACTCCCTTTGTCACCTCAGACATGAAAAGAGGAGGTGAAGGGCTCGGACTCAAATCCGATCCCAGCAACAAAGCATCCGCAAAAAAGCGCCACAACCTTCCAAATCCAGCATCATGAAAACCTGCCCTCCCAACGGGGCAGAAACACTCCAAAAAACCTTTTACTACCTCCCTCGTAACACACCGATGCAACCACAGACACGTGCAACATGCTGCAACCCACTTCGCACAGCCTCCGTTTTAAACACTTTGAGGCTTGGGAAAAAGCCCATACCATCGGTGGGGTTGTTTTGAAGGATTTTTAAATGGAAATAGTTTCTTTTCTTGCAGCCCACCGTGGCAACCGGAGCCCGCTGGCTCCTGTCAGCGAGGCAGGAGCTCAGCAGCTCGTAGGGGGTGTCCTCTATTTCCAGCCTATTTACTGTTCTGTTGAGAAAGGCGCCTATAGATGCTCTAGTTCTCAGATGGGAGTTTGGAGGGACTTGGTTATTCAACAAACCAACCCTTTCTAAACGCTGTCAAAGGAGTGATTTGATGCCTTTCAGTGCTTACTATACAAAATGCTGAAAGACCAGCGAACTTCAAAAGCCGCAGAAGCGGAGCTGGAGTTTGGCAGGAGTTCATTAGCTGCCTGTGTCCTTCTGTGTGTGGCTTGTAATTACATGCAGACCTGATGCCAAATCCTCATCTACCGAGGGGTACTAATTAACGTGCTATTGGATGATTCACAGGTAGCTAATGTCGAGATTTATACAACTGGTGTGCCAAATATCCCATGCTTTATTATTTTTTTTTTAAACTGGCCTTTTTTCCCTCTTTTTAAGTTATTGTACAAGTGAGGTTTTGGCAGCAAAATTGGGATTGTCCAGCCTGTTCCCTAGGCCACACACTGGTGGGCCTGATTCTGCTGTCACTGTGCACCAGCATCTGCAGGGACACATGAATCCCTTGGTGCATGGGCCAAGGGCTTGCAAGTTGAACCACCTACTGTATTTTCACTTCATATAAAGCATACTTTTCTGCTCCAAGAAGAAAAATTCTAAAGTTGAGGTACAATTTCAATTCCATACTTGTTGTTCCTGCTGCTTCTACCCTTATTCCTATAGGCAGTAAAACAATAAAGCAGGAGATTTAACAGCATCTGGAGAAGCTGAGGAAGCAGGTACCTAAAAATTATAATTCACCTTTGCGGGGGTAAATGTATACAAAGCTGCATCTCCTGCAGGAAACTATAACAGTTATTAGATCTTTAGACCAAAAACAACAACAAAAAAAAGTGCCCTTCTTTTCTTACTTGAGATCTGCATCCCTTTGCAGCCAGCTGGCTCCCAATGCAGCCCTTGGCAATTAAAACCTTGGGAAGTCAAACACAACAGCACGGAAATGAGCCTCTTGTTTTCCTGCTTTTTCATTCTTGTCTTGTGTTTGATCCCCAAACAGATTTCTGAAGCTACAGGGAAACCATGGGCCCAGTGGAGCATCTTGGCACTGACTTGGAGCAGATCTCCAAGCACACTGGTTTGCCACCACTGTTGGTTTTCCCATGGAGATCAGGAGACTTAGTCATCGTTTCCTTCTTTTGTTTTACTTTCTACTTTGCAAAAGCCAAAGTGAGTCCACTGAACTCCTCCCCACAGTCTGCAGCACCTCGGTGGCCTCCTGTCCCCAGAGCCACCATGAAACAAGTGGCACATGAGATGGGTATGATTTCAGCTTTACTGGAGGCTTGATGCTCGCGGGCAGAAACAAGACTGGATACAGGAGCCACAAGAGGGAATTTGCAGAAGTGGTCAGCCTTGATGTAACACTGCTCCCAAAGGTACCAGCCACAGGACAACTATGCATTCAAAAATCATGGCTTTGGAAGAATTATGGATATACTATAACACCCAGAGACCCTCATTAGCAGTAATTTGATAGCTTTTGCCCTTCTTCCTTTACCTTTGTCATACAGCTTTCCCTAACAGACAGTTTCTCTCTTAATTTTCTTGACAGTTGTTCAGCATGCAGACACCGATGTCTTCCACTCCACCCTCTAGACACTCCCATTTCCATACATTTTCCTCTTTTACAGGAGAAGTAGTTTCTCCATCACACTTCTTGCTCCCATATCATCGCAAAATGCATTCAGCCCTGCAGGATAACTCAATGCCAAAAGGGCTGTGAGCACAACCCAGTGCTCATACCACTTTACCCTTCTAATAAACCTTTCACTGCATTTGACATGATACAGGTCTTGTCCACCCATGAAAGCTTTCTTGCTTATCAGGAGAAATTTTAATCAACTAGAAGGGAAAACACGGCCTGACATTTTATTGCTTCCTTGTGCTTTGCTTTTAGATGTTACAGTTTTCTCCAATTTGTACTCTTGCTAATCTCTTTAACCAGGGATCGGTAGAAAGCCTCAAGTCTCATGCCCAGCAGCTTCCCCAAGATAATTTGGAGGCAGGGTAGTAGGCAGAGGAGTGTGGGGGCAGCAGGGCCAGGGTGGGTGCTCATGGTGGAGTGGGAGAAGGCGGCACTAGGCAACCAGCTCTCACATTCACTTCAGGTTCTGGGACATGGTTTTGTCCTGGCCACAATTACAAAACAACAAACAACGTCTGTGGGGAAGGGTCATAATAAGTTCAGCTTTCCTCTATTAAAACCATCTGGTGCCTATAAAAAAACCCAACTGGTTGGTTGGGATGGTTGGTAGCACCTCCTCCCTGCTCAGCTCTTCCTGGCATTTCTCGAGACTGTGGTGGAACTCGGAGGTGCCATCATGATGGACAGGGCTGCCATGGGAACAGGAGCCCAGTGGACATACACCCCGCTTTGCATCCCTCCTGCTGTGAAGAAGATGCCCCAGCAGCCAACTCATTTCACTTCTCCTTATCTGAGCCAGACCCTTCTTTATGAGGTGCTTTGTCCCCTCAGCAACACAGGCTCCTGCCACGGTGCCCTTGGTGAGCCTGTGAGAGGGCTGTGCTTTCTGAGCAAAATAAAAAGTCCCTGCGAGGCCAGCGTGGGACCCAGCAAAGGGTTTCTCCAGGTCGGAGACACCAATGGGTCCCCCTCCAGCATCAACAGTGAGAGGCATCGCCAAACCTGCAGGGGATGGGAACCTTTATTTTTCCTTTATTAAAAAAAAAAAGCCTAAACCTCCCCTTTGTTTCCAACAGAAATAAAAGGAGGAAAAAAAAAAAAGAAAAAAAGAAAAGAGAGGAGCCCTTACAGCCAGTTCCCCAGCCTGTAACACAAAACCGCGCTGTGCTGGGAAACCCTACACCACGCGGCATCCAGCTCATGTACTCCTGCTCCACTCGCCGCCTCCCGGATGCTTCCCCAAGCCCAAACTGCCCTTGAGAGAAGCCAAGCCTCAGCCTCTGCTGAAAAGCCTCTTTGTTTGGATTCCCCTTCCAAATCAGCGTATCCTGAGATTGAACTCCCTCCCACCCCTCTGCAAGGCTTTTTAATGTTCAGATGCCTTTGGCAGCGGCCAGATTCGCCAGCAGGTTTGCGGTCCTGTAATAGCATTCAAAACCTTGGTGCTGGGGCACGTACAGTGCTAGGAACTTTCTTCACGTTAAAGGAGAGAGGGGGGGAAAAAAAATTTGCAGAATTACTTCAAACGATCCTTTAATCATAAATTGCAAACAGAGGAGCTAAGTTCTCCTTAATTAAACAATAGCTTTAATCAACCCTCAATAACCTACATTAAGGCACACTGGTGAGCTGGCAAGGCACTTTTTATTCTCTCAAACTGGAATAACTGAAAGAAAACTAGACAAGGCATTGGAGAAACCCAGGCACGCTGTCTGGTCCATAGATGCATCACCAAGAGGGTTTGACTCCCAACTGCTGTCATAGGCTTTCCATGCAACCTCAAGTCCATCGCTCATTGCGCCCAGAAACTAAATGCATCTTCCTGCACTGCCCACTCTGTCTGCAAGCTCAGGGGCACAAGTGTGCCACGTCCGTACAGGCCCTGAAGTGCAACGGGGTCCCCTGTCTCCCTTGGGCTTTGCAAGCACCCCAAAATCCCACAGAGGGCAGGACCTACAGTCCTCCCATGCCAGGACCTCTGATGTAGCACAAACCCACCCAAGACCCACAAATAGTACCAAGGAATAATTTGAGTTACCGCTCAGAGTGAAACGCAGCAGATCTTGCGACATGAGACTGTAATGGGAACATCAGCCCCACACCTCGCCCTGACACCGAAGGGAAAAATCAACCCTCTTCTCCAAAACCAGCCTCAGGCCCAGGACTTGAAGCAATTTCATCGGGGAAAAGTTGTTTTTCACTTGCAGTTAGCTTTTTAATCGACCTCAGCGTTATATCTTTCTCTGTGAAAGCAAAATGCTGAGCATTTAAGCAGGTGGATTTTCAGACTGTGGACCCAATCCTGCATTCGTAAAGCAATACCCACTGTTGCAGACAACTTCAGTGAAAGCAAAAGCAAAGTCCCTGTGGTTATATTCACAATCCAGATGCATCCCAAACTTTATCCCACTTGTCTGGCTGTTGCAAACACACTGCATCCCTAGACCCTGCAGTAGCTCGCAGAGCTTTAGGCACTGGAAAAAATTCTTTGTGCCTATGCACGCGGTGACTTATCAAAATAGGTTTTCTCTAAAATGCTATTTGACTTTTCCAAGGGTTTTGCATTTGACAAAGATTCGTACCAGCTCAGTCAGAAAAATAAATGACACAAAACTTCTCCTTTAAGGAAAAAAAAACCAAAAACCCACCCAACCCTCACAGCCCAATGCTTTAGAAATGCTTCCACATGCTAATCAGCCTCCTATTCAGCTCCAGACTGAATAGACTCCAACAATGACAAAGAAATACGCTGAACCTATTCCACATTTCATCCCCTTCACTCAAAATGTTGCTGTTACCTTGGTTTTCAGCCGCTCTGTGGGAGCTGCAGCAGAATGACAGCTGCATGCTAAAGCTGCAGGGATGGTCAAGAAACGAGGAGCACTAGATGAAAAAGTATCCATCCCGGATTATGGGGAAAAAAATGTGGAATTATTTGATGAGATAGTCACTGATGCTGCAAACTTTGAAAAGAATAAATAAGAAAATAAAAAAAGCCCCCCAAAACCCAAGGCCTCTGCTGAAAACATAGCCTCTGTGGTCAGGCAATAAAGGGAATTTTTTTTTTTTTTTTTAGCTTGGCAAGTATGAGTAGGCTAAAGCCCCCTCCAGGCCCTTCCTTTGAGAATTAGCCATTTGTCTTATGTATTATCAACTGGCAGATGTCTCAGTGCACCTTTCCCCCATATCCTTAACCAGAAAAACTTCGGCTCTTATTGTGGGAACAGATGAGCCAGTTCCCACTGCAACGGGTGATGTAAGGTCATTTCCCTTTTCTGCAAAACACCGAAGCAGGGAAATGCAGCCACCCGGGGAAGCTTTCACAGGAATTGAGGTGGGAAGCTCCAGGAGAGGTGCACACATGTTCTAGGGACATGCTTCAGCCCAAGTGCTGAGAGCCAAGGACTTTCTCCACTTTGTTGAGGATCTGAGTTCAAAAGATACCTTGGGAGGCAGGCAATGGCCTGGCAGGAGCATTGAAGTTTGCAGCTTCATTGAAATTGTTCGGAATTAGAGGTACCTCAGTAGTTCTGAAAGCCCCACTGGGCACCTGGGTGCATCTGTACTGGAAATATTGCCTTCAAAGTGTGCCCTCACCCTCACCAGGCTCCAGCTCCCTGCCCACGCATGGAGGTGATGCTCCTTCACATTCCATGCCTCCTTAGATTAGGAATTCCCAGAGGCACAAACCTCCCCTACGACATGCCTGGGCAAGACCATGGGCAGCAGGGCTCAAATCCTGGCACAGGACTCCTCTGGGGCTTTGGCTGGACTGCAACCCAAAAACTGAAGGGAAAAGCAGCTCCCCAAAAAGCAAGGGCCATCTGATTGATGATCAAAGAGCTTCAGAAACCTGCTAACACCAGACTGATTCACAGCTATTGACTTCAAAGGAGTTTTGCTGCCTGCCATCAGCTTACCATCCATCCAAAATTACTCCATGAGCATCACTCAGAACATGAATGCACCCAGCATTCACTGACCGGACTAGCATTTTGCCACACTATTTTTTGACTCTCATTTTGGAAGCAAACTCTTTAAAGAGTGGTGGGCTTTGCAGAAAAGCCTTGGAAGCCATCAAAATGCTTAGGGTGCAGGACCAGTTGCCACAGCTGCTGCGCTCTACAAAGATCAGAGAAAAGACCTCGCTGTCAGCATCGGTGGGAATGATAACCAGGGCTGGGCTGGCTGCTTGATCCCGCCAGCCTCAAGCTGAGTCTGGCAGCCAGGCTTAAAGAAAGGCCCATCACACCACCCCAAAACAGAGGTCATAAATAACTTGCTGAGCACCAACAAGACAGGAAGCCTAGACCCCATTTGGCAGTGGCTGGACATTTTGAGGTACACAATGATGTCTCAGCTTTGCATAAGCACATGCTGAATTAACAGAAATGCAATTAATATCTGTGTGCAGTGCCTGTCTCCAGTACTTGCATGATCAGACACAGGGGCACTGCTGTAAAAGCTTTCAAAAATGGCTGTCATTCTCACTAATATCAGTAAAGCCAGGTGAAAGCTAATTACAGGATGCCATGCAGCTTGTCACTTCCTTTGCACAGCAGCAGGCTGCAACCCTGACACTGCAGGGAGAAGCAAGCTCTCAGAGAGAGCATCATTTGTTTCAAGAGGGATGGCTGCCCAAAACCACTAAGCAGTAACTTTCACTTTTTCTATTTAAACGCATAGAAGGAAGAACCACGCTGTTCTCAGCTCCTCTAACCAGCAAAGGTGAAGCATCTCCAAGAGGTACAGCCTGTTGTCTGCAAACTCCCAAAGCAGTGAAGGACACCCCCATGCCACAGCTACCTTCAGTGTTCAGGGAAGGTCTGGGTTAGCCCAGCAATGCCAATCCAGCCTCAGTTTGCTGTGTCTGTCAGACACCACAGGCTAAGCCCACAGGTATGTTTTATCAGAAAGGCTGGAGGCATCTCCCAAGCTTTTCTGTGCTATGGTAAATGCAGCTTTCATGTCTTTTTGAGCAAGGGATGAAAAAATACGGGAAAGTACTAGAGGAATATGAACTCTCTCCAGTGATTCAGTGTCAGCAGCATTGTCAGACCAACTGCAGCTTCATTTGGGCTTTGGTTGGCAGCACCAGTCTAGCCCTATAGCTCCTGACTGAGAGCACCATATGCTCAGATAAGACAAGCTCATATATGGGTGCGAGCTACAGGCAACACTAGAACATGAACACACAGCATGAAGAGCAGAGGCATTTTCAGAGCATCAGAAGCTCTGGAGTTAAATTACATGTTCCGCTTATAACATTTACTTGATGCGGAGAGTCAGTTTTCATCCCTCTGTCTTCAAAACATCCAACGCATGTGAAAAACAAGCCCATTTACGTGACCAACTTGAAAGGACAGAGTTTATAGGAATTTCTGATACTTAGAAACCTGCCAGGACAAACCTAATTTTCAAACTCATTAATACATTGTCTTGGTAACAAACTTATGCTTAAGGCAAGTTTTCCAATGGTTTGTGTGAAGAGCTATATGAAGGCACCTCAAATTTCTCTTTTTTGGTGATGTTCTGCCTCTTCAGGTTTAACTTGAGGAGCAGCTTCTGCTGATCATGATCCCACCATTACAACTAAGCCATCGCGTGCAGCTAAAAGGCAAGAAGGGATTCTCAAGCATAACTTCCCAACAGCTGTTCTAACACAACCCCATACAGAGACATCTGATCTGCACCAAGGAGCTTTCCACCTGCTAAAATTGTGGAGCAGGTAGTGCTTCTCCAAGGTAGATGTCATAGGAGAGCGCAGAATGGGGATAGATAGGATGGCTTTGAAAGGGATACAAATGCCCTTCTGAGAAGGGGCCCAGGCTGATCCATGAGATGTGACAGGGCAGCCTCTGCCCAACCTTTGGTGAGAGCCCCCCACCCAGCCAAGGTATCTGCAATGCCAGACAGAAGGCTGGGTGCAAGCAGGACCCCCACGCATGCAGCAGTACAGCACCGTGTTGGTAAGGGGGAAGCACAGAGGGCTGCTTTAGCCTCTGCTGTACCAGTCATCCCACAGCCCTGCCACACCAGCCAATGAAAAAAAGTAGTAATCATGAAGTATATTCAGACAACTGACTTCAGACTTTATAATTACAAAATAAATGCTGGATTATTTTAATTCACCTGTTTTTTGAGGCTTTATCATTCACCTGATTCTCATTTTCAAGCCTTTTTTTTTTTTAAATATGAAACCTGACCTATCAAAAAAAACCAACACAACTGCAGAAGCCAGAGCCCTAAGACAGAACAAAAAGAAAGGCAAAAAAAAATAAAAATGACAGCCCTCATACTAAAAGCCCAGCTGGCATCCTGATGTGCAGGAGGGAAAGCCGCATCCAGGGAGGGCTTTTCCCTGCTGCCCCCCTCCTCAGGGCACAGCCCCCCGGGGCTACATGGGGCTGGGGGAAGCAGTCATTCTCAGCATTGGCTGTGTGGATGCTGGGATAGGAGGGTTGGAAGGCTGCTGCCTTTCCCCACGCTGCCTTCAACAGGCATGCCCTTGTTCCAGGCGCAGGCAGACTGGGCGACCACAACGGTCCCTTCTGGATTACCATGGATGAAGCGGGAGCATTGTATGAATGAAACGGAGAGGATGGAGTCTGCTCCGCCAGAGCAAGCTATGGAGCAGAGCTGGGGCTTTTTTTCCCCCTCTTTTAAGTCATTTCAGACAGAGATAGAGGCATGCAAGCACCCTTCCTATCTCAGATGCAGGCACTAAAGAGGAGCCCTGCTTTGCAAGACTGTGCCCGTGCAGCGCGGGTTCCCCAACTGTGGTATGCAAACCATCTTCGGGCGGTATACAGAGGCACATGCATCTGGAGGATATACCGTCAGCCTGTATCTAGACAAACAAAGTCAGACCAAAACAGCCTAAGAAAGGCATGCATATTAAATTGAGATTTAAAGGGTATAAAAATAATCTGTTTGATCTGGGAGTGATGTTTATATTATTTTCTGTGCTCACTACAAACAGACAATTAAAAAAAAAAGTGTCATCTACTGTAATTGTGATCCCATCTCCTGCCTGTCTCAGCAGCAGGTACACAGGATTCAAAGCACTTCTGGCCATGAAGCAGTTGCACGTAATTCTGCTTTCCTGGAGACACATCTTCAGGTTGGCCAAATTCCACTGACTCGGGAAAGCCAGCAGATTTATAACCCCGAGGACTCAGTCTGCCATAGGTACAGCATTTCCTTGTTCTGCAATTAACACCTCAAGTATAATTGTCACTAATAACCTTCTCTTGATAGTTTTTTTTTAGTTTTCATAAAGCCAACACAGAAAAGGTGCATTTTAAACCCTCCAAAATATTTCTCTCATCTTTTCTTCCAGTCATCTTTGGCTCCTTTGGTCTTTCAAGAGAGGAGCAAAACTAAGGATGGGTAACATGCGTAGATGCTGACTGTTGGTTTAATAAGCAGCTTTTCAAGGCTCAAAAAAGCTCCTTTACTCCCAAGTTACAGTGGGGTACAACCGCACAACCCCATGCCAAGATGCCACCTCTGCAAACCTGCCTTTCCCAAAGCACTTCCAGACCAGCCACCCCCAAAACAGACCCTGCTGTCTCACAGGGAGCTCACTGCCGCCAAGAGATCCTACAGGTATTAAAATAAGTGATACATAAACATTAACGACCAAACCCCATCTAGGGATGCTCAAAACACGATGATGACTCTCCACCCACGCAGTTTCTCGCGTGTGGTATGGACTCAGTCCTCCCCAACATGGAGAAGACACAGCATGGAGAAGACAACGCCAAGGCATTGGGACTGCCTGTCTGGTTTAGTACAGTTGGATCTTGTTGTCCCTTGCCAAAAATAAGAAATGGTTGGGTCAGCAGTTTCTTCAGGAGAGTATAGAAAGATGTTACCTACACGACAAGTGAGCCCTGCACAGCAGGGTAGTCTTAAAAATAAAAAAACCCCCAACAACCCAAACAAAGTAAAGTTGCTTAGCTCATCAAATTCAACTTTACAGCATCCAAATAACTCTAACCTCATCCCTCATCTTTAATTCCTCCCACTCCTTACACTTAAATGACAATCCTAGGCCTGTTTGTGCCGATTTTCGTGGCGGAGCAACAGGGCCCCTGGCAGAGCTCAAACCATTTTTGCTTCTGAAAGCTGGACGATGACACAATTTTCTACAGAGAAGAGGAAAGTTAAGAGTAATCTAAACTGTTAGCCCAAATTATAAGATTATATCCCCACTTACATAAACATGTTCAGGTCCTGCTGGTGTAAACATTTACTTTCAAAGTTCATTTTAGCATCAAGCTCCCTACAGAAGAGTGGATGCCAAATTTGTGCGAAAGCTGAAGAGATATTAAGGTCGTAAGAGGCCTATACATCTGTTGCTTCAAAACCTCCCAAAGGCAGTAAAACTCGTGTTGTACAGATTAACTGGGATTGACAGAAGAGAGAAAATTAAATTAGAGACAGAAAATAAGCAGGGCAGTAAATTATGGGCAGTTTACATCTCACCAGCCTGAAACATATGCTCCCATAAACCCAATTTCCACAAGCCTAGGAAACAGGTATGCCAGATGAAATCCCTCTATTTTATAACACAAGCAGGACTTTTTGGAAGCTGTTCTACCTGCTCAAGCTGCACAAATACAAGCTACCGAAGACCCTCATCTGCCCCATCGGCCTTGCTGACACAGCCTTCCCCTCTTCCGAGATTAAACGCTCGACTTAACACCCGTCACCAAAGCACAGGTGGCTGCTCAGTTTGCTGAACGTGGGGAGTCCCTGCCAAGGGCAAAAAAGCAGGTCTGAGAGGAGTAAATTTAACCCTAGATGCTACATCTGTGGAGCCAGGCTCCAAAACATCCCACCTCAAGGGTCAGGGCAGGAAGGTTTCCCCACCTGGCCCCTGTCTCCTGCAGAAAGGCGGTGGCTGGTTGCAGCAGCTCCGTGCAGTGCTACACCCGGGCAGCAAAACCCCACGGCATCAGGGAAGGATGCCCTGTGGGACCTGCCCCAGCCAGGGTCACACCAGTGCCTCCAGTAACAAATCTATGCTCCAGGCAGGAGGTGCAAGAAACTCCTAGCAAAGGGATGGGGCTGCAATTGGGCTGAGGATGATCGGATGAATATGGAGTGAGGTCCTCCCATTACACCTCTTATTTTGTTGCTCAGAGTTACCTACAGCTCTATGTGAAGACACTGACAAGCTCAGTGGGGGCAACTTCAGGCCTCCCCCCTGGGCTGAGCTCCTCAGTCACATTTCCAGATGTGTCATGGTGACCAGCAAGACAGGGACAGGGCAGCAGGGACTCTTCCACACCATCAAGCTCTCCCATAGGCCTAACAATTTCAGGAAGCATCTTCTAATTCTCTAAACAGAGCCATCCCGAGAGGAGGAAGCAGATGGAGAAAGTTATTTTCCCCCCTCGGATGACCTGCTTTAATAAATGCACACTCAGTTCTTTTCTGCCTCTTTTACTGAGTTAAGCACTGACATGAAATTTCTGGGAAGGTCACTGTGTCAGTGATGAAGCCTCTTGTTCATGCAAGAAATCAAGGATTTGTCAGTGCCATGTGCACTCATTAGAGGAGTGGGGTATTCCAAAATACTCAGCTCCCTGCCAATCCAAATGCAGGAGAAATGGGGTGTCTGGTTCAGCAGATCTTCATCCAACCTACTTCACCAGCAACACACTTCTTTGCTCCTCGTGATCCCCAAGGAACAAAGATACAAATCTTCCCCTTATGCATCTACTATCAAGATAACTATTGTACTTAACGATGAAAGACAAAAGTGGATCTTTCTAATGACTTGCGCCAAATTAAAGTTGAAGGAAGCTCCTGATAGCTCTGCTTTACTTATTCTGACTTTCTTAGATGTTTATGATAATTGTCTTCTGGGTAATTTGTTTAAATTTGTATGTAAACAAAGAATGGTTTGTACACATCTACCACCTCACAGAGAGCTGATGTATGTCATTTCTGAAAAACATTTTAGCCATAGTTTATTCTTTTCATTTTCCCCCCATAGAAAACCGATTCAGGTCAGAATTACAGCAATACCTGCAGTAGAAGCCAATGCAGTGTCACAGACCTCTGCAAATCAAATGGCCAGTTTTAATATTTCCTAAAGTGGTCTTCAAATGAGAAAAAGCCTTCTGTTTCCCTGCTACTCTAAATGTCTTGGGCAGCCACTCAAGAGGCGTAACTCAGTTTAACTGCACTGGAGGCCATTGGCCATGTGCCTACATGCACCAGCAGATGACCTCTACCGAGTACCTCCACCTTAAAATAAGTCATTTCACCCAATTCTGCTTCTCATTATCTTACACAGGTCTCAGGTTTTTTTACCAAACATATAAATACCCATCAACTTGTATCTGTCTGAATTTCTCTTACAGGCTTCAACTAGAGAACCTTTCTTTCACCTTCAAAGTGGTTTTGTGTTTTGGTGTTTGGTTTTTTGGGGTTTTTTTAAACAAGCTCAGGAAGGAAAAAGCTGGGAATCGAGAGCTTGGAAAGTATAAGCTCTTAAATCTTCCCTAGCAAAAGGCAGAGAGAAGAGCAAGCCATGGCTCCTGCAAGTGGGACAGCTGGCTTTCACGGCAACTCACGCCCAGTCATCCACCAGCAGGTCCGATACTACTGGTCTGGGTGTATTTGAAAAGCCCATCCCCAAACACACATCACTGACTATCCATCATATAATCACCTCCCTTACCACGTCCCACCCGTGCTCTTCACCTGCCAGTGATCAGCCAGATCTAAACTTTGCTTCAGCTGTTGAATTTATGCTCTTACTTTTAAATGCTCCTCCCGCTAAAAAAAACAACCAACAACAAAAAAAAACAACCAACAAAACAAACCCAACCAGCTCTGGTGTTTACTTTCTGATTTCCACCTGTAGTAAAATGTGAAACAAAGCAACAATCAGAGTTTTTGCTGTATCACATTATTCCCCGCTAACAATACTTTTCAGTGATGCTTGATAAGCTCTGTTTACTCAAACTATCACAAGTAGAATAACACATGTCAAGTAACTGCTTTTTCATTTAGGACCCTTAGCCTAGAGAAGGGGAAGAGAAACCCTTTACCCATTCAAACAGCACTTACTCATGCCAGGAACGCCTGAAGTTAAGAAAACTTGCGTAAATAAAAGTTTAAAAGTTCTGACTCCTAGAAGTTGTTTTATTAGGAATCCAACCTTCTGTTTAAATAAGTGAGGTAAGTCAAGCTAGTTATGTTTCTACTTAAATTAGTTTCATTTATGGGATATCAAGTATTTTTATTTTTTCCAGATACAAGAAGATGAAGCTTTCTGCACTGGCCTCTATTCTTGTGGGAATATAAAGAGAAAACCATGCCTCTCTTCTTAATGTATTAGTGCCTCGTAATATACACCAGATGATCAATAAACTACATAAAAATTAAATCAAACTGACAGTCTTTAAAAAATGGGCTCTAAGCAGAAACAATTGTTTTAAAGACTGTGGTGTCTGGAGTATTAAACTCACGTGCTGTTGTGTTATTAATCTCTTTGTTGGAAGCCAGTTGATTTCCCCTGCCTGTGTCTGTCAATTAAATATTCAGCATTGTAGCCACAATTGAACGGTTGATGTTTTGGCATGCAAAATCTTTTTGAGACAGACTGTTGACAGTTTCCTTACATGCCATACCATTTCCAAAAGCCAAGCAGGCTAGCAGAGTAAGGCCTCTGCCAGGGACTACGAGATGCCTGAGAGCACTTCAAAGCACTCTTTTAAAAGAAATGAGTTTAGCGAGATGCCTGCGCTGGGTGCAGGAAGGGGAGAGGGAAGAAAGACAGAACCACGGGTACAACCGACCTCCGAGCAACACAAAGTAACCAGAGTGGCAAGAGTTGCTTTTTTTCTTTCCTCGTTATTAACAAAAATATAAAAGCAACCCCAAGCGGGGCGGCTCGCTGCAGCGGTAGAGCACTACCTCCACCTGGAGCTGGCCCCGGCGCCTACCGAGGGGCCGCTGGCCGGGGGGGTGCGGGGACGGCCCAGGGGGCCCCCCCCGAGCCCACAGTGTCCCCTGCGTACGGCTGCCGGGCTGCCCCCCCCCCCCCCGCCTCCCCGGGTCAGGACACGGCAGCGGGAGGAAGCGATAAATAACTAAAATAATAGTAATAACCAGTAAATCGGGGGGGTAGGTGTGCTGTGCCCACCTCTCCCCGCGGACAGCCGGTCGCCCCCCCCCCGGCGGGACGCGCTGCCCGGCCGGCGCTGCCCGCTCCCCGGCTCGCCTCGGCCGGCGGCCCCGCTCCGCGCCCCGCTTTTGTTTGGGAAGCTCTGCCCGCCCTCCCGCCGCGAAACCTTCCCGGAGGGGGAGTCCAGGGGGTGGGGGGCTGTGGGGGGAGAGGAGCGGAGGGTCGCGGAGCCCCGCAGAAGCCCCGCGGCTGCTCACCCATGACGAGGCAGAGGAAGTCGAGGCAGATGAGCAGGGCTTTCTTGCTGCTGCTCTTGGCCGGGTTGTTGTTCAGCGCCGGGCTGCCCCCATTCTTGCTCTCCGGCGGGATCGCCTTATCGTACTTGTAGCTCTGCATTATCGGGGGCGAGCGCCCGAGCCGTGCCGTGCCGTGCCGAGCCGAGCCGGGCCGCGCCGAGCCGAGCCGGGCCGCGCCGAGCCGAGCCGGGCCGCGCCGAGCCGAGCCGGGCCGCCGGGCTCACACGCGGTGCGGCGGGGAGGTGCTGCCCGCGCTGCCGGAGCCGCTCCCGGCCTCTCCGGGGGGGCACGGGAGGCGAAACGCAGGCGGGTCTTCCAAAAATTTAAAAAAAAAAAAAAAATTTTTAAAAAAAAGCAAAAACAAAACAAGCACAAAACCACCAGCAAAGGAGGGGCGGGAGGGAAGGGGGAAGCGAGGGAGAAGTTTGCGGGTGTCCCAAGGCGGTGGAAAAGTCCTGGAGGAAAAGCCGAGGGGAGGGAGAAAAATCTATCTATCTATCTATGTATCAAAGTCTCAGTACGGCGGGGGGAAAGGTAAAAGGTGCGGAGCGAGGAGCCGGGCGATGCTGACTCCCGGGGGCAGGTGGGTCCGCGGTTCGGGTCCGCGCTCTGCTCCGCGCTGCGCTGCGTTGGGGGCTCCCGCCGCGCCCGCCCCGGCCGCTCTGGGAGCCACCGGCTTGTTTCTGCACTTTTATTTCGCGAGGTCCTTTCCACCCCTTAGGAAAAAAAAAAAAAAAAAAAAAAAAAGAAGAAAAAAAAAAAGGGGGGAAAAAAAATCAGTCACTTCGCCTCGGATGGGATATCCAAGTAAGCACAGCCCCTTTCCTGCATCTGACATTTTACATAGATAATTAACTCCACATTTTTTTCCTGAGGGAAGTTAAAAAAAAAAAATAGTCAGGAACTAAAGTTTTTTCACAGGCCAGAAGGAGGGAGCCTCTAGCGTTCACAAACCAGAGAGAAGTGCAACGGGAGAGGGAGAGGGAGAAGGAAAACAACCAGCCGATCCAAGGCTGGAGGACTCCCGAAAGGTGGTAACGGTGTGAAAGGGAGAAAACTAGGAACAAATAACTTTAAACATTTTTCTCCTGTTTTTTCTTCCCGCCCTCCAGCTCTGTTCCATGTGCTGAGACGGACCCTTTCGAGGGGGTGCGGGGTGTGTGGTACCCACAGACCCTGATGCCTGGCAGACCCCCATGGGGCTACCGTGGTGGGGCCTGATCCTGCCCTGCCTGCTCAGGGCTGATGGGGGGGGGGGTTTGCCACGGGCACCACCACCCAACCGTAGCAGCTCTGCCCTCCTGCACCAGCAGCTTCACAAAATTAGTGTAACGAGAGGGTTCGGAGTTGGGTGAGGGATTATTGTGTTGGTTAATCGCCCCTTTGCTCTAATTAAAAATCACCAAGGAAGTAAATGAAAGGTTTCCCAGGAACCCAGGCTGGTGGGGTGGCGATGCTAGCAGCTCCGAGCAGGGCGATGGGGCTACGGACGGTGGGAATGAGCGTGTGGTACCAAAGGAGACTGCTCAGGACAGCATCTAACCACTTTTTTTTTCTTTTTTGGTCTTGTATCTGACCTCAACCTTCTGTCTGTGCGCTGGCAAACCACCACCGGGCCAAATCCTGTGCCGAGTCGCCTATCCTGCTGGCTCCCTGGTGTTTCTCTGCCTGCGGACGCAGGCAGGCAGGGAGGGCAGGCAGGGGACCCTCCAGCAAGGACACGCTTCCCCGCTGCTTTTCACTGAGCTGCAGACTATAACCTGAGTGCTAAAGACTGCGCCTCGGCAAGGGCAGGTTTTCCAGGAATCTGTTTAGACACATACCTGGGCATATTGGGGCCAGCCTGGGAGGAAGAAAGTAAAGTGGCTGTTTTCATATTTTACTTTTATATGTGCGGTGTAGAAAGAAAGGGGAAAACAGACCTTGGATTTTCCTCCAATTCTTTCATTACACCTCAGTGACACACACTCAGGTGCATCTCCCACCTTACTTTTGAGGAGACAGCTCTCTTCTGCCTGGCATCGCTCCACGGCACTGAGTACAAAACCATCAGTTTTAGCCCAAAATGGTGCCCCATAGTGACGGTCACCCACCCAGGAGCCAAGCTGCCTCTGGAGGACACATCTCAAGGTCTCCCTCTCTTTCCCCTGTCCGTGGCAGAGGTGCGGGTGTCTAATTTAGGCTCCTCGCATGCCTGAAGCGAGTGGAAAGACTCTTCACGTGGGAATTCTCCCTGAGCCGAGGGGGCCAGCCCTGTGCCAGCTGTGGGCGTGCTGCCCAGCCCAGCTCGCTGCCTCTGCTGTGGGGCCAAGTGTCCCCCCTTCCCTGTACGCTTCAGAGCCTGGCCCTTGTGAGAGGAGCCCATGGCTTTCAGCAGCCGGCTTCGGCCTCCCTGCATCTGCAAATCTGCTGATTGAAAATGATCTCCACTGAAATTCCCTGGCTTAAATTAAATTTTGCGTTTAAAGCAAGAAAATAATAATAATAATAAAAAAAGACTTGCCATTGTAACAGCAAACAAAAAAAGAGCCTTTCTTGTACTTAAAGGGAAATTGAAATTATAGTTTTATATTTGCATTTACAAGACCCCTCAGGCTACTAATGTTTGCATTTTCATAACAAAAAGATTGTACTGTTAATTGATGCAAGCCAGAGCACACAAATAAGTCTGAATCTTGGACAATTTCTTAAGGGAGCAGCCACTACAATTGCTCAGTTCACGCTTGACAATGGGTAAGTCAGCAGCGCCAAAAAGCAGCTTCTGTGCCTTTGTCAATAATATGCAAGAGATTCATTGGTAATAATTAATTTTTTGTTCATAAATGCAATTATTAAATACACCAGGCAACAGCTATCCTTTTAGGGCTCAGCTTTTCCTTTCAGTCAGATGCTAAACTCCCCCTATGGACTGAGGTTTTTTTTATATAGATTAACTGAAGTGAGTTTATGTTACTAGTGAATTTTGCCCCGCATTTTTGGAGACTGACTGATCTCACCCCATTTTCACCACCTTCCCATCTCAGCTGGACCAGACCTCCGGTGAACAAGGAATGCAGCACTGATATAAACTATGGGAAGAGAAAACATTTGCAGTAACACTTGTTCTTGCCCAGATTTAAATGTTAACTGGGATGTTTCAGAACCCAACAATACTAAGACAGGGATTGTGTTTTATTCATTCTATCTTGTCATTTTAAGAGACTAAGCTGTTTACAACGACTCCTGTAACAGGAACTGGATGCTGCCCCTTGCCCCTTTGTATCTGCAGGACACAACTACAGGGAAACCTGCTCATTACGTGGCAGTAATCTGAAATTGAGAGAAGCTCTTCCTTATTCAGCATGACCTGTCATCATAACCTAAGACAACAGGTATCACTTCCATCAAAAAAAGTAAAATAGTTCCTGTTTTTACTTTCCTCTATTGTCCATAGAAGACTGTGTCCAAGTGGGACAGTAAGGTCTCGTTTGGGGAAAGAGGAGCCTGTGAAGAGCTCTTGTTTCCACCTGGTAGTCAGGGTGGGTTTGCAAAGAGAGAAGGGAAGGGAGGCAGCTCCGATTTCTGCTCTGAGGCTCATGCAAGTAGTTCATTCCACACGTTATTTAATGTAAAATAACTTTTTGTTGGAGTGGGGAGCAGATCTGTAGCCTGCCCTTATGCTCCTGCTTACCCCATCCCAGTCCCCTTGGCCCGGCACAACCTTAATTAGTCCCTACGACGTGTTTCATTAGTCCAGCATTACCGCTGGGACGCAGCAACAGCCCGGCAAGAAGTGTTGCCCTTTGCCAGTGTGGACCCTGTGCTCCTGGGCCTGCTCTGAGGCCGGGCAGGATGCGGCCCCGGTGCTCTGGGCTGCTCCACTTGCAAGTGTAGAGACCCTCTCCTGCTCTTCACGATGTGCTGCAAACACAAGTGACGTTGTAGAGCAGTTTGATGTCTAAAGTGTGGATGGTTGGACGCTCATTTTGATGCGCAGCCCAGCGGCAAACCACTGCTGCTCCCTCAGACCTACAGTGGGGTTTTATATAGGAACCCACTTTGCTTTTCCATCATGGAGAGGATTTGGCAGCAGCTCTTCTGAAAAGGGGACATGCAGCAGGGAAGGACCAGGCCCTGCTTATTGTATTTCTTGGAGCTGTTAATGACCATGTCCATAGCAATCTTAAAATAAGAAAGTGAACTGTGTTCAGGCTGCTGATTGTTATCCATACGTTATCTGAGGTTGTTCCCCACCAAATGGGGAAATAAGAGCAAAGTTACATGCTGCACATCAGGTGGCCTGAACTGGAGTCATGAGGCCAGAATACCAGTAAACTTCTGGAAAGTCCAAAGCTGAACTACCACTACCCTGTTCAAGACTACTTTTAGCACCATCAGCTGCTGCTGGAGAAGATACCACGAGAGGGGCTGCAAGTGGCGGGAGGCAGCTGGGGGCATTGCCAAGCCCACCCTGAGGCAGGAGGAGGTGAAGGGCAGGAGAGCTGCCACATTCCCTGCCTGCTTTCACCCACCAGCCACCTTCACCAGCTCTGGGCTGTCCAACTTGCGCAATCATTGCTGCCCCATTAGGAAATGTTTGCTAAAGCTGGACTTAGACCCATCACTGCAGAGAGAGACAAATAAAAGTGAAATCCAAAGGGGGCCCCATTCTGCCCTCTCCAGTGCCACTGGGAAAAATCAAGCCTCATAAATCTTCAGGTCATTTGAAAAAAAATAGCTGATAATTGTCATCCTGATACAGTGTTTGCTGCTGTTTGGGAAATTGGGTATCCAGATTGATGCAGGCCAGGAGGGTCATCCCTCAAGCACGCGCCCTGGTGACCCATGGGGTAGGAAGCTCTGTGGTCACGGACCCATTCCTGGCATCCCATATCACTCGGGGTCAGATGCCTTTGATTTGCCAACAACCTTCAAGTCCAGTCTGTTTTGAAACCAGCAACTGTACTACTGCCAAGTTTCACAATCCTGGTGTTTCTCCTTAATTTTATTTAGTTCCCCTAAATCTTGCTGGCTTGTGACCTGATTAGAGGATTCAACTTCACATTATTACAAAGAGAAGGAAAAAAAAAAAAAAAAAGATAATTTTCAAATTACATGATTACAACAGAAAGCTTGAAAATGTGACCCCCGAATCTCATCTGCAAGATCAAAATACACAAGCTGTAGAAAAAGAACGCCTTTTGATTTAATCTGAAGATTTTCTGAAGGCCAGATCCCACAATTCAAAGGATTTATGATCTGGGGGGCACTGGGGACCGGTAACACCTTGTGTATAGTTCTAGTTGTGGCTGTCTTCAGTCTGACATCCCTGTCCTCAAAAAAGAGAATAACAGCACCATCTACTGCCCTTCCTTAGCATTTGCTTGGAAAAACCAAACCCTTCAGCTCCATTAAAGCAGCTCCAGCAGGTCATGACTGTGATTTCCCACTGCCTGGTGATACAGCTCAGTATTGATGGAGAAACTGGAGAAAACTCGGACTGCAAAAATCAAAAGCAGCATCTTAATTACAAAAGACGCACGTTAATTATTAGAAATTCTAGCCTTGAATAATACACCTTCTCCCCAACTGGTGGCATTAAAAGGGATTTCAATAGACCAGTATTTTCATATAGTTCATTCAAATCCTTTCATGTGTTTATTAGCAGAGCTTTAAAAGGCTGTCTGTATAACTCACAATTTCTACTGGGCAGGCATTTTCACTGTCCGCAACAGTTAATGAAAGAGGTGGTACATCGCCGCTCGTTTCAAACCTGGTAAAATCTGGGTCTGTGCTCTGCGCTGGCGAGCTCCCAGAAGTTTGTTTGAAAGTCAAGAATGTGCCATGGTTTAATTACGCTTCTAGGTCAGGATCTAAATGAAAGCCCCGTTATAAACAGCAGTCTCAGAGGAAAGGTCCACACTCGAGTTTTTAGCCCTGAACTGATTACCAGTTAACTCGGGGTAGTTAACACATTTGTAATGTCTGGTCTGGACACTTCCCAGATGCTTGTTGCAGGATACAAACATTTGTGGTTTATAATGTAAACAGGTACACCTACATTTTTTCAGCCTGGATTGATTTCTGGTTGCAAACTATCACAATAACCTGGTTGAAAATGCTCAGCATCCAAATGAAAAGCAAAAGGAAAAACAAGTATCATTTTTACACCTCTAGACCAAACCATTTTACAGGCCACCCAACAGCTTTTTGCATCGCCTTCAGAGTGTCAAGCCCCTGACGATGAACATGGGTGCTGACCAGGCAGGTGCATGGGGGGCCACCGGCACCGTGGGCCAGCAGGAAAGGCGATGCTGAGCTGAGGAGCAGCCCTGAAGGTGGCATGCGTGGGCTTGTGTCTTCTGAACATGAGCCAAGCCGCTGCTCCGATGGGTTGGTACTGGAGGGGCCTGGGCGCATAACTGGGGAAGCAGGGAGAGGCTTTTGGAAGACATCTTAAGCAAAATATACATGGAGCAATGGTGGGGCTCATCAAGAGACGAAGTAGTGCAAGAAAAAACTGAAGCACATGGCCCCATGTGTGGGGGTCCCTCTATCAATCTCGTCTTGTACAACTATATGACATGAAGATGGAGATGCGCCAGGGCAGAGCTCCAACATCCCTCTCGCTGCTGCCTCACGTGAGATGCGAGGGTCAGGCTGTGTATTTGTATACAATGCACAAGTCCCTGGGCTTATCTGCTCTCAAGTCTCTATCTCGATAATTCATTGTCAGCAATCCTGAAGTATTTAAATGTGTTTGCAAGGGCCAAGCTGGACCCTCCCTAAATATTTGCTTCAGCACACAAATTGTGTTTGCTGTAACCCCAGCCAACCCTGATCCCTCCATGCCATGTAACGCCCAGGGAGGCATGAAGGGGCTGCACAGCCCGGCTCTGCCGTGGAGGAGCTTTCCTCCATCTGCACTGAAACTGCAAAGGAACCCCTTGCAACAAAACAGGGAGAAAAGAGGTTTTTCAGGGATAACGCTGCAGTGCTGTGGCCTGAGCAAGGCTGTGCTGCAGGTTGACAAAACTGAGAGAGTTACACTGCAGCAGCCCCTCGAGCAGCCCAGGAGCAGGAGGGGGCTGCAGGACCTCAGCGTCCCCGTGGGCCACGAGTGCTGCACCAAGCCTTCACGGGGCACAGTATACACACACAATTCTCACCAACAGCCTTCAAAGCCTGCTCTTTGCTCCCATTTATCTTATCTAGCACTCCACTGAAGTATGGATTTACATAATACATACCTAATATATTAATGTTCCTATTCATCGGGAGGATCTTGACACTGTTTTCTTTGAAAGCCTTGCCAAAAATGATCAAGCTCCTTACAACAGAAGATGGTTTTATAGCTCTGAAAAGGATTTTCTCCCCCGTTTGTCTTCTGAATTGTTTCAGCTATTTGATACTGTGATAAGAGCCAGGCCCAAAAATTCAGGAGTGGTAGGATCCACAGTTTGGGTTAGTAGCACATTACAAAACTACAGCACTCAAATTACTGACTCGGTATGAACCATTTAGTTCACACCCTCTCTCTACTACAATATTTTTCCAAATTATCTTGCAATATAGACTTCTAATAGCCAGAAGGGGTCAAGCCAGGCCCACTCCCATTTGTCACACAGAAATTTCTAGTTAAATGCCTTTTTTTTTTTTCCCTTAAGTGCACAACCCTCCCTTCCCACTTCACTTTTCTGTGCCAGTTTAATTTTGCTTGGGACATTGTATTTCAAAAGGATGAAGAAATGTCTATAAAGAAGAAAAGCTACTAAAAGAAATTATGTTCAAGTTATGATATTGACCTTCATGCTCAAATGACTTTACAAATGCATGCAAGCTGCCTGCAGACCACAGCTTCAAACCACTGGAAGGACGCTATTCTATATTGTTTGTACACAGATTCACTACAATATGTATCTAGCCTATCTTTTGCTTTATTTTGAAAGGGCTAAAGAAATATTTGCTTTCATATGAATGTTTGGGCATGAATTCTTCTTCTAGCCAAAGGCAGACAAAGAAAAATGAGAAGTAAATTACCCATTTTATTTTAAATAGTGATAATGATCAGATCTTGGAACAAACCATTGGGTTAGTGGTTGATCTTTCCACCTTCATATCATGCCTTTATAGAAGACATGCTGAACACGAAGTATTGGGCTCAATACAGGAGAGGATGAAGTTAGGTGGCTTGATCTATCCAGAGACTCAGACTATGTCATTAATGCTCAAAATCTGCAAATTTGTTCTGAACCAGGGATTAAGAAATAGCAAGGAGTAAATCCCTTTAAAATTGCCAGTAAATGTCAGGAAATACACTTTAAACACACAAAGACACAGGTTCCCTGACAGTTGTTGCACAATAGATCACAAATAACTTGTGTGCTCCATCATGGGCCCCTTTATCTCCTTTATCCAGTACTGCCAACCCCAAACAGTAAATATCTAAATCCTTCTCTTTCAAAACCCCGAGATTGTTTTGAAATACCGAGATTTAAAAATGAAAGAAAAAGGCCCCACAAAGTGATTCATGTTGACTTCTCATTTTAGCTGTCCTCATCTGCCCGCCTTTCTCCACCCACATTTACAGCCCTCTTGCTTTTTGCGAAGCCTCATACCACCAGCTGCTCAGCAAGTAGAACAAAATACCAACTGCGAGGTAACTTTGGGGTAACAAACTTAACACCAAAAGCACAAATCACACAAGTCTGACAAGGCACCTTTTCAATTTGGTTTTGTTTTTACCTTCTTTTCAGAGACTGCCAGCCTGGGTGGCTCTGCAACCACGTGTGCTTGTGCCCACGTGGATAAGCAGCTCAAAAAATACTGGTAGGTCACGATGTGCATTAAGGAACCCAGGCCTGATTTTACTCCTTCCTACTGGATTTTGATGAAAAGCTCCTGATAATGGTCCTCAAAGAGAAAATATGGTCTTTTCCTATTTCTTGACCCATTCTTGGTCATATTTTCCATACTTAGATAGCACCTTGTTGTCACAAGTTGAGAAGCTGTTGCTCTCTGTATTACACACCCTACCTGAAGGCAAGAGATAGAACAGACCAAAACAGAAAAAGAGAAGTGAAAATGAGTGCAGTACTTCAACTCACACAAAAAAAAAATTCCATAAAAGGGGAATCTTGCTTCCTAAAATAGCTTGGCACCAGGCTGTAACAAGAGACCCTTCTGCTGATGCCAGCTGAGGACAGTGAGCACAACATGACTGCCTGCCCTTACAAGAACTCGGCCTGGACAACGCAAAGGTCTCTCTGCTGCAACTGTCTGTTTAACACCATTGATTTTAAGAGAAAGCAATAAACACCACCTTACTTCAAAAGTTTCACAGTCCATAGAAATTAAACCTGGCCAGTCCAAAAGGCTATTACTGCTGTGCCTTCTTGTGTAGATATGATCTCAAGAAAAACACACATCTAGGTCTAATAATAACAAATAATAAAGCTATTCATACAGCCTGCTGCTTACACGATGGCAATTTCCCCATAATTGCAGGTAAAAGAAATGGGCACACAAACAGCAGTCTGTAGTAACTCTGGGCTACCCAGGGCTTGGGTTGAAGCTATTTCTTGTAGGTACATATACTTTTGGGAAGAAAACTATTTCAAACTCCAACCAAACCTCGATAAAGCTCTCCTGCATCCCTGCCTGGAGATGTATTCACACCAGAAAAACACAAGGAAAAAAAAAAAAAGAGCATGAGGACAAAGGTGTTTCAGAGGAAAAATGGTTTCTGGGTGGTGATGAGACCCAGCCTCTTTTGGTGCCAGACCTCCAGGCTGTGAAGCAACCATCGAACCCCAACAGCTCCTTCCAGGCCTGTCACGCGAATCCCAAGACAAATTTTCACCCAGGAGTGAATGCCTCTGATTAAGCAAGTGGGGAAATCAAGCGCCTGCCCCCATCCTTTCTCCCTTGCAGGGCTGTGGGGGCGGTGAGGCGGGGTGCTGCAGACAGCAGATACTTGGTCTCCGATAAGGTCAGGGCAGCTCCTGCCTGCTGCGGTCTGCCTGACTGCTGTCTGCACAGGCAGCCTGTGGGGTGCTGGATGGGGTGCTGCAGCAGCGAGACCCCTTTGCTCACCTAGAGAGAGAGTGAAAAGGCTCAGGAGAGGCCATAAAGTCACCTCCAGCATGCACCTGTAACTCAGCATCCTCCTAACCAGGGACAGGGCATATGCAAATGATGCCAGTAATTGCACAGCGCTCATTAAGTTGTTAAACTCAAGGTCACCTGCAGCATGCAAACAAGGTAGGGAGGGAGTGTTGTGTCCCTCCCATGGCTCCTGCACCTCCAGACAGCCACCCCCGCACACTTACTCATTTTGGCATCCCGTCTGGCTCCGTGCACCTTTGGGTGCACCTCTGTGCCGTACACACCAGCGCCTTCGAGCCCCAGTGAGGGTGCTGGCTCCCAGCCCCATGTACCAAACCAGGGATGAGCCACGGGGGCCAAGCACAGCTGCCTCTCCCAAGGAGCTTGTTCATGGTCGCTCCTTATTTGAGAGATGATAAAAGCAAATATTTTGATACCCAAGCTGGGGTCTAACCCTGCCTGGAGCTGAAGTTGAATGCTTCCTCCCAGAAGGTCACAGGCGTGGGACAGGGAGAGATGCTGAACACTCCCCCTCCTCATCCCATGCCAGCAGAAAGACATCTTCGAGGTAAAAAGGAGGGAAAAATCACCCAGGCAAGAGCCATCTCTTGTGGTGCTTCTGCTTTCTTCCACAGCCCATTCATGGCCTAGGGACAACTTGGCTTATTTAGAAAACAAGGTGGATGAAGCAAACGTAATTCCCTCATTAGGAAATGTTTTCCAGCTGAAAGCAGCTGCATTTCCAGTCACCTGCAGCTGTCTCCAGGCTGCATGCCTTAGGGGACACACCAAGGGACGGCACATGAACAGACAGCAACGTATGCAGCGCGCTGTGCACCCAAGCACCCACGAGGCTGGTAGCATTCAGGGGGAAAAAAAAAAAAAAGACATGCGAATGCACCCATGCAGGCTTTAATGTACCTTGACTTGTGCATGATGCCTTTGCTCTTCGTCCCATCACATTATTTTCCTGCCCTCACAGCCCAGCACTGGGCTGAGATGGTGGAGCAACCTTGGAGGGAGCTGTACCCCAAAGGGATGGCAGCAGGAGCTGGGAAAGAGTCCACCTCTTTCGCCCTTTTGTTTTTTTCCCCGTCCAGATGGGATTATTATCATTTCAGAGCCCAGGACTGGATTTGGAAGCCCAAATTCCCTCCTTGGATGCCATCTAGTGCTCAGTGCTGAGAGTGGAGGAGCCTCGGAGGTGCCGGGAGCTGCTGGGGAGGGAGATCATCTCTGCTCCCCTTCCAGGGGCTGCAGCCACCCTCAGGCTTTAAGCTGCTTGCTCACACCAGATTTTATTTCCCAAGATCTCCTGTGATTTGGGTTGATAAAGCCTCATTCGACCATTTCCTTCTCTACTTCTTTTTTTTTGTCTCTGTAATATTGTATCATTTCGGGAAAAAGCAAAGATACAGCAGCACAGACTCAGGAGGTGGGACTCCTTCAGAGAATCACATCAGCTGAAGCCATCTAAGATGTTTCAAATCAGTGGAAAGAAAATGTTTCCTTGAAGTGCCAGTCTATCAGATTTGTAAGAGAAGGCTGCTGTAGGGTGGGAAGCACCTATTTCTCTTCATTTGACTGTCCAGTGAACCAAAATGGCTCAAATGGGTACAGGCACCTCTTCAGGGGGCAGCATGGATCCCATGCAGGACTGTCCTCCTGCTTCTGAGGGGAAGTTTGGATAGATTATCACAAGCCAACATGGTGAATTCAAACAGAAGAGCTTTCTTTAAGTATTACAAAAGGTGCAGAGGTGGGTAGAGAGAAAACAGGTAGAAACTAGCCTGGTGCTTAAGAAATACAGAAATACAACTCGCAATGAGAACATAAGGAGTGCAGAAAGGAAAATAACCCTAAAATTTCATATGCATTTCCACTTCTTTCAGTCAATCTCTTTGTATTCTTCCCACCAGAAGCTAGTTTTATCCGTTTCTACTATTTTTATTCTTTTTTGCTGTATGTCCTCATGCATACAGAGCTTAGAGCATTAGCACAACCTGCAGTCACAGGTGCTTGAATTGGCCCATGACACATGGCCATGCACCCGTGCCCCACAGCTGGGCACCCAGCAAGTGCCACACCCCTTATCTCCTCTCACACCCTGCAGAGATGGTTTTGGTCTCCAGGAGATGAACCACCCAGTTGAATGGATGGGGCTTGTCCCAGTGCCAGGGTACGAGGCTGAGGATCCTCAGTCAAACCCTAAGAGTCATGCTTCCTAAGGAAACACCACTTCCCAGTTCTGCTGGTCATGATTTATCCTGCATAATTTCTACAGAATGGCCATCCCACTGGTGAGCACAGCACATGCCAGCCCATATGGTCCTTCCATCACCCAGCCTCAGTCCCCAAAAGTGTCATGAGACCTCCCTCCTCCTCCTCCTCTCCCCATCTCCCAGAGCCCAGGAACACACACCCCACGTGCCCCTGGTACATTGCAGCCCCGTGGCTCCCAAAAGCTAGCTCAGGTCTGTCTCACCAAGCCCAGGTCTCACCTCTGCACTGCAATGTAGACATATCCTCAGGGCATGTCTATTCACCAGGCTCAGGCTGCTCTGCTGCTGCTGGGAGCTGGCAGGGTGCAAGTCAGGTCTGGTTTGGAAGCTGCAGAGTAGCATTAAGGTGCAAAGCGAGCCGAATTTGCCTGGGCACTGCGCCAAGCTGAAGCGGTTCTACAGCACGCATCCAGCTCAGGGCACAAGCAGTGGAGGCTGTGCAGACCTGCTCCTCCAACGTCTCCTGCTCTGGCTCCCAGCTCCCCATGGCCACCGCTCTCTGAGAGCCGTGCTACACTCCCATCCACAGCTAATCCTGCTTTCCTCTGCCTCCACTGGCATCATCCCTTCCCAAGGGTGGCATGTCCTCACTCTTGGTGCAACAAGGCCATGAAGAGCATTGCATCTCAGTACCCTGGGAGTAACATGGCTCCTGCCAGAGTCGTGCTCCCATTTCAGAGGCACTGGGACAAAGCCTGCTCTAGGAGAAGTTAAAATGATTCATTTGCAGGTTGCTTGCTGTTCTGTTAATTCCTTTTTTTATCTGCTTTTTCAAATGGTGCAATTTTGAGATCAAAGCCCTTCCCCTGCTCTAATGGCTCCGTGTAAGTCCTGGCCTTCATGCATACAGGAGCCTCTGCCTCGAGGAAAGATGTGAGTCTCAATCTCAGCCAACATGAACCAATTCACAGAGAAGACAAACTGGGCTAGATTTTGCTCTCACTTCTACTCCTCCAAAATGAATTGGCTTTAATGTGGGAAGAATGTACCTACTCAACTGATCTTAGTCAGATCAGGCCCATCCCTGCCGTGTATTTAAGAAAACCCAGAGGTGGTGCCACCTGTGAAATAACTGCAATTACCCCTGGCCTAAGGCAAGAAAGAGTAGCTGGAGAGTGTGCTTCATGGACAGACAGCAGGGCACAAGAGAGGGGGCTGCCACATTCTTCCACACAGAGGAGGGGTGTTTGTGTTGGGCTTCCCTACCAATACTCAGCTCAAAATTTGATCAAAGATGCTATTTACACTCTACCTGGTTTCTTCAACACACTACAAATAGTCCCATGTGTAGCCTTTCCTCCCCCATTTCAACACTGCTATTCTGCAGGACAGAAAGAAGTTAAATGGCGCCCAAAATGCATGGCTATCATAGAATAGTTTGTGTTGGAAGGGACCCTTAAAGGTCATCTAGTCCAACCCTCCTGCAATGAATGGAGACATCTTCAACCAGATCAGGTTGCTTAGAGCCCTGTCCAACCTGACCTTGAATGTTTCCAGGGATGGATGCCTCTCTGGGCAAACTGTTTCAGTGTTTCACCACCCTCATTGTAAAAACATTCTTCCTTATATCTAGTCTGAATCTACCCTCTTTTAGTTTAAAACCATTCCCCTTGTCCTATTGCTACAGGCCCTACTAAAAAATCTTTGCCCATCTTTCTTATAAGCCCCCATCTAAGGGAGAACAGAGCTCCCACCCAGCTGGAGATGCTGGTGGATGTTGCCCAGCATCATTCAACACATCATGAACAGGAGAGCCTGCACCTGGGACAACTGCCGAAGTTTAGCATAAAGTGAACCTATACAGAAGGGTAGCGGCATTTCATTTTGGTTTAGATCTGTCATAGTAAAACTTGGCTTAAATTGATTAGGTATTGTTTTATGATAAAATGAAGCAAAATCTGTCAGAAAGAAACATCACAGCTTGCTGTCATTTGTACTCTGAGCAGTGGGTCTGTACAGCCATGCTGAGCAGGAAAATAACAGGGCAAGGACAGAGCCAGTCTCACCAGTTATATCTGAATGTAAACATCATCTCTATAGGGCATGGATGAAATCCCCAGCCTGAGGGCACAGGAGAAGAGCTTAAGGTTGTTCTAGCTGGACCTACTCTCCAGACTTAGCTCCCCCTTTAAACGTGGTCCCAACGCAGCCTGCAGAACCCTAAGTGATGCCCTCTCTCCCTTGGGTGCTGGCTGAGGCCATGCTGGAGCAAGCACTGAAAAAATCCCGTGCCAACAGCCTCAGTTATTTGTTAATTTGATTTTCCCCTCCCCGAGACAAACACTTTGCTGCTGCTGCTACACAGCAACGCAATGGGCTGTTCCTTCCTGGAGCAGCAGTCCAGGTCCCCTCCTGGTCCTTTGTGCATCACCCTGCCCAGTGGCACCCACTTAGGTCATGTATGTTGTAAGAGCAGGCTGGATCCATCTCTGACGTGTGACAGCTCATGAATCACTGTGAATCAGGAGCAAATCAGCCTCCTTCAAATTTGATATGGACTGAATCTTTTTCTCATAGACCTACTCCATCATTCCCCGTTAAAAAAAAAGGAAAAAAAAAAAAAGACTCACTCTTTTCATTCTCTCACATCTAGCAGAAGCTCCTCACAGAACAGGGTCTCTTTTCCTATTAGAAACTGTAAGTACCTTTGCTGTGCACAGTGCCATTTGCTGTACGTGTTGCTGATAAACCAGAGCCTGTGTTTTAACAAATCAATACAACAGTCCTGTTCAAAGTCCCCCTGAGCAAAGGGCTTCTTGATGTTGAATGTTTCCTTATCTAATCTTTCATACTTCAGCATTTCTTCATTTAAAACTTCGATAATTAAAAATGTGGAAGGGGATGATCACAAGGAGAGATTAAAGAACTTTAACAAAATATTTGAAATAATAATAGCATTATATTACAGGGAACAATGTCTCCTTATTAACTAACCGCTGTGCAATAGTGCCAAGGGATCCCAAGCAATGGCTCAAACCCCCTCTGTTAGGTGCTATGCAAAGACAAGAGATGCTATAAAAAGCGTACAAACTCCCTACAGAATGCAAAAGACAGTCTAGCAGATGTTTACATCTCCATATTCTCTGAGACAGATCTTGAGTTTTTCTTAGTTCTTACTGAACTCCAAAGGTTGATAAAATGCTGCCTGAACCAAGATTTTAGGAGCTCTATTCTCTGAGCTGCTCTGCATTTTATATAGGTGCATCAGATGATACATCAGTTAAAAATAACTGGGAAATATCAAGCAATCATAAGGACATGTCCCACAGGTTTGCATGTCTTGAATACTGAAATACCTTCCAATCATGCATTAAGTGATGAGTCTCACTTTTGCCACTGGAAATAGTGTATGCGATGCCTTCTGTTTTGATAGGGTTTTTATTTTGGAAAACTGTCCTAATAGACACTGCTTATGTTTATGTTAAAGAAGGCAGACCAAAAACCTCTGCTTTGCAGCTGGAGTAGAATGGGATTTGAGGTTAGTTCTTGTGGGATTTTTTCTTAGGAGTCCCACAATCAACGCTGTAGCAAACCTACAGTCACCAGCCTCATCCTTCATAAAAATGGGAAAGCTATCATTGGACTTCAAATGAAGAATAAGCAGCAAAAACTCAGGACTTTCAACTATGAGTACGGCAAAAAAACCCACATGCTTTCTTCACTACGGCCCAAGAAGCACCAGGGCTGCCTTAAGAGTAAAAATTGCCTCTACTTCACATGGAGATCCAAGAGCATCCTGCATTGTGACCCTATATGTAAAGGGCTGGTTTAATAACTGGACTGAAGAGGGAGGCGGAATTCAAAGCCTACCTGGATATTGCAGCTACTCCACAAGACAAAAGAAACGGGTAGCTTTGTATGCAGTTCAGTATAAAGATCTGGCCATCCAGAGACCTTTCACTGCACAGCTAAGCATGAGATGGATCTGATCTCTACTTCTTCCTCTTAGCCACAATACAGCAAAATCAGCTCACTTAAACCATTGGAGGGGAACCCTGTGCAATAGCCCCCAACGTGCCTTAAATTGCAAAAATAGCTGTTAGCCAATGATCCCATCTACCATTTCTCATCTGTATAGCTCCATTCCCTTTAGAAAGGAGGAAAAGCATCACCCATCATTTTTGGGCACAATACAAGTGAAATTAATGCAATTCCTCAATTAATCGATAAGTCATCATAAACATCCTATGAAATATCCATCAGACATCCTAGTTCAGCAATGAAGCTATGTTTGTCTCATGCCTTTACATTAAAAAAAAAAAAAAAAAAAGAGGAAAAGTGTGATAGCCTAACTTCCCAGAAATTCAAATTACTTTATCCTTCTTTCTTTCCATCCTGTTCCAAACATATCTTTGAGAGACATTTCTCACACTGGTCCTCACCAAAAGATGCTCAGCACTAGAGAGGACTGTACCAGCTCTTCCTCATATAGGCTGAGGATGCGGACCAGAGTAGGAGGCCTCTCAGCAGAAAATCTCCTTGCAAGTGGAAGGAATCCACCTAAGACTTCATGCTCTCAAAAAAGCAGGAATAGAAGCTGAAGGTCAAAACTATCTCTAAGAATAAACAGTTGTAATTATTTTTTTTCCTGGATTTGAGAGATAAAAGGAAGGAAATACATTGGGAGGAAAAGGAAACAAAGTTAGAGGGGTGAAGGCAAGGCACGAGAACAGCCTAGGGCTGTCCTTCAGAGAAACAGAATAGAATAGACTATTTCAGTTGGAAGGGACCTACAATGATCATCTAGTTCAACTGCCTGGCCACTTCAGAACTGACCAAAAGTTAAAGCATGCTGTTAAGGGCATTGTCCAAATGCCTCTTAAACATCAACAGGCACCAACAACCTCTCTAGGATGCCTGTTTCAGGGTTTGACCTTCCCCTCTCAGTGAAGAAATGCTTCCTAATGTCCAGTCTAAACCTCCCTTGGTACAGCTTTGAACCATTCCCACACGTCCTATCACTGGATATCAGGGAGAGGAGCTCAGCACCTCCCTCTCCACTTCCCCTCCTCAGGAAGCTGTGGAGAGCAATGAAGTCACCCCTCAGCCTCCTCTTCTCCAAACTAGACAAGCCCAAAGTCCTTAGCCACTCCTCATAAGACATTCCTTCCAGCCCTTTCACCAGCTTTGTTGCCCTCCTCTGGATGCATTCAATGACCTTCACACCCTTCTTAAATTGTGGGGCCCAGAACTGCACACAGTACTCAAGTACACGCACCAATGCTGAATACAGTGGGATAATCACTGCTTTGGACCAGCTGGTTATGGTGTATTTAATGCACCCCAGGATGTGGTTGCCCTCTTGGCTGCCCGGGCACACTGCTGACTCGCATTAGGCCTGCTGCCGACCAGCACCCCCAGATCCCTTTCTGCAGGTCTGCTCTCCAGAAGAAGGGAAGGGGAAGAGGAAAGGGCAAGCAAGGGAGTAATGGGGAAAAAAAAGACCTAAGAAGGGAAAGTGAGGTGAGGGGGACAATGGGATCAGAGAAGAGAGATAGGTTAAAAAAAAAAAAAAAAGAAATAATCAGACTGGGCACTCTATAAAGAAAACTGAGAATAAAGACTCACAGAAAGTATGGTCAAGTGAAAGAACAGAGAGCATGGGCTGGAGGTCAGAGAACCAAGAGGCAACAAACAATGAGAAATTCTACTAACGAAAAAGCCCTCAATAGTAGGATGTGTGAATTTCTTGGGCTAATGCCTCTTCTTCCACTTGCCCTATCGGAGTTGGCACCTGAAACAGAATTTGAGACACAGGCAGGGTAACAGAAAGACACATAAGAGGTGAAAAGGATCAGAAGTAGCATTTTCCCCTCTATAACCTCTCATATTTTATAGCTCTACCTCATCAGAGTAAATGATCATACATGGTATAACCTTCAGGAGGTGAGTTTGCAGGTTGTCCTACATGACATGCTGTCAATCACTGTATAAATCATTGCTCTCTTGATTTTTCTCATGCTTGTATTCCAAATTAGACTTTCTCAGCAAAGCTGCTGTTCAATCTCAAAGAGGGTTAAATGATTTTCCAGCTGATCCTTGGCCACAGTTTCTTTCTATTCAGCTCAAAATAAGGGCCAAATCCAAGCCTGGCTCTGCGCCACCTGTTTTCAGTATTACTCGATAAGTTCCTTTCGTCTGGAAAAACCTTCAGATTTATCTTCCACTTCTCCCCCATAGAGAGATAACAGCCAAATCACAAGCGCCTTTGCTTGAACATGTGCGACTCAGATGGTTGTGAATCGTAGCGGGGCTCCATTTCCACACGCCGACTTACAAGACCCAAAGTCATTTGTTGTTTCCTACTTGTTAGACCCCCCAGTCCAGTCCAGCTATGACAATAATGGACTTAACAAGAACTCACTTTGTTGCTGATTAAGCATTGCCACCGCAGTCGCTGGGTTGCACAGCGATACATGCTGGTGTAGGGCTCTCCAGGGAAGCTCATGAGATTCCACCTACATCCGCGTATTCCAGATTTTTCCTCCCAGCCCAGCAAACTTGACAAAAACATTTTGATTTCTATTTAAGTGGGTTGTGACAAACTGTTCTCAACTGAGAGCAGGTCTCCAAAGATTTCTGCAGAGGATGTGAGCACGGCTCCCATGGTCAGACTAGCCCCAAAGGCTCACATCTGAGAGGGCATCCTCAGATTGGAAGCGCTTCACGGCCTTAGCAGAGCAGAATTGATTAAACAGTATGGCTGATTCACAGGAATGATAAAACCAGATTAGGCAGCAGGAAGGAAGAACTGATGGGAAGGCCAGATGTGAAAATCGCTTTCATTTACACAATACACAAGAATGGGCAAAAAATGCTACTGTAGGATGTGTCCTGTATCACATGAGTTGGTCAGAAAACATTTGCAGGATTGCTACAATACATCATTTCTCAAATTAATCAGTAAATTCCTGATACAACATATACTGAAGTCCATGGGAGAAAGCCTACTGCTTTCAGCATGCATTGGGACAGCCTGGAAGATTAATGCACAAACTTGCAATAGGACACAAGTAAAATGATATGCCTGCTTATAAAAGCAGTCATACCAAGCAGACTGTAAAATCAAATTGATGCACTAACACGCCATACAGCCTAAACAAAAAATGATATCCCTCGCTATCTAGTAATACTGCTGCATACATCTAGTGGGCATGATTAGGGTGTTATGAGGCAGTTACTTAGGTACACAAAATATAGCCAGAAGATTGTTATTTCTCATGAAAGTGGTTTTGGGTTGTTTGTTTTTAACATAGATGGTCAAATTTAGGTTTATTTTTGCAATACACTGCTGAGTTATTAAAGAAAGCATTGTATAGAGGTTAACTCAGAAGCCTGGGAATCAGGGAAAACACCCATTATTATGTGTGATTTGTGGTTTGTCTTTTGATCAGTAAAATGTGAGTAATGTCCCTTTGTTGAGGCCCTAATTCATTAAGATTTCTTACATGGCAATAAGACACACCGGTTGGGGAGGAATATGACTTACGAATGCTGCAAGTCAAAGTCTACCTGCTTGTTTTAAGGGATTTGATGCACAATCAGGTTGCTGCACTGTAAAGCGCTACCCCACTTTGGTTGACGGATAGTTACTGCCCATGTCTTACCCTTGTGTGAAAGCAAGGTAACTCCAGGCAGCTTGCTCCATCAACGCCGGGGTAAGCCTGGGCATACGACATTCCTGTGGTCCAGTCAATGGACAACAACTTGTTTCACAATGGCAACTTGTATTAAAGCCTTTAGCAATTATTTCTCATCAAAGCCTCTAGATAATTAAGTCCTCTCTCCAAATGAGTGCAACAGTTCATGCACGTTTCCCATTGCTGCCTTGTTAAGCTTGGTGACCTACATGAACGATGCTGCTGCAGCCTTCGACAAGCCTCCATCTCACAGACACACAAAAATGCCAGCCGTGTAATTACCCCTGAGCATCCATTTTGTGGCAGCCTTTGCACAACCATTATAGACACTGAACTCTTCAGCCTCAAAGATGATCCCACCAGGCTTGATGTGCACAATGGGGGGAATACTCACTTTTTCCCACCAGCCAGCAAAAATCAGAATTGCTGAGTGTAGATCCAGATGCAAAGGCATTGATGGCCCTTTGGCTAGTTTTCCATCTCCAGAAGGCTCTGTTATTTATCTCTGATCTGGTTGGGATTCATGTAATGCAACAGAAGTGAAAAATCTCTACTGTTCTTGCAAATAAATTGAGCCACCCTGTTGCCATGTCATACAAATTCATAAGGCGAGATTTGCTCTCAGTTTCACCTCTCCTTGCTCTGCATAGGTCTAGGAAGATCTGAGAGATCATTCAGTGAATGTCTGCAACTTACATCCACTCCATCTTAATGGCACCACAACCTACATATAACTAGAATTCCCCTACCGCCCCGCCCCCAGACACATTTTCTTTATTCACCTTCAAAATCTGAGTGGATGAGATATTACATTTGTCCAGATTTTTTCCTCTTTCTGCTGGCTGCCACATCGCTTGAATGCAAATGCACAAAATGGCTCGGAGGGTCCTGATGTGCCTGTGGCCACGAAGGCACCGTGTGAGCCCCTTCCTCCAGGAAAGCAATCCCTTTGTCACTGCTGACTGTGGATATCCAGAACGCCTGGCTGCTCTCTCAAGAGGATGTTTGCAACTGGGGGGTGGGGGGAAGAAAAAAAAAAAAAGCAGCAGCATGATTTATGCTCTGTCAGAAATTGAATTTTTTTTTAATTTATTTTTTAAAACACACTACATCTAGCCTGCTTGCTTTGCTTACAAACTCCTAATTTACCCAATTTTGGTTCAGAGTGATAGGTGAGGTTTCTTACAGGAAGAGGAACGGCTGGATTATAAACATGGCAGGGAAAAGATGCCCCATGCCCCACTGCAGCTACTGCTCCCTGCTCCGGATAACCCTCCCGAGTGACTCTGAACAAGGCACGAGTCCCACTTAGCAGGGAAGTATCCAAAAATCCCTGCACAAATGCACAGGTAATACAGGGCTGATACTTACAGAAAATCACTAACAACTGCAAACTGTCCAAATTCATCCCACCCTGGAAAAAGCACTCCCTTTGCTCCGTGATCCCCTGAGCATGAAGCGGAGCGAGCACACCTCCCTGCCCCTCGCCTGCCTTCCTCACAAAGCCCCCAGACGTCTCTCTCCCTGCTCACACTCTGCTATGCAAACTGCAAACTCACAGTTCAACCATCTTCCTAACGTTACCATGGTTTCCCAGGTCTCTTACCAAAGCTCATTCCTGCGTTGTAACCTAAAATGCTTTTCTTCAAGTCTGTAAGACATTCCTATGCATGGATTGCAGTCACGATCTTTTCTTTACCCAATAGTTGATTTATTAAAAATACCTAATCCCAATTGTGCCAGTTTCTCAAGAACACACCCCAATGACTTCTGAAGGAAGGGCAAGCCTATATAAAATATCAGAGATAGGATTTCACAGCCATAACAGCTAGAGCAGCATCAAATCTAGGGACATAATCACATTGAGTTCCTGATGATCCTTATAGTATGGGAGATTATTTAAAGTCATACATCTTTCAGATTTTTTTTTTTAATTTCATAACATTTGAAAGAAGCCACTCAAGCCTCTCAAACCAAGATTTCTGATGCAAGAACTCCACACCGCAGACCAAAAATAGCAGAATTATGAGCGCTAAAAGTGTCTAGCAAGGCTTTTTATTTTAATTCATATTTGAGAAAGGTTTCTAGCAGCTGGAGAAAGTAAGAGCTGTATTCATAAAACCCTTGGCTATTTGCCACACAAATGGTGCTTTTATTGAGCAGGGGGCAGGAGGGGGAATGGGGAATGTGCCTATTCCGCATCAGGAATGCATTTCTCCAATTCATAAATCCTCCCCCTCTCCCCCAGCTGACTAAAGGAAACCTTTCTCAGTTTGCCACTGAGATGAGAGAGGGCAAGAGTGATTCTCCAAGAGCGCCAGCCCCAGAAAGAGGCATTTCAGTTGAAACAACATGCTTATTAAAAACACACACACAAATAGGACTATGTGTTACAGCCTGACTGAGGGACTCTCAGAGCCAGCACAGACACCAGTGGGGACAAATCTCTCAAAGGTGCAGCCAACCCATCATACTAACAGCCTGCCATGAAGTGTAACATCCTGCCATAAATACATACAATTTTAAGGACAGGTCTGACGGTTTCCAGACTAAAATGCCCACTCAGACACAGGCAGGGCAAAAGAATAAGTTATGAAGATGGGGAACTGAAGCATGGAAAGATTGAGGGCTAAATAAAAGAAATAAATACCTAGATTGACTTCAAAACTGGCTGTTGAAGATGATACATAGACACAACTGAAAATGGGAACTAGAACTCCTGATTTCCCCCAAGCAAGACTTTGTCCTGAACTGCAGGTACCACAAGACACTAAAGATGCTTCTAAGACGTGGCCACCGAGGCGCTGGGGAATACCTGTACCTCAGGTTGTCCTGGGCTTAGTGAATTCACAGCTCAGTGCTGTTACAAATGGAGTAGCTGGGGTTAAGCAGAGAGGTCTAACTTTCAGCAGATTCCCAGGCAGGGAGCTTAAAAGTCAAAATTAAATAAAAGCCACCTAAACATTAGGGCTTGGCAGCAGGCAACTGAAAGGTTTGGATGGGGATTTTTAGACTTCAGCTCAGCTCCATCTCTCCCACTTTGAGCACCTCAACCCTTAACTGTGCGTAACCCTTGACAGCTCGCCCAGCATCCCACAGGGGTTTAACCCAAGGTCCTGGTCAAGACATGAACCAGGCGCTAGACGTGCAGGGACTGACCTCGCAGCATCCCTCCACCCCAGGCAGGAACATCTGCGCTCCACAGTCCCTTCCAAATAACAGATTCTGATCCTTCAACAAGCCTCACTTTAAGTATTTCTTCATTTCATACCATCTGTGTGTGGTTTAATTTTAGCCCTATTCTTGTCCTGGACATTGTGGACGTGGAGAACATGCTGTTCCACCCTGTTTGCAGTAATGCTCCAATACTGAGCAGCAATACAGACGGGGCAAGGAAATAGTGGACTAATTCTGCAAGGTCATAGAGCTTTAAATAGCATTTCGTATCAAGATCAAAAAAAAGCCTGGATCTACTGTACAGACAGCAGACCAAATCCTCAACTCTTCCTCAGTCTGTCCATGGAATAGATGCTCATAAGTCCAGACCGAAGGGTAAGGATAAACTTCAAACTCCTCCTCATCAGCAAGTGCTTTCCCAGCTGAGCTAATTAGGCAAAGCCAAGACAAGGTCTGCCAGCTCTCGCAGATTATGCCCTAAAAGAAAACATGCTTGGCAAGCCACTGAAAAAATGCTATAAGCAGCTCACATGGTCACTGCTTTTCCCTCCACACTGCTAGAAGTTATCTTTCAGGATTTGCTGCTGAGCTCCAGGTTATAAAGTTTCTGTAGGAATTATATTGCCCACAACTTGTAAAGAAAAGGAGGGTAAGACTGCATGGAAACAAAAAATATCCCCCACCTTTCCATATAGCTCACCTCATATCCATATTTTGCTTCACATTTGTGGACAAAGCCTAAAAGATTGATTCCATGGTTGCAGAAAAAGGACTATTGTACATATTTGCTTTAAACATGACCTCGAAACCCCCAAATAAACCACCACCTTAATCACAGAGCATATAAAAAAATAATGGGAAATCATTAGTATTAACTTCTAATGGGATGAAGAATCTAGTTACTCATTTGTGCCCTTAAAAAAACCTTATCCAGAAGTCTCATTTTCATGTAGGAGTAAGCCACTCAGAAAATATGTCCTTCTCTACCTGCTGGTTAGAGCATCTATGCACCCATTGCTTGCATATGCATGCTCTTTTCAGCAGCCCTCCTCATTAAATGCATGTTTATCATGTTGCATGCTTAAAGTGTTTTATTTTCAATGTAAGAAATACCACACTCCTTCCCCACTCTGACTCAGGGAGGGTTTTCAGCACACATTCCCACCAAAGCATCACATGTTGCCACACAGTCCAGATTTTCACTCAATACCAAAAAGAGACCAAAAGAGACTTTGGATCCATATGCACCACATTTTTGGAATAATATTTCCATAATTCATGTTTTTACATTATATTACAACAAGCTAATCACAAGATCGTTTTTGAATAACTAACACCCAGAAAAGTTAATTTCTAACACTGTAGTATGACAGTTCAACATCTGCTCTTGGCCAGTACATGGGGTTTGATAAATAACATCAGTTACATAACACAAATGGGAATTGCTTGGTTACAAATCTAATGTGCATAAGCCTCTGATGCATGTAGTTTCTCTAACATTCAAAAAAACCCATTTCACATGTCACAGTTTACCCTCTGCTGCATTATCTCATTAACTATCTCCTTTAAAAACAGACCAGGAAAGCAAATCCTACCGAAAATCCAGATTTAGGGCACTTTCAAGGGTTGTATGGCATGCCTCAGAACCTGAGCTTTTGTATAAACAGATGTACAATGTCCCTGGTCTTTCTTTGGTCACGTTGAACTGGAAAAATACAGCATCCTAACCTCTTCCCAAATGGGCCAAGAGATTCAGGATGCTGAGCTGAAGTCCTCTGACAGGTCAGACATGGCTCGAGATGTTCAGCTACGAGCCCTTCTGCAGGTTCAATGACGGTGACCAGCCAGCACTGAAACAGGCAGCACCCAGATTTGCCCAGGTGCCCTCCCAACCCTTCAGCATCTTGCTGTTTAGCCCTGCATTGCCAAAAAAGCCCCTTGCATATTGAGTGAAGGGATTTTGGTGCCCAAGAGGGGCATCAGCAAAATATGAGTGCATGGCACGAGCCTCTGCAAGAGCTGCAAGGGGCACCCATGTTTCTGTCCAGGACTCTGGCACCCTGTAAGGGGTGCAAAAAACATCTATGTTTCAGCATTCAGACCTAATTTCCACTGTAAATCCAGCCCTGGTAGCACACCAGGGAGAGCTGAGTGCCCCAAGTGAAGGGCTGAGCACCTTACGGCAGCTTTCCCCGTGCCATCACGTGGTCCCTGTCCGCGAGGAGGATGGAGGTGCAGCCAGCTCAGATGGGGGGGATCCGACTCGCAGCTGGCACTGGGGTGCAACAGGGGGCACAAGCAGCAAAGCAAGAGAGAACAAGCCCTGGCGGGATGTATTTAGTAAGTCCAAACCCAGAAAAAAATGACTGCTAACACACAGTGTCTGAAAAAGCAGAGACAACTGGCTACAAAGGAACCAAAGCCATGCGAGGATGCCCTCCCCTAAACAGAGACATATATCCTGCTGCTCAAACAAGGGATTTGTCAATGAGTAGGAAAAACGAAAAAAAGAAAAAAAGAAAAAGCCTGGAGATTGCAAACCACCCAGCCTCCAGCTGGACTGAACAGCACCCAGTCTACGTTTGATTTCCGTTTTAAATAAGCTGCAATGCTACTAGGCACAGACAGATCATTCAGAGATGAATGTAAGCAGAAGGAAGAGATTTCTGTCCTGCTTCACAGTCAAATACCATTTTGTGTGATCTACACCAAAAATAAAAACGCCACTTTGCCAGACACTGGAGTCTCCATCTCCTAGCAACACCTCCCCACCCAGCGTTCTACTCAAGACCCTTCAGCTCCTGCCTAGGAGCACGGCTCTGTTTCCCTGTGTGTGCAAATGAGATATATATAATATAGATACACATACACATATGTATACACACATGTATGTGTTTAGAAGCCAGAGGAAAATTAAGCAAATATCCTCAAGCCTGAGCCCTGGCACTGCTTTCCAGGAGCACACCAGGCTCTGCAGAACAACTGTTCTCAGCTCTCACTAACACTGAGGGGCGTGGAAGGTGCTCACCCACCGGGTGACGTGCTTGCTGCCAAGCAAGGGGCTTTCTATAGTCTCCTGTAAGCCTTAAGCCCCAAAAATATATCCTGTAAACTAAAAACCTGATTAATATTAATTCAATATTTCTAGTAAACAGCTTCTGTGTGTATAACAGGCTGTGGAAACTCTCATGATGCATCAGCTTGCTCTGAGATTTAGTTCCCAACTTTTAGGAAACAAGCAAGACGGCAAAATAGTACATCTACACATAGCAGCTCCTGCTAAACATATTTGTTTAACCATTTAAAAAATACCATTTGAGATCTCACCCTTTTGTTGTGGTGCTTCATTCAGGCAGAGTCAGGGCTTGCCAAGACTGGAAGCGGAGATCAAACAAACCCCACGTGCTTTTGTGAGCAAAGACAGAAGAGAGCCGCTGAGAACTTGCAAGGTAAAGACTTGCATGGACTGACACTCTTGCAGCTGCCTGAAGGAGACAGAGTTTTCTCAGGCTTTCCAGGAGGTAGCATTATTACTATCTTATCTAAAGTTTACTATTTTAAAATACTGTTTCTCTTATGCCTTCATGTACTATTGTTCTGATTGAACAGATACGGTTTCATTATACTACACATGGTTTTGTATTGCAGCAACCTTCTTGTTTCTACCCTGAGCTTGTTATTTTAGTTATTTATATCATTGGATTTGTTGAATCAAGTTGTCATTTTATTATTTATGATAGTACAGATGCATAGCCTGGTGATTATTTTATCAGGTATCTTTTGTTTATACACACTCCTGTTCCAGCTTTCCAAATAGCTCTTTACTACTTCAGAGCACGGATTGCATTTGTGACTGCCTTCTGCTACTTCATGTAGCTGAATAAGAAATGGAGAGATCAGAATTAACACTATTAAAATGTGGCAGGACTACTCTTCAAATATGCTAGACCAATTTCAGTGTTCAACCATGCTACTTGGGATGAGCATGCATTGCTTTTTTAATGTGAACTATTCATGCAGTCCAAAATTTACATCCTGTTTAGGAGATAATGGAGAACATCCTGCTTTCCTTAGGAAACCTTTTGGACTTTTGGCCAAATTGTCCATTGAGTGATTGCTTGAAAGAGAAATGGATCTGAGCCTCTGCACAAAAATCAAACCCCTTCCCCTAGCACAGCCCTCTGAGCTGAGGAACAGCTCCTGCTTTGCCTGAACTCTGCTCTGGAGACGCAGAGGTCCCAGGGCAGCATTCACAGGGGTCCTGTCATCCAGGCAAGAGGCAGCCGAGGTCACGGGATTGCAAAGCCAGGAGACCTTCACCTTACAGCAAACACACCCGCATCCACTGCTTGCCAGCCTCAGCTACCATGCAGCATGGCAAGGGCTTTCTTTTTTTGGGTTGCAGTTGTCTTTTCAATGAGTAAAAGGGGAACGCTTCATCACAGAAAAGAGTTGGGATCGCTAAATGGGTGTTTCCTTCAGAATAGGGTTTTCTTCCCCCCAAAGTACATTTCTAATGACAAGTTCTAGCAAGAAGTAGCCCACTTAGAGCAGCTGTGTTATTATTTAATATACAACATCATCCTACCCGACTGCAGGCTGTCCCAGGGCTGAAACGCTCAGGAATGGATAATGCTGTCATTAGGATGAGTTGCTAGCTCATGAGAAACAGCAGCTGACAGCACTGCCAAGATTCGGAGATGGTTTCAGCTGGCTGCACTGACTGCTGATGTTATTGATGTTTCCTTCCCCATATTAACACAGCTACTGACCCACAAGAAGGCTCCTGTAGCTGCTTTGCCAATTGAGAACTGCTCATCCACCATCACCCCCCAACACACTGCCCAGCAGCTGCTAGCAGTGGGCAGTGCCACCATCACCCCCAATTCAGCCCATCCCAACCACTCAGGACTTTACTTACACCGACTGGGTCTTCACTTCTCCCAGCCTGCAGACCAGGGTGCAGGGCAGCAAGGAGACATCTGTAAGTGCCATCTCCCTTCCTCAGCATGCAGGACCCAGGGCATGACACCACCCAACCAGGCAGGTCCTGACACCCACCATCCACCCCACAACCACCCTTTTCTTCTCCACAACACTTCCTTCCCCTGAAACCCACCACCCCAACACAACTCCCCACCCCTTCCACCCCCACCTGCCCATGTTATTTCATTACCATCAATCTCTTCTACCCACCCACCCCTTGTCTCCCAGCCCAAGGGAGAGCTGGGCCTTGCAAGGTGCGTGTGGGGCCCTGCTTCCCACCCCACAGCACATCCCTCTTGTGGAGATGTGCTCTACAGGCTGAACGCAACTTCCCTGGCCAGTGCCACTCCAAGCAAAATGTCACCAAAAGGAGGGCTCAACCCTAGGAAGGTGTGCCATAAGGGGGGGTGCACCCCAAGGACAGTGTCACTGCAAGCAGGTGTCACTTGGAGGAGGGTGTTGCTCTCAGGCACATGCTCTCCAAGGAGGGTACCACCTCCAAGCAGGTGCGCCCCAAAGAAGGTGCACAATAAGGGGAGTTCAACCCCAGTAAGGTGCACTGCAAGCAGGGTGCATCCCAAGGAGTTTCACTCACAGGCAGCTGCACCCCCCCCAGGCAGGTGTCACCCCAAGGTGGGTGCCACCCGCTGACCGATGCACCCTCTGACATGTGCCATCCCAGGCCACTGCACCATAAGGAGGGCGCACCCCCATAACAGTGTCCCCATCAAACGGATGCACCCCAAGTAAGGTGTACCCTAAGGGTGGTGTCACCCCAAAGACGCTGTCTCTCCCAGGCAGGGAGGGTGTACCCCCAGGACAGTGTCACCCAAGGGGGGGGTGTCCCTCCCAGGCAGGCGCACCCCAAGGAATGTCCAACCCACGCGGGGTGCCCCAGCAGAAGGGCCCGCCCCGAGGGGGGTGTCACCCCCAGGCAGACACCGCCCTAAAGGACTGTCCCCCCCAGGCAGGTGCACCCCAAACCGGAGGTGCACAGGCCCCCCCCCTCTCCCAACCTGGCATCCGCGGCGGGCGCGCCCCTCCCCGCCCCCGCGGCCGCGCAAGCCGCCTCCGCGCACCCAGCGCGGCCGCCGCTCCCCGCTGCGCACGCCCGGCCGCCGCCGCCGCTCCCGCCCGCCGGGCCGAGCTGAGCCGGGCCGAGCTGAGCCGAGCCGGCCCTGTGCATTGTGGTCCGTCAGCGGGGGGCGAACATGGCCGAGAAGCAGAAGCACGACGGGCGGGTGAAGATCGGCCACTACGTGCTGGGAGACACGCTGGGGGTCGGCACCTTCGGCAAAGTCAAGAGCTGAGTACCGCGGCCGCGGGGAGGGGGGCCGGGCTCGCTGGGCTGCGCACCCCTCCCCTACACACACACACACCACACACACACACACACACACACACATACCCCCCACCCCCCTCCTCCTCCTCCTCCGCGCCGGGCATCGCTTCCCCACGGCCACGCAGCATCCCCGGGGGGCGGCGGGCTGCGGGGGGGTGGGCGGAGCCCGGCGGCTCCCCGGTGGGCACGGGGTGGGAGGTGCCCCCTTCTCGGGGTAAGGGGAGGCGGGGGGAAGGGGTGGAAAAGGGCTGGAGGGGGGGGTCTCGGACGGCTGGTGGGAGATGCAGACCTCGCCCTGCTCTTGCCTGGTGCAGCCCCCCCGGTGCTCCGAGCGGGACCCACCAAAACTTTCCTCCCGAACTAGGAGGAAGGTGATGGGAAGGTTGGACAGCAAAGCAGGCGCTGACAGGCATCCTTCCCCCGCCGTGCCGAGGCTGTGGTCCCTGCCGCCCCTTCCTTTCCAAAGGGTGCTTCGTAGCCGGGTGGGTGTGAGGAACCGGCAGCGAAAGGGGTTTCTTCAGCTGCCCCTCTTGTACCTCACCCCGGGGCCGAGACCTGGGGCAGGCTCGGGCTGTACACAGGGATTCCTCTGTCGTACCTGCCAGGGTAGTTAAATCATATTTTCAAGGCGCCAGCTTTGCATTAGCTGACTGTAAGATTTCCAAATATTTGTAATTCTTTTCCCTGTGAATTCTGCCATTACGTGCAAATTTTATCTTTGAATCAAGATATTAGAAAAAAAAAATAAAAGCAACCAGAACCCAACCAAATTTGTTGTCTAAGCAAAATAAAGAGCTGTGACACCTGGTTGGAAAGGGGTTTAGCTCAAGCTGGGGGAGCAGCTGCCCAGCTCAGTGTCCCCCGGCCCCACCGGAAGGTTGCCCGCAGTGCTGTGGCCGGTCAAAGGGGTGATGTGCCCGCACTCAGCGAGTGGAGTTTTAAAATAAACCAAAATTGACAGCAGGGGAAAGAAACCACTGCAACCACTGGAGCTAAATCCACCTGTGACCATTAATCAGGGCCCTAAAAATATATTGCTGTGTTTAATCCCAAACCACAAATTTACTGACTAAAGAATTATCGGAATAAATACTTCTAACAGTGAGGACCATTTAAATCACTCATGTATACCAGCAGACCTCAAACAGTGCTCCAAAGGCATTTTTTTTTCTTGCAAACCAAATTAAGCCTGCCAACAATAGCCTTTTTTCCTGAACTACCTCTCAGGAGTAACTAGCACAAACACTCCCAACCCCACATATGACCCCACTTTGGTAAAAACTGACAATTTCCAAACAAACATTTCAAATAACATAAAAGAGATTTCCTAGCTCAAAATCCTTTATGGGTAAGTAGTACCCTTTATATATTTTTTTCCTTAATATTTTACCTACAACTGACAGGTGAAATTTGGATTTGAGATTGGAAACTGAGATGAAGAACATAGATCTCCTATTTATACAGAATTATAGCATTTTAATCAAGTGAGCTTTAGAAAAACCTGTATTCACCCTGTTTAGCAAGAAACATGAGAAAAGTTTGTTGAGATTTTTGTCTGATGGTTCAAGCTTTGTATATGGTGTGTATAGTAATTGCTTTTTCACTAAGAAGTCTGATGCCATCAGTGACATTTGTCGCTGGTATGTTTTCTTCAAACTCTGCCTTGCACAAGACTTTGTAAGAGGCACTTTTTCCTGCCTTACTCCTCAAGGTTAAGAAATCATACATTTTGATTGTTGAGGATTACAGTTATTAAGGAAATTTAAAAAAAAAACACAATGAAAGGAAGGATTTAGTGACAATGGGATACTAACCAGAGCTTGAATTTGTGGCTGGAGCTGATTAGTCACTTTGAGCCATCAGAAACCAAAGATAAGACAGAAAAGTCCCTGCTGCCCAGTTGGGATGTTCGTTCTGGCTCAGCACTGCTTGGGTCATCGGTGAACCGATCCTCCTAAAAACTAGCCAAACGCTGCAAGAAACTGTTAGTTTTAAGCCCATTCAGTTCCTTGATCTCATTTAGAGAAAGATCAAGGCACGGAAGGGAGCAAATAGGTTGGCGTACTAGGGCAGGATTTTGGGGATAATACTGAAATTCCAGCTGGAAGTGGTGATGAAAATACATCTGTTAGAGAGGAAGGTGGCAGGAGTTAATGTGGTAGATGGATAGGAGGTCTCATGCCAAGGGTCAATGTTACTACAGAGGATTATGCCAAATACAGGGAGAGCTGGTGATTGTTATTTTCCCTGTCCTCCAGGCCAAAGATAAGATTAATTTGCAGAAAATAGAACTGTGGAAATGATCTTGGATGTTGAGTTTAGTGAAGGAATGAAGGAAGGAGGTGGCATCTCTTCTGCTGGTGGTTGGTAAGAACAGATTAGACAAATTCCTGATGTGTTTGTCATGGGCACATCCCACCCTGCGGGTCCCCGAAGAGCTCTCCCGTGACCACAGCCCTCGCACAACAAGAGCTTAAATCAAAATCCAGTGGAGTAACACAAATATTTTTCCATGTGGTGCCATGCACGACATCCCTGGTGGCCACTTGGTGGTTTCTTACCCACATTTGTTGGCCACTAAGGTGATCAATTTGTGGTCCCTCAAGGACTGGCAGTGCTTGGGTTATGTTTACGTTGGTTATGATGGCACCTCCATGGGCTCAGGTCGGGGTCAGGTCCTGTTTTCCCAGGCACTGTACCATTGCTGCTGAATGACAAACCTTGCATTGGAGGGAAGATAAACTAAAAGAGACTGAACAGATGAAGGAAAGGGAAAGGAAGGATGATATAACATACAAGCAAGTGGTGCTAGGGCAGAATTAATACAGCCTTGCTAAATATATGCTTTGGATGGATTTCACTTTTAACTTTGGGCTAAGATAAGGGCCAGCACAGCTGATAGGAAAGGAGTTTTCTCTCCTCTCCCTAAACTTTTACATTTCCCTGGAGCATCTGCAATACTGTTAACTGCTTGTGCTACCTGAGCTGCATCAAACACACACACAGAGGTAGGCTTCATTGGTACCTGCTGTAAAAAAACATGCTGTCAAGGGATTTTAATGATTACAGTGTTATAAATACTATTCCTCCTCATTTTTTCTCTTACAAAAATAACTAAATTAGAAGGGTTTTCTTTCAGAAATTAATTCTATTGTATCTCTTCCCTTCTTTCCTTATCAGCATTTGATGCTGAAGCATTCTTGTGCCCAGGCAGTCACACGTGCAGGCAGATGGGGTAGCAGCTAAGGACGCTCACGCTGTGTCCTGTTTGGTGTTGCTTTTTGTAGTTTAGGGTCAGGGTTACCACCTAACCCTTATGGCTGATTTTTTTTTGCAGCCCAGTGTGCAATGCCGCTCCTCATCTCAGTGTCAAGTCCATCTCCCCTGCTCGCCCCAGCAGAGTCCTAGCTGCTGATTTTAAGCTGTGGTGGATCTTACCTGAGTACTTGTCACAAAAAAATAAGATGTATACTCAAACCCGCCTTTCTAATACTGCCGCTCAGCCCTCCCTCTTTCCCCATGTCTTTTAATCTGGGGAGGTAGTGAGAGGGAAGGAGGAGTCTTCCTCACCACTGCCTGAGACCACCATTGCCCATCCTTGGGGCAAGGAGAGGGACAAATCCATTAGAGACGAGCTGGACGAGCATCCCCTCCCATGCCTGTGGAGGCATGGGACCTGCCACTGCTCCTCATCCTGGGGCTGGATCATCCCACCAACGTGCTCCAGCCCATGGGGTCAGAGACTCCGTGAGCAGAGGGAAGGTTGTCCTTACTGCCCCATGTCAAAATTCCTGCATCTGCAGGCTGCAGCCGGAGAGACCCGAAAGGCTTAAAAGTCTCCCACCACATAGCAAATTATGTTCTCTCTTTGTCTCCATCTCTCAAGGCGTTAGAGTAGGCTTAACAAGCCACTGGGGACTGAAACAATAATATCTCTGTATCTAATGCTTACTGTAAGCAAAAGATGGATTACAAAATAGACTGTTTATTTTTAATTATTAATGTGTTTGAGCTAGCAAACCTTCACAGAGTTGCACATTGTTTGTCATGGATGGAAAGGAGATGAACTATTCGGCAATGGTATTAAAAACAATAATTATTCATTCCGGGCACAGCCATTCTTTTTTCCCCTAAGTACATAATAAAATTTTTTCAAAGCATGTACTAGGATAAGGCCGGAAAGGGCTGTCTTGAAACAAAGGATGTCAGAAATCAGGGTTTTCTTACTAGTTCAACAATAAACCTCTTTGCTTTGCTGTTCCTCAGTTTCCCAACTAATGGCTTAGTGTGTTATAATTCTTTAATGGAGCTGAATGAATCAAGGGCAGCTTTCAAAGTACAGCTTCTGGTGCTTCCAGGAAAGAGAGAGCAGAGGTATCGTAGTGCTATAGTTGACCAAATCAAATGCTGCTGATAAAAGACCAGATCTCAAAGACGTCTGCTGAAGTTGTCTTACAACCCTCTGTCGTGCATTCCCCAGCCTCCTCGGTGTAACATATACCATGCAAATACCATGACAGACTTGGCAAAGAGAGATCGGTGCCCTTTATAAGACTACTATTGGCACAACTTGGGGAGTATTTCTTGCAGTTGATGAAGAGGCTGTATTCCATCCCCCTTGCAAGCCCTAGTAAAGCTTGAGCTTGCTTTTGTAGCCCTTGCACACGTGCTGCTCTGCAGAGTCTTGCTCCAGCAAAGCCTCCCTGCTGTGGGGCAGGCCCAGCACTGTCCTGCTCTCCTCTCCCCAAGGATGCACCAGGGAAAATGCCTTCTGGGACTATTTACAGCACTCTCCTTCCACCGCACAAGAGGAATTATCTGCCTCCTCCAGCCCTCAGCTAATCCCCGAATTGCATCTATACTGCAAAGCTTAGTTTATTTTCATTTCATCTAGTAGTTCTAAGTATTGCGAGGAATAAAATGGACATGCAAAGTGCTGCTTTAATTTTCAAGGGCAGTAAAGTGTTTTATTTTTAGAATGCTCTTATTGAGGAAAGAATCTCCGGCAGGTCTTATCTGGTGGCTAATAATAGTGACCCGGCATGCCCCGAGTGGTGCCGACGCTGCTGCCCTGCCCTGCTTGCGCCGTTTGCTTCTGATCAGCTCATTAGAGCCTCCAAAATTACAGAGTCTAATAATGTAATAACAAGGTTTGCACATAATTATTAACTCCTTGCGTTCTATGTTATTACTGGAAGGGTAACGTTCATAATTAGAGAGCACAAATATTTACTGTAAGCAGGTTTTCTGTGCAGTCTTTAGAAAACCATCTGTATGTCACCGTCTTTAATATCACATTGGAAAATACTGAGAAGGGGTAGCTCATGGCCAGAGAAGCCTTTTAGATATAAACATCCAATTGACAATTTTGAAGCACTTTCTGCTGTTAACTTCAATATAAATCTTGCTTCCTAGGAGCTTTTTACTTTTTGTATAGTCTGATTATTGATCACAAATGGACCAAATGCTGAATTCCTTTCACATTATTGTTAAGTTAGTGCAATTTCCCCAGTGACAGTGGTGCTACTCCCAGTTTGTGGTTACTGTTTGTCCCTGTACACAGGAGAGAAGCATCAGCATCTCAATGCACCAAGTGCATATAATACAAATCCATACTGAAGTTTGTGTCTTTTCTAAATCCAGAACTTGCTCTTGCAGTACAGCAGTGTTCTTGCAGCTTGTCATCAAACCAAGAAGCATGCCTGAGAAAGTATAAATAGAAATTCATTTTAGTAATGCAAATCCTGCAGTCCTATTTTGGGCAGGGAAAATCCCTATATCATTTTTTTTAAAGAAGTGTGATGGTCTGGTTTTAAGACTGAGTTTATTAGGGATTTAATCAATCAGTGTGTTATGGTGGAGATTCTCCTCTGGCATTTAAATATATCTGTTTCTGATTGATCTAGCATTTACATGTTATAAATCCTTGCAAATCAGCTTTGGGTATGACCTCCTCCAATAACTCGCTCTGTTTTGTTTACTTGACTGTTTTTTGCAGATAAGTCCCCTCTCTTCTGTCTCCCACGACTCCACTGGGAAAACAATAAAGTGGAGACAAAAACAAGTTTACAATATTTCACGCCCTTGTCTTTTGTTTTTTTCCCTTCAAGAGTTGCTTTTTGCTTATAAATCACAGTGTCCTAAATTGCTTGTATGAATCTTGCTACTCTGTTTAATGACTTTGCAATGCTCTCTTTCTAATAGTTGGTGAACACCAGCTGACGGGGCACAAAGTAGCAGTAAAAATACTCAACAGACAGAAAATACGCAGCCTGGATGTGGTTGGGAAGATCAAACGAGAAATTCAAAACCTTAAACTCTTCCGACACCCTCATATTATCAAACTGTAAGTAGCCTTTCTGCCATGTGTTCAGCTTACTCCTCTGTCTGCAAAGACTTCACATACACAGTTGACTTGGTTTCAGGAGATGTCTTAGAGTAGTAGGAAATGTTAGGTATGTGGTCAAATTTTTGCATGTTAGAGCCAGACGTTGCTTTTCAAGAGTCTCCCAGTAACTTATGGGCGAACACAGCTGACCCTTGAGAAATGATGGAAGATGTTCCTTCCATTGGGAGTCTGAGTTATTGTAACAACCAGCAGATGGATGTTCCTGCACCAAGTTTTGCTCAGCTAAACCTGTCCAAGCTGTCCTCTATGCCATGCAGAGGCCATTATAAAGGCACATAGAGAGGGTCTGCGCTTTCCTGCATTGGGGTGCTATTATGAGATTTTGTGATGACCCTTTTTAGGCTTTGTATCTCCAGACTTAAAGCTGCTGAGAATTGTGCCTGAGGAATTGCAGCGCGGTCAGGCTCATAGAGTGAAGCCTTGGCCTGAAGTCAACAGGATTTATGTTTTAATGGCCTGATTATCCAGAGCTTAGAGGAACATTTTTTTAAATTTATTATTCAGACATAAGTTTTCAAAGTTGCCACTCTGATGAACCTGAATTTAAGTTGTAAATCAGCACCTGCACTCCAGCCTCTGGGATTCCTTCTCAATCCCCAGTTTGTGCAGCCAGTCCACATTAATGAGGCACTTGATAATATCTTTGGCATTTCTGTAAAAGAAAGCTGTTGAATGGTAACTGCAAGGATAAGTTGACATTTAGGTCAGCCTTAAAACTGGCATGAGATATAGCAAATACCTGGGACTTAGAGGCAAGGGAAAACAAATTCTCTCTACAGTTAAATAACTAACCATGTAGCCACTGTTGACTTTAGAGTAACTTCACAGTTCCATGGATTTATTGGAGAACAGATTGGTATTATTTCACTAAAAAGCCAGCAAGAGTCCTCAGCTGTGTACCCAGCATCCTGCAAGTTAAGTCCTGGTCACCCATTTCTCAAAGTATTAAAGCCTAAAAATTAAACCCAGTTTAATAATATCAGTGTCCTATGGTACATACTGTAATCATGAAATACAAAGATTAAGAAAAGAGGTGAGGAGGAGACCATGGTACATAAACCTCGTCTTTCAATAGCTTTTTACATGTATATAAAAGAAGTGGTGGCCTAACTAGCAATAACTTAGATGTCCGGGTCCAATTCAGAAAAATTAGGTCGATCCTATTGAACTTTATGAGACTATCTCCTGTTCACTTGCTGATCTCTGAAAATTGTTTGAAATCTGTTTGTTTCAAATTACAACCCATGGAAATTCAGCTGTGAAAAAAAAAAAAAAAAAGGCAAGCAACAATGTGTCTGAAATAAAACAGAGTGGGGTCTCAGCTGGTGCTGGTATGAATTCCTGTAGCTGCATTGGATTTGGCTGATCACTGGCAGTTTATACCAGCTGGGACACTGAAATGCCCTTGCAGCGCTCAGGGATCATTTTGAATGAAAATGGAGAATACATTTGCAAGTCAAGGGTGATACTCTTTTTTTTTTTTTTTCTTTTTTTCCCCCCCTCTATTCTCAAATATAGAGGGATTTTATATTTGAAAAAATAACTTTTTGGGGTGCTTGTCTTTGTTTCTATACCTTTCCAAAAGGAGCTCCCTCTAGTGTCTAGAGTTCTTTATCTTCTTTATCCTTGATATGAGAGAAACCAAATATACCCCCTCCCTGCCCCCAGCTAACGAAGCCTTCATTTCTAAAGCTGTTGTTGCAGATCTTAGCCAAAATGGAAATTTGAAAGTCAGGACAGTCCTAAATGTGATAGGATTGTCTGGCAGAGATTTCAGAGGATTATTTAAAAGCTTGAAGGAAAACCGTAGGTCTGTAAAAGAGATCCTTTCATAGACAAGTGAAAGATTATACTCGAAATAAGAGATGGCTTTTCAGAAGTGGAAAGTAATTATAAATGCAAGATCCAAACAGATGCTTATTTTGAGGGCTGACGTGAAGCTAATAATCTGTTTAAAAGACTTTCCCTGTTCTTAATTACTTTTTTTTTCTAAATACACTTGTGTTTTTGAAGGTACCAGGTCATCAGCACGCCAACAGACTTCTTCATGGTTATGGAATACGTATCTGGTGGTGAATTATTTGATTACATCTGTAAGCATGGACGTGTAAGTGCCAGTACTGTGTCAGCCCAAACACTTGTGTGGGAAGACGATGGTGTTTAGAAGCAAAACGACTGCTAAAGGGAACGTGGTTAAGGTTAAGGCCCAAAATAGAAGTTGCTTCACAGCAATCCCATCTGGAGTGTCTTGTACATGGCTTGCACAAAAGTTGCGTGCGAATTTTTTGCAACGTTCTCTGATTTTGATACGCAAACTAAAATATCCAAGGTAACGTGTTGCTTAGTGCAAATACTTGGAAAATTAGCATATCTTTATAATTTTTAGCTATGTATTGCCTGTCAAAACCCCCATGGTTCAGCAACAAATTTACGGCATTGGGGGGGAAGAACACTCAGTGTGGTCTCCATCCCAGTCATTCACCTCCCTCAGACTTCCCCTTGGCTCCACATCAGGTTTTTTGAAGAGGATGTGGCTTATCTGAACAACATTTTCAAATGCCAGTAATCCTGCTGGGTATAAATCACCTGAGGCATAGGTTGAGCCCATGAAATGTGATATTATGGTTACAAAGAAAATCACTAGTGTCTGCCCTGTGGACATCCTCATAGGCAGGGAGCAATCGCAGGGCAAGGAGACAAAAACGGGCTGAAGTGGACATACAGAATAAGGCTTCAGGTGAAGGATCAGTCCATCATACGTTTCCTCTCTGTACTACAAAAATCAATACATTCACAATAAATTGGTTTAGATTAGCGCAGTGGTCGATGGAGCTGACTCCATTTACTTTTCTACGTACAGTTTTGATTTCCAGCACATTTTACCCATCTGGATCTTTTCAGTGACTAATTTGGATCCTTTCTGAACTTTTGCATTCAGAAACTAGGTTTTTCATGAAGAGTCATCAGTAAAAATAATCAGTCTCCTCATCATTTTAAAGATAATTTCTCTAATATAGCTCATACAACTTTATAGCTAATATAGCTATATAGCTAATTAAAGTAATCACAGTATTCCACCTTTAGTTTTTTTTCTAAAGCCATCTGTCCATGAGGAATTGCTCCCTGCAGCATCCTCTGCGGTGTTTTGTCCAGCCTCGGTCTGTATGTGCTGTGTAGCAGAACTGGTCCCATTGGGACAGAAAGCCATGGCCTCATAGGTGCCACCAATAAGTTCGTCTTGATAGCTCAGGTAAATTTAGGTTTCTAATTTCGTCTCTGGGCTGTATCATTTACAAACACTAGCACATTATATAATGCAAGGGGGGAAATCTGCTTTATTTGCTGCTTCTGGTCACAAGCACGCTGTAATCTTCTCTCTGCACCCTGGAACATTTTGGCTCCTTGCTAAGTCAAACCTTCCCTTGCCAGCTCTGCACGCAGACCAACCTTCAGGACTATGTCCCCTTGCACCCATAGGTTGAAGAGGCAGAAGCTCGACGCCTTTTCCAGCAGATTCTCTCCGCGGTGGATTACTGCCACAGACACATGGTTGTCCACCGAGACCTGAAACCGGAGAACGTGCTGCTGGACGCGCACATGAATGCAAAGATAGCTGATTTTGGTATGTGACCCCAGCAGCATTCCAGAAATGCAGCCAGCTCCGAGGCGCTTGCTGGAGCGTGTCCGTGTAGCATGCCTTACAAAACCCAGAGCCTGTTTTCCTAACCACTAGCAGTTGCTTTACCTGAAAAGCCCACAGTTATAAACACCGGCCTTTTTGCAGAAGCAGGGATTACTTATTGTAAGCTGCTTCTGTACTGGCGTTAAGAATGGAGCAGCAAAGTAATTTGCAAATCTTCACTATGTTTTAGTATAATCACCTAATATAAAGATTTAGCTAATTTATGTTTAAGACAGACTCGGTGCAGTTAATTCCAGGGTAAGCTGGCTGTGTGTGTTTATTTTCATGCGTGTTCTCCGTTTGGCCATGTGCTCTTGGCCTCACTTCATTTTACAAATGAGCAGTAACAGGAGTCTTTAAGTGGCATTACTGATTGAAATCCATTGAAATAGCTGGGCTACCTGCTTGGTCCCTGTGAGTCCTTTCTGGCGTAAAGTTCCTTCTGATAAATTCTTTTGAAGATTACTAATTTCATAACCCCACGCAATTCCCATATAAAGTAAGTGCTCTGGGATGAATTATGTCTCTTTTCCTCTGTGCTCTGGGATTTGCAATTTAAAGAAGTGAAATTAGACTAGAGTGAATATTCCTTGGTTGGATGTGAAAATAATAACAATAATAATAGTAGTTATTATTATTTGCAATTATTATTATTTGCAAATCAGCTCAAAGGAGTCTATCTAAATTGTGGCAACAGTTCCCCTCCAAATATCCCCCTCCACTTGCTATACCTCTCCTCCTGTGTGTGACACGGGAATCCTCTGTGGCTGGACCTTCACATCAGACTTCAATATGTAGTGAACATCTTGTTTTTAGGATTGTCCAACATGATGTCAGATGGCGAGTTTCTACGCACCAGCTGTGGTTCCCCAAATTATGCAGCCCCTGAAGTCATCTCTGGAAGGTAGGACATTCCGCTTCTAATCAGAACCTATGTGAGCACATGGTCTTTAAATTTGTTCATTGGATTGGAAACATCTTTGCACATCTAGTAAAAGCAGCTGAATCCTTCCAGCCTGTGTTTTATGTCTGGGTGAATCTGCTGGCAGAAATCCGAAAGTTTTCTTGGTTATTACATTTCTCAATAGCTGTAATAGTAAACCATGTTTTGCTAAAGTTGTTTACTTTGGAGGAATTATTGATAGCAGATGTTGACTGCTTATATTGCTAATTAAAGAGGGTGAAAATTACTCTTTGGATGCAAATACTGAGGTTTCAGATGAAAAGGCTTTTCCAGGCCACTGCCTTCTCTCCTGCCCACCTATAGTATAAAACACAGTGTTAATGAGGAAAACCATTCGCTACAGAAGAATAAGGAAGATCTTTAATCACTTCCCTACACTGCTGAACTCTTGCACTGAAAATACTTGTCTTCTTGTTTCTTAAGCTAGGGGTTTTGTTTGTGACAGTAGGTTCAACCATCATAACTTTGTTTTGAATTGATGAATTGAATTGACAAACTTCCAGTGAAGTTGCATCTCTCAGCGTGCAACAGCTGTACAACACATGGCATGTTGAATGCACTCTGCAAGGTTGACTTGGACTTTTCCATGTTGATACAGAAGTGTTACCTCCTATATTTTACTGTCAGGAACCTGAGTTACATAGAATGTACTTATTTCCCTAACTCTCTCTATAATAGCATAGTAAGGATTGCAAATACAGATTTTCAAACTTTCAGGCCTCTGTATGGTCCTTCAAACTACCCATCTTGTTATCTGCCCCATATTTTTGAATCGCCCTTTGCATGAGCATTAGTTTTCCTAGTCCAGCGTATTTTTGCCTATAACTGTAGCTTTTAAATACAACATTTTGTTCAAAGTGTGTTTGCTGTGATTATGATTATTTTATCCCTGTTTACACCAGTGTGAGTGTTGGCAGAGTATCCTAGGAATTAGACCAGCATCCAAAAACCCTGTTGTGACTACAGCTCCACATGTGAAAGCAAGTAAATCCTCATTGTCAAGAGGGGGACAAAGCCAGGAACAATACCGTGATTCCAAAAAAATATTATTTCCATGTACTTTACTGAAAAGGCCAGAAGCACATTTTTTTCTGTTTGTATAGGAGACAAGGCACATGGCAGATTAACAAGAAGGATTTAGTCCCTGTATGCAGAAACTGATTGTTCCAAGGGTACAGGCAATACAGCTTATTAACAACAAAAGTAAGAGAGAAAAACAAAGCCAAGCCTACATGTTGCACTTCTTCACTGCCTACTGCTGCAGCCCTACCGCATCAGTACCGCTTACAGTATCAGTGATGCTTGAGTTTGATACCCCTGATTAATATGCCAGGCTGTCCTCTTCTCAGAGCTATAGCAGCGTACGAGAGCTGCGTTTGTGGGGGAGAGGCACGGTCTGCTGTGCCGGCAGCGGGATGAATGCCTTGTTGGTGGGTGTGCAGGGCAGCGCTGAGCTGGTTCCCGGCTCCGGCTGCCTTTGCTGGGTAGAGCACAAAAGCAGTAGAGCATGACAGCTCAGGTTTCAGAGTCATAAAAGTGCATCTCATTTGGGCTTAAAAGTCCAATCAACTGTTCAGGCAATGCAGTTATCAGTAAAAGAATCAGGCTTTCTATCTGTTGGAATCGGGCATGGAGGCAGGTCCAAGGGGACATCTAGCTAATGGTCTGCATTTCCAAATTGGCTTTGCTGCTGTCCCTGGCCTCAGCAGGGAAAGTCTCACCCTTGGAGAAGCAGAACTAGTGTTTTGGTGGTGTTCAGAGAGTGGTTGCATGCATGACTGGTGCTTTTTGTACTCTGGTGAGTCTGCAGTGATGCTCTTCCGGAGGAGCAAGTGCAGGATGCTGAGGTTTCATGAAGAGACTTCTGTATTTTCATTTCAACCTCTGTATTTTGGTAGGGTTTTACAGCCCAAGGGTAAGCACTGCCTTCCAAAATCTCTGAGAAAGCATCAGTTGTAGCAAAAAGAGATAAACAAATCGAGCAAGCAAGCAGCAGCAAAACCCATATATTTGGGGTGTCCTGACTTGGTGATGCCAGGAAGCACATTAGCAGCTTGTCAGAAGTGGGAGCTCTTGCATACCAGCACATAAACTTCAACCGAAAATAAACACTCAGAGGTGTAGTATCTGCTGTCGTTTAATCTGCCTCGCTGAATGAATAGAAATTGCTGGCTGAGCCCTTGGGGCAAAGGACAAACAGCCTGACAGAGCTCTTGGAAGTGTGGGGTTTGGCTTTTTGGAAGGTCTGGCAGAGGCAGTGATGTATATGGCTGTCCAGAGGAGCGTGGGCAGCCAGCACCAGCTCTCCTGTGTCATTTTCCCTTGCCCCTGAGTGATTTTGTCTTAGGCAGGTTTGGTTGTGGGCACTGGCACGAGCAGCCCCAGCGTGGGCTGCAGCTCTGGCCCAGATGGAGCTGGCAGCAGGTACCAGCTTACCCAGTGGGACCTGCACCCTAACTAAGGAGAGAAGGATGGGGGGGTGACACCTTTCTCCTGCCCTTACCTTTGCACAGGCTGTACGCTGGCCCGGAGGTGGACATCTGGAGCTGTGGCGTTATCCTCTACGCCCTTCTCTGCGGCACTCTGCCTTTTGATGACGAGCACGTCCCCACCCTCTTCAAGAAGATCCGAGGAGGTGTGTTTTACATCCCTGAATACCTCAACCGCTCCGTTGCCACTCTCCTCATGCACATGCTGCAGGTTGACCCTCTCAAGCGAGCAACCATCAAGGACATCAGGTCAGCCCAGGTGGGATGGGGTGGGCTGGCTGTGTTCAGGGGGCTCCAGCATACCCGTGGCTGTCCTGGGGGTCACCCAGTGGCAGGTGGGCAGGCTGATTTACAGGAGTAGTCAGCTAATCCAGCTGCTTTTTGTCCCAAATGATTCAAAGAGCACTCCTGCACCCTTCTGTGCTGATGGAGAGGTGGGTGCTGCTGGCTGGCAGCATGTGATGATGAACAGGGTGATGATTTTATATATATTTTATATTTATATAAAATGCTATTTTATTGCATTATAAAATAGCCTTAAAAATCTTTTAATAGTGCTTAGCAAAGCCAGCTGTATCATGCAATAATCCTAAGAACTTAATATCCACCAGCCATTTTCCATGACTTTATTTCAAGACCACCTCCGTCTGCGTACCAGCTCAGAATAAGAGGATAATTATTGTACTTAGTGTCTGTCCAATAAAAAAGGAGAAGAAACACAAGAATTACTAATTTAATCTGTAAATACCAGATGTAGTTTAAAACATGAGCAAATGGTTCATTTTTAAATGCAGCACAGTTTTCGTGTCTAGTCAGAGTACAGTGCCCATGAACCTTTTATCTGCATTCATCACTGTGGAAATTCAAGGTAAAGGGAACAACTGGGCCCTTACGCAGGTATTTGTGCCTGCAGAGATCATTAAAAGTTCATGGCTGGTAGTAGGACTTCAAAATTCTCACAGTCTGAGCCATTTCAGAAACATTTTGTAAAACTAGAGCCTGATATGCATTTTATGAAATTTATAGTAATCCTTACATCTAGCTGATGTGCTAAGCATATACACAAATGTTACTAGGACTTTCAGTTCTCAGGTTTTTAATGCATTTGCAATGGAAGGGCTTAATTTTACCCTTCAAGTAAAACCAAGTAAAATGCCTTTTTTATTTCTTAATTCCTTAAGACTAGAAGATTTAATTACATGTTAGAGCAGCAGCACATGTGGTGAGATTACAGTTGATATATAGAACCTATAGACAAGGCTCTCTATGGCACTTAGCCACTTAATTATCATTGGCTTCATTGTAAATTGATAGGAATCAGGTGTGTGGATAGCTTTGATGCTCTGTATCTCTATCAGACCCATAGTAATCAAAAACCATGAGCATCTCATAAGTGCTGAGGTCTTACTTCAAAGCCAAGTGAGCAAGCAGCCATGCTTGCCAAGTGTCATAGCTGTTGCAATACTGGGGCGACTGTGCAGGGCTGGGTTGAACTTCCCAGTCTGCAGCTGAGGATTAGTCTTGTCTAGACCAAGCAAGGGACTGGTGGCAGTGGTTGCCCCAGTTTGCCTTCCACAGAGCTCATGGTGGCTCCTCCCTGCCTTTCCCCAGGGAACACGAGTGGTTTAAGGAGGAGCTGCCCAGTTACCTGTTCCCAGAGGATCCTTCTTACGACGCCACCGTCATCGATGATGATGCAGTTCGGGAAGTTTGCGAGAAGTTTGAATGCACGGAGTCGGAGGTGATGAACAGCCTGTACAGCGGTGACCCTCAGGACCAGCTGGCAGTGGCTTACCACCTTGTCATCGACAACCGGAGGATCATGAACCAAGCCAGTGAGTTCTACCTCGCCTCCAGCCCCCCCACCGGCTCCTTCATGGACGACAGCGCCATGCACATCCCTCCTGGGGTGAAGCCGCACCCCGAGCGGATGCCGCCGTTGGTAGCGGACAGCCCCAAAGCGCGATGTCCTTTGGATGCCCTCAACACCACGAAGCCAAAACCCCTGACTGTCAAAAAGGCCAAGTGGCACCTGGGAATCCGCAGCCAGAGCAAACCCTATGACATTATGGCCGAGGTGTACCGTGCTATGAAACAGCTGGACTTTGAGTGGAAGGTAGGGAACGTGGTGCTTCGTGGTGGTTTTCAAGGGTCTTTTTTTCATGAGCTGAATTGCTCTGGGAGGTTAATAAGTGGGTACAGCCTCACTCGTTTCCAAATAAATGCCCACACCTTGTGATTATCCCTGTTATTTCTCATGAATACAAACACAGTGAATTAAGATGCTAGCTGTGGTTCAGTATCTGTGGTGTTTATTTATGGCATGAAATAAGAGTTTTCTTTCTGAATTCTCTAAGCCTCTGACTGGAAAGGTGATTCTGCCTTGTTCAGCTGCAGGGATAAGAGGAGCCAGTCACATTTCTAATTTTAGGGACTAATTCCTTGCGAGGTCATCTCGAGTGCTTCTGAGCAGAGTAACTCGTGTTATTTCTGCTTGGGTCCTAGCAGCCATGTGTGCTGAAATGGCACGATATGCATCTTCTTAAAAGATGCACACATGAGGGACAGCGGGGCATTGGGGGCAGGAGCTTGTACCGTTGATGTGGTGGCACTTTCCTCAATGGAGATGGAGTGGTGCTCATGGACCAGATGTGCTTTCACTTACTGCTTCCCCTGTTTAGGGCTCAGCTTCTTGAAGCTTAATTTAAACCCAGATGACATTTAGTTGACAGCACTCACTTCAGATATATCTTCAGAGCTATACAGCATTTAGTCACAGTCTTTTTCAAAGTCTGATTAATAAATCCCTAAGTTAGGCTTTAATATTTGCTCCTGAGCCTGATTCCCTAAATCTCGGTGCAGTCACTGATGTGAGCTCTTCTGACTCATGGCCTTTCGCAGCAGGCTTTTGCGAGCATCAGGAGCAAGGTGAGAATTTCAGCCCAGATCATCAGCAGAGGTGATACACTCCTCACTCCAAGTCCCAAGGGTTGTATGATGTGAATGTCACTGTGCTGCTTCTTCAAAGCCTCCTATCTCCTGCTTATTTTTGATGATATGACGTATTTAAAGCCAAGTAGTGCCCAGAAACCTGATTTCGCTGCACCAGCCAGGAGATGGGCTGTCTCCAGATGTATATGCCTACACCAGCCAGACATTTGTTAGCTGCATGGTTTTACAGAGAGCGAACAAATCTGATGTATTTCTGGTACAGCTTCACAAACCAAGTCAGCCCAACGTCTTCATGTAGGCAGTGGAGCTTATTTTGTACGAAGAGGTTTCACAATAGTCTTTCCCACCCTAAGAATAGCTTCAGATGTGACTCTTCATCGAACTAGTTCTCCCATCCGCGCAATTGCTTCGTAAATATAGCACAGAGAAAAGATCTCATTGCAAATGAGATGCAACAGATTGTGGGGTGGGAAGCGGCAAGAGAAAATACACAGCTCGAGGCTGATTCATGAACACTGAATTTAGCTGTGACGATGGGAGAGGTTACTCTCCCCAGCTGCCCAGCCTGCCCTGGTTTCGTGGGCACAGTCCTTGTACGCGGGTCCGTGACTGGACTTTTTGGCTCATATGGCCCTTGCTGCTGGTGAGGGAGGAGCAAACATCAATTTGGTGCCTGACAGACGGGTCATGGCAGCTTCATCTGCAGCAGCTGGTGAATCAGAAGCATTTTTAAAGACAGAAGGAAATAGGATATGAAGCCGTTTGCTTAATTTTGTAGGCATTGTTGTTTCTAGAAACTGTGTTTTTCTCAGAAGATGTCTTGCTAGTATTTAGGAAAAAATAATGAAAAAAATGTTCTTCTTACCACTTTGAATCTTACTCCTGAAAGCAAGTTTCCCGTTGCAGGTGGTGAACTCCTACCACCTCAGAGTGCGCCGCAAGAACCCGGTGACAGGCAATTACGTGAAGATGAGCCTGCAGCTCTACCAAGTTGACAACCGCAGCTATCTCTTGGACTTCAAAAGCATAGATGGTAAGCAGGAAATGGTGCAACATGAGATGTAAAACACATAAAGTGGCAAATCTGGCAGTTTAAAAAAAAATATTTAAAAACCATTCTTTGCATTTTGAAATGCTTATGCAGCTATTTCAAGTCAGTGAAAGCCCATTTGATCCATTTGTCTCCACTACTCTTACTAGTTCCTTACCAAACATGCCTTGCAGATGCCAAACTAATGCCACTTTTTCTTTTTTCTTTTCTTTTTCTATATTCCAGACGACGTGATGGAGCAGAGATCCGGCTCGTCCACGCCGCAGCGCTCCTGCTCCGCTGCTGGCTTGCACCGTCCGAGGCTGAGCATCGATGCTGCCGCGGCCACCGAGTGCCAGTCGCTGATGGGCTCTCTGAGCGGCTCCTTCGTCGGCAGCATCCCCTCGGTGACGCCGCGCCTGGGGAGCCACACCATGGACTTCTTCGAGATGTGCGCCAGCCTCATCATGGCCCTGGCTCGCTGACGGGCGGCACTGAGGCACCGGTCCCTCTGCACATGGTATTGCACTGTGAGGATCTGGTCCGGCTTGTCCGTTCCTTGTTTCTTCTGCTTCGTTCCTCCTCCTCCTCCTCTGCCCCTCACCGCTCCATAGCCTGTGACACATGGCCAATTCCAGATCCAAAACATACTCCCCTCTAACAAGGCACTGAGGAAATTAACTTCATTTCACTCGTGGTGAAATGTATCCAATACCCTTTTTTTTCTTAGTGAACTGAATGGGAAATGCTGGCATGGCTGTAGAGTAGCAAATGTATTACTGAGTTTTTGGAAAACACCTCCCCCCTGGTTCATCCTGAGTTAACAGAGCCATGGCCAAGCTTTCTGCGATGTAGGTAGCATGCAGTGAGGTTGATGTTGTATCCCCTTTGCTGTGCAGAGCAGGGGCAGGATGGGCTGAGCCAGGTCAGAGGGGTCGGCCAGGAGCTACGTGAAACAGAGTGGAGGGGTAATGAAGTAGCTCTGCAGCGTTTGCACCTAGGTGCTGGTGGGGCTGCTGGCCTCTGGTAACACTTTCCTCCTAAAACTAGCAGCTGCTTAGGTGCTTCTGCACTAGTGCAATATGCCATCCCTCCCTTCTGTTTTTTTTCCCCCTGCTAAAGATGAGGAGGGAAGGTGGGAAGTGCAAAGGTCCTGTTGCAAACGTGCCATGGGAAAGCCTCCACGTGTCAAGTCTTTGCAGAGGAGTGTGCCATAAGGTGTTTTATTTCCTGCTTCTGATAGTCTCAGATAGCACTGACCTGTTCACCACATTCAGAGCTGAAGGCTGCTTGCCTTTTTTTCAGCCCTTAATCGTCACCCTGCTCCAACCCGCTCACCCTCCCCTGCCGCACCGCCAGCTCCAGGGGCTGAATCCCAAGCAGGATTCAGATGAGCCACGGACTGAGGGCAGGATGCCGATGAGCCACCCGAAAACCCAGCCCTTTGCCCATGCTTCGCCCAAGGGTGGGAATCATCACTGCCGGGTGAGAGCCGGCAGCATCGCCCAGCTCCGAAGCATTTACCTCTCACCTTTCCCATAGGAACCTTCGCCTGTTGTCACCACCCCAAAATCGCTGCCAAATCTGCCTTCCCCACCTTCCCTGCTCGCGGCTTTGCGCTGCCGGAGACTCGCTTTTCATGCCGAAGGGCTCTCCTGTCCTGCTGCTGCTCACCGGACTGTGACCTCCGCTGATAAGGCAGGGATATCTGAATTCAGAGTTTTACTGTTTCTTTACTACTGGCTATCTGAAGGATAGGATTTTATTTTTTAAGACAAACTATGGGGTTTTTTAAGGTTAAATTCTTGTTATTCAAGGGTAGACTCTAATGCACGTGTGACTTCTTTGTTTAAAAGAATTATTATTTTTTATTACACAGGCTTAATCTAATGGGCAGCGTTGGCATCTGCTTGGCTTTGCTATGGTATTTAATTCCGTTTACTTGATTGCGAAGGAGCATAATAGTCTAATCAGTCAAGGAACAAATGCTTTATGAAAACTTTGCCAAAAAAATCCTGGGTGGTTTTCTTTTCTTTTTTTTCTTTTTTTGTGTTTTGTTTTAAGAAACAAAGCAAAGGAGAACTTTTGCTGGTCCCAGGTCATTCAACTTTAAAAAAAATTTAATCCGTCTTTTTGATAGCTTCTTATAACCCATTGAGGTTTTTTGCTAGTTTTTTTTGTACAGTTGCACTTTAATTTATACTTTCTGCAAGTTTCTATGAGAAGCAAGGAAGAGAACAACACATTAAGCCTTTTGTACTAATCATTTTAAGTAATGAAGACAAATACGGGATATTTTTGCCATCTACTGGCAGTTAAATGGACATTTTCAGCTTGAAGTCCCTTTTTTTTAAAAACACAAAATTGCCTTACTTTTGTTACAGATTACGCTTGGATTCTCACTAACGTGACTTTACAGCTCCAATTTTTCCAGAAGTCGCACAAAGTAGAAAGCTTCCAAAAAAAATCAGTTTTGCTGTTAAGTTCTCTTACACTAAATCCAACACAGCAGTTGTTGGATTATAAACCCGGCAGCAGAACAATTTTGTCTTTAAAAGAAATACTGGAAATATTTGTAGTACTCCTAGGTTTTGTAATGAGCTTTTTATTATATTATCATTATTAAATAAATACTCTGGGGTGGAGGATGGCTTTGGTACTGTGCCTGGTGGCTATCAGATGATGCGTGTCTCCAGTGCTGTGGTGTGAGCAGGTCATGCCTGGTGAGGATGGAGTATCCAAACTCATGCATGCAAAAAAACCCACCCCAGAGCCAAAGCTGAGCAGCACCCAGCTCTTCAGCAGCTTTCGGATCAGTGCTGAGACACGAGCAAATGCTTTGCCCTAAATGGTTTTGGGTGCTGGAGATAAGCCCCTTTGGAAAGGAGCAGGAGAGGGCGGCTGAGCGGCCGTAGGGACAGACATTAACTTCCATTGAGGAAACAGCTATGTGTGTCCATACCCACACCATGAAGTGTATTTGAAATGTAAAAGGCTGTTTAAATCATCACTCACAACTGAGCGTCTTGCCAAGTCGCTTGTCCTGGAAACACCGGTAGCCCCGTTGATAAGGGACTGGTGCGTTAGATCTAATCTGTGGTTCAGAAGCATGTAGATGTACAGATGTCTTGCCTTAAAATGACACTTGTCCTCTGGGATTTCCTACCCAGCAGAACTAACAGTATTAAACAGCAGCAAATGCCCTTGGGAGGAAATATTTGCTTCCTGGAGGCAGGTGGAATTTCTAGGTGGTAGGATAAGCTCTTGTGGCACTTGGCATCTTTTCAGACCCATGCAAACATTAACTCATCTATGGATCTGCAAAACCAGTGCTGTCTAGAAGGCACTAAGAGTGGCTCAGTCTTCCATATGGAAAGACACAAATTGATGAAGCAACTTTCCTGCTCGATGTCAGCAAAGGCAGCGGAGCAAATAGGACTGCTGGAAGTACCTCCGCAATGAACGCATCGGATTAAACCGTCCATTACAGCCTTACCCAAAGCCATGCTGCATTTTGAAATGTTCTGAGAAGTTTCACTTCTTTTATTTATTTATTTATTTATTTTACCTTCAACTAGGCTGTTTTCTGCTGACCTCCGGTTACATTTTCCAGAGGAAAAGTTTAACTTTTACACTGTTACACTGTGGTCAGGTTTTTTGAGTTATGCTGGTACATGCATGAGCATCAGGAAAAGCAGGGTACATGTATTTGAACTGCAGAAACTTGAATTACTCCAAGTGCAATTCTTCAAAAGCTACTGGACAGCTGTGCTTTGCAAGCCACAAACTCACCCAAACTTTGCTTCAGCTCGAGGGGGAGAGAAACAAAATGCAAAGGATATAGAGTTCAGATAGGTTCCAGCATTAACCTCCAGCTCCTGGATGAATTAATTCAGAAATAGTTTGTACTGTACTAGTTGGCAAATATATATATGTATATATTATATATGTATACATATATATATATATACACATTACAAAATATAGGTAGCATCCCTGTCGTTGGCCTTTCAGTTTTATTTGCCCAGTGGGATAGGCGTGTGCCCTGGACACCTGCCATTGCACACGCGAATCCCGGCACGTGAGAGGACCCAGAGAAAGGGGATGATATTTTTACACCCTCTTCTGGGTAAAGCCCATGAGTAGCTTAGCTGACCCCATCGGACCCAGCGCAGTGTGTCCGGGGAAGGGAGGAGAGGTGGCATCGGGAGCTGCGAGCATCCTGCCCTCCCACCCTCCCTGGCCAAAGCCCTGGTGCCAGCGGGGTTTGGGGCAGTTTTACCTTCAGGAGTCAGAGCTGAGCAGGCAAAGGCAGCAGGACTTTTTTTTTTCCTCTTAACGGGTCAGAAATTCATTTTCAGCATGTGCGTCCAATTTAGCATTTTGTAAGGTGTGTAGAAGCATGGGGGTATGTATGGGCACTGTTGTGAAAAATGAAGCAACTGGTTAGTATTTGTTGTATATACATTTTTTTGTGTGTGTGATTATAATGCCATTGATATTGGAATAGATGAATTTTGAACAAAATATCCATTCTGTCTACTTTTCATTTTACTGCTCTTTACCATCAGTCATCTTGTGCGGACTCGTATAGAAGGAAGAAAGACCTATACGCAGGACATGAAATCGTGCCTTCGACATACATTAGGACTGCTGGAAGTCGCAGCTTTATTTCACGAGGTGCACAAATCCCCCAGCTTACGCACAATCCCACCGGTGAGACATGCAGGCCGTGTTTCTAAATACTTGAAGTACCATTTCTTGTGCAATTATTTGACTTCACCCTTTTATTAGCTGAGAGGAGAGGGGGAAGAATTGCACATCTGTCCCTTCAGATGAGCCAAACAAATTCCCACTCCAGCTCCTGCAGTATTTTACTGGAAAGTTTTAGGATCCATGTTTGTTTCAGGTGTATGATACACCTACTAGAGTCACCTTTCTTAAGGTCTTACTTTGGTATGGGATTTCCATTTAGTGCTTTCCTTTGGCTTCCTTAGCCCTTCCCTTATATATTCCTTTTCATCATTCACTTGTGAGAAAAACAACAGCTTCCTGTAATTCTGAATTTCCAGTCTGCCTCTTGGACACGGAGTTAACGATTCATTCAGAGGTACCTCACTCCCATGCCTGAGAGATGAACTGGTTTTCAGAATCGCCACATTCTACCTATTGACCAAACACTGACTTTTGCTGAGAGCAAACCTGGTATTCGATGCACATATCTTTGCTCGTTTTGATCATCAAAGTTAGGAGAACTGGACGGTAAATCAGAGCTCTAGCTGCAAAGCATGAGTACACTTTTGGTATTACAAAAATTCTGTTTTCAACAAAAGCCTTGAAATTCCTGCTGAAGCTGCCTTAATTTAAAAATCAAAGTTTATCTGTAAGACTCATCTCTATGTTTTCTTTCAAGTTTTGAAATAGTTTATTTATCCTCATCTCACAAAGCTGTGAAGTAGGTACTGTAGACATGGTAATATTTATTCTTGTTGCTGAAAGCATGTTCATGTGTTCTATATCATGTTATATTCACGTGTTTTGTACCTCAATGCATTTGCTTGTTTTTTTTTTTTTCTTTTACAGCACAAAGCAAAACTGAATCCCAGGATAACTGTAGTGTCCATGGCCCAGCATCTTTGGGCAGACAAACCTCAGCTCTATGAGTGAGGTGAACCAGACTAGTCCATTGCAATTTTGTACTATAAGGAGTATTTACGATTTATGGTATTATGTATTTATGATTTTTTTTTCTTAAAATACTGAACTTTAAAAAGCTCTGAGTATAAGCATCCCTTCAAACATATAATTAATCTGAAGCTCAGAAAAAAATCCTGAGCTCTATAAATACTCCATCTTTCTTGCGTTTTCAATTTTGTCAACTGATGGACTGAAGATTTTATTTTCAAATTAATTGCTGTAGTACTTTCTGGGGCTAGCTGTTGTGGAAGGGCACAGAGCCTAGGTTCAGTTTTGTCCTTTGTGCAAGTAACTGTGCATTAGATAATCACAACGAAGCCTTTTACCTTCCATTTATGGTGTGGAAAGTGTTTCTTGGTGTACTGCACTGCATGTGATAGCTGTCTCCATGGTTGACATTTGCACTTTAATAAACTCAGAGATGAAAAGAGGCGAGAGCAACAAATCGTTAAAATGTACTTATTGCACAGTCCCTTTTTGCAGGCTGGGGTTGGCTGGTAGAATTTCCCTCTGGAGATGCTCCCGGCACATCCTAGCTGCAGGGCCATGGATGCCCCTGGGGCTTCAGGGGGATGAAGGGGCAGGGACGGGAACTGAAATATATACGTGAATAACAGAAACAGCTTCCCCAATCCAAAATACATGCCAGGACCCAGGCCCAAAGGTTTTCTTCTGTATCAGTGTGCATCCAGCAGAGCTGATGGACCTGTGCTGACTCAGATCTCAACTCATTACGCAAAAGCATGGAGAGAAGCATTTTAAAGATAATTGTGTAAAAATAACCTTTCATTGCAGGAAAGGCTCTTGGGCAGGGATGAACTGGGAACTTAGTTCATATATGCCTGTGATGCAGAGGGATGTAAATCCAGTTAAAGCACAAAGGTGCAGTGAGTGCTTCACTTCTGTCCTTATCCACACTCTCCTTTTTACACAATCTATGTGATACAGAATTGGCTTCTAAGAAATTTCCGTTCTCCCTCACATTCAGCAAATCACAACACTTATCATGATGATCTCCCTTTTGAGAAGGAACATGAAAGAACCGGGTTTAAAATTCACATGAGAATTACTTCAAGTTTTGATGTGTTTAGGATGCACCAACGAGGCTATAAAAGAATAAAGGAAGAATTTAATTTCCTGACCAGTATCTTGACTTAAAGATAGCCAACCTGGGGTTTAATTGAGGAAATCAAGTTGCTATATGTAAAGCATTTTTGTATATGGAAAGCATTTTTGTATTGTCTTGAGTCATCCCATATTAAGATCTTTTCTTCCGTACATGCACTGGAATCTGTCCATGAACAAAACCAGTTTAAGTGCATTGCAAGGCATCCTTGCATTAAGTAAGTCACTGCCAACACCAGTGCAGAAGTTTGCGTTTCACATCGAGTTGGGTTGCAACCACACCAGGGCTGTGTGTAATTGCACCGGGATCAGGGCCCGATCACGTATTTGACAGGATATAGGGGGAGATTTTTTTTTTTAAACTTAATTTAAAAAAAATGAATTGTTAAATAACTTCCATAGGAGACAGAAAAGAACTAGCACATGTGACTAATACAAGATTTGCGTGCTTACAGAGCGTGTGAGACTTCAGGAGTTGAGAGCTAGTGCTGGGTGGGAAGGAGGATGAGGAAGGAGTCAAGGAAGGGAGTGTTTTCTTCACAGGATCAATCCTAAACATTGCCACGGAAAAAAGTCCCCCAGGTAAACCATCCCCACAACTTCCATCGGGATAATTCCCTGCAAAGGCTGTAGGTGAAGGATATCATGCACGTCCCAGCCTGCTCTGAAGCCAAACACGCACTTCAGCTCCCCAAACTCTCCATCTCCACTAGAGAAGTCTAAATATTTGGGCTGGCAAGCCTGCAAAGCTGCGCATGCTTACAGGGGCTTGTTTTATTTATTTTTTATTGCAAGGATGGATGCAGGCCAACGCACTTAATAGTAACCACATGGTAAAATAAATAAGAATGCCTGTATGGACTTAAAAGTAAATGTTAAATATTTGCTCTGTTTTTCTGGTGTCTTCTATGCCAGCTTTGAAATGGCCGTGTGGCAAACAGTGCTTTTATTTTGCTCTGTTTTCTTAAGCCTGGAACATTTAATAATTTCTAATTAAACCATCTACATTTTTAGGATATTTATGAGCAAACTGATAGGGGCTCTTAAAGTGCCTGGGGAGGGGCAGAAGCTGTACACTACAGTCATATTTAAGTTTTTTTTTCTTCCAAAGCCATGTAAAAACCCTATCCAAATTTTTCTGCTTTTGAAAAGGTATCCCCTGGATACGCTGAGGAGAAGCCATTAGCAATTTATATTTCTCTTCCTACATTTAGGAGCATTTTTCTTAAAATAAGCAGAGAATAGCCTGAACACAGGGGCAACTGTTGGGTAACTGCCTGCTGCTGCGAGTCAGTGGGAGCCAGAAGTCAGCCTTTACATATCTGGGATGCCTAAGTTAGCTTACAAAAATAAAGTAAATTTTGACTGAATGCTTTATTTACTCTTTTTAAATATTTTTTGGAAAGAAATGAGTCAACTTTTCCACTATTTTATGTATTTAACCCAGCAAGAGTGGCAGTACATACTTCTTGTCTCAATACTCTTGTCAAGCCTAAAACGAGTTCAAATTTATATGGTTTGCTTTTTAAAGAGCAAATCTTTTGGGGAGTCTTGCAATTCCAGCACCTAAACCAGACAGTAACGAGATGGAGAAACTAAACTGCACAATTTTTTTCATGCAAACACAGAATTTCAGAGCTGACCAACAAGGTACTCCAAAAAGTGAGAAATACTGAAAATAACTAATGTTGAGATAATCAGTGAAGACATGCTCTAAATAGCAGACAAAGAAAAGGAGAATTCTCTTACCCATTAAACAGTGTAACTGTAAATAAAACCACTTTATTTATATTGGCATCATCACTCCACAGCTGACCGACGTGAGCTTTCATGGATGCAGGAAGTACAAAAGAGACCTTCAGGGATGCTCCAGGGAAGAGCAGCTCTCGCAGCAGTTAGTACTGTCTGTCTCAAAAAAAGAAAGTTTCACAGCAATGGGCACCTGGGCAATAGGAGGTTCATTTGTATCAATTATGCATGAGCATGCAAGGAAATGATACTGCAGCAGGGAATTTAAGGGTGTGTTTTGGCAAGGCGATGCACATTGAGTGGCCCATGTTTGCAGCAGATGTGAATTAATATGGCATATCTGAAGGCAGTCAAGAATCTCCAATTTATATAAGTCATGACTGGACGGGGCTTTTTTTAGCTGCAGTTGGACTGGAAACTTGTATAACAGCAGAATAACAGACTAAAACTGGAAATACTTATTTAATATTTAATACTGGCTGTTTATATTAACCTTCCCCTGCCTTCAGAAGTTTTAAGTACATTTCTCCAGATCTCAGATATCTATACCCAGGAAGAAGAAGAAAATATGCATCATAATAAATAAAATATGAGTTTACCTGAAGTTCAGATGCTCCACTAGAACATACCCATCTGAGAGAAGGGGAGAAAAAGTAGTAAATTAGTAAAATCCTGAGCAAATAAAGTCGCAGTGGCTAAGCACAAAGAACATATTGTTGCTTGCCCCCTCAAAATGGGATTGAAACGTGACCACACATTCCAGAGGCTATCTGCAAACTTACATCTGCCCTCTGAATTGCGGCAAATCACTGCGCTGCCCTCTGTGACATCGATAACATCCAGCTGCTCTCCAGCTGTGACTGGGAGATCAACTGTCCTCTTACTGGGGACTGAGCACTCGGCAGTGGCTGTGTTGATGACATTGATCTCCTTATTGTACTTCAGAGAAGAAAGAAAACCACAAGTTATTCTACACTTGTGTGCAGTGTCTTTACGGGCAGTGGAGAGGGATGGAGAGAAGAGATTTCAGGATGGGTTGTGAGGCTTCGTTTGGGGCTGAAGAGGGGTAAAAAACCCCAGCAACATCCCCATTGAAGAGCCAAGATTAGGGGAGAAGGCAGCAGGTCAGTGGGACATCTCTCCCAGCGTATCTAAGGACCAACAGCTTTCTACCATGCATCTTTTAAGCATGACGCACAACTGCTTTCCTTCTCTGTCACAACTAGTTCTCTAAAAAGACACGTACCATAAATGTTTCTCTAAAAAATTTCTCTTCTTTTTCCATCTTCCTGCTTTTTTCTGCATTGCTCTTCTTGACCTTAAAGATATTTCTGTTTTGAGAGAGAGACACACACACTTCTGAGATCCATTTAAATAACCCCCGGCACATTGGGAAATGCTACCCAGAGCCTAACTCCAGCCTTGTCTGCAATGAACTCTTGAAAGAGCAAAGCACACCATTTACATTGTTGTTTTTCATAAAAGGATGAATATACAGCTTGAATCTGTTGGTGAGTGTAACTTGAGCTATTTTGTATCTCGGTTTGGATTAACTGTTTTCTCTGTAAGCAGCGTGGGAACAAACAAACTCTCTATCAAGTGTTTCAGATCAGTCATGTTTTTATAGAAGTCAACAATTCACTTTTCCCCCAGCAGTTTGTCTCCTTCTGCTTTTGTTTATACCCAAACATAAAGGGTCCCCAGATAACTCTCATCCTGAGTCATTTATGGAAGTGGGACTTGACACCACTCTCCAGATTTTTGTTGCTGTTTTAGCACATGGAGGAGAATGTCACCCAAGCAGACATTTATATGGCATTGTAAAGTGAAAAACAAGCTCTTATAACTGGCTTAAGAGGAGCAACGGCCATTCATGCTGGAGCATTCCCTGGGTATGCAGATGTTACTCTTTCTGGTTTGTACATGAAATTCCAGCTATGGCATTCATTTAAAAACCAAGACAGGAAAAAAACAACCAACCAACCAAAAAACACCCACTTGAAATAAATCATTCACCCTTGGCTAACTTTCATGCACTTAATTTTAAGAGGAGGGGAAACAGAAGAGCTGAAATTAGGGACTTCTAAGCTGTGAAGAGATTCCTCCTCAGCAGTCTCAGCCTGCAGGACCTGCAATCTCTAAGGAACAGATGAAATCACGTCGACCTCTTGATAGTCTGTAAAATTATACGTGTGACTTTGCACAAAACAACAAGTTGTGTTTGAGCAACCCCATGCAGGAACTCTGTGGTGAGAACCCCAAAAATAGATCCTTCATTTGCATTTGTTTGAAGTCCCAGGTATTGGGTCATGAAAAAGCTTATTGCAATGCACACATTTCTGATGTAAAAGGGAAATGGAAACTCCTACTTCCATGCAAAGTTTTGCAGCACCAGTAACAAAAATTTTTATTTTTGTTTTTATGCACAAATGGTACAGCAAGAGGCAATGCAATAAACCCGACTGGAAGATGAAGACCCAAGAAATCAATACTTTAAAGTACGGGCAAGGGGAAAATTACTACGCTGTGTACAGGTCTTCTAAACACAGTGCGCTTACCAAAATAGCAATAGCTTATCCATTGAGATCAAATATTTAATCAAGGCACAATTAAAGAAGGAATGGGACTGAGCACAGCAGAAAAGCAGCCAAATATATAGCAAGTTACAACTTTTACCTCAGCTAAAGGGGAAGACATGATACAACTTCAGGATGAGACCCTCAGGGTATCTCCTGCTTGCATACAGCTCAGATCCAAGGGTTTGTTTTGCCCTCAAGATATTTTCTGCAAAGTTTCCTGAAAGCTGGGTTCAAAGGGAAAGGACCCTGGAGGAGCAGCCAACACAAAATGTCTGCTCAAGCAGGGGCATCCCGCTCCTGCAAACGACTTAAGAGATGTGCGTACAAAGTTAGACAACACGAGAAGACACAGAATGAAAATCAAGACCTTTCCACATTGTTGCTGCTTTTCCTTTGGTCCTTTTCCTCTTTCACCATCAGAAATTTTGGCATCCAGGTTTTGTACTTGTCATCCTTCTCTCTGAGAGGAAGGGAAAGAGTCACACAGAAATTCAAGTTTTTTCCAACAGACCATGTCCCCTCCCCAAGCCCATGTACCTACAAAGTCGTGATTTTTCTCTCTGTCTCCCCCCATAACCATCACTGAAATGCAAACACTTGCTGTGATTTATACCAGCACATGCTGCTGCCACAATCATCTGGCAGCAAGACATCAAGACATGCTGTTCCTATTAAAAGTAATTTTTCTGACAAGTTGCTTGCCAGGACGGGGCTGATTATTGGGTCTGGGAGCTGGAGTGTTCCTTCCTTAGAAAAACTATCTAAATTTTCACGTGTTTCAGGGAGCAGCTCTCTCCTTTTCACATCTCTGGCCCTAACTAGGTAACATTGAAGAAACATTTTGTGGGATGTTACTTGCCAAATTAAACACACATGGAGGGGGCACCTGGACTGTCTCCAGAGGACTGAGTCCTGACCAGCTCATGACCCTCAGTGGCTTGCAGTACAGCAGCCTCCCCAGGGCACAGGCTTATGCCAAGAGGAACGTCTCCATGGCCCAGGGCCAGCCCCAGGAGAGGGCACCCTCCTCACCTTGGCTGTCTCTGTCCCACCTTGACATCATCATACACCATGTCCTCCTGGGAAACAGCCGCTGTCAGCCAAAATGCAGCAGAGAAAATTATTAGATGTCATTCTGAGCCTGGTACCCAAAGCAATGTATTGCAGAGGAAAATCGAGGCTGCTGCTAGTCACTCAACCCAAAGGGCCAAGGCAATGCAAAAGGAAGATCCTTGGGGCTCCAGAAACCAAGCAAAACTCCAGCACAGGGCAGGATGCTTGGGTTTGTTAGTTGTGTTTGTGGGCAGTTTTCTGGACAGGGTTGGCCATCCAGCTCCAGGGATGGAGCAGGAGCATCAGCAAAGCCCCAGCTTTGCACTGCAGCCAGCCCAGGGAGGGTTTCCGTCCCAAGGACATAGGTACGTTCACTCTAGCACCTTCCCAATGCTTGATTAGTGGAGATAGGTTCTGCATCCACCTGCATTTACACAAACCATGAACTTGTCCCTCCAGCACGCAGTGGCAAGTAGTTTTACAGAAAGCTGCTGGAGTGCCGTTGGCTGTTAAACACAACCACCAGCCTGGAAGCTGTGGCTGAGCATGAACTGTCTCACACATTGCCTTCCTAAATATATTCATATCTGCAGGAGGAATGCTCCTCTTCAAAGAAAAACCACCCAAAAATGAGCAAAAACCCACCCTCTAGTAAAGCAGAAATCCCTATCAAGTCTTCAAAATTAATGCTGCTATATTACATAATTTTCAGGAAGGCATGATGCGTGAAGTTGATTTTCCACTGTGCTATACATTTGCCTCTTCATACACACACACACAGATCCCCAAGAGTCAGATACATGTATCTTGCTTACCCAAATTTGGTACCGAAATGGAAAACAATCTGTGGATAGAAAGAGGCTTTCAGAAACAAGCTGGCACATCAGCATTGCCTAAAACACCATGAGCACCGACAAGACAGCAGTGCTTGCTGCTGAAGCAATGGAGGCAGGTCTAGGTGCATGGGCCCTGTGACACCAACAGCATTTGCCAGAATTACACCCTTGCTAAATAAGCATCTCCATCCTCTGGCAGTAACAACAGCCACGTGTTCATCAAGCAGGTTATGAAAGGTCTACATTGCATCCAAAGAACGGTCCAAATCAGCAAAAGCACCCTCCTCCTGCCCACCCCTACACCCCCCTTCACAATAGCTAGAGGGTTGATGGACAGTTGGTAACTGCTGTAAGTCCCTCCTTGTAGTCTGCCAATATCATGCATTGCCCAGGAATTTAAATGTGAGAATGATTGTAGATACCCAAGATGCTTCTGGGAGCTTTAAGGGTTCTTTGCAACAGGAGAATGGCATGAAACCTGGTGGCTCCTTCCCTATAATGATATTTAGCAATAATGCAGGAAGGAGCCACAGACATGGCAGAGCACCTAGTGAACAGGTGAAAACCTGTGACCAGGTTTTTAAGTAAAACAAACCTTCCTCATCTAAAAGAGGAAAGGGTTAATCTGGAATTTCCAAAGAAATAAGAAAAAGTAGCCCTTTCCTGGACTTCAGGCATGCACAGGGTGAGGCACATGCTGGCAGAGGTGGAGGATGGGTTCTGCAGGCAGCTACTGTGCATTTGACAGAAAGGCAGTTTCCATGGAACCTTCACCAGGGTTTTAAATATTAGAGTACCCAAAAGGGCAGTATAGGAAGTTATACAATATTCTCTATCCTAACCTGTTAGACTACAGACTCAACAGTAGACTTCTTCAGCAGATGCTGTTGCCAGCTTGACTATAAATGGTACTTGGAATAAAAAAAGCTCAACCCTTAAGAGCCACATCAGCAAGACTTTGCCTAATCCTGACCCACAGGTCTGGGCAGCAGGTATCACATTTGTACGTTCCCTTGTGCACCTGCATCATGCTGAGGTATCAGAAACGCACAAAAGGCAGCAGAAAGCCTATGAAAATGTGGACACTGCTGTAGGACCAGCTCCTGTATATTCCTGATGCCAGAGACTTCGGAGAAGCTTCACAGATGGACCATTGGCCACATCTGCCGTAGCAGCTCCTAATGAAGGACTTTTGACATAACTTTCCCAATAAGGCTGTATTCCTTACTTCTAGACCTCCTGCTCTCAAATTATTGCAAATTTGAATGCTCAGGTTTGGAGGGGAAAGGTATTGGACAACTAACATCTTCTTACCTTAAGTTTTCCTTGAACCTGGTATTCTTCAGCTTCAACTTCTCTATCTTAAGCAAGTTTCCAAATCTCTTTTGTTTTCCTGTTCTGTCCAAAAGAGTAAGATTTTCAAGAGGCACTAGGCACTGAAGTATGCGAGAGTTACAATACTCATAGCCCCAGAGACGCTGAAGCAGGTAAAGGAAGGCCAGCAGACCTTAGACCTTAGTTCAGCTTTAAGACTTAACAGCATCATGTGGATGAATGATGGATTCAGTGAGATAGGCACCAACAAAGCAAAAGGTGCTTAATTATAAAGTCCAAGCTCAAGTCTTTGCTTAGCTTTAAACTCTGTGTTAATTGATGTTGTCCTCTTCTGACCCAACAACTACAGAACGATCCAGGTTTATTTGGAGTAAAAATTCCTGACAAAAGGAACAAAAATTCTCCAGAAGCATGCAGTGACCGTTAAAGGAGGACAATAGGAGCATCTGTCAGTGCCACCCTTCATCACACATTTCTTTCATGTATGGTCTTGAGAAGGGTGTTCCACTACCCACACTTCTCTCTGAAGCTACGCAGCAATTTTCTAATAAAGTATCTGTGAACAACCAAGATCCTCACATGGGGGACATTACCCATGTGCAATACTATTAAAAACACTTTAAGTGTTTCAGCACACCTAATCCTGCATGTGGGATCAATAGATTACATAAAGACTGGTGTGGGGATTAAAACCTCTGAACCCCATGAATTTGGTTCCGACCCTAGCTTTGTCATGAAATTCGCCTGCAAACCCAGCAAGATACACTGCTCCTCCGTGCATTAGAGTTTAATTTCTGCTACTGTTCAGCACCTGTGTGCAGAGGGTTGTAGAAGAGGCATCAGTAGGCTTCCTGGTGGGTGAGGGACATGTGTGGTCGGTCCAGGAGCCAGACGCAGACGTCAGCAGACTGCCCTCTGGCTGGAGAAGCTTGTGCACTTCCACCACACAACTCCCATGGACAATTTGCAGAGAAATGACACTTTTGCCTTTTAATAGCTGCCCAGTCACCTCCAGGGTTTCAGGTTTCCCATACCTCTTTCCCCCCTCTGACACACACAGGCTCTACATGCACACATAAGCTAGACTTGAATCCAGATGCAAGCCAGTACGAGTCTCACATCCGTAAGGGAAAAGCAGATGTACAGCAACACCTTATTATTCCTCCCACACTGCTCCTTAGAAAAGAGCCACCAGATGCACTTGCAGCCATTGTGAGCAGCATCCCCAGCCCATATGCCATTCCCAAAGGCTGTCTCTATTTCTTACAAAGGGATGCCAGAAGTCTTTCACTGCAGGAGGGTAGGGAACCACACAAAGCTAATAAGTAAAAACACAACTAACTTCACGTTTCACCTCTTAATCCATTTGGGAAGCTCAGGCAACGTAGAACCCTGAGGCTGCAAAACTCATGGCTTTTATAACACACCCTGTGGAAGCAAATATCTTGAGAAGCTATATAAAAAAGAGCCGGTTGCAAGTTAGTTACAGCATGTCAGCCTGGGCTCCTTGCAGCTTTCCAACCTTCTGTGATCTGAAATGTGAGCACTTTGTCTCTTTTTATGGGGACAGCGTCCCCATTTGTCTCTCGAGCATTACCTCTTTTGGCACACAAAAAAAGGTGCCATTTCTCAGCTACAGCTGAGCAATGCTTTTGATCAAGGGAAGGCTGGCGAGACTGTCCTGTGTGTTTTATGCAAGGAGAGGTCTGTAAGGGGAGTACTTCCAATGGATGGAGAGTGCTACAAGCTCTAATAGAAAGGCCTCACTGTTTAGGGATTTAATTTTCTTAACTATTTTTTCTCCCTAAATATCAGCCAAAGGGGAAAGAGAGAGGAAAAGGAGGAAGAAACCCACCCATGCAACAACTTTTCTGCAGTTGCATTAGGAAAAAAAAGGCTAAAAAATACAGGCTAAGAAATTGCAACTTACTCCATTTTTGCTGGATTATCACCCCCAATCTCAACATCTTCGTATGTTTCTTCGTAGCTGTTTCCTGAAAATTAAAACCAAGGCATGCCATTATCACAAATCATGTTCAGTAGCAATGAGGTGAGGTTTTCTGGACAAATTGCACCCAGGTCATTATATTTTACTCTTACAGAGGTTTTAGAGGTCACGCGAATTCCATACTAGACACGTGTATTTCTCCCCACTGGTTTTAATGGGAATTTAAAGACACCAGTCCAGAAGGAGACACTATAGATGTTGAAAGTTAAATGCAACTATTCACATCATTTCCCAGGGACAAGCCCAAATTAAAAGCAGCTCTTGTTTGAGCTTCCCCATGTGCTGCACTTACGGCTGGCTGAAGCAAATGGACTTGAGGAATCTGATGCGTGGCTGCTAGAAGACAGAAGTATTACATGGGGACGTGTTGCAGTATAGTTTTTAAAAGACGTTTCATAGACACAGCCATTGCGAAGAGCCCAGGTCCATACTCACAGTCTATCCTGCATTTCCTCAACATCATCATATATATCCTCTGGTGCCTGCAGAGACTGCCAAGTGTTTTGTTTCAAGGCTGTTCTTTCTACCCCTGGCTTTGGACCACCAACGTACACATAGTGTGCTGGAAATGAGAAAGAATGTTGCTTATAGAAGCTTTTCTGAGTAACTTCTCCCAGGGCAAGGACAACTGTTGAGGGTAATAGTTAATGCCACAACAAATAAGAGCCTACAGACATACTTCCCATTCTAGGGGTCCAGGAAAGTCTCTGCTCTGAGCCACTTTGAGACAGAAAAGGGAAGAATTTGAAAATATTTTAAGTTTTAAAACATTTAACTTTAAAATATTTTAAAGTTTTAATATATGAATATATATTTACATGTTTTATATACATATTTTATAAAGTTTCAATATATTAATATATTAAAGTTTCAAAATATTTTAGGTTTTAAAAAAATTAAAACACCCATCAAGATTCTTAGTTGTGGCAACTTTGACCCAAATGCTCCTCACCAGAAACCACCCCAAGAGACTCTTTATGGATGTTTGCAAAAGTGATTGAAGAGAGGGCTTAGCATCGTTGGTGAAGATGATAAGATCCAAATAACGGGCCAGTCCATTGGGAATATACCTCTAAATCAACATCTTGGAAAGGAGACAAGAAGGGAGAGTATCCCATAGATGTATTCCACCAAGGGCTGGAACAGAGCATGAGAGCTGCATCTCATGAGGTTAAAAGATTATTACTGGAGGACTCTGTTAAGTGGCAATATTAAATCCTTAAACCCAATTTAAGAGAGTTGGAGTAACATAGAAATGCAGCCACACAAATAAAAGCAGATAGTGTTTCTAAATGAACACAGGTGCATGTAGTAGGTCTCACCAGAAACATGCACCCCCACAATATGGTCTAGTTAATGGCCTGCAAAACATTCAACCCCCCCCAAAGAAGAAAAGGATGGGGGGGTGGGGTGGGAACCAAACAATTCTCCGAATCGGCCTCTCTGATGAAGAAATAGCAGGAGGCTCACCATGAGCACTTTTAAAAAAAAAATCCCAACAGAAATTACCTCCAGCTGTTCAAAGGTCAAGAAAACCTTTAATGAAGTGATTGAAAATTTTAAAAAAAACCAAAACAAAACAAAAAAACAAACAACCCAAAGGACCACACCAATAACAACAACCACAGCCACAGTCAATTTACACTTGCTCCTTCACACTCCTGGTCTGCTCACAGAGCCAAACCTTTCTCTCTTTCATCTTCGCAACGCTGCTGTATCACACCAACGGCTTGCAAAGGCAGGAGTAAGCCTTTGCAGAATAGAGCCCATGCACACATACCTGAAGTTGAAAAATAGTGTTTACAGAGGAGACATGACTGGGTTTAATTGTGCAGCTAAGGTGCATATCACCAGCTCCGGATGCTATCTCAGAGCATTGTGACAGAAGGAGCCCAAAGTCTGAAAAAGGCTCACTGGGACTACTAAGATGGAGCAAGGAGCCATTATCCATCTTAATAAGGGACAGGGGGAGACTTCAGTTCTCATCCTGCTCACGTGTGTTTCTACCACAGCCTTAGCCAAACCCTTTTCTGAGACTCAATAAATTATGAGAAGCAGAGGAGATGGATTTCAGCTCTCGGATAAGGGCAATCTGCTAGAAAAACAAACACCTCAGTTTGAGTTACGCAGATGGTTAACCAACTTAGGAAGCTATTTGCAAAGCCAAAATAAATTATTCAGACCAGAATACAAATGCGCATGCAACCTTTTGCCCTGGTTTAACTAAATTGGTTCAAGAGTTGCATCCAAATTTAACATTATTTCCCATATGGAAGAGACATTTGGGCAACAGATGGGACTGAGGATTGAGGAAACACTCAACAGCACAATGAGATACTCACAGAGCTCTGCTCTGTCTTTTGCCAGCCCCTGTGGGGTAGGATGCTTTGCAGCCGGGGTACTAGTCACATCCTGCTTCACTTGTGGCACCTTCATCCCACCTCTGCCATCTTCCTTGGTTTGGCTAGTGGGAGATACGTATTCATTTCCACCTGTCTGAGATGAGACATTTGGTTTGGTCAATACAGACGTTAGAAACAGCTTTCTAATATGTTAATATAACTTACATATACACATCTATAAGACTATTAGTTACCTTTCTGCGGACTTAAAACAGTTTCACACCCTTTCCATCAGGGGTTTCTGGTACACATAGGTGCTGCTTGGCAGCACTACCTGCCTTTTAGGCAGTAGCAGTTGAGCAATGAGCAGAAAAAAGAGAAGGCAGAAAAAAACAGGTGATTAAGTACTCCAATTTCAGCTGTTTCCCAAAGAGAGGGCAGATAGAAGGAGAAGAAACATCCTACAGTAATTATGAAAAGTAATCTTAAGGATACAATACCTTGAAAATTGTCTCTGCTTCCTGTTTATCTCTTTCAAGACTTGTTTTTTCCTCATTTTCATCCTCTATTACAGCTCTTCCAGGACTGAAAATTTCAGAAATGAGAGAGGTCTCAGAACAGAAACATTTCAGCAAAATCACAGACAAACAGATTGCTTTATGACTGTGCCCAAATAAGCAGCTCATTTTCCCTTTTAATGAGGATAGATGCCAAAAAGACCAGCAGTACGAAAAGTAAAGGGCAAATCCAAATCTAAAGCCACTGGTTATGTGGGGTGAGAGCAATTACTCTTGGAAGAGAGACAAGCTAAGATGATTGTTTCCTAGTAGCAGGAATGGGCAAGCTAGATCCATCTGCCAGTGGTGGTACCTGTCTCACAAGACTTGCCTCTCACCATACTATATTGCAACTTAGGAAAGAAGATACAGAAACAGGAGGCAGAACATGATAACTTTTTTCCAGCACCACATCATTTCCCACGAAGTGACACCCTTTTATCATATGACTCTTCAATCCCCATTGAAAAAACAGTCTTCAGCCAGTGACAGTAATTAAACACTGCGAGGAGTTTGAAACGTGACATTTATAGGCTGAAATTCAGTGTGGACCTTGCCTTACCACACAGCTTTGGACCTGCAACCACGTGTCCCAGTTTGAGAGCCTCATACCTCGCTCTCCTTATACTGAAAGAGTTCAGGTTTCAGTAGCAAAAGACAATGCATGTTTTTGTGTGCCCGAGGAGAGAAGAAATTCTCCCCTCCAGATATGCTTTAGAATGAGAACCATCTTAGAAACCATGAGTGCTGACACAGAAATGCATCATAGCCTACATTGTCCTGGTCATGGAATATATGAAATTTCTTTCTAACCCTAACCTGGGTTAGTTACGGGGTTAGAAGAAGCTTGAGAGAAAGGAAAGGAAAGGAAATTACCTGGATTTGGCAAAGAGAAAAGTCTTCTGTTTCTAGAATAAAGAAGAGGAAAGCCTTCAGCCACTGTGCTTTTTTCAGCAGTCAAGCTTTTATATAAGGCCTCAACTGTCATCTAGTATTTAAAGAAATATTTCTTCAGAAAGCCCAGAAGCATTTTATGTTTGGAATAGTCATCAGGCAAAGATATTTCCTCTACTTTGCAGGACAGGGGATACACATATTGACAAACTATATAGGGATAATGTAACAGTGCAAGGGATCAGGCCAATGAAGCTACTGGTCAAAAGGAAGGCAATTGCAGGTTTGGAGAGCTTACAGAAGAGGAGGAAGTTTTTTTAATTAAATAAAGATTTTTCCAACCTACCATAAAATAAGTCTAAAGCCAAACCAGAGAACCTCTCTGCAAATCATGCACAGATAAGTGCATTTGGAAACCTGTGCTATTTCCTGGACAATTTGATTGCTTTGCAAGTCAGGACTTGAAAGTGGAGTTTGACGTTTTCCAAAGAGTAGTTTCCCCTCTTTTAGCAGAGCCAGAACTGATACTCAGTACAGGGTCATCTCCTGGGACGAGGTGACGTGTTCTCTCAGCCCAAGTACCCACTGTGAGCTCAGCCATGCAGCCAAGCAGGTCTTCTCTAGGGACAGCTGTAGCAATTCCTGCCCCTTGCAACGCACTATCCTGCCTTCACTGCAGGTTGTCTCCATTGCCAAGGTGAACAGCCACCCCCTTTGCAGCCAGGGTAAAATGAAGAGAGTTGGTTGTAGTTTACAACAGAGGTATCCCTGCAGCAGGGGATGAAAACCCGTGCAGTCATGCCCACAATATTTGCCCTTGCTTATGAGCCAAAACTTGAAGCATGCTGCCACAACAAGGAACCTGGCTCAATTTTGTTTTCATGTCTTCACAGAGGGATTACCAGCACCAGCTTGCCTTTGGCAGGAACTTCCAGAACAATTCTGTGGATTTTTCCTCCAAGATTTCATGATCTTGATATCTGTGCTTGACACTTACTTGGTCTACCACCAATGTCCAGATGGTGTTACTACTTCCTTACATGTTTGCAGTGGAAGAGAACTGACGCTCTCCCCTAGTGTGTTTGGAAACCTCATTAGTCTTCATGTCCCCTCTGCAATTCCTTATTTATTTTTTGAGAAATACTTGGCAGATAAGAAATACAGATATTAAAAATTTCTAAGATAGGAAAGCATGGTATGAATAGTACAGTCAAGCCTGAAAGACCAAAACTGGCTGTGTTGAGACTTACCTTGTGTTCTTGAGGCTCTGCCTTAGGTACTAGAAAAGATATTTGTGAATATGTATTACTTCTTAGTCCATGTTAAAGTCATTGCACTTTAAGTTTCAAACCCAGCTTCAGCCCACGTGCTCAGCATCCAGGCACACATTCACCATGGTACATTCACAATGTCCTAATGGCAAAGGTCTTTCAATTTGCTATTTAACATTGGCTTACATTCAGACGACTGAAGCATTGAGCTTAACTGGCCACAGTTTTCACAACCTTAGGGACATACCCAAGAGGACTGTGGCAGGTCTCCCCAAGGAAGTTGCTTGGCTTCTGTTCCAATGGGAAAGAAAACCAATGCACAAGGCAGAAACTAACCTCCCCAATAAGATGCAACTTTGAAAAATGTAAAAGCAGGGCAGTGGCAACTCTGATTGATAGAGAAAATTAGACTGGGAAGAAGTAGTGATGGAGATAAAAAAGCTCTGTATCCTGTACCCATTCATTCCCAAGAAGATGCTGAGGTTTGTCTCACTACCTTCTTTTCTTTCTCTTCTACATGGGTAGTGTCTCATGAATTTTCCCCACTGCAGTTTTATTGTAAGCACCATTTCACCACCAAAATGTGAACTTCTTTTTTGTTTGTGCCCCAAAGTCCTCATACACTGCCAGTGCACAGAGAAACAGCACAGTCATCATTGGTCACCCAGACCAATGCGCAGCTGCTTTTCTCAACTTGAAGAAACTATTTTATTTCATTTTTAAAAAGCTCTATCCCACATAACGTATAATTCACCTAGCAGTCTTGCCTTGCAAAGTACCTTCAATGACACACAAGGTTGTGGTGTCCCCAGACTGATTCAGGTACATCGGGGTTTCTTTGTAATTATGCTGCTCTTCAAGTTGAACACTGAAAAAATGAAAGAAAAGAGAGAAGAGATTTTTTTTCTGGCCCTTTTAGAAGTCTGGAAAAAAAATATTCATCTTAAGGACAAGGAATTCAAGTGCTTTGATACTGAGCCTACAAGAAAGCAAAGTGAAATCAGGAATTCCTCGGAGGAAGAGGAGACCTGTGCCAGACACAGGGCTCAGCTGAGCTTTCCCCCCAACTCCACACTCCCACTGCTTCCTTTGGGAGGACAGGCTGTGTTTACAGGGCTCAAAGCACATCAGGGGACTTCATACTGGGGTTATGGTTTTCTGCCTATAGCAATCCCTCAGGTAGAAACAGCACAAAAAATCCAAGGAAATCGAAGTGCACATTTCAAATCTACAACAGCTACTCTAAAATTAATAACAACCCAGTTGCACCATTTGGCATGCTGTTTCTCACTTAAGGAAACAAGAAAGGAAAAGCAGAGATATCAGAGGGTACATTTAAAGGTCCTGCTCCTGTGTTTATCAAGCCACATGCTCCATGCCAACACAGCGAGTGGCATGTGTCAGCCACCGGAGGAGGCAAGGCATCTCAGCCCAAGCACCACACAGCCTCAAGCATTGGACTTCCCAGCCCTGTCCCCATCTCCTCATTCTCATTTTTTCTTTCCTTCTTCAGAAATTCATATTAGTGTCATTCGGGAATAGGTGCAGAGAGAAATCCAAGCCTTCCCAGATTATCCAGGCAAAGCCCCGAGGCTTCTCCTCTGCCCGTGGCAGATGGGATGGGGTAGGGTGGTGAAAGAGCATCAGGAAGAGTTACAGTGACAACGTCCATCTTTTAACAGTAACTCTATAACAAACCTCAGGGAGGGTTTGATTTTCCTTCAATCACCCTACTGTCACAACTCAGCGTCAACAGAGTAAGGACTGAGTAGTTGTTGCAAACTGGAACAAGAAACTCAAGGTGCATTTCAACAGTAGTGAAATCAGAGTAAGAAACGACACCTAAAGTCAAGCAGAAGCTTGTGCTAATGCCAAAGGCTGCCCTAGCCCCCTTCTCTTCCCTGCAGCCCTCCCAGCACCAGGGGCAATGCCTGTCAGCTTGCTGGTCCCATTGAAGGGGACACACACATAAATATTGCATTAATATCACAAGTAGGTATTTTGTCCCTAGTGCCATCACTTGAGGAAGAGGAGAGCAGGAAAAACCCTTACCCTTCTCTTCCCCAGCCCAGCCCCGGGATAAAACAGAATCCTGGGAACTTGGCTGGACACCAGACAGCCCTTTATATACAGCATATATGCTACACTAGACCTGAAATACAGCTGGGTTGATGGATCCCTGACTAGCATCAATGAAGGCGGAGTATTTATCCCCAAACAAGGAGTCAGAGCTCAAGATTAGTCAGCCAATGCAACTACGTCAGGGTTTCTAAGAGACCAGACTTCATTACAGGTGAGGCTTCAAGGAGGGGAATTTCTGCCCCCAAACCCCATGATTTTACTTTTATGCTGGAGTTAATTTAATTCATTTCCCCAGTTATCACATGGTTAATATTTAACAAGTGACCTATTGTAAAGACTGTATCACAAGTATTGGAGCAAGACAGCTAATCTTGCTGCAATACATTACTAGGAGAGCTTCCTTGTGGTGCATGACAGCTTTGGAGCTGGTTATTTTTTGACCAGTTCTCTTCTGACAAGTACAGGTTAAAAGTTAAACAAAACACCAGCCAACACTTGCAGGAACACCTCATAATGTGAAAAGCACAACTTGCTGTGCCGATAGCTGCAAGAGTTCATTGTTTGGGCACAGAAAGTATTTTAAGAATTTGCCTCTTTTTGCTTTGGTTCACCCATTCTGTTTCCCATTTTCACAGCTGTATATTCATGCAGCTAAAGCAAAACATGTATACAAATATTTTTCTCCACTTTCACTGTTCTTGTGGCACAGAACCAGGACCACAACGCAACCATTTATGACAAGTCAGAGACATACCAGAAAAAATCATGATCCCCTTGTATACAAAACTGATCGTGTCTGTAAGATTTTTGAGCTGTTTCAGACACTTGCTCATCAGCGCGTGTTCTCTTGTGAGCGAGTTTGGACCACCACTCAAAAGAAAAAAGTCTCACTTCAGCATCTGGAGCCAGCTGAAGTCCTGGGGATGGGGAGGGGGTGCAGTGGCTCCTGTACCCTGGCTGTGCTGGCTGCACAAACATGCAGGAGGACAAGCTCCTCCACTACTGGCAAAACCACCCCAGCACCTGCCAGTTATGCCAGGGCTTTGTTTCAGCAACAGTTCTTGAAAGCATCGCTTTTCTGAAAACGCCAGGCTTGAGTACACAGAAAACAGGAAGAGAAGAATGTGCAGGGGCGGGTGCAACCAAGCACCAGCAATCTTTTCCCTCCGATCAGCTCAAACAGAGCTAATGACACACGGCTAAGGTTCTCCATGCTGCTCAAAAAGCCCAGAGGAGAAAATAGGGATGAAACTTTCTGCTTTAGAAGAAGGTCATCCCAGCCAGCTTTGAGCTTCCCATGTAGGTTCGCACAATCCCTGGAGCAAGTTGCTGCCTCTGGAAGCGGGACATTCCCTCTAGACTTCATGGGGATGCTTCAGCATCATGGGATAAGGATGCTCCCATCACCTACGAGTCACACATTGACTCACTACACACTCACCTTTGGGGGATCAAGTAATCCTCTTCATCAGCAGCTGCACACAAACACACAGAGGATTAACATTTGAAGGCAAGATGCTCTCCTACAGAACACCAGCTGCAGCGACAGGGAGGTGTGATGGGGATGGCCCTTCCTGGAGGCAGCATGCCGCACACAAAGGCAGGCGTGAAATAAGATTGCAGGAGAAACTGGGGATGTGGCTATGTTAAAATGTCATTATTTCATGTTTCTAGGCAACAATCTCAGGTTTTCTAGAGATCAATAATTGAGCAATATTGGGAGGACATGGAGATGATGACATATAAATGTAACTAGTTTCTTCCACCAAATTAACATATTTAGAAAAGGCAAGTAGGTTAGAAGAGAGTTTCAGTGAAAACCTCTCTTTCCCTCTCATTCTTATCAAGCCCAGGGCAGATCAGTAAGCACTGGCACAGTAAAGCCAAAGAGAGTTTAGCAGCACCCTTCTTAGAAAAGCAGCTCCCTTTGAATTCAGCAAAAGTTGTGCCTAAAGATCTGGCTATAATTAAGCTTGTATCTATAAAGAAACACCATTTAGCAGCTTAATAAGCAGCCCAGAATATTCTATTATGAAACATCAATAGTGTTTTATTATGGGAAACTGAACTTTTCCATTTCTTGATGTTGGAACATTTAACGACGTTGCCCTCTGTTGTATTTAAAACAGAAGGGGGGGGATTAGCAGACCAGTTTCTACCAATTTTATTGTGCCTTCCCACAGTTGTGTGCTGCAGAGTCGAGGCATTTCCCATTGAAGCAGTGATAAAGATCAGCTCGCCTCATATGCAGCTGCCGCTGCTTTACAGCCAGCTGTAAACTGCTCACAACACACTGCAGTTGGGAGGAAAGCAGGTTTCTGCATGGGGGTCGATGTCCAATCTGGAAAACCAGATCCCTTTTCCAGATCAAGAGCAAAAATCAGTCTCACTGAAACTGTTGGGCTCTTTTTAATGTTCGAGGAAGATGTTAGAAACAAGTAATGACTTCTTGTTTCCATGTGCTTGGAAACGTGGGTTTATAGAGGTCAATAAACTGCAAATTATTATTAATTTTCTGCAGAACAGGTTTTGGGAGAAAAACGAGAAATCTCTTACTTGTTTCATTTCCTCTGTGGACTGAAGGCATGGTGCTTCGGAAAGCACTGAGATCAAACTTCGGGGGTCTTGCAGGCTTCCCAGGGGCAGGACCCAGGGATTCAGCTGAAGGGAGAGGTTTAATTCTTGGCCACTTGCTCCCGGAGCTGTGAGAGCCTTTTCCTGCTCTGGGCTGGTAGAAGGGAGGCTCCAATTCTGCTCCAGAGAAGCACAAGGACAGGCAGCAATTAGCTCTCATTTAAGCAAAAATCCATATAGGGTCATTAGTTGTTATATAGACATTTCTAACCAGCTCTGCTTCCTCCCAGTTTCAGCATCCCTGTTACACAGTGGGGCTCTTACCATGTCACCAGAATGGAAAAATAAATGGAAATGTCCATTTTTACAGACTTTTACAAAGTTAACCATGTTGGGGCCTCAGCTCTCGACAGCTCCCTTCCTCTGGATTATAAAATACTAGCCTAATTTTCTGTACCGATAACATTTTAATCTGTCAGGATTTAGTGGCATAGCTGTTTTCTATACACAGTCCGAGCGAGGTAGCTTTCCAGGGTAAACAAAGACTTAATCTTTCCAGTGCCCCGTCACTCAGCATGACGTTAGCAAGGGGAACTTCGCAGCATTCGAGTTTCCTAGCACCAGTTTCTGTAAGAAATATTGCAAGGAGAATATGCTCTCCAAGCTCAAATATGACCTTTCGCAAGCTGGAAGGGTGCAGAGGGGGGGGTTCAGGTTTAAGCCACTTTAATTTGAATTGAACTGTCTTTGCAGAAAAGCCAAGCCTTTATATGTCTGTGTGAAAACCAAATAGCAGGGTGTAGTCACATTCACTTTGTAACTGAGAAAGGCCGAAGCAGACCAAACCTAAAGATATATTCCCTGTCCTTACCCTCCATCCTACTCCCAAAATTTGAGCAATTTCTTAAAATGAGTTCTAAAAATTTGGGTGAACATGGGGACCCCTTCCTCTACCCAAGCTCAGCAGCAGTTTGAGGCCTGTTTTTTATCTCCAGGACCTACAGGGAAGGGAGGGAGCACTCCAATGGTCCAGTTTGGCCTCTTGTTTAAGGATCCCAACTCGTAACAGCTTTTTTCTCTCCAAATGCTGCACTTCAGAGCACCTATATGCTCATATGCATATATACATATGCTCATTGTTAAGCACATAGCTTACTATACCTTTCAGGTGCTGAGGTTTCTCTCCTGGTGCGTGATAACCCATCTGGCAGAACACAGTTGCTGCTGCCTTCTCAGCAGCAGCTTCATCAGAGCTCCTGTGTCCTCTGGGACCCTGGGGAAGAGCCAGCCTGCTGCCGCTCAGAGCATCCTTCTTCTGGGCAGGCAAGTCCAGCGTGGGCTCGCTTCCAGATGGTCGCATCCTGCTGCCACCTGACGCAGCAGGAGCACACGTCACCCTCTGCTCCAGGCAATGCTGAACGTATAAGTTTGCTGCCCGTTGGGTTGGGAGCATTACACTTGCTTTCTCGCCCTGGCATGAAGTGTTTTCCCAGATCTGTAGGGCATGGTGGAAAGAATTTGGGAGCGGAGGGCCTTCTGGAGGTGTTTGAGCTGATCCCTGCCGGTCAGTGCAATAGGATGGCAGAGGCTTCTCTGGCCCGCTCTTGGGAGAATTCAGCCCTTTCTCCAAGATGTTGACTTTGTGCTCTTTGTTGTGCCCCGACGGCTCCATGGAACCCAGCTTGGCTCGAGGCCATGCCAAGGGCTTGCCTTGGGTGAGTGCAGAGGGTTGGGAGGCAGGATGGGCAGGTTCATCCTTGGGTTTCAGTATTATCACTTCTCTCTTACTCGGGAGCAGAGGACTGGACACAGCATTTCCTCCAGAGACCAACTTGCGAGGGATTTCAATGGGAGGCTTCTTGCGTGGCTGCACCACCTTGTTGTCCAAGTTGGAGTCATTCTGAAATTTTGCTCGTAGGGCTCTGAAATCAGTCACACCTTCCTGGGAGGGGGAAGAGAGGAGAGCAAAAAATATCTGCTTTCAGAAGTGGCAACAGGCGATTTATACAATCATGATTGTTTCAGAGAAAGAGGCCACAGACTCCACCCTGGTCACCAAGGTTATGCAGAAGCTGGTGAAAATTTTAAAGCAGGAGAGGAGAACTAGCTCATTCAGAGGATCCTCTGAAGGCTCACAAATCACTGCTGATAAACACAACAGAGGTCAGACAGGGGGAAAACGCAGGAGTGGAGCATGGAAACAAAACCAAGCAGAACCAGCGGGACCAGTGGAGATGGCTCCTGTCCCCAGCATCACCCAGTGCTGAAGAATCTCCCTTGGGAGGACCTGGCAAACACTAAACTGAACATTAGAGCTTCCTGGCAGACGTGTTGCAATACTGCTTATGCACCTGCCAGGTAGGAAAGCTGCACTTTATTTTCAGTACACAAGCACCAGCCAGGGGAAAGGCTGGTGCTGCTTGGGAGATCCTCAGTCCACCCTCTGCCTGCTCCAGAAAACTCCACCATGGGAAGAAAAGCACCAGACGTCCTCCTTGGTGGGGTCCACATGACCCCTGGGACAAAATCTTCTTTCTCCACCATGTTAGTTCAGCTTAGTGTCCCCACAGCTCTTCAGATGCTTCTCTCCTTGCCATTATTCTGACCCCAGGAAGCGGAGGACATACAAACCAAACACACAGCACACAATGACAACTAGAGCATCTCCCGGTCCAGGTGGTGAATATTGGCTAAGATACTCAATTCCTCTCCCACAGTTACCAGACCCTGGGTTATATATGATTTTGAACAAAGAGAGCTAATCAGTGACAGAGCAGTTTAAAAGGGCACTTAAAGAACATTTTGTTTCAGGCCTTTGTCCCCAGGCATCTCATTGTCCAATGCTGGAGAAAGGGGACCACAATTTTTGCCTGCAATGTCATGGCTTAAATTCAGCCCTGAACTGAACTAGGGAGAAAATATGAAGAAAAATTTATGAGCTACTTAAGTCCTTGAACTGCTCTATAACTTTTTATATGCCATGATTACATTAGGTGCACTACTCTGGCAGCTTAGTTCAGTGCGGAGAACTGTAAGGCTTCACGAGAACCTGTCTAATGAGGAAATTGGAAAAAATTATCTAGGACAGAACTTCGTTATTCTGAAAAAAGCCCCAGCCTTAAGTGTTAAGGCAGAACAGATGAATAGCATACTGAGGTTTTATTGCATTTAATTGCACGATTTATTAAACACTGACAATTTCTCTTGAATAACCCCTTTCACTGACTTTATTACTTTCACAGGGTAGTGCATGATGTAAAGAACCAACCCTTGGGGGAGAGGTTTGAATTGCTCCAATTATATTTCATATTAGTGGTCAGCAGCGTGATGCCGTGTAAGCTGCCCAGCCAGCCTGATCTAGTGGCGAGCCGATGGGAATGGGTGTTTTCAGAAGCATACGGAGGATGAATCAGATTTTGGAAAAAAAATAATCCCACATGTACCAGATCCCTGCAGCAATGCCAGACAGGAAATAAAGCAGTGAGGTGCCCTAATGCAATTGCACTGAGTTTTTGCACGTGCTGCAGCAACAGTTGAAGAGTTTAATGCTGTTTACCTCTCCTTACTGATTTTCTTTACTGGAGCACATAGTTCCTCATCAGTGCCCTCAGAGACAAAGAAAATAGAAAAGAAAAAGCACCTGCACGTCTCAACGTGCCACAGGCAAGGTGGACTCCTGTGAAACGGGTTTCAGTCAGGCCTCTCCCTGGCACTGGCTGTGACAGAAATGGCTGTGACAGTCACTAGCTTGGCACTACCTTTAATTAAAGATGGATGGATACAAGCCTCTCCTTTTCACCCTCAAGTTATTTCCCTTGCCTTGAAATGGCAGCTTCAAATGATCTGCCTAATTAACCGCAAGATTATCTGTGCTTAACACACTCTCGGTGCCCTTCACTAGAATATAGTTTCCCCCAGTTTGCAGCCCACTGGGATATTCGCACCAATGCCACGAGCAGACCCACCACGGGAGGCACACGTACAGCCCCTAGCCAAGCACACCAAACTGCCCCGGAGGATGGGTTTAAATTGCACCCCACAGCCACCTCCCCTACACCCACACCCGCCCGGATGCTCTTGCCCTCCCCACAAAGCTCCTGCAACTGCCACTTCCTTGCACAGGGCTGAGATTAGCATGACCCTCTGAGGTGCAATGAGTTCTCCTGGTCTCTGCAGGGATGATTTTCCATCAGACCCAGGATTGTTTCAAACCACCTCCCATCCAAGCAGCTCTCCAGCTCAACCCACATACCTTAAGCAAGCTCAGGGAGATGATCAGCCTAAACACAGTGCTGAATGGGTCGCAGGCAGGCAGGACACCCGTGAAGTCCAGCCCCAGTGCCCCACCAGCCCTGGCAGAGGTCAGTGCAGTGGGGAGAGGTGCTCCCCTGTAAATTAGACCAGTTGACAAGTGGGGAGAATACAGTAATAAATTTAAAGGACTGCCAAAAACTCACAATATGTATTACAGCTACATCTGGCCAAATAATTCACTGTGAATAATAATACATTTGGCAAAAGCCCATGCAAGATGAGAGAGGGAGAGAATAAAAAGGAAACAAACTTCCACTGGCCGGAAAGCTATGAGCATTATGGAGTCAGGGGACAGCTAAACTTTCCGTATTTTCTCCCTATAAATAAAATGCTCTTCCAACATTAATATCATTCTAGGAAGCAGAATAAAGCTCAGCTTAAGCATATGATAAGGACACCTTTTAGAAAGAGCAGCAGCTGGAGGTTTGTGCTGATACCGAGGACTAACCAAAAGGAATCTAAATTCTCATTAGCTTTCTACAGTTGCTTTTCTAAAATGAATTGACACAGGAAGAAAAACCCCGTTCAAGATGTGACATGCAGGACAGCTGAGAGGAAGCACTGCATGTTTCCCCTCCCGAAATTTTTCTGCTTTCATCCATTCTTTATCTTGATTTCCAAGGGAGCTCCCGCAGGTAAATATTTATCATTGCTGCCCTTTCCCCGGCAGTGGGGTGGCTGGAGCCGAGCCCAGGCACCCTGGGCACACTGACGAGAGCATGCCGTGATACCATCTACTCATTAACCCACCAGCTTCTCCCAGAAAAAAAAATAAAATACAAAAATCCACCTCTACTTTTTGTTAAATTAAGAGGCAGCAACCGCAGCTGATCTTAGAGCAAGGGGGGAAGAAACCAGGCACTGGGAGTCCCTCAGCCCCTGCTTTGGGGCAGAAAAAGTGTCCCTTTGTGGTCCCCATGCAGAGCAGAAGCAGCAATGAGAGCGTGCACCTAACCCCGGGGTTAAACTGCTCCCGGGACTTCATGGTGAGAACAGCCCCAAGCTCGAAGCAGCAGCAGAAAATCAAGCAGCAAATATTTCACCAGGGGCAGAGGAGACAGAGCAGCCCTTTGCTGCCGTGAGGGCGGAAAGGAGAAGCACCCCAGCATTTACCCCATCCATCCCTTCGCAGCTCCGCGCCGGGTCCAGCCGTTCAGCCCGGCAGCATTTTCCCTGCCCCTGGCCACGGCTGGTGCCTGCTCTGTCACCGCCCCTGCCGCCACCGCCGCACCGGGCGAGGCGGAGCGAGCCCGAAAACACACCTGAGCCAAGGCCTGGGCCTGCCCCCGGGGCGGGGAGAGCCTCACCTGGGCCGGGCTGAGCCCCCGCTGGGCCGGGCTGAGCCTCACCTGGGCCGGGCTGAGCCTGCGGGAGCACAGCCCTGCCCAGCCACGCTTCCTCCGCCTGACCCACGGGTTCCCTGAAACACAAATGACAACACCGCGGCAGGCTTTGGATGGGTTCAGAAAGGGAAAAATTGAGTTTGGTTTGCTTTTTGAGGGAAAGAACGGGGCTTGCCCTCAGCATGGGTGCCCCTACAGCACCCATGTCCATATGGCGTCCATATACATGGCAGTTCTCAGGTCCCTGCTCACACCTGGGGCAAGCAAAGCTGGGGAGAGCAGAGGAGTCCCACCATGCCCAGCAATAATCCTTACCCACCTCTTCATCGGTCTCCCCATGGGTGACACCCAGCCTACCGCATCAGCCCAGCCTTCCCAAGCCAAAGCCAGAGACCTCAGAGTGGTTAAAATAGCCATTTCCCCAGAGGAACCAATGTTTTCTTCATCTCTGGATAGCAGAGCCCAGCAAAACCTCGCTGAAGCCCACACATATTCCTGGTGAAGCAGCTCCTTTTCATGGTGAGCTTCTCAGAGTCCTAAGGACAGACCAGTTAAATCAGGGCAAACAAGACTTTTCCCATCACTGGATATTTCTATCCTGGAGAACAGCCTGAATGGATCTGTCCAAACATTGAGCCCATGTTTTCACAGAGCACATCTCCCAGGAAAAACAATGCTGGTTATCTTCGCACGAAGTGAACCGAGAGCCCCAGGACTTTCTTTTTCTCTCCATAACTGATCAAATATTATTTCATCTTTGTGGGAGCGCTTGATGGTGTCCTTCAAGCAGAGACAGCTTGGCAGAGACGGAGCCTGGGTGCTGGGCAATATTCAGAGGCTGCTGTCATTAGCGACTGGGTGAGCAGGGAGCCATCATCAGCCTGGGCAATACTCACCCATCACAAACTGGTCCTAATCTCACATAACAGGACACAGCACCTCTCATATATACCATTCCCAAATAACTGCCTGGAAAAGAAACCCTGCAGCAATAGCAGGCCTTGAGGTTAGGGGAAAGGGGAGTGGTAAAGCATGTCTGTAATGTGTGGGACCTGATGGCAAACCTTGTGTGTAGGATTGTCTGAAGGTGTCCCAGATTTCTCTCCACCAGTCTGAGGGTAATGGTGTGATGTGTGACTTGTGGATGGATATTCCCCCCCTGCAGATGGGCATCAGGAAAAACCTTGCCCCAAGCATCCCTACCACTCTCGGGTGTGGGGCTGATGCTATCCCAGGCTAACCTGACCTTGCTTTCCAGAGCCAAGCTTGAGGAGAGCTGCAAAAAAAAAGAAAAAAAGTGAAAAAAAACCCTCAGTCATCAGAGACATGACTCGAAGCGTGAGTCTCATTCCTTGCTACATGAAAAGCCCTGTTGCTGTGTGGTGGTCTCAGAGAAGAAAGGGGGGTCCTGCTGAGCTGGGATTTGGCAGGGAAGCCCCCCAAGCTGGGGCTGGAGTCACGGCGTGATGAAAATGAATGCTGGCTTTGTGTACAGGTAGCTGGGGAGGATTTATGACCCGACCAGTGGTATGAACATGGGCCGTGAATTAAAGCACTGTTGGAGAATCAGGAGGTTGTGACTTCAGAGCCGTGGTCCTGAGGAAAAGGACAGGGCAGATTCCTCTATATGGGCTCTAAAAATAAAAAGAAAATGCTAAAAGTTTCTTTAAAACACGCATTTTGTGAGTGTTAGCCCTGGTGCGACCCCACTTGCCTCACCTCCCTTCAACAGCAGTCCCAGGGCCGCCATAAATTGCACTGAGCTGTAATAACTGCATGGGGAGCGTGGTGTAGCCATGGTGTGTAGATCAAACACCGCAGAAGTGGAAACTGCCTTTTTTCTGTGGCTCTGGACCCTTCTGGGGAATGCCTGATGATAAAGAGCTGGTGCTGCTCTATGTAAGTCACATTTTCATAGGCCACACAGCGCAATTTCCTTAGAGAAACTAGACAGATTTGTCAGGAGACAACAAAACAGGACTTCACACCCTCCCCAAAACGCTGGAGATAATCCCTTTGACAGCTCTTCCCCTCCTGCCCCACCTCTCCCTGCAGTGCTGGTGCCTCCCATTGGTCCTACCAAGCTGCAAATTGCCACGAACCCCGACGTCCCAGCGAAACACAATGAGCACCTTGTCCACTGCTGCTATTAAAGAGGCGGCAGTTTGGAGCAGGAGCTTGGGGTTTGGTCTGGGCTTCTGTATCAGAGGCACCGACCCAGAACAGGAGTTCCCAGGCACAGCCCCGACTCGAATAAAACCAAATACCACTACTGAGAGCAACGGCACCAAACGCATCCTAAGCATGCACAGCCTCCCCAGAACAAACCATTTCAGCTTGTTTAAAAATTTAAAATGTTATGATTTGGATTTTTTTTTTGCAGTGATGAAATTAGTATCTTTATAGATAGACACATCAGTCCAAGGGCTGCAAGCACAGCATTCAGCAGACTTATTTTCCCTACATTATTCTTTTCAGATACTTAGTGACTGGTGAGATTTGTCCTATGTTATAGATATATTATACAAATTTGGTATTTTTTTGGTTTTTTTTGGATTTCACAGAGGTGTTACTACAGACCAGAAACAACAGCAGATCTTGGAAATATGATTTATTCCTAAATCTGTTGGACTTTTAGAAAGGTGAGGCAGCATGACTGATGAAAACCAGGGAAATTTTTGGGCAATCCAGTCTTCTCTGGAAGACAACTAGATGCCCATGACATAATTAGTGATAACGTTAGCCCAGTGTCATAATATTATAGTCTGAGAATGGTCTAACAAGTTATTTTCCCTGTGGAAAACAAAGAGCATGTGGGACAGCACTGGGGAAAGGAGATGGGGCACAGAGCAAGGGAAACAGCTGCTCCTGGGTGCAATGCAGTAGAGTCCATATATCTGAAAAAACACCTCAGAACCCAGAAAAAATGGGCAAAAGTGGATATCAGGGCACAGCCTTGTGCTAGCGGGGGATTTTGGCTCAGCTTTTGTGCCTTATTCTGTCCCCGGGAGGGCCAGAGCAGCCACCCCAGCCCCATTCCCCGCACATCTCACCGTTTTTCTGCCAGGAGGTCATACCGTGGTTTTCCAGCAGAGGGGGAGATAGGATCACTCGTTCCACCATCGAGACGCTTGCTCTCTCTTGCATTACTGGCATTAACGAGAATTTGAAGAAAACGCAGTATTATTGATCCCTGCATTGAAAAAGCTAACACATTCTTTTGGCCAGGACAAAGTGTTGTTTAGGAGGAGCCAGTGTATGTAGCCATGCAGCTCCATCAGAAGATTTTAGATCAGCCCCACTGAAGCACTGGAGAAGTCAAAAAATTAATTTAAAAGCCTTGCAATGTTTCAGGTTTTTTATCTGTCCAAGCTACAAGGTTGTCTCTGCAGTATGGCCCTGATCCTTAAGTGCATCCTTCTTTTTTAGCAATATAGCCCATACGATTCCTCATGTGTTTAAGGCTAAGTGTTGTATGTTATCAGACCAGTTCAGTGTTCAGCGACACCAAATGAGGACTGGCATGGCCAGCACTAGAGATGTGGTCATCTTCTGGTCCTTAAGTGGACCTTTTCCACACCTCTTTGCAACCACTGGGTTCACTACCTGGGACACATACCTGATGCACATATATGACACATGTTGGTCCTTACAACACACCATCTCACTGCAAGCACGCAGTGGCCGAAGAATTTAAGCTGGGGATGAAAAACAGAAGAACGTCAGGCAATGAGATGCACAACTGGTGCACAGAGGAAAAGCACGTTGGTGGGTGCAGAGGTTGGTCAGCCCTGTTATCAGGACACGACAGTTACCTGTGGGGTGGGACCATCACTGTGACAGTGACCACCGCTGCCAGCACCTGCAGGCAGTGTTTGTCACCCCACTGACACGGAGGGGGATGACCAGGGTCAGGAACAGCCAGCAGCATCCTTCCCCTGCCCTGCAGTAATGCAGCACACACAGGCATGAGGCCTTCAAGACTGCAGAAACATCCTCCAGTGCAGAGCATCTGCTCAGCAGCGTAAAGTATTGCAAACACCTTACATCTGTCTTATCCTTCTTAATAGTTCTACTCATGTCTTCTGTTTGCTATACAATTGAAAGCTATCTTCCAGACTGAAACCCTTCTATTGAAGGTATTTGTGCTGGGATTTTGATTTTGAAGTTCAGAGATGAAGACCTTGGTAACCAGCTTTGCTTCCTTGGCAAAACAAGTAATTTTACCAAGCTCCTGTACAGAGAAAGCTCTCCAGCGCCTGCAGAGAGGATGAACTGAGAAAGCCCATGTGTGCTGCGAAAGCACGTGTGAAATGGTGAACTTTCCAAGGGCAGAGCTCCAATTGCTAGGCATAATTTCTTGATCTTGCCATATCTAACATCTCTGTAACCTCTGTACATTGCAACAATCTCTGTATTTTTTAAAAAACACCACCCTGCTCCTGAATGAAAGGCTGTCTGCTCTGCCCTTCTCCCTGGGGAACCATGAGAGAACAAACAGCACATGTCAGGTGTCAGTCACACTGCTTAATGCATGACAGCAATAAGCTCGGATACAACTTTGTGGGTATGATGTATCAAACAGAATAAAAAAGAACAGGACCCTGCCTTTAGATGTTCATGGTCTTCAAGTCAGGAACAAAATTCAGATTTACAATATTGCATGAATAATGTACTACAAAAAATTATAAATAGAATATTGGCATAAAAAAAGGATGATTCTTCTAAGTAACTGTATCCCCTACAGCAAAAACTATAAGAATATACTAAAAATAAAAATCTACATATAAAGAAAGTACAAATGCGAATTGCTGGACAACAATAACATAATGTTAGCTCTTGTAATATAACCTCACCCTGGAGCTAGGCTCATGTAGGCAGACACATTACTGAATCACAGAATCACAGAATAATCTAGGTTTGGAAAGGACCTTGAAGATCATCTAGTCCAACCTTTAACCTAGCACTGACAGATCCCAACTACACCATATCCCCAAGTGCCACGTCAACCCGCCTCTTGAACACCTCCAGGGATGGGGACTCCACCACCTCCCTGGGCAGCCCATTCCAACGCCTAACAACCCCTTCTGGAAAGAAATGCTTCCTAATATCGAGTCTAAACCTTCCCTGGCACAACTTGAGGCCATTACCTCTTGGCCTATCTCTTATTACTTGGTTAAAGAGGCTCATCCCCAGCTCTCTGCAACCTCCTTTCAGGTAGTTGTAGAGGGCGGTGAAGTCAATGTGCTGTTCAGGTGCTATTTAAAAGATCAATGCATTCTGCAGGCAGAAATTAATTGCCCTTGTTGGGCCAAACACATTTGAAGTGGAGACCTTCTGAAGTGGAACAAAATCCTGTATGCTATCAGCAAGGAAAAGTGGGTGTCCAAGTCTGTTTACACTGAGTTATTCTGCCCCCGATCTTAGATACGTAAGAGTTGTAAACGAGGAGTTATGTGTCTTCTAATTAGAGGCTGGCAGTGAAGAGTTCTTCAGTGCCAGGGAAAAGGGCTTTGCAACAGGCATAGCCACAAACTGACTAACTCCCCCCCAGGTTTTGCTGCAGCGAGCTTGCTGCTCATCCCAGCCTGCTCACAGCTCATATTTCCATGCTCTTGAAGAGCCCCAAGACTTCAGTTCATGGCTCATCATCCTGAAGGTGACTGCACTGCTATCGACAGCATGGCTAGCACTGCAAGCCAGAGGTTCAGAGAGTTAATTCAGGTTTAGAGGCAAGGATCCAACACACATTTTAGACAAGTTCAATTCATAATGTTATAAATGGAACCATAACTTTTATATATATCACTTTTGGAACATAACACCTTGGAGAAAGGTTCTTTAATTTCACCTCTAACGTGGTGTGCCTTGCTTGCCGCTTAAATCTCTCTCGCACGCCTCCCCACCAGACGACCTCACCTATCAGTGCGAAATTGTTGTTGTGCCTGATTGCACAAACCAGCCCAGCCATTTACCTGGGAGACGTGCCACAAATAACTTTCATTATATATATGGTGTGTTTCTGATGCTGCTATCAGAAAAGAAAAGATATAATGCTTTGACAGTTTTGCTTAGATGCTGAGGAGGCACTTGACTGTGCAAAGCAGCCATTTATATCAAAGGATGGCAGAAGTTTGGAAGAACTGGAAGAAGATAGATTTGGCAGACAGCCAGGGAGGCTCCCGCCATGGGGACAGCGGGGTCCATCCCCACCAGACCTTTAGCATTGCTAAAACCTTTTTATGTTGTTCTGTCTTAACAGTAAGATGCAGAGAGGCTGTAATGTGTAATAGGGAGGTAACAATGGGGATCGCCTTAGGCCAGTTTCAATCCCCTGCTTTTCTCCCAGGCAAAAGCAATTTAGGTTTAATAGTATATAAAAAAATATTAAACCCCTTATTTGAGTTCTTCTTGTGTAGGCGAATAAAGGACAAGGACTTTCTGAACTCATCTGAAGTGCATTAGTAGGTAAGGGATTACATTAACATACTCTCGAAGGTCACAGAAAGGCAGTTTTCATTTCATTTCACTACAGAGTTTACCCATGTGCTACATTTCATCGTGTTTAGCAAAGACAAGCCCCAGGGTCATTCTGAACTTTAATTACATTAAAATAACATGGTAAGAGATCCTTTTATTTTGATAATTTACAATACCAGCTATTGAAATGAGCTTTGCAATTAATTTGGGAAATACACAGAGTGACACTTCTATCTCAGTCTTTTGTGGACAGAGGACAATTCACTGTCTGCTTAATAGCTGTAATAGCCCAAGACCAGATTTTCCTACAATAATTACACTTTCTCTTGAATTTATTGAGGTTCAAACTTCCAGTTGTCTGCTGGGAACACTTCATTTATGCATGAAGAATCTCAGCCCACTTATGCAGAAGAAAAAGCAGGGAGATGCAGACCCTTGTTTGAACACAAAAGTCTTAATTCTTTTTTTTTTTTTTTTTAACTAATATCTAATGAAGTTATAGATTCCTCATGCATTTTTGTGGCTGCCCAGGAGCTCTCAGGGGAATTTTGCAGGCTATGTGCAAGCTTGAAGAAACAGGTATGGGGCAGCTTGGGCTACAGTATGACCAAGTGTCTTTCCAATGGCCATTTTTTCTTTCTTCCAACACACAAAAAATAAATTTTCTCATCTTTTGACTATTATCTTAATAATAAATAACCCATGATGTTCTTGCTTGCTATGGTATTGCTTTCTTATACTTGTGCACATCCACTACTTCTGTGTTAAGATCCCAACCAGCTATAAGCATTAGAGCCACCACTAACAGAAGGGTTTGCACTGCATATGGGTAAGACATAGTTTCAGATTCAGGGGGCATCCTCCTCACCCCAAATCACTTTAGAAAACAAAGATTTAGATTCTTGTGTTGCAGTGACTGTGTAGGGTCATCCAAAAGCTGGTGATAGCTCACACCAGCTTTGGAGATGGGACACTATCTTATTGGGATGGCAATGGGAAGAAGCTGAATTGACATTTCATTGACTTATCTGGAAGGTACGTGTCCCTCATGACACAATTTTATGATAATCTTCAATTTGCTGTACTGGGAAGCTTCTCCCTGGTCAGCAATCAGATGTATCAAAATTACAGTTAAGTCACTGTGGGAAAAAAAATTCAGTTTCCTCCTCCTTTAAATTAAAAGGAGGGTGCAAGTTGGACAAGAAGCACACTGCTGCAACAGGATTTGATTGACTTTAATGTGGAAACAGTTGCACCATTTAGTATGTTCCCTTGACAGAAAAGTGGGAATTTGTTTCCAAAAGGGCAAAGGCCTCTGGGATGTGTCCTGATTCTTTGTGATTTGACCTGTGCTGTTGTCAATGATTTACCGCAGCATTCTGGAGTCTGGTAGGCTCCGTGCTTCTTCTAGCAGTGCTTGCCCCACAGCATCCTGAAGCCTAAAGCTTTCATTTGCAGCTGATCTATAGCAAACATTTACATATGGTAAAACAATGCAGTGGAGCCTGTGTCAGTTTTCTCTTTTGATTCTGTCTATACGTTTGCTGGCTTTAACGGCACGTCAGGCCACGGCTACAGCACGCAGGGAGCTCCAGGCATTGCCTTCCCAGAGGTAAGTCCGTTCCCCCCACCCAACTTTACATACAGAAATTACAGGCAAGTCAGTCAGCCCATCAATTTTGTCCTGACTTGAGGCACATTGTACTCTCTGTAAACAGCTACCAGGAAAAAAAAATATTGGCAGTTGTCCAAAGCCCACGCTAGGCATCGTAACTCCTTCTTATATGAACTGTTTGCACAATGGTTTTTCTTTTACAGATGACTATTAAGCCTTCTTAAACTTCCTTACCAAAATTACCATACTGGGTTTGGGCACTTGAAATTAATTCCCTATACAGGATGACTTAGAAGTGAATATTTTTCATATTCTTTTTCATTAAAATTACTTTGCATTTGACAATGTGAAGTTAACAAGTACATATGAATAACCCAATTTTCAATCCAAGCCAGATCTTCATACCTCAATTTTTTTTTCCCTGAACGATATTATTAACCCATACGAGTGTCACTTAGGCTTTGAAGGAAGGGAATAAACAAGCCACTTTTTTTCTAAAGCTATAGTGCCATGATAGGAAAATGGTTGGATTTTTTTTCTTCAGCTACTAATTTCAGGCTTGTTCTAAAGGCAAATATGATTTAGAAGGATCAAAAAAAGGTATCAGTGATAATTGGAACATGGAGACAAGGAGAAGACGGAAAGGAAAAAAAATGCGGTAGTGATACACTTAATTATGAAGGCTTATTCCGATAATCCCTTTTGAAAATGAACAAAGACAAGATTTTTGATGTTTGATGAACTTATCAAACAAGGCAGAATAATGAAGAGGTAAATGTAAAATGCAATCGAAGGTGAGCCAATTAAGTACTTTGTGAAGTGCTGAAGGATACAGCCCACAAATCCTCCTGTCAGAGCAAAAAGGCATCAATACATGCGTGTCCTCCAGCTCTGTGTTTGTCTTCAGGCTCCTGTTGTTTTCGTGGAGACACGGTGGGTTTTTATCTCATGCACTGATCTGCATCCACAGGCTCCCTTGCTGAGCTGTTGTGGCTTTCATTTAGTAAGTCTCTCTTCTACAGCCTCTGATGAATCCCCAATGCGCTCCGTACCTCTGCTAATTATCAATATTTCTCTTTGGACTACAATCTAATAAGTAAAACAGACTGCTCATTAGTTAATCACCAAAATAATAACAATGTTTTGGCTCAAAATAACCCCTCAAAATGCTTTGAAGGCTGTGGCAAACAGAGTTGTACTGACATGCCACAGATTGCTCCTCAAGACAAAGAGACACATTATACAAATAAAGATTGTAGGAGTAGGGACAGAAATAGAGATCATAACGACTGGTCTGGGAAGCAAGAGAAGTATTTTCTTGCTGTTGTATAGTGATATTCAGTGTATGTGCAGAGAGTCTGATCCAAGGGCCACTGCAATACAGTACTCTTGCCATTTTCTGCTTTAATACTTCAGTTATTTTCATCTTCTCACAATGTATGCTTTTCCTTTTAGAAATACCAACAAATTCCCATAGTTGACATGGCTTTGTACCTTGCCTTCTCAGCACTGTCGGTGCAGCCATCTCCATCACTCTGCAAAGCCCATGGGAATCAGACCTTGATTTCATACTTGTCTGAAAAAATACTGACCATGAGTTCACAGTGGTGTTAAAAAAAGTGAAATCAATAGATTTCTGAATAGGTACAAGGAAATAAACATTACTACTCCTGGAGTTTGTGATGTGCTTCTGAGAAGAAACCCAAAAAAGCCTTTCCTTAACACTTGTCTCTTCTCGACATTCCTTCTGTTTACTCAGTGTGTTTGGTTTTAAATATATATATGATGCACATATATTTTACTGCATATGATGTACATATATTTTATTGCAATCTACATATTGGAAAGGGGCAGTATCTCTTGGAAGAGCAGGAAACCCAAGACAAAATCCTCAGGTCCTGCAACTCCTACCCCTGACCAGTTCTGATGGTGAGATACTCAGACAGGCCATCTTGGGTAGTACAGCCACTCCTGCTAAGGGATGCTTCCCATTTCCTACAAAATAGGTTCCTGGTGGAAAAATGCACACAGAGATCATTTTCTCCCCACTAGCCTCCAGCCCTCCTTAAAACAAAACTTCAAAGACCTTAGACCCCTCTCTCTTCCCCTCCTTAGAAGAAGCAGCAGAGATGTTAATTCTCCAGCTCCTGTCAACTGTCAGCTGAGCCAGTGGTCAGAATGGACTGATTGCTTTCCTTGCCAAGAGAAAAAAGTAAGACTCCGCTGTAATGTATTCATTTATCTTCAGATGTGTCTGTGATGAGGATGTACACACATTAATTATATATATTATACATATTCATCATTCTGAAGCATCCAGTAAACTCATCCAAATATGATGGAGCTGCTCTTCTGCTAGAGAGGCTCTTACCCTGGTGTAAACAGGGGAATAAATTCGTTTAAAGCAGCAGAACAGCAAAATGAAAAAGCAAGGGAAATAGTGGAAGGATCAGGCCAGAATATTTGCCCAAGACTTTCTCCTTTTTCTATCTCAGATTTAATTAACTATCCCCTGATTCTTAATGCAAATATTCCAAGGAAAAGACATTAGAAGCAGCCTTCATTCATCAGCTCCTGTTCTCAAATTTTTATATCATTTCACATATGTCTTCATAATTCAAGAATTTATTTTCAAATACCTGACATAATTTTGCTTTCTACTGAGTTTATATCCCTGCAGTTTTTGTTCCTGTGCTTAAGTCAGTAAATGATTTGGCTCTTCTCTTTCCCTTTTTTTTTTTTCCTTCCTAGTTTAAAGAGCAGCAATTCTCATTAATAATCCATCAGAAATGTTGCAGGATCAGTGTTGTAATTAGTGTCTGCGTCCATCTGAGCCTGTTACATTCCAGGACAAAGCATGTGTAACTGGAAGAATTCCATATTATTTCCAAGGTATAAAACAGAGAAGAGATTTTTAAAATCAGTCATTCCAGCCCCCGTTAAATTCTCTTGTATGAACTTCAGGCAAATCTCCTGAAGTCCCACCTCTCTGCTGACCCTCCTTCTCCATTTATCATGTACGAAGTCTTTGGGCCATACAAAAAAATAACAATATAGATGAAAGTGATAGTTTTAATTGATTTATAGCCTGTCGAGGTGATGTCTCTGGTGGACACAAGTTAGGTGTTGGTGGTGTTTTTCTCTCGTGCGGTTCAGCACCGGTACCGGAGGCTGGTGCAGCCGGCGGCGTTCTCAGGGTGGCGATGTGCAGGGCACCTCTGGGGCGAGCAAGCTTGTCGTGCTGAGACAACGTGCACTGGACCCCCCGGCTGTGGGAAGGACTTTCGGTGCGAGGAAACAGGTGAGTGAACCAGGCACAAACTCCTGCCAAAGTGGCTTTGGTCCTGGGTGGACAGACCTGGGGTGATATCAGTCCCCTGCCATGGGCAGAGGTTTGCCAGCCAGCCAGCCAGCAGGATGGTGAACTGGTGCAAGAGAAAGCAGGAAATTTCCCCATCTTTTTTTTTTTCTCCACTATTACAGAAATCCATCCATGTTACACTTAGATTTGGAAAGAAAAGAAGGCTGTGTGACATGGAAAAGGTTAATTTTTCAGTGGAACAAAGAGAGTAGAAATATTCTGCTCCAACTGCTGTGCTACACACTCACACTCCCCTCCATGGGCACCACCGCTCCCACAACGCACCACTTTCTCCCCCTGCAAAAGACATAGTTCAATCATGAATCCAACTAGCAATCTGTTGGGGTGATTTATTTATTTTTAGCCATCCCCAGCTCTGAAGATTGTAATATAATACGGCTGTTCTCTGAAAGTTTGACTAGCCTTGACAGATTTTTGTTTTTACACAAATGGCTCAAACTCCCATCTTGAGCATTTAATGCAAATCCCATTGAAATTTAGAAATACACACCAGCTCTGTGACCAGGTCTTCATCACTCCATTGAGGCAAGCACAGGAGTACCAGTTCCCTCCTGTCATGAATGTCATGTCAAGGGTTTTTCCTCACTTCCCAGAAGCAAAACACTTTCAAGTTGCCCTTCCTGCAAACATCCATTCTTGCCATAATTATTGCAATAAACTCCCCAAATACCTCCTGCAATGGGAAGAGGCAAAATTGCACTTTACCAGACAGAGCTGACTTCCCTAAGCCAAGTGGAGAAGCTATTGCTTCCCGTGGCTCCCTTTCAAAAGCATGATTGTAGGTAATAAAATCAGGCCAGTGAGGTGACCTCTACTTGATTCCCATCCCATGGGAGCCCAAGGGAGTGGCCATCTTGGACTCCTGAGTTGTGCTCACTCCAAGTTGCAACGGAAAATCTCCCCCACAAGGAGCTGGGAAAAGCAAGTTCCCAATGGAGGAGCGCTGTGTTTAACACCCAGCATGACTTCTTGTAGCCCTGAGATATGGGTGGAAAACAACACAATCATTGTGAGCTGACAGGTTTTTCTGAAGGGCGGATAAGTGAGTGCTTGTACCTGCGCATTTTAGGTCGCTGTATTAAACGGCATCTTGTGTGCAACGGAGAGTCAGACTGCAGAGATGGGTCTGATGAGGATAACTGTGAGGATGAAGATATTGAAAGCCCTTGTGAACATCTGTTCCCAATCCCAGGGTCTGAAAAAGCTGCCCAAGGGTGAGTAATGAATCAATAGCTGCTACTCTCACAATCAAAACTGGATTCAGGTTTTCGTATTGTTCTTCCTTAGTGATAGCAGTGCTCCATGAATTGATAGGGTGCTGTACAAACCCCAAGGAGAGCTACTGTCCCACCCGACCATCGGTAGCAATGAGGGAGGCAGGCAGGATGATTCATCCCAGCTTTTATTTCAAATTCTGTCTCGAATTTACTATCTGACCTTGGTCTCTCTCAGCCACTCTGTACTTTAGTACAGAGACACTTTAGAGTGTCCTTTAGACGCTTCAGAGGTGTTCTTCTTACACTCATGTAAAAATATAACCCAGTTCTCCGAGTCCAGTTACCTTACAACTTTCTCCAGTTGATTAAAGCAATATATTAAAGCAAACAGTAGACTTTGAAGATGCAGCATCCTGGTGGTGTTCATCCTTAAGGGGAAGATTTAACTCCAGGATTTAGGACTTCAGAGCACAGATTTAAGGCAGAGAGCCTGAGCTCCACAAGAATATAAGCAGGGTAAATACACCTATCCCTGAAAAAGTTTTACTGCATTCAGTTTCAAATTCTGGTTAGGTGATACATGGAAAAGAGGAATCCTGAATGAGTTTAAAGTTGAATTGTCTGTTGTGACATTCTTGTTTTAAATCTTGTGTTTTAAGCCAGACACTGCTTAGTTTCACCTGGAGAACATGGGCTACAGTATGAGAATGTACTCAGCCATTAGATAACTTTCCCATTATCTTGATCCAACACCCTCTAGAGTCCACAAAATAAATGGCTCTCTGGCCCACAGCCTGGGAGAGTCCATCAAAAGCTTTTCAAGACATATATTCATTTTCACCGAGCACCCCATTTAATACTGGTCTCTGATGTGTTTCTCCCACACAACACACAAAAGCAACAGCATTTACCATCGTAGTCTTAAAGATGATTCCCTGTTGTGAGGAGCAATGCTGCTGTCTAGTTTGAATAATGCTTTCACTTTGGGCCATGGAATTACAGGGAATATTAAGTAATAGGATTTCAGAGGGCAGCAACTGTGATGGCTGGAGAGCAGGAAGAAAGAAATGTAAGGAAATAATAAGTGAGAGACTTGGCAAAGCACAAGCAGACTGCAAGTCTAGGGAGGGTGCCAACTCCCCTGAGAAATGGGACCATTATTAAAAGGAAGGAGATGAAATTAAGGTAGAAAACAATTACAGGCCAGGAAACACACTCTGACAGGGAGATGCATTAGGCTTAAGGGGGACCTTGAGGAATTCCAGGACTTTAGGACCTTCATAACTATACTTGCTGGGACGGACTGGACAACTTAACTGATTTCTTCCTAGCATATGAGTCCAAACCAATGTCTTGGAAATAAAATGGCTGTTTGTCTCCTCTTAGCTTTGGGAAGGAGACAGCAAGAAGATAACAAACTCAACCCTTAGATTTTAGGTGCTATCCAAATTCAAAGTCAGTGACCTGAGGATAGATAACCTGTAGTGTCAGGAGAACAGAAACAGTGACAGAGACTGTTGGGGAAATAAAACAGGAGCTATGGATAACTTTCTGAATGCTACTTCTTTCCAAGATACAACATCCTAACAGAGGAAGCAAGCCAGTACATATATGATCCTAATTTTTTTGGAGGCCACTGTGAGTATGTCTACAATGGAGAGTGGCGGGAGCTGAAGTACGATGCTGCGTGTGAACGTCTGTACTACGGGGACGACGAGAAGTATTTCCGCAAACCTTACAACTTTCACATATACCAATTCCTAGTAAGTTCTTCCGATGGTCAAATTTAGCAATGTTTTCCCAGCTAAAATCTAAACTTCCTATGAAGATATCAGGTACGTTTTATCATTCACTATAGGCTGTCTTTCAAGGTACCTTTCTCCAGCTGTCCCCAAGACAACAAGCAATCGATGATATAAATGCTGGTTTATGGCACATCAAGGAATTAATGTGCTTTATCACCCAGGCATTGCCACTGTTTACTCTGGCCTAGTCAGAGCCAAGGGAAATGGGTTTTCTCTAAATTCTGCTATTAATGAGCTGTGGAGCTTGCACAAGCCACTTGCCTCTCTAAGGATGAAGCTGGCCATGTGTAAAACAGGAAGAATGCTACCAATTCAATATCTGAAAGCATTTTAAGTCTATGGCATGGCTACAAGGGACATAAATCCAAATTCTGAGCAAGACAGAGATCCTGAAAGCCACTACCATGTATCACAATGTCTATACTAGTGAGGCCACGTCTGATGCTGGAGACTGAACTAAGTAGAGCAAGGATTCAACCTGCGTCTCCCACATCATAAGTGGGGCCTTGGCCACACTGTTAAACATTTATCATGCTTTCTGACATGAATGAATGGAAGCACATTATTCCAGGGGAATATTACAGCCACAGGCTCAATGCAAGTGGCTTTCGTGTCCTCCCAGCAGGCAGAGTGCCCTGGGCCCCTTAGTCCCTGGTTGGAACCCAGACAGACCTACCACATGGACCATGTTTTTTTCTACTCCATATCTGCTGCTAGCAGCGGAAGGACATCTGCACCATGGTCAGGTGCCAAGGAACACCTGAGCATGCCCCCCACACATCTTGACTTGAGAGAGTCTAACCGCTGGGGTCTAGAAAGTCATTCATGATTATGTGAGATTTTTTTTCAGTTTTGGTAATTTAGCTGGCTTTTTACAGAGATGGCAAATAGGACAGCCTGGATTCAGCAAGGCTGCTCAATTCCACACGCCAGCAAAGTAGAGCTGTCAAGGGAAAGGTCACTTCTCTAAAACAGGCAAAACAATGTTTGTTTTCTAGCGTTGCCTTTGCAAGTGGCTGGATGACTACTGTTGAATTTTTTTTCCTAAATAAATTCATCCAGAAGCAGGCTGGAGAGAAAAAAATTCAGTCCAAACTGTGATGATTTGGCAGAGCTGTAAGGAACTAGAAGGAGAGTTTTATAATGGGAAGTGTCAAGCTAGCTAAATAGGTACCATTACCAGCTCTGGCTGTAATAGTACTGCTTTGAGTGGCTAAACACAAACCTTTCCCCTGCCTAGAGATGGATGAAGCAAAATGCATGGGTTTATCCACACTTCTCACATATTTCCAAGTGGAATGGCACGTGACTTAATTCTTTATTCCACATTCACTGAAGTCAATGTTGGTGTTGTCAGGAGTATCACAGGCTTCAACAGAGGCACCATCAGCTCCTTAAAGAAATAGAGATTAAAAAGGAAGGAAGTACCTGAAAAATTAATGTCTGCTCCTTTCACTTTAGGCTCATGCTGATTCTGGATTCGCTTTTGAGTTTTATGATGATTCAAAGGATCTGCTTGATGCCCTTAAAAGTGATAAATCCAAAACAAAAGGCTTTACCATTGGAATTGGGCCTGGAGGATCACCTTTCCAGTTAGAACTGGGCCTCACTTTATCAGGTGGCAAAGGATCCCTGAAGAATTTCACGCAATACACTGCAAAGGTAAAAAAAGAAAAGAATCAGTGATGCATATGCTCCAGTCGTGTCATCTGTGCATCGCATGGTCTGGCTGTAACTTATGTCAGTTTATTCTCTCAATTGCATTTTTTAACACATAGTAATTGTACCTTAATTTGTTCATGTAATTGCAAATGTATGATCATTAGTAATTCTGTTTGTTGTTCTTACTATATTTTAGCAAACAGGGAGCGGGAATAAAATTGAATTACGAAGTACCACAACACATGTCATTTCACCCCATCCTGTTTCATGGCTACATTAAGCACATAAATAAAAAAATGCTTAAAGTGACGATGAGGGAGGAGGAAATATCAAGATGTTGATCAAAACAGTTGTCCTCAGGGAATGATCTCTAGTAGCAAATATATCTTGTTCAAATTAATACAAGCTGCCTTATGATGGGGAAATAGCTACTTTTTACAGGAGGTTAAAATGCTGCACTAAAAAAAGAGTACTCAGTAACAGGGTGTATTTCTCACAGTGGGTTTACATCATGGACTAGCTATGACGACCTTTTTCCAATCTAATAACATGAGTGCTGGTATTTCCCACATTAACTGTGCCTTGTCTCCACTTCTTTTGTGGCTGCTGACAGAAAACAATAAAGAAGAATTACTTTGATGGTGGTCTGAGTTAAAATGCCCTTAAAAGCTGTGTGAAATGGGCACCATTATAGTATTTACTGTACCCTTGTCTAGACTCACATGATGTTTGCAGCTAAACGATGATCAATTACTGAAGGAATCGTTTAAAGGGCTGTTCTGGTTGCACAGGAGCTTTGTCTGAGGCAATGGCTAATCTAGAAGAGGATTCATGGATCCGGTGGTATATCCAGAAAATCCTCTCTGCATCAACACCTTCCTGGCTGGGGTATCCCCCCATTGCTGGGCTGTACTGGGCTTGCCTGGAGCCCTTGTCCTGCATCACTGGTCAAGCCTGTGAAAAAAGCAAAAGGGAATAAACACTATAGAAAGGAAACCAGAAAAAAGAAATAGCAGAAATGGAGGATGGAGGGAATCATGTGGAAGCTGATTCTGATCGTATTTGTGCATCAACAAAAACCCCCATAGCATCCAAACCCATGGCTTTGCCTTCCACCTCATACAGCACACAAGAAAGAGACACTCTAAAAAAGAATTACCACCAATTTCATTTAAACCTGGGCTTGTTTTCATGCCTTCAACATGCACTGACAGTCAGAGATTCAGGCTTTCTTCTGCAAACCTAAAGACTAGAAATTACTTTTTTTTTTTTTTTTTTTTTAAGTGAACATTGAGTGGCAGCTCCTCTTTTCTTTATCTGCAGGAGGTTGGATTCATTAGAGGTGTGACAAAGGTGCAGACAGCCCGTTTCAAGATGAGAAGGGACAACATTGTTTTGGATGAAGATGTGCTGGTCTCCTTGCAGGAGCTTCCGGACACCTACAACTATGGCATGTATGCCAAATTCATCAACGACTACGGCACCCATTTCATGACATCTGGCACTATGGGAGGTGTCTTTGAGTACATTGTTGTCATTAACAAGGAGGAAATGAGAAGAAAAGGTTAGAAAATTACAAGATATTCTCTGTTCACAACTTTCTGCTCTAAACCGGGCATTTCCAACCTGGTGACCACGGGGTGGATCCAGTCCAGCAGAGTAATACATCTGGCTCTGGCTGCTCCTCACAGCCACCATCTCCCTGGGCCCTGGGAGGGTGGGTACTCATCAGCACCTCTTTGCTGAGCTGGCTGGCATGTCCCATCACATGATAGACACATACTCGTCACAAGCCCAGAAATGAACTGTGGGGGTAGGGCAAGGGTATCTGCATGTTGTTCACAAGATGGCACTACTGGCCACATAGCCGGGGATAAGCTTGAGTGTCACAAAATGTGCTTCCTGATCTAATTTCAGAAGAATCTGGGTGAGATTTTGGTAGTTTAGGAAGGAACCTGAGCATCTTTTTCTCCCTTTCTTTCAGTGTCACTTGCTAGACTTCTCTAATCTTCTCCTATTTCTTATAGTCTTTGTTCTGGCCATTCTCATGAACGCTCAAGGACTGCAAACTCATCCAGAGTAAAGAAAGATAGCCCACTCACATTTTAGTCTCCTAATAGTGAGGGTCTCGATTTTCTGTAAAAGGAAATAACGCATTGCACTTGGCAATACCTCTGCCACTTTACTCTGGTTAGTGTCATATCTGAAGACTAACAGACCTGTGTTAGCTCCAGTTCTCAACAAATTAGAGTGTATGAGGCTGGAGAGCCATACCTCTAAATCTCAGTTACATAAAATATCCACTCCAGATGTCTAGAGCGCAAGAACAGCCATTACTGGCGAGCCAAAGCATAACACTTTTCCTAATCAAAAACATAAGATGCAGAACAATAATATGGTACTTTAGTACACTAACCATATTGTCAAGTTTTGCAAAGGTGTCGACAATGCAATAGATCCCACTTCCCCTAAGGACCATAACCCCGCTCTGCTGAGGATAATGCTGCCTTGGTAACTTCAGGCTGGACATTCATGCAAAAGAAAATTATGATCTTGGACAACAGGTGAAAATTGCTGCGGTTGGTGCAAATTGCTGTAATTCCATTAATTTCCATGGTTCTGCCCCAAATTCTGCCTCTATTCTGAAATTATTTGGTACCATCAGCACTAGGATAACTATACACTCCATATTGAGTGTTAACCATGCCAATTTTTCCACAAGAAATTACCCGACTGAGAGAATTTTCATCAAGTTCCTGAACTATTAATGTTTGGAAACATGATACCTCTTCAAATCACTTATTCACTTTGAAGAGTGAGTGATATAGAAGTGAACAAGATCTTGGCAAGCAAGTCTTCAGGAAGCAGACTGCCAATTTCAGAGGAAGAATGAATCAAGAGCATGTGGAGGGAGGCTATTTTTTTGCCTTATCTTGTGCTTGCTGTACATATAAGGAGGAGATTTACTGCTATGAGATGCCTTATCTTAGGAAAGAAGGATGTTGAAGTTCAGCAAAAGACAAAAATGCGCCCCAGTGGAGATGTAATTTTCATTCTAATATAGCGCACTTCTGTCATATTTTCATCTAAGCCAGACTCTGCTAGAAAGTCCACGTTTCCCAAGTCAGCAGTGCGCTACGTCACACAACACAGACCCAGAAGGTCCCACCTGCAGTGGCTGATATGCCACTGTCTAAAAGCATATAGTGAAAAAAAATATTTTTCTAATGGCGATCACAGCCATGCCTGAAGGCTGTGTTTGCAAGGGGATCATCTGCCTTCCCTGAGGAATGGTCAGGATCAGGATATAAGCGCTCAAGTCTTAAAATTAGAGCTTCATAAGATGAGTTTGAGGCTCTGCAGATGCCTGCAGATGTACTGCTGAGTCCCCTCAGGGCTGAGCACCTGCTTTAGACTAACCACTGCCTCCTGAGAGCCCACCTAGCCCACGAGGCTACACGTTAAATGCTCTGGAAGAGAAAACACTCCTTTTTTATAGACCAGTGACTAAAGCACCTGCCCAGGAAAAAGATTCCTAGGCTGAGTCCTCCCTAAATGAGAGACAGCTTGAGCAGTTGCTGAGCATCTAGCTAGACATAGGCATGAGCTGGACTTTAAGCATCTAGGAAACCTGAATTTTGAAAATGAAGTCACCTTCTGGGTTTAGATACCCAGGAACAGACTGCAAGTCACCAGTGCAGAGCTTAGGACTGCCGTTTTGCTGCCAGACCCATTTCTAGCTTTCAGGCTGCAAGGGCTTGTATGGATGTGGTCATGAGTGAAATAAATACATATGTCAGAATGAGGTCCCTTGTCGCTCTGCCATCAATATTTTTCATTACTTGTTTTTAAAATGGATTGTTATGGTTCTATTATTTAGCAGACAATGTGTATAATGTGTTCACACATTACAAGAACATTTATGGGAGAAACATTATGCAGAGTAAATTAGAAAGAGTCTTCATATATTCTGATTAATTCAAAACGCAGCAGTAAATCTTATCTCTCGAGCACATGTAACTATCACAAATTACATCATATAAAAAAACTATCAGGGCTCCCCCCTCAAGTGCCAATATTTTCTATGACCACCCTTTTGCGACGATAACCACTTTTCATTTATCAAGACCCAATCTTGCTGTAACCAATAGCGAATTGTATTGACAGACCCTCGCTGAACATAATTACCTAACGGGAACCATGGCAAATCAATTAATCAGGGTGTTCCTCAAGTTTAATTTTATGGCACTCCAACACCAAGATAAGCAATCACTCATGTTGCTTTGGGTGAATGAACTTTACCCACTGTGTTTACAACTGTTGAACAGTTTAGTACAAGTAATTGAGTGCTACATATTTAATCTTTCTCAAGGGTCCAGTTTTGCAATGGGATGTAATTCCCCCTGAAGTCTTGAGCATGCTTCAGCTCTCACCAGTTTGAATCCGGGACTTGTAGCCTCTTTCTCAGGATGCTGAGCACCTCCGCTGCTTGCGACCCACCAAGCCAATGAGTAGATCCATGCCCCATGTGGCTCCAGCGAGTCTCTCCTTCAGGGTGTGCAGAAGGGAACAAAACAAGAGCTATGGGTGTTTACCAGTATTTTAAACACGAGCAAGACAAGACACTGCTCCCGGTGCTGGGGTGAGGCAGTTCAGCAGACAACATTCAGCCAGAGGTTCAATCTTTAGACCATTAAGCCATGATGCACAAATCCCGCTGACCTCTGTGCCTCCCTTTCAATACCGTGGTATTGATCACCAGGCTGCTTTGTAAAACACTTTAAGGTCCTCTGACAAAAAGAGCAATATAAAAGTTACCTATTACTTACAATACCTGTATTTATTGAAATCAATGGATTTTTTAACTATTAAAGAAGACGGCCTTATATTTGCAGTACACTGACATGTGTACATAAAACTAGGCTGTATGAAATATGCACATTGCTTACCTTGGTGAAAACACCTCATTAGTTCCCTTCTCCCCTCTGCAGTTGCTTCATGGGTCTCCAGTTACATATTTTCATGATGTATGTGGCAGTGCTGGCAGCAGCAGCCCAGCAGCAGGCAGTAAGGCTTTGGCAACTCTCAGCAGATAGACCTTTTGCAAGTTGCTACTTAGGACGTTACTTAAGCCCCTAACACATGGGTCAGATCCTGAGTTTAGGAAAATTAGTGAGGATCTACTAATTTCAGCTGCTGTTCCCAGCTTTACCCTAGTTATGAGTTAGTCTGTAAAAATTAATGTTTTATTTTTAAATAAATAGATCAAACAAGGAAATACATGCCTGAAGCCTTGTGTTAAGATTTTTACTTTCTTCTAATACTTTCTAAGGAAACAATTTTTACAGTAAGGACATTTCCCCATTCACCTATTATGCAATAGACCCAATACACCCCAATAAAATACTGGCTTTTCCCCTGCAAGACTAAAGGTTGTCCTCTGCCCTGAATAGCTCTTGACTTTGAAAAATGGGCCATGCAAATAACCGGATATTTTGTTCATTGATAGAAAAAAAACAAGTAGGAAAATGAACATGCTTCCACTCAGAAAGAGTCACTGATTTTACCAGTTTCCTTTCTGTTTTGCAGACATCAGCGCTGAAGAGATAAGTGCCTGTATTGGCATGTCAATCGGCCTTACAGTCAGCGAGAGTAAACTGAATTTGGAAGCATCTGTGACATCCTCTGACTGTGCAAAGAAAGGATTTTTGAAAACTGGTATGATAGCAGGGCAAATGTCTGTCAAGGCATCTTGAGTCACTTCTCTTGGGCACTTGAGCATCAAGATTCAAGTAGGGTCTCACAAGGGTATGAAGACGGGAGCTCTGGTGCCATCCCCAGTCATGGCTCAGGCCCAACTGTGGGACCAAAGCGACTTTGGGTCCAAGTCTCCAGGAGTACCAATTGCTATTGAAAGAGCAAGAATTAAGGTATCAATACCTGGATTAGAAACGCAAGTGAATAGAGGCAGTGGGGTGGCTGGAAAGCTGCAGTCCCTATAGCCACAACGGACTGGGCATGAATAACAAGGGCAACGTGGCAACTATTAAGTGAAAACTGACTATAAAAAGTACTCAAAGAGGCTAGGAAGCCCCACATTTGTAAATCACTGAACCAGCTATAGACAGCATGACCTGCTGCCCACGTGCTAACTAGAAACCAAGGCTGGAGGTGTGCAGGCTCTTCAGGTATTACCAGCTTGGAGCATTTGGGATGCTCGACTCATCCCCAGCTGCCTTGTGATAATGTTGCAGGGCTTGCCCTGAGAGCAGGGGACGCTGAGCTCCCATTGATTTCAGGAGGCAGCATCAGTGATAGTCCCTTGCACAATTGATCTCACTTCCATTAAGCAGCTTCTAGTGTATGTGTGGAAACAGTAACTAAATAATATGGGTGTAATTCAACTTTTCAGATGCTGAGAGCAACAGTGCTATTGTGGAAGATATTATTCCCCGGATTAGAGGCGGAGATACCAGTTACAGTGGAGGGCTCTTAAACAGTTGGGATGGCAATATGTACCGTCACTGGGGAAGATCATTAAAATATAATCCTGCTGTTATTGATTTTGAGGTAAGGCTTTTCTGCAGTTGAAGAAACTCTGCCGCTATAAGGAATGAAAGTGTAGTCGAGCAGATCATTTTGTATTTTTATTGTGATCCTATCACAGAACAAGATTAAATGTAATGGGCCACTGATCTAGTAACCTCTTATTCATTTCACAATGGGGAGTACATCTCCCACTGACTGCCTCCGCAGGGAGACGGACAAGGAGCTTAATGCTGGATTAGTGCTGAGTTAAGTTTCTGATGTGTCCCCAAACAGCTTTCCGATGAATGGCTCTCTGCAGTTGCATTCATCCCTATTATTCTGCCCGACACTGTCTGCCCTCCTGTATAAGCAGGGGACTCACAGGGAGCTGGGGAAAGAGTCTTGCCCCCGCCCCAGCAAAGGCTCTGCATAGATCCCCCCTGCTTTTCACCTGCCTCAGAGCCACAGTGGCTATGCCTAGCTTCTTCAGACTATGGTGGGTATAGCTGTGAGTGCTTTCAGGAGTTTTTAGAGCAGGGGAGCTCCTGGCTGCTTTGTCAGGCAGGTCCTGTCTTTCTCCATGCTCCAAAAGTGGGTCTGTGACCATAAAAATCAGCCAATCTCTACTCCTCCCTTTTGTTTTATTGGGTGCCCCATAAAATGGATCACTGAAGCATCCAACAGGACTCCAGAGATGGGGAGGAGATGGGTGCAAGAGGAGTGGACAGAAAGGGAGAGAGGAAGAGCAACCCTACCAACAAATAATGCAGGGCCAGAGACCACAGAGGCATGAGGAGCTGGGCACAACTCCTGGGCTGTGGTCAGGAGAACCACATCTACCCCGAGATGCTACCATTGCCAGTCTGCTCCAGGAGTGCAGCTGTGAGGTCTGGGGGAAGGACCTTGGTCATGGCAGGGACATGCTGCCACCTCCATTCCTCTCATCTTCCTTTGAAGCACACACACTCCTGGCTCTGACAGAAGGTGGGAGAAGGGAAAATGGAATCAGGAATTATCTGTGTTATTGGCAGGGCAAGAGGGACTCTGAAAACCTTCCCGGGCAGCACCCTGGCAGCAGAAAGCCCCAATAATGTAAAAGTGCTTTCAGTTCTAGCTGCAGGTTATTCACCTTTCTGCACAAGTTTCCATCAATTCTGGGCAAAATTTAATGCAATTTTCCAGTAAACCATGTGCTGACCTCTCTGTTGGCTGCTCCGGAGCTCAGCAGTCACTGTGCAACCGGAGCTGCCGATAGGCACTCATGTCCACTTCAGCAGCTCTTATCTGCAGCTCCCTCTCGTTTGTTAAACAAGCTTGTGCAAATTTGTCTAAGAGCTCTTCCCAAATCCTGGCCGATCCTCCCCACAAATTGTTCTCAGTGCACCTTGTGCAATGAGACGATGCCCAGTTCTCTGAGACCAATTTCCACCAACTCCCAGCCAGGACGCACTACATTCACACAGATGCATGGATGGACAAATGTAACTATGTGCCCTCAGACCAGCCCTAAGCTTTTAGCTTTAATATTCAGTTGAATATTAATATTCAGTTGGGCACACTGGGCTATTTTTGCTGGTATATAGGAACTGGATTTTGCTACTGGAAATATTACAAGTATGTTATGGCCTTAAAGCTGTAGATAGCTCAATATTATTTTGCTGCACCAAAGGGTAAAAGTAGGAAGGTAAAATTCTCCATGCTCAGCATTTACTAGTTGGTTCACAATCTGGTCACTATTAGTGGTAAGTTGGCAAACGTTTTGATGGCACCCACTGTCCAAAGCTCTTACCAAAACATTTTGGTTTAAAAAGCAAAAAGCATGCAAGAATCTCTGAGACTGTGACAGCACTAAGAAAGCAATCAAAAAATAGCCTTATCGGGGTGTTTTAATTTATCATTTGAATCCAGACTGAAGCTCCAAAGCGTGTTCAGAAAAGCCAATCCCGCACAAACCTTTAAGATGAGGAAGGTTTTGGAATGGTGGCTTCTCACTGGAGCCCATCAGTCGTGGTAACGCATCTGCATGATGTACATGGAGCTGTCGAGGAAGACAAATGAGTTTTCTGAGCCCCGAGTTTATCCAGCAATGTCACAGCTCTCTAACTGCAGCGTGGTAGCATCTCAGTTGATGGCCAGCTGAAATTCTCTCCACGCTATTCATCTCCCTCTTATGCAGCTGCAGCCCATCCATGAAATTCTCCGCAGAAGCAACCTTGGCAACATGGAAACCAAACAGCAAAACCTGAAACGGGCTTTGGATGATTACTTGTTGGAGTTCAATGCCTGCCGCTGTGGACCGTGCCAGAACAACGGTGAACCCATTTTGGTGGGCGACACGTGTTTCTGCCAGTGTCGACCAGGTTACGGAGGCCCTGCCTGTGAGCAGGCTCAGCGCCGAGGTAAGACCCTGGCGTGCACCTGCAGCAGGGGAGGGTGAAAGGCAGCAAAGGGACAGGGTTTTCCCCTCCACAGGATTAACCAACAGCTCTTTGCACCCATGCATCCAGCAAGCCTTCGCTTCTGTATCGCTTTTGTTGTTACACTATCCTAAACAGCCCTGCAAGAGACTTAAATTAGCAACTCAGGAGATTATTATAAACAAATTACTGGAAATGAGGACGTGTTTAATAGCTGGAGACTTGCTGACATGCTGCAAAGAGCTGGGCTGGGGTGTGGTGGCAGCACCCTGGCAAAGCACCAAAAATGCTGTTTTAGTAAAAAATTGCCACATTGCCAAATTCCCCACCCCACCATAGGGAAATATTTTAACTAGAGGGAGGTATCTATTTTGCTGGAGAAAAAAAAAGTGTTTTTCCAAAGTGACAGGCTTTTATTTATGTTTTCCTTATTAATTTATATACTATCCTAAAAAATTAAATGGGTGGCAAGAAAAGTCAACCTTGGAACGTGCTTTTCTATTTCAAAAAAATGTCACAGTTCTCTCTGGATATTTTTGTCCTGATTTGTGATGACAAAAAAATCCAAATCTCAGCACATGAAGCTGACAGAAATATCCATTTTCAGAGCAGTTCCACCAGGCAGAGCTCCAGGCCTTCAACCATGTGCTCATAACTAGGGTCTCACCACTGGAAAATCAAAGCTGTGATGAGATAAGGAGTTAGAGCAGAGCTGGGTAGATGGTTTATGAAGCTGAACTCAAAAGTGTTGCTTCAGTGACTGAAAAGTGGGTTTCTTTAAAAATCTCAGGTTTTTTGAGTCGTCTCCAAATCCAAGGAATATGCCTTAGATGAGGAGCTTGGAAGGCTCAGGACCTGGCCTCAAAGCAGCCCAACAAACTGGCCAGCCCTGTGCTCCCTGCTTTTAGCAACAGTGGGGACAGACACACTTCCAAGTCATGGGCAATTTATAGTTCCAAAACTCATTTAAGACTAAACCCGTTTTTTTTAAAGCATGATGTTTCAGCAGATGGGAAATCCAGCTTTCCACTCAGCACTAAGAGCACACACATCCATTTGTGCTGTCTGGATTAATAAAGTGCCCAAGCCAGGCATGAAGGCCAGTTGAGTAAATAAAAAACGACAGTAAATGACAGCCATCAAACATTCCCATCATTCAGGAGCGCCGCCACAATCCATAGTATCGAACACTCCTGACAAGTCAAGTCTGTACTGTAATGAAAAAGCCTTAAAATGACCCATCTCCACACAGATGGGCAGACTTTTCAAAACACCTCCACAACGTTACGAGACTTTTGTCCCTCTGCTTTGGTCAGAGGTGAGAAAGTTAGTGCAGAGAGAGCTGTCAGCTGCCCTTTGGGAAAGGAAAGCCAAGCTGCAGCCTTTCAACGAGCAGAGAAGAAAAAGAAACAGCTATTGGTGTCTGAAGAAGGTGACGCTGCTTCATCTCCCCCGGCTTCAAAGCGCCTTGATCTCAACAGCCATCCGTGTGCTGGGCCTGGCTTGGATGGAGCGGGGAGTCCTGCTCACAGCAGAGGTTACTGCCAGAGCCAAAATCACGAACTGCTGGTGGCATTCAGCTCAATCTTCCTCCCCTGCTCCCCCACAAAGCATACCGCTACAGTCAGGTTGTCTGTAGCACTTCAGACCCGAATAATTCTTTTTTCCCTCTTTTTTTTTTTAATGCGTTTACAGGCGGTGAGACGAATGGGCGCTGGAGCTGCTGGTCACAGTGGGGTCCCTGCCAGTCAGGCACCGTGCAGCGCAGCCGGCAGTGCAACAACCCGGCCCCGCAGCGTGGTGGGGAGCCCTGCACGGGCAGGGATGTGCAGAGCAAAGCCTGCTGACAGCCCACGGGACGGCATCGCTCCCCACAGGTATGTGGTCAAGAGCAGTTTGGAGTCTGTGCTGGCTATAAATACTCCGGGCATAATCCTGCAACAGAATTACGCTGGGGAGAGATAATTGTGAAGTATTGCATTTCCATACATATGGAGATGTGCTGGATTCGCTGCATAAAACCTGACTGCTGTCCAGACCAATTGCTCCGGCTGATTGAACACATACCTGGCTGTCCCCTCACCCCACAAGGTATCATGGGAGCCCCACCAGTTCACAGCAGTATGGCTGGGATACAGGAGACAGTGGAGAATCCACACGGGTGGCTTTGCTGCTGGGTGACCGTGGGGCTACAACGTGTCATGAAATAAATTTACCGAAAGTGTTTACATAAGTAAGCTTGACTCACAGAAATTTTTATATTTGCCTTTGAAAAACACATTAAGAGCTCACAATCCTTGCATTTTTATGCAGTTGGTATTGACATATGTACCACAAAACTTTTATAAGCTGGCACTGTCAGATTTTTAAGTCCAGCATATTGGCCAGGGCTGCATTTGCAGCAAAGCCATATGCTGCTCTGCATGGGAGGAGGCTTAAGCCTAAAGATGCTGAAGCATCATTGCAAAACATAAACCCAAACTCACGAAGAATCTTAAATACATAATAAATAAATAGGCTCGAACACAACCATTCAGCAGAATAGCAAAGGCTACTTCTCTTTAAGATCAGTGATGAACTGACTGTTAGCACATAGGCGTTTTATCTCCCAGGCACCCAGAGCTGGAGAAGATGCTAACGGGCTGCTTGATTTAAGAGGCCTTTTTGAATGTAAGACGTAAATCTCAGCACAAGAATACACACAGTATTGAACTGTGTCCAGAGACCACAGCAAGAGCCTGCAGCTCCCTCTTCTTAATGAACTGCCACAAAAACCTGGGGTGGACGGAAGGCAAATGGCACTTCATTTTACTGTGCTTTTCATTACAAGGAAAGAAGGAAAAAAAAAAAGCCGAGAAGGAATCGAGCATTATGAAAAGCAACAACAGCAACAAAACCACAAAGCACAAAGGAGCACTTCTATATACATTTGAATGGAAAAAGAGAGTAGAAAGGAATCACGATTTAGTGAAAGAAATTGTTCAGCTATAGCTCTGGTTCTTGGAAATGCTTGTTTTTCAACAGCGTGTCAGTGGTGATTTAGAGTCTGACACTTAGCTGATGTAAATCAGTGTCGCTCCTTTGCCGCAGCTGATTTATGCTACCTGAAGATCTGGCCCCATATTTTCTTTTGTGTGCATGTTTGCCAAAGGACAATTTGTTCACCACTTCTCTTCTGCTTGAAAATGAAACTATTGGCTGTTTTTGTATAAGAAAACAACAAACCATGTCACCTCGAACACTGAGATGTAATTGTTCTGTGAAAAATCCCTATGATGCATGGCAAAGCTGTGGCCTTTTTGCCAACTTTGTTTTCCAGGTAAAGGTGATATTCACCCAGAGATGAATTTGCTCCCAAGGGCTTGAATCTGATGTCTTCCATGTTGGGAAAATGCAGCAGCATGAAGCACCCATACATCAGTATGAATTAGACATCCCAAAGGAATGTGAAATGTAGGATCAAAACAAGTTTTCCTATCAATGGTTTTATCACTACTGTTTGGTGTTGGGCTGCCAGGTTATGTAGCAACAGGAGACGGTGCTCTTACACCAAGGACCAGCTTGGGTCGTAGGCAATTCTTACCTTTACACTGACTGCTTAGGACTCAGGAAAATGCTTGAAAGTAAATGAGTATAGTCACGTGAGTTAGAAAGCCAAGTATGCTTCTTTTGTGACCAGAGGGAAGAAATTAATGAAGAGAAAGATCTGATGCCTTGGAGGCAGAGGAGGGATGAGGCCTGCAGGAAAGCAACCTGCATCCTCAGCTTTTAGAGCCATTTCTAGGATAGATCACAGACCGAAGAACCAGAAAGAAAAAAAGAACAAATCCAAGTGATTAAAGAAACTGCATGTGAAGTACCACCGTGAAGCACATATAAATAAGGGCAAAAGAGCTGGGATTTGCCTGCAGTTGCTCATTCTCCACTTTGAACATTGCAGTGTTGGAGCACAGAGATGAAAGCGAGGATACATGTGGGGCACAGCTCATCGTTCACCCCGCAACCCAGGGCAATGGAATACAAACCCAAGGGTTTCCTTCAAATGCCAAAGGCAGCTCAGCAGCAGCCCCTCTCCTCCCCCTCCAGTCCCCACTGCATCCAGGGCTCAGACATCCCCACAGCTGAAACTCGGAAGCAGCCAAGTTGAAGTCAAAAGAAACGAAGAAGCTGCCTGTAAGGTCTGGAAAAAAAAAGATTATGAGCAATTACACATTTACAATGCCAGTCAAAAAAGCTAATATATCTCATGCTGAAGTGGTCAGCATGAGAGTTGTGCTACATGAGATAAGCAGAAAAAAATGTACGTTTCTAAAACTAAAAGCTTAGAAGGTACAATAAAATACTGCAGTTCCACCCTGGTTTTAATGAATGGATTTTCCCCTCTTGCACACTGACATACATTTGATATAGTTATTTATCCTATATATTTCTTGTGGCATATTTCCCAGGAGACCTTGTTTATCTCACTCATAAGTACATGATGGATGTATGGTGCTTTGGATAAATGGTATCACAATCAGATATTTTTATGGATATAGGCAAACTGGGTTATTAACAAAGGAAGGGCAGAGAGGAACCAGTACGCAAAAGAAAATAGCAAATGATTGATGACAATACACCTGAGGTTGCAAGGTGCAGACTCCAGATAACCAGCTAACAGAAGAGTAGATAAGGGCAGCGCTTGAGACAGAGCTGTTTTCTACCTCGGGGTCAATGTCACACCAACTATCCACATGCCTGTGTCCCTCTGAGCCTGTGATTTTAGAGCAGGCAAAGATTCCTCGGCAGGAGTAGCTCAAAAATTATCCCCTTCATTTTTATACAGTGTAATGCAGAGGCACAGGAAGATACAAAACATTTAATCCTACCCCCAAAAAACCTGAAAAAAAAAGAAATGCGAGATTCTGGAGAGTTTGGGGAGGGACTGGCATTTCTTATGCTGCTCTATCACGCCCAACACAGCAGGACTCTTGGTGCCGCATTACAAATAAGTAAAAAATATATGATTGTAATGGTAATAATTACTGTCTTCATCTCTAGATTTGTTGATTTACAGAAGCAGGGGGGTGTTAAAATAGGATATAAAAGGAAGACAGATCTGCAGGCATAATTTGACCTGAAATCTGGCAGTTGTCTTGAGTGCTTACTGGGCTCTTTAGCCACCAAGACAGAAGAACGAGGAGCTGGAAATCTGGGCACCGTTAACACCTCTGCATGGACTCACTGAGTTGCTTTCAACAAAATCCCTGTCTGGGAAAGAACCCAGGGAGGAACAACTACATCCATCTTATAGCAGGAGAAAGAGGAGCATGGTAAAGTAATTCAGCAATATTATGGCTACCACAGGGTTTGCAAGTCCCCAGCCACAGCCTAGACCACGTTCCAGCCTCACAGGTAAACGTGAAGTGTCTACGTGATATGAAAAGACGGAGAGCAAGTGAATCCAGGCTGGAAACCAGTCTGATTTACCCATTCCTGATGGAGATGTTAGGGGCTGCAAGAGTCAAGTTGGTTTTGTCCTGGGAAAGATGGCTGTGACAATTACAACTTACCTAAAATACCCTTTTGGGAGCTTCCTAAGCCGTGTTGACCGGATCCAGCACACATCTCAGCAGCAATGTCTTCAAGCAAGGAGGTGGAGGAAATACAGCTTCTCCATTGATACTGAGTTTCTTTTTTTCACAAGCAAACTGCTTGTGAAAATATAATATGGTAAAGCACATTGAGACAAGTGTCTTAACCAGAGAAATGGGCTAGAGCAGCACAACCAGTGCTGAACATGCATGCAGCCTGCCTGCAGCCTTCCCAAGTTTTCATACGTGGGTTATTAATCTCAGCTTACACAGAAAGTGGAAGTTAGAAACACCAGTAAAAGATAGTACCAAAATTTAATGCATACCAAAATGAAACAATAAAAGCTTCAGCATAGTATTTTTTATTACCCTCCAGGTCATAATAAATCATTAGTTAGTTGAATCAAAGCACAAAATCACAAGGACAAGATAAAGTTATGTCCTTTATGGGAGGCTTCTAAGCCTATAGGCTCAATATTCAACCACTACTGAAATCACACTTCTGTTAGACTATCCTGCTGATCTTGAAGATTATCAAATCTCTCTTCCTCCAAAAAAAACCCCCAAAACCCAAATATCCAAACTCAGGCACTGCCACCTCAAAAAATCTCAGCTTTTCTGATCTGGGAACAACAGTCCAAATTCAGGTCGCTACATTTGGCTCTGCTCGCCGCAGCAGTGGATAGACACACTATGTGTCAGAGTGCTTACTCCAGCCTGACGATCAGGAAAGGTGGTCAAATTTACAAAAGCCACTCGACTCATCTGAGAAAGTTCCTTAATCAGATTACATCGATGCTCCTCAAGAAGGGCAGGCAACCGCCCTGCAGTACGTGTCCTCACAGGCACCCATGAGCCTTGATCAGGGTCCTCTGCTGCAGAGCTTTTGCAGTGTCCCTTTAAAAACTTTAAAGAATATCATACTTCGCATAAGCAGTGACCTCTTTGACCATGACCCGCAATGAATCTCTCAGCAAATTTCTATCACACAAAAGATATCACAGTTACACAGTGGATAACGGAAATGTTTTGGGTTGGCAGCTCGATTACGCAGCCCATAATGAGTACAGAGCACTCTTCTTTTACATATGCAATGTGCTCTTTCTTTCTTAAAAGCTGTCACAGAAACCTTGCCGATAAGTGTGGAGGCAGCACGAGGGCTACAACTAAATGCATGTTCCATTGTTCAGATGTCAGAGAGCCTGAGTTGTTCTTACAAGAATTACATTTAGACAACGTCAGTCTGAAAAGAGAGAAACTGGTGATACCAACCCATCATCACCATCATTGCTAAAAACCCTTGGACGAGTGTTTGACCTTGCAGATGCTAGAAGACTCTCAACACTTATGAACAACTTTGCAACGGTGGAATTGTTTTCCTGAAGCAAAGCTATCGCTGGTTATTTTACAGCATGCCCCACCAAATGTCTTTGCAAAAATCATTAACCACCAACAAAGCTGTAGGAGGCAAGTCTCTGGAACAATCCAGGCTCAGGTCAGTCACGACTCTTTTGTTTGACCCGGATTGCGATGCACGGGTCCAGGGACAGTAACAAAGGGCAAACCATTCACTTTGCTTTGGCTCTTTTCATAGCAAACTCCTTCCATCTCAGATGTCCTAACCTGAGTGGACTAGCAACGCAGCTGCTGACTGAAAGGCTTTCACTGGATCAAACTGATGAACCAGAGTCTGTTTGGGGCAGAGGCAACTACTAAGGGCAGAAGATCTCAGGGAATGTGCAAAGATGTTTGTTCCAAAATGTTCCATTATTTATTCTGCCCATGTCAGAAAAGTTGTCTGCTCCAGCAGAGGGTCCTGGCATCCTGGACTGACATCCCCTGGTCAGGGTGCAGCCTCTCCTGCAACTGTAGCCATCACTCCTGCCTTCCAATGTCTCCAAGGAGCAGAAGGAGGAGCAGCTGCTTTCCAGTTCCTCAACCCAGTAGCATCCCTCTGTCCTTCCCTCCCCTTCCCAAGGAACCAGAGCACTGGTGTATTTGAGCATACCGGGGTGTATCTGATACTCTCAGTACCTGTTCTACTTCAGAAATGCACAGGAGGAAGCTCATCACCATGGTAGAACTGCTATATAGTCTAATGATGCTTTGGTGTCACCAGACTGTTCTTCACAATTCGGTTTTCACTCCTTCAAGACAATTTCTAATACAACAGACAATTTAACTTAAATAAAATAAACTGGGTAACTGGAGTAGCGAGGCACAGTGGCTTTACATGTCACATTAGATACTATTGTGCTCACTAAGATTTAGACTTTAATATGTTGTATTTGCTCCACGTGACACAGCTGTCTTCACAAAAGCTGCATATTAGCACACATTCTGGTACACATAAGATCAGTCTTTTCTTATCTCAAAGGAACCTTCAAAAACAAGACAGTAAAATTTAAAATCATGCAGCTACCAAATAAGGCAGGAGGTAAAGCTTGTCTCAGCCCATTGCAATAAAGACAGAGAAAAGAGAAAATATTAAGAACGGGAAGCACATTCAATCCCATGGGACAACTGCAAAGCATGTCCAAAGGTGTGATTCACAACACACACCCAGCTCTCAATGCCTTCTGAAATGTTTCCAACTTCAGTGCACTTGGATGAGACCCATAAGCAGAGCGAAGCCAACTGAGCAAGCCAGTCAGGTAACATCTTCCCACTCAGTTTGCAAAGTGCTCATCGGTTTTGTGTACGTGCTAATGATTCCCTCTAGCAAGTAACTGTCTCAGCATCTGGCCCCGAGCATGACGAACCACCATTTTGTGGGGCAGGGTTGTTGCACTGTCGTCTCCTTGTTCGTTGCCCTCCTGAACATGGAGACCAGCTGGCCCAGCAACCCCAGTTTCCATTAATAGCAGCATCTGGAAAAAAACCCAAAGCCAGAAAGGACGGTCAGAATAAAGCAGCTCTTTTCATGGGAAGAGCGGTTGGATTCCATGCATCATATTTAAATACAAACAGCTCTGCCCCTGACCATCCAACTAACAATATACTTAAGTCATTAACAATGAGTGATTGTTTTAAAGATGTTAATTCTCTGTTCAGCATTTCTGGTGTTTGTTCAAACTACACTTTATGCAGCAAGGACAAGGGAAAAAAAACCAATTAACTTTATATTTGCTTGTAGGACACTTCTCCCTCTGACTTGGTCCAAGCCTAGGTAAGAAAATCAGCAACCAAATTCGTCTCAGCCACACTTTTGAGGTGCTAGGGGAAATGTTAGCACATTCTTCTTCAATGAACAACAGCTTGAATATTCAGCTTTCTATCCATTGTTTTTCCCATTACAGTGTTTCTTCTGGACCCTGAGCATGTGAGTGATGTAAATTCAAAATCCTGAGAATCATGGAGTTGAACACGGCGGCAATACATAAAAGGAGGAAAGGGGAGTGAGAAAGGAAGTTACATGTTGACAAGTGGATGGATGTGAGTCTTTGGGAGGGTCGAGTGCAATTACACGTGTGGTAAGCAGACTGGAACAAGGTGTAAGTGACTCCACAGTTTAAGGCTCCATGGACTTCCTTAGAAACACCTACAAAATTGACCCTCTGCTCGGTGAAATCTTGGCTTAAAATGTATTTCAGCCTGGCTTAGTTAGGACACAGTCATGCAGAATGAGAACTGGATAAAAGACTAAACAAAGCGCAATGATAAATGCAGTGCATCAAATTGTGAGACAGTGCCAGAGCTCTGGGTGCCTGAGATTTGGTATTATTTAGCATCTAAATTAATGAGCTGGAAGAAGTAAACAAAATTATTAAATTCACAGATCATCCTAAACTAGAAGGAGTTAAGAACATCAGTCAGGAGACAGCAGTGACATAAAGTGACCAAGAAGCATTAGTAAATGCTTCAAAACAACATAGTAAGATTTTAAGATTAAAATGCATGGTAGCATATCTGAAAGGAAACAGTTTGCAACATACTGGCTGTGTCAAAGGGAAAAACTTAGGAAACAGAGCTGTTGGAGGAGACCTGAGGCTTGTCATGGATTGTAAATCAAGTAGGAGTTCCTATTTTGATATAATTGCAAGGCGCATTTATCCAGCTTTGAACTGTAAAAGTAAAGCCACCTCCTCGTGAGTGCAAAGAAATTTAGAAGAGGGCAGGCAAAGCTTATCTGTCACCTCTGCAGCACCCTAACCCTTCGTGCATTGGGCTGGGCAGAGCAGGGACAGCCAGAGCTGTGCATTACTCCCCATCCATCAGCTGCCGTCCCCGGACACTCCTAAATACAGACGGGACTGTCTCCTCGCACTTGGGGTGCCTCTTACCTTTCCTCTCGCTGATCTCACAGGCAGTGCCGCTGTAGCCCAGGGGACATAGGCATTCACACTCGGTTCCTGAAAGTAGGCAGAGATGGTGGGATTAGAGACTTCAAGTCACATTTTCCTGCAGACACCCATTTCTTTTCAGTGCTTCATCTCCTGTAAGGAAGGGACAGCGGGTGAAATGATATCAGAATTTTTCTCCGATGGTGAAAGTATGAAATAGCAATAAAGCAGGGCAGCTGTGACTACCCTGCCGCCCCTCTCGCCTCCCCGGCCATTTGTTCCTGCCACTGCACTGCGGCTCAACCTCAGCTACACCGGTGCAGTCATTCAGCAAGCCTGGGTCCCACACAGTCCCCCTGCTCCTCTCCAAAAGAGTTATCTTTGGTAGAGCTGAGAGGGAGCAAACTGCAGCATCAGGAATGAGCACCTGGGACAGGAGCATCCCAGCTTGGCTTTGTGGCAGAGGAAAAGTCCACATAACCCTGCTCTGGCTGCCCAGGGCTGCAGTGTGCATCCCACTTAGGAAGATAAACGGTCATTTAAAACCTCTTGTTGAGAAGATCCTAAATGAAACACTAACCTGACTCAGCTCCTAAAAAGTTATTTAAACAAGGGTAATCATGAGACAAATCCTTTAAGTGCTACAATCAACTAGCTGGTACCTGAAGTGATCATTTCTGCATTAGATACATTTAGATGATAACAATTCTCATCAGGACTTTTGCAGATGCAGATTGGAATTAGGCACTTGAAAAAATGGTCCCTTTCTTAGAAGCTCTCATCACGTCATATATCTCTGTTTGGGCAGTGCAGTTTTCATTCAATTTGATTATTTTTAAATTCATTTTTAAATCACAGCCTGCTTACAAAGGAGGACAGCTTCTATTAGAAATGGGGGAAGGTGACAGTGATAACAGTGCTTGGCCCTTATATGGTGCTTTTCATCTTCAAAACACTTTTACAAACACTAATTAATGCTGAGACAGTTGTCACTTCTCTAGGAGGATGGAAGCAATCTTAAAACCAAAGGAGGAGACTGAAAGTTGTCAAGGTTTTTTTTTAATGCATAATTTAGAAGTAACAAATTCCTCCACAAAACTGATACAGATGGTCACTCCCGCTAAAAAGAAACATCCCTTGACTTTGCTGTCTTTACTTACCAGTGGCATTGTACAAATAGACCAACTTTTTAAAAAAAATTAATTACCTGAAAAAGAAATGCCAGGAGAAACTAAAGAGCAGATTACTCACAAGCTTCCTCACTCCCCACAAATTCCCAGCTCATTCTCTTAAGAGGGTAGAGAAAAGGTGCAAAAACCTTCTACCTTGCAGAAAGGGGATGCCATTGCCGTGGCACGGAGCACAGCGACAAGAACTGGTCTCCAGCTGAAACTCATCAAGAGCCCGTCGCAGATTTTCTTTTATTGTGATTGCATTAGCAAAGTCAGTTGGAGTCACCAGCTGATACAGTGGCTCTGCCTAAAGGGAGGGAAGAAACTGCATTCATTTCCAAGTTCAAGATGGTGTGAGCATCGCAGGGCTCGGTGGTGGCACAGCTGGAGAGGGAAATGAAGGCCTTGTGGTACAGGCTCCAGGTTTCCCATCAGTATTTCCCTAAACCCATGAACAACAAGGCAGCAATGTCAGGAATTCTTAGAGGGATTCTCCCCTTGGTTTACAACCCCAAAGCAGTTGCAAATGCATAACAAAATACAACAGCCATACCGTTAGTTGACAAACGGGCACAGCGACACAGAAGTTTCATTAAATCCTTTCTCATCCATTTTCCTGATATTGAAATTTTTAGAATACAGACTTGCTCAAACTTACGTTTTCTGAGTGCTCTCTTACACTGATTTAAAAAAGGTGCCCCAAAAATCTCCTTCATTCCTCCAACAGCCACACAGCACAGCCAGAGGCACACGTCACAGGCATTCAAATTTGCACTGATTTCACCTTAACCACTTCCGTATTTCAAGGCTGATTTCTCTCTTTATGAAGCCAAGACAAGGGTTTCCACTGCCTTCAGAAGGGAGAGGATTGTGATCTTCATCTGCAGATGGGGTGGGTGGGAGAAGATAAGGGAGTGCACACCACAGTGAACATGCAGTAGGGACCAAGGGGACTTTGACCCGCTCATTTATTTTTTTCCTGAGAACAAGGGAAAGTTAAAGTGTGGTCTCAATACTGCCAGTCACCCACTAATGCCAGTGGGACGACACTGGCATGTGTCATCAGAGGATCCATCCCAAATTCCCATCCTTGCTATAGAGATGCCTGCCATATGCCATACAGGCCACAGCAATACAGTAAGCATGAAAGATCATCCTTTGGTATCAGAGGCTCAAGCTACAAGATATAGAAGAATGTTTCAATAAAAAAATACTCATTTCCTGCTGCTGTACATCCACTCTTCATCAATTATCTGTGATCCATACTTTGCTTTTTGAATTCAGATCATACAAATGAGGAAACACACTAAAAGTGACCTGCCAAGTCCCTTCAGCAGATGATTTATGAACTGATTTGCTTTAGTTTTCCCTAACTAAGCATTCTTGTGCTGACATTTAGTCACACTCTGCTGGTACTTTTGATCTTCAAGCCCCACAGGGATATCGGTATGGAAATGAAGGATTATAGATACCAAATCCAAATTACATCCATCTGGGGTTTTTCACTGGGCAGCCTGGTCACTGATGCCAGGCAAGACAAAGAATGCTGCAATTTCTTGTGGGAGGATATTCTGTACATGGGATCTAGCGCGGAGGGGTTGCATTTCTGTTGTCTCCTGCCCAGAGACCTCCCAGCTCATTTCTGGAAGGTCAATCCACAGTGCACCAGGGGTTTGGGAAAGCCACCTCCGCTGCAGCAAGCACCAGGCGGGCATTGGCTGTATTTTAAAATTACTGATTTTTGCTTTGCTTCATATTTTTTTAGAATTAAACTCTTTTTTAAAAATGAAAAGTCAGATTTTACAATGAGAATGGAACACCTTTTACAAATATTTTTGCCTAAAATTAAATTTTACAATGAAAACCAGTTATGCAATGATAAAATCAACTTCCACCACCACCAGTCCAAACTCCTGTTGAAAAGGATGTTCTCTTGCATCTTTGTACTATTCACTCAGAGTGAACTTGACATTAAAAATGATGAGGCAGAACTGCTATATACTTCTGCTTGGTTTTTACTTCTACAGTGTCTTGCATTACTAAAACTCTTCAGGATCAAAGCACCCTGATGCTTCAAAACCTCACTTGTATTTCTAAGGTTTAGCCAAGCTGCACAAACATCCAGGCATGTATGGTGAACTACTTGACCTTCTGAACCAGAGAGAGTTGTTGCTAAACAGTCACTGGTGCTCACAGAAGACAGGAGAAATTTCAAGGAAAAAAAAGTCCTTATAAAATATATGCCACCAGATATATTTTTGGTAAGTGATACATCAGTAAAAAAGAAGGTGGATCGTCTGGTTTGCTTGGCAGGCAGCAAGTGATCACATCCACACAGCCCAGTTAGAAGGGTTAAAGCTGTTTACTTCATGTACTTCCAACCACACCCCTTTTAATGCATCACACCTTTGATTCTCTCAATACCCAGTCTTAGAGAAACTATGCTGCACAATCCGGGTCTATTATTTGCCCTAGAAATTTCACTGCTTTTTTTTTTTTTTTAAATCCTGTTTATTTAAACACAGAGTTCTCCAAGGCACCCAGCTAAGTGAGGCTGAATGAAGTGATGGATACAGTACCTTTAGCCTTATGATTTCAGGGTTGTACTGTACAGCATCTCCCCACTCCTGCATAAGTGCAGCCGTCGGCAGGTCTTTGTAAGCCAGCGTTGTAATGTGTTTGCTTGCTCCGCCACGAACAAGGACAATGAAATCTTCCACATACTTTTTTGTGGAGGTGCTGTCTGCAAAAATACTTTCAGAAAGTGGCCAACTCTGCTCAGGTATGTTTTTGCGGATGGCAGTTGAGTTATCAGCTAACAGCAAAACACCCCTGTACATGACCCATTCCACTGAGAGGACAAAGGAAAATGGCCACAAGTGTTTCACACCTGAAGCCTGGTTTCCTGTGCTGCGTGTCCTGTGCCTCTCCTGCTCCTTTGCAGCAATGCCCCCATCCTCCTCTCTTGCACCCTAAATCTCTCCCTATTTCTCCCCATAAATTTCTTCCCTATGGTTGTAAGCTTGCAGGTCCTTCCACAGCCCAATGTTCCTCACCACCATGAATACTGCCAGTTCTCCTCCATGTATCTTCAGGTGCACCCTTCTCCCACTGCAACACCCACAGCTTCCCATATGTCCCCTGAGGCTCCCACAACACCATTACCTCCCTGCTTTCCCCATTTGGGCTTTTTTGGGTGCAGAAAGCGGCATGCTCTGCTGAGAGGTGGGTGGATTGGTAACACAGCACCAGCCAGGTGGGTAATGGTTGATCTGTCCCTGCTTTTCCCTGGGACGCTGAGAAGATATTTCTTCTCTACCCAGCGAAGAAAATCTTGCAAGAAAACAAGCTTTGAGACATCTACACATCTGTTAAGCTCGGCTGGGGTTAGCCAGCAGACTCAAAAGCAGCTGTGAGGGAATGAAGAAATATTTCAGGCAGCCAAGATCACAAAATCTTCTTTTCACTATGACAAAGGCTAGAAATTAAATGGCAGAAGTGTTTCATGCTTACCTCCAATCTCTTTTAAAAGGGATTTACAGCCAGCTTCAGTTATTCCAAGCTTCAGATAGACATCAAAAATACTTGCACCAATGTTAAAGCCATGCTGTGCACATTTCCGGACATCGCTCAGAGAATAACCTTAAATACACACCAACATTTTGTAGTGTTTTAATACAACTGTTTGATGTTTTATGTCCATATACACAGAAAATGGGAGTTGATAAATATTTTTAATTTGGGAAAAAAAATGAGATGAAGAAGCCTTTTTTCAGATATTTAACAGATTTATAGGGAATGAAATTACATCTCTACATTTTACACAACTCTGAAACCAAGTGCAAATGCAAGGTAAATGCTGGAAGAGGAGGCTTTTAATTACCAATTCAGCTGTACTGGGTTATGCAGACCTGTGATGGGTGGGAGCCTGGCCTGTGACTTAAATGTCAAGCATCTTTGACAAAGGACTACCCACCACCCATCCCCATCATCAGGAGCCAGACTTTTTAAAAGAGTAACAGATGAAGTAGCTTTTCCTCCTTTGCTAGCTCACATCTCCCAATTCTTTGCTTTCAGAAGAGCTTCAATTGTTTCATGGAAGATTTTCCATGAAGCTCTGCTATAATTTTTTTCCTGGCATATAAGAATTTGCCCTTAAAATCTGCAAATCCTTCATGTTCTTCCCCAAAGCCCTTCTCCAAACTCCCTGCTGTCCTGACACTCAAGAAACACTAGATATGACACTCAAGTATCTCTTTTATTTCTCTGCTTTTTTGTTGTAATCCCCCATGTTTCCCTGAATTTTTTACTTCTTTAGTTAAACTCCTGTCTTGATGATACAAATGTTTACATGAGCTCATAATGCAAGTATCACTGTATGGCTGTCCTGTTCTTATGCTCTTCTCATACATTTGATATTGGCCAGTTTCTAGATCAGAAAAGAGGATGCACTGGGTTTTGGGTTGATGCAGGATGGCCCCTGTTAATGTTCATAATCCATATGCACCTGAAGGCAGGAACCACTATTTTATGATATCCTTGTACAGCACAATCCAGACCTCTCTCCTCCTATTTTTCCCACAGAAAGTATCAAATCATAAACCACAGATACATCTGGCATATTGGATTATATGTGAGCGCAGTGCAAGTGCCAACCACGTAACACGGTGTGTGACACTAGATCTGCAAAAGGAGACTTGATTTACAGCACAGACAGTACAAACATAATGATAGATTTGAAGGGAAAAACCTGAATTCTCAGACTGGACCTACCTACCAAACCCCAGTGAGAACTTACAGTCCGGCTCAGCACTGGGGATAGTGTGAAAATGTTGATACTACTGCAGGATCCTGATCTAGGTCAGCAGATGCTGACAGACAGCATTTTGATGCAAACAATAATACACATTAGTTCAAACAGACGTGGCTTGTGATGTGCCCACACCAACAGCTGAGAAATTGGGCAGTGCTAATGTTTTGAATATCTGATATCTGAATCTAAATTCTGTCCCTCCGGGCTGTATCTGACTACAGGATAAGCAACTTCCTAGACAGCAGAAGAGCAAACAGACTGAGCATCACACACAGCAGAGTCCACTAAATGCTTTCGCAAATAGACAGCGAAGGCAGTTACTCACTCCCATGCCAATGAATAAATAAGAGAGTGCAGCTATTGATTAATGTCACACAGCTCGCTCTATCCTACACAACAATCATCATTTCTCACAAAAAAGGAAGCCAGAGCCAAAGAGCAAGAGCAATGTCAGGCACAAGAGTCACCCAGCAAATTATTTACTGTTTCCTACATGCTGGAAAAGCTCTTGAGGCTAAAGGTGTTTCAAAACTGTCATTTGAAAGGCATTGGAAAAAGAACTTAGGTGAAGGTTTTCAAAGCTAACAAAAGCGTTAAGCTACACGATTCTCATTCATCTCAACATCTTGTCAGCCTCCAAAACGTGCCATCTAAAATACTTGCTACAGGGCCCTTTTTTGTGAACTGGCAGCACCCACAGCTTGAGAGCTAAATGAAGCCCATGATGCTGAGCATGCTTTGAAAACCAGCCTCTTTCTTCACTGCCATAAAGCACTTCTACTCCTCTATTTTCTGCAAGCTTTCTTTGAGACGTTTTTGACACCTTCTTCCACCATCCCGCTTTTCTGATCTCAGACCTGAACCATCATTGAGTGCCTGCAGAGGGGTTTTCCCACCAAAACGCTGGCCCCAAATCTTTGTCACAACCATCAGATGCACGTACCTGCCTTTTGGAGCTCATTGCTGTTCATGACTAAGGTATATTCATAGATGCCACCGACAGTAGCCTCTGTGATGTAATGGGTCCCGTAGTCTCTGTAGAGCTCTCGGTACTCCCCGTAGCTGTACTCTGATGGGAGCTGATGGAGTCTCTGCAAGAACTCATAATGCAGCATCAGGGCTCGGGGCTTCAGCTTATAAATGGCAACAGCCAGCTCAGAACGGGCATGAATGAATTTGCTGGACTACACAAAATGCAGAAACACAAGAGAATCCAGAAGCAGTGAGGGATGTCATTCTTGTGACAACATGTAGTTATTTGCTATTAAACAATTAACACTGGTCAGGATTTATCAATTTAACAGTTTGCAACTGGAAATCTCTTAATTTAGCAAAATAAAAACTTTTAGTAGTAAAGTTTCTGAAAATCAGGATTCTGACTGGTATTAGAGAGGGAAGAACGAAAAGGAAGGTTAGGTGATTACAGGTTAGGTGATGGCTCAGGCCGTGGCTGGACATGGGGAAAGGCAGGCTCCAGGCTCTGCTCTGCCAGACCCAGGATGCCAGGACACAACCAACATCCCACGAGACTGCTCTACCCCTAATAATGTTGACAAGTCTTTGTCTCTCACAAGCTCTCTCCTGAAAAATTCTGACATCTGAAATCATGATGATTTACATGTGAAATGGTAATTCTCTGGCTGATCCAAATTAATATTTATATTCCACAGAACATGTCATTAATAAAACTCAAAGAAAAGAAGAAAACACAAACACTCAAACACACACACGTATTTATGTGTCTTGGTATAGGTATGTGTACATGGATAAATACTGTATCTCTCCTTTCTGGCATAAAAGTCAGGAACAGAAGAGATCTTTTGTCATCTCCAAAGAATTTAGTGTCCAGTTATTTGGGCCAGCAGGACAGGCACATCGGGGCGGTGGGGACGGGGTTCAATATAGAACTCTGTTGCTTAGATAATAAAATCAAGACTTAGTATTGGGTTCCTTTATGGGTATCTATTGCAAATGCTTCTCATATACCTCTGATCTTGTCATAGGAAATGCCTCTTTGCAGGAAGCAAATGCAAGTTTAACAGCAACAAGGAATACTCTGCCATTCCTGAGTGCACTTTATACTGAGGGCAGAGACATAGATCAGTGATACTATTAATCCACTGACAAGAGCTAGGTTTGTTTACAGCAATAACAGATGAAAAAAAGAAATCAAATGATGGTGCACACTACCTCAGACTGAATCTCATAAAGCAGTCCTAGGAGTTATAGATTAAAGCATCTCCAGCCAGCTCAAAGTGTGCATCAGATGACAGCTGCGACCAAATCTCCGCAGATGAGACTGGAAGTGATTGTGCCATCCATATTTTCTGTTGTGTGTGTCCTGAGCTAGTGAATGATGTAGTCAGCAGATAGATCACATCAGCCGAAGTAAAATGGCATGTGTTAGTCTATAATTAAACCCGTGGAAGGCCTGCTAGCAGTTTTCATTCTATGTTATTGTCAAGGCTGCCCTACAGTGGAACAGCTTGGCTTCACTGTTTGCACTATCATTTACCGAAGTGACAGCTCCTGCCTTGTTGAACCCACCTAAAAGAGGGATGGCCCTTCATGCGTGAGATGATGTCCTGCAGTGATCACACATACAATAGCCGTCCACACCACAGACCGGTTTCCGGACTGGGTGTACAGGTGCAGAAATTCCTGGAACTGCCAAAAATCCTATTTACCCTTCTTTCACCCCAGATTTCTCTGTTAGTCACTATAACTCACCCGTAGGACACAGGGAACTCTGGGCTCCTGGGTTTGTTAGCTAAACCCCAATTCTGCCTGCGCAGATGGCTTGGAGGAGTTTCTGTGTTGGTACAACCCACTCACCTCCCACCTGCCAGACTGCTTTGGCATCAAAGTTTTGATAAGAACTTTTTGAAGGCTGGCAGGGCAAGGTGTACAGCATCCCATGGCTGGGGTGCCACATAGAGACCCCGTTAGGAGTGTCACTTGTACATCTCCTACTAGTCAGATCACTGTATGGAGGGTAGGTCATTTGAACCAGCTTCTTATTTACATTTTTTTTTATATTACTTCACTACAAACATCCAAATGTGGATGCCCAGCAGGACATTGGACAGACAGCACTCAATTGTGGCTGATTTTGGAGGTTAGGCAGTCCGGTTCCTGGCCTACAGAATGGAATGAATGGAAAAGCTCCCGGGTGCCGTAAACACAAACAAAGGCATTGTGGCCTTAGTAAACACTTGATCAATGCAAACTGCAAAACCCAATCAGGAGGGAAGATCTCATTTATCCTAGTCATGGCTGCTGACCTGACGATGAGGATCAAACCGATATACAAACACATACAGATAACGCATTAGCAGAGAATTAAGCGGAGCAGTGCTTACAGTTGAAGAAAACCTTTTCATCCTTTGAAAGAACTTCTTGAACCTGTTGTCGTTTGAATTGTAACCAAGTTCAAACACTCCCAGTATTTTTATACCAAAGCTGAAGCTAGACTGTGAAGCTTTTGCCTTCAGGACGCTGCTTTCATAATTTGAGTAGGAGTCATATTCAGTCATTGTAAATTCATATTTGCCTTTGGTCTAAACAGAAAGCAAAAACAACACGTTTAATTTCCTGCATAGCAACTGTATACCTGAAACATGGGAAAGGAATACAGACACAAATATACTTGTGAATTAATGCTTGCACTTTGAAGATGAAAAGCCTTGTATAATTGCAAAGCACTATTATTATTAACACTGGTACTTCAAGAATACTTGATTTAAAGCAGCAGGAAAGCTACTATCTCCTCCATACTGCAAGGACCTCAGGCTTTTACTTAATATGTCAATCTTACGCAAACAAGTGAAATCTTAAACACAGGCATCAATTAAAGTATGAATTCTAAAAGGAAAAGGCTTCCTAGTCGGCAACACTCAAAAATATCATGCCATGTCATCAAGAGCATTAAGGTCAAATATGTATTTGAAATACAGCTTTGATACACCACAGAAATAAGCTTTCACACAAAGCACATGGTGTGCTGCTAAATCCTAGGCTGTTGCACAAGGACAGCTTTCCCAGCCTGGCTCTCAAGGCACTCTACAATTTTGTCTAAAATTAACCTCCCTGTGCCCACTGTGTGGCTTTCGGGCCCTCTTGGACAGATAGCAACAGGGAGATTAGGCTCAGTTTTTGCAATGACAAGGTCCAAAGGAACACTGCCATCTATTCCAGTGCACACGGATATCATAAGGGGATATGTCCAACTTCATAGAGTGCATGGGATATGATGATGTTCTAGAAATAGGGCTAAATTCAGCCTCATCCCATTTGGTCTCACGAATTTTGTGATTTTTTATAAAATGCTTTAGTAATGAAGCTTTACCAGTATTGTGCACTAAATTTATTGGAATATATGTATGCATGTTTACTTGCAGACAAATCTGACACATACCTCTGGTGTATAGCTTTCTACATTATATGGCTTTCTGAATCTCGTGTCCACGATATAATGGGGAGAACATCCCCCAGCATAGTACCTGTGGTCAAGAACTAATCCTTCCAAGTTGTTTGTGAAGATATTTAACCTGTACATGAAGCATAACAGCAAAATATTATTGTCGATTTAGAGGTAAACATCAAATGCCTTGGCTGAGAAAGGCAAGATTGTTTTGTTTGGCTGAGGGCTTTTTGTTTCATACTTCTTTATTTTGAAATCCCAAAGGAAAGTTTTGCCTCTTTCGCTGTCCAACCAACCCAGTTGCTCCAGTGAAACCTAACTGACTAGCAAGAAAGCAAAAGTCAAGAGTCAAATTTTGACATTTCGATAAATATGAAGGGCAATTTTCACCACCTAGCTATGAATGACACCAGAGCATTACTGCCACCAGCACTGGCAACTTTTATAGCCTTTACTGGAACAATCTGGGAAGAGTAGAACAAACTGCACCAGCCAAACTCTCACCCCATCAGGTTTCCCACCCTGACCATGCCCAATGCCTGCAGTAGTGCAGCAGCAACCAGCAAGATCTTCAAAGACGGGTTTGCCAACCCATGTCATCAGTCCAGATTAATTTTTAATTCTCATTTCTTTGTTCTGGTTTATCAGTCATAATCTTTGCCAGGTTAATCAAGGATCAACCAGAGGTCAGTAGATGAGAGTAAAAACTGTCAGAGAACAAGAATAAAGGTACTCAAGCAATTGTTCAACTAATCTGTGAAATCACTGGGAAGTTTTCTTTTGATTTTAGTGGATGGTGGATAGTAATCTTAACCTGTCTGCTCTAAGAAAGGATGTAGCACTGAAACCTTTCTAGATGAGGTAATTAAACCCCATGATTTGCTTCTCCTGTTGTTGCTGGTGGGCTCTGATGCAGTAAAATCCCTTCTGTTACTCACTGTCAGGACACCCTCACATCACCCTAGTGGCACACAGCTGAGGACATGGCACTCATCTCCACAAACTCATATAGTTACAAGAGTCATTAGATGAAACTTCACCAAAAAAAAGATAAATTGCTAATAGTCCACGTTGTGTCCCTATTAGTGTTTCAGGTCTCAGTTAGATCTGCCTCTCCTTATTTTGGGAAGAGGGACTTGCATGATAATGACTCTGAAGCTGTAAAATATTAACTCTAATTTTAGAACAATCTGAAAAGAAGGGAAGTCCACTAAAAGCAAATTACTGAGCAACTGTAGCTTCAAAGAGATGAGAAGCATGTTCCTATAATTGTCCAACATTATTTTTAATTTCAATTAAACTCAGAAGTACAAAGCATTAGCAATGACATGTGCAGCTGCCATATCTCCAGAGGATAAGGAGGAAATTATAATTTTTCCTTGCAATATGATTTTTTCCTTTTTTTTTTTTAAAGTAAAAAGCATTTTTTTCCTGCAGAATGAGAAAAAACTCTTTTCACATAATCCAATCTTACAGAAAGTTGCCACAGTCTTAGCCTGTGAAAGCTGGATCAATTCAGACTTGGATTTTAATCCCAAAAAAGTTGGGAGTTTGCTATCATGCAGGTTAATTCTACCCCACTCATGCAAAGGACACAAATTCCACCATCTCTCACTGTCATGGAAGAAATGCAAGAAAATTTGACCCCACCCACCCCAAACCAATACACTGTGCAAAAATACAAATCCATAGCCAGGTTCAGATTTTAGGCAACCCATGCTACTGATTTAAGTCATTCTATAAAGAATGATACAACATTATCCTCAGATTTTAAGAAACCTTCCTTTGCTTTTCTTTCAAAAGCACGGTTTGAAGTAGTCTCCCAGTTCCTAAAGGCTAGGACATTCCTGCTCCTCACAGACTGAATTAGATCAAAATCTAACTTTACTTATATCTATGCAAAATAACCTGATTATCAAAACTCTCCCTCTGATTAAGTACAAGTAGCTGCAGACATTAGAGAAATGTCTGGTGTTGACACTTCCCTCTTCACTCACCAAGTTTTGGCAAATCAAAGAGCACACACAGACTCTTGCAGGACATATTCCAAGCTGAGCTGATGATCTTCACAGGGTGCACAAGGGACTTTTACTCAACTCATCCCTCTCCAAAGACTCAGGGTGTCAACAAGGATTTTCCCACCAGGCTCTGGATCAGGATCCCAGAGGCTGTCAGATCCCAACTAACTGCTGGATACAGCAATTGCTACAGTTTTTCTCCATTCAATGTTTATGTCTGAAGCCATATAAAATCATTCTTATCCTTAAGTAAGAAAACATCTCATGAAGGTCATCAACTTACCCTTTTGCCAGATTCTCTATTCCCCAGTATTGCTCCATCTTCTGGTCACATTTTTTAAACACTTTTTTGCAGTTCTTTTCATCTGACTGGTCCCCACAGTCATCATCCCCATTACAAAGCAGTCTCCGTGTAATGCATCTCCCTAGGATGCAAGGTGTAAATTACTCATAAAATAATATGTTATCACACTCCCTGACTCAGAGTCTAGAAACAAAAGACTCCTCTAATGTATGGTTCAAATCAAGCTGGAAAATATTTCTTCTCTATCTGCACAGATCACCAAACTCCATCTGTTCAGTTTCGCACAAAACTTTCATAATCTTAAAATTCCTTGTTCAACCTAGAAAACCCCACCCTAATTACAAGTGTAAGACAGAATATTTTGTTGCTCTCGCTAAAATTTTTTAGTTTTGAGAAAAACATGCTGGAGCCTGTTTCACAGACCTTGTATATGGTATTATTTTTCCCACCCTTTCCATGTTCATAATTACTGAGTTGTTTTTCAGTCTCACCAAAACACTAGCCTAGGGGACAGAGATCAGAGCCGCTTTCCTTTGCCCCACCTCCTGTGCTGACCTCCCCTCTGCCCCAGCGCCCTGCTCCCTGCACACTTTCCTCTCTGTTGCCAGGGTGCAGATGCAAAGCAGAGGCTGATCAAATTTTGGATACAGCTAAGTGCTGCCTTGCTTCCCCAGTGTCCCTGACTAATTAATCATTGATACGGAAGGATGGAAATGCCATGAGGACCGCCATCATAACCTGCTGTGCTCTTGGGCTGTGTCAGGCATGCCCAGTGCATGTTCTCCTGTTGCTGTCAGATCTATTTGTGCTACAGATTTTACTGATATAACTGGGTTTGAATTTCCTATATGGAGATTTTGAAGACATGCTTTTGACTGACAGATGTCGGCTAACAGACTCACTCAAAATCATGGATGCAAACACAAGCATGGAAGGATCCGGGTCAACTCCTGACACCTCTTCAGCCCAGCAAACTCTTGTAGAAGCAGAAAGCTCAGCGTAGTGGTGTCAGAGATACCACCTGAGCACCACCACTTCTGATTCCATAAGTCCTTACCTGTAACTGCACACACAAAACCTTCACATCTGACTTTATTCCTGCAAGGATTATTTGTAACACAGTCTTCAGTTTCTTTGTCAGAGTAATCACAGGGATCCCCATGGAACTGAGAAGGTTGTTCCAGGCGGGCAAATCTGTACTGTGATGAAATAAAAAATATTGACTCAACTGTACAGAAATTGTGAATTTTATGATTCCTGAGTTAAAAAAACAAACTTTGTGTTGGGGTGATCTGATCTAAGAGTATTGTCATTAAAAAAAGTGTCAGTAAAGAAGTGTGATGCTGGTAACGTGCCTCATTTCAAAGGTTTCTGATCTGTGACAGTTTTTAATTTTACTAAGGGAGGATTGTGGATTGGAAGGGATGAAGGAAAGTTTGCTTTTCTTTGACAGTTCGTTTAAATGAGCCTGACAGGGTAGTGCAGGCATTTGCACGAGTAAGGAAGGATTCAGTTACATCTCCTCTCTTTCAATTAGCGCTGGTAACAACATCCCTTGTTATTTTCTGTCAGTGTATTTACTTGGCCCTCTGTATCATTAGGGATTTTTTTCCGCCCACAACACTGCTGTGAAGCAGTCAATTACTCCATCCAATATGTTAGCCCTCCTTTTTTTCCCAGCTTTTAAGATTAACTCTTTGATACGAAGCTTCACTGTTCCCAACTCCCAACACTGGTTATTCCCACTTAAGCCTGGGAATGACTTCTCCAACTCATTAGCAGAGGTCCCTCTAGCAGCAGGGATTTTGCTCTTCACACTATTGGGATCGTTACTTTCATTTCATGGGGCTTCTCAGGTAGAAAATGCTTGTTGGCAGACAAGAAAAAGCATCTTAATCCTGAGAGGGACCGAGTGTCTCCAGATCCCATGGGGGACCATTAGTGGGGATGGTGCCTCGTACCAACACTGGAAGAAGAGGACTGTTGGAGAGAAAGTCCCTGCAAAGCCTGGGCTTCCTGCTTGTGTTTTCACCAAGCCTGGGCCTACACCATCTCAGGACAGTGAGGCAGCCTGGAAAGCACTGGAGTTACTGGGGGTAGTAAGCTGAAAAGCTAAATAGCTACTTGACAGCAAAAGCCCACCTGTACAGCACTTTCCTTGGCAGCTCCCTGCCTTTTGCCCAACCCCATGGAAAAAAAGGCAAGGCTTGAAGGAGGTCCTGCCCCTCAGGCTCTGTGCCTAGACCACAGACGCTCACCCTTTTCTTTTGGCAGGGATCGCACTTGCTCCACGAGGACCAGGCAGAGAGTGTGCAGTCACGGGGCTGCGGCAGGTTGCTCACGGACCGGGCATGCCTCCTGTTGGCCACGCTCTCGTTGGTGCTGCTGAGGTTAAGGGACTCCTTTTCACCACTGCATTCAACAACATGAGAGTTTCAGGGTGTGAAACCACTGAGCTGTGAGGACAGAACAATTTGGCCTATACCTGTGCAAAACTACATGCCAAAGAGAACTAACACTTGCTAGACTTCATCAAATCTTCCATGCAACCGCTAAATTTCAGTATTTGTTTCATACTGGAACCGATTCTGTATGAAACCTGATCTACTCTTCAATGCCCAAGACCAGACCCAGTCCCCTACACCACCACCATAAGAGTAAGTCTGCAGAGCATTCAGGAGGGCTGACTGCAAGACACACATCTGATCTAGCTAGTGTGGGAAACTCAACCCACACCCCACCAACCTGGGCTTCATCTCAAGCTGTGCAGGCCCGACCAAATAACCTGGCCAAGTGGCCAGCAGTAAAACCTGCACCATCAGTTGCTGCCCTTGTCTGATTGCTCCCTGTTGCTTGCTGTACGGTCAGTACTTTGGTACCTTGCTGCCATACACGATAAACAGCTCCAAGGTTGGACACCTCCGTGACAGACGCCAGTTGCAATGCTAAGGGCTGGCATGCACTCAGCAGTTTTGAAAACCAGGCTTAAGCATCTCCCTTTGCTAGGCAACCTATTTTTTCTCAAGCTGACCAAACCCATTAGTCTTAGACTCTATTCTCTGCTCACAATAGAGTCATTAACCCATTAATCCCATTCATCCCAGTAATAAACCTGAACCTCAAGTGAGCCTTTACTCTTCACCCCAGCCCCTCTCTCACCCCCTCACGTGACATCTGTCTCCAAGGTTTCCATGATGCCACAGCTAAAATGTTGCCTACTCTTTTGGCAGATTCAGTATTTCTGATTAAATCCTCATCCCAGACAAATGCTTCATTGTAGCACCTAATCTAAGTGGGAAGCTTTAGTAAAACGTTGACAATTAGTTTCTTTTCATACCCACTTTGACAAGCAAACTGCCACAATAGTGTTCCCAATTCTTCCACCAAGACAAGGAATAGTACCAGCTGAAGCTTTACGTATGATTTAGTGCCTGGCAATGGGATCCCATTACTACATATTAAAAATCACATGGAATAAAGGAATTACAAAAACTCATCAGCTCACTGAGGCATGAAATCAGAACTCAAAGTTGAGAGAACAGTGGAGAAATATAGTTAGATTGGAAAGATTACAGTCACATTGACCGCAGTCCCCTGAAAGAGCAAAATCTATTAAGCTAGCAGAGAAAGAAACAACTATCAGCCAGATTTTTGCCATTTACGCATGCGAAGAAAACAAAACCCTGTCTCTCCAGCAGTTGGGCAGCTAGCATAGGAGGCTGCATGCTGCAAACAGAATTCCACATTACAACACTACCATGATAATTTGCCATCTCAGATTTATCAAACAGGATTACCTTTCTAAAGGCAGACATATTGCACTACATTAACTTCAAACCAATGTTTTTTACTATTCATTAGAAATATAGAAATCGTTCAAGGTAGCGATTACATGCCATACAACATGAAAGCAGAGAGTCTGTACTGATTTTCACTCTTTATCATATCACCCCACGGACATGGTTTCAGAAACATTCACTTACCCAAAGCAACGAACAGTTAGGATGCCGAGTACAGCATAAAGCAGCAACAGTTTGACAAGGCACGGAACAAATGTCGTATGTGCTGTGCTCATCACTCCAAGGTACCATCGGCGATTCGAAACCACCACTGCTCCCATTCCATCTGCTGGCAGGGCTTGCAAATGGCTCAAGTAGAAAAAGATAAATTACTGGGTTGTTCTTCCACACTGTAAACAGCAGATGACCCACCACCTGGCAGATTCACAAGGTAAACATTGCAATTGTTAGTACACGGCTTTCTGGAGGCAAGTGGGAAGGAAGCAAAGATCTGTCTAGAAGCAATTTACACTTTCATTTGTAATGCTCCTTTCAAGGGATGGGGAAAATGAATATTTCAACAAATGAAACATACGTGAGTCTTGGCAAGAGAGAAGCCGTAAGTAAACTAAAGTTGGCTTTCTAGGAATAGAGTGCAAAATCATTTATTTATTTCTGCTTTTCATGTCTGTCTTCCAGAGGAAGGCCAGGCACAGGGCATAAGCAGTCATTCTCATGGCTCAGGGAGAGCCTTCATCCCGAAGAGTGCCCTTTGCTGTCTCTCTCTGGGGCTTGGGCTCGGGCTCATGTTGCAGGGGAAGGCAGGAACCCCAGCCCTGGCTGGGCCCTTCCATAGAGATTCTCTGCTCCACATACCCAAAGTCTTAAGCCCATGGAAGCAAGACCTGTCAGGCTATCAAATTAAATGCCTTGGTGTTTTCTAGCTACTACGTTGAGTCATTCTCTCTCTTAAATGGTCCTAACCAGGGCAGAGAACTTACCAAGGGCTGATTCCCATCAGTTCCACTGGGCTTTCAAAGGCAGACCAGGATCTTCAAAACCTTGCAGAATCTTTCTTCAGTTGCCTGTTGAGGCCTGTTGAAGTGACTTCAGGTATGGCTTTTCTATTCCTGAGACACAACAGTCTTTCCCCTCGTTTTCCTAATTAGTCTTTACCTACAATGAGAGTCTCAGAGGAGAAAAGTTCTCTGAATCTGTGTTTCCCTGTACAAAATGATGAATATCATTGCGTTTTCCCACCCTTCCTCTTGCTGGACAAGGAGGGGTTCTTTGAAGAGATGCAGTCTCACTCTGCGTGCAACTCTGGCTTTTAGCAGCACAGTCTCTCTGCATTAAGTCTCCAAGTGCTTCAACGACACAAAGAGTAAATACATTTTAATTTGCTCATTATGGGAATGATGGATGCTATATATAAAATTAATCATATTCACTAATACAAAACAAACCTGGCAACCTCAGTGTCATTAGCTAGCCAAGTGCTACACCTCTTAATGTGTCATAGTTACCTTACAAATGACATTATTCTGACTGTGGAGCCACGTCTCTGCAAAATAAGCAACTGGCTGCTCCATCTTTCTAGTCTGGCAGCTTCATAACAATTTAACACAGAGAAGCAATTAACTTGTAAGAATCTGCTCCGAATAAAAAGATTGTATTTCAGGCAGCCAGTTTTTTAACCCAAAGTTACTGAACACACAGTCAGTGATTAACTGCCCTCTAGATACAGAGGACAAACTGTCAGGAAAGATGGCTTAGGCTAAGCAAAGCTTTTTGTTTGCCTTTTTTGCCTTATTTTTTGTTTCAAATGACTTTACCCCAGACTGAACCCAAGATGTGCCTATGTGATACAGCTTGCTCAACATTTGACACAATTGATTTAGCTGTTAATCATTTGTCCATGACAAAAAAAACCACTTACAGGAAATACTTCTCCATACACAGGACCTTTGCTGGCTGGAAAATGCAGTACACATCCAAAGTTCAACAGCAGCAAAAGAGAAGCTAAGATTATAAGCATAGAGCATCCTCAGGATTTAACTGCAAACCATGACAGTGATCCCGGTGTGCGAAGATCTCAAGGAAACCTGCTCCTGTTTGCTGCTTGTCTCTGTTTTCCTGCCTCTCACCACACACATCTTAGTGGTGAACATGCCTGGTCTTGAATTGGCAGAAAGAAGTTAGATTAAAACAGGAGGAGGGACCCAAATTCCCACATGTTGACATACTTTTCAGAGAGAATTGAAAAGCAAAATCAAGTTTTCCACATAATTTATAATCTGGTATAATTAGAGGTGGGCCTAACAGATAAAATTTATGACAACAACCACAGTTCGTTTTCTGTTTCCTTGCAGTCTGAGGCCGAGTGGCTCCATGGATCAATGAGAATGTTGCCTTGTCTGTGTTCTCTTTCTCCAGTCTTGTTACTTCTTCACCGCTGACTGTAATAGCCATGGCTGGCTGCTGAGCTGTTTTTAAGTCCCAAAGCACTTAGCATTAACAACACTAAGTCACTGAGCGTGGGTTTCATCACAGTTGAAAATAAAGCCTCACTAAGTGTCCACCACGAACACCCAAGCTTTCAAGTACAACGCATCCTTTGCAGAGTTCATAACACCAACATAAGTTTGTGTCTCCTTGCTCCCTGTAAACAAAACCTATATAGTTTCACCAAACATTTTTTTTTTTTAAATGACAGTTTCCTGTCCAAAGAAAAAACTATGAAACACATCAGAGATGAAAGGCCCTCCCTGGGAAAGGTTAGAGTGGAGCCAGCAAGCAGCTGTTTATGGTATCGTTAGTGCGCTCTGCAAAAAGAGTTTCTTTTTCTTCTTTGCTGAGACGATCTTTTCATTCCTTGCTTCATAACTTGTAATGCATTTCTTTCTGCAGAACGCAACTGGCTCATTCAAAGGTAAGAGGAGGCTCACCCACCGATTTTAATGGTGAAGAACATAAGGTGGCAATTATATGGTAAAATTTACAAGTAAGAAGTCCTAAGGAATCTTTTCAGACGTTTACTACAACTGACTCTGTGGCATAACCACTTTTGTTATTAATACAATTATTTTCGGGTGGTGAGGCTAGTCTCTGAAAGGCCCTGGACATAAAAAACTCACCTTGTCGAGGTTAATTCTCTTTTCCTGGCTTTTGATTCACTAAAAACAACACCTTATATAGTGATTTAGTCCAAATTGGGCACAGGTTGACCTATTCTGAAAGCTCTGATTCTAAGATCCTGTGCAGATGGTAAGACAGGGGCTGTAGTAATGAGTAGACAAAGAAAGAAAAACCCATCATGCCCCATCCCTTGTCTCCATCTCCTCTTCATTAGACCTCAAGACAACATACACACAAACTCATTTTCAAACTAGAAACAGCATTTTCTAAAGAAAAACACAAGACGCTCATAATCTGAATATGTCAAATAGTACAAAATTTACAAAAAATGCAACATCTGACAACATTGTAACTTCTGCTTATTTCTAATACAACTGACTTCTGACACGGAGAGCTTTTCTTAGACCTCTAATAACTATCTGTTAAAAAAGACAAAGATACCACAAAAGGTCTTTGCACAGCTAGTACCTGGCAATAATTCTTCATAATCCTTTATTTTCACAAATGTCTGAGGCTGAATGGACATTGATTTGCTGCCCGTTAACCTGGTTTTCTTTTAATCTATTGTGATTTCCTTTCTTTGCTGGTGAGAAGTATTTATAGAAGTGGTGCTGTGGGAGCTATGAAATGGGGTTGAAAAGCCAGCAAATAATATCAGATCTTAAAAGACCTTTTTTTAAAAAATACATTCTGTATCTGAAAGCCCTTTGAATGGGTAACATTTGAGGCTATTCTTCTTATTGAGATTTTTCAGGTGCTGATAAAACATTTTAGGGGTGATAGATGAGGCACAGGGCAAACACATCCATTGAGATAAGACTATTTAAAGCCCTAAAAACTAATAGCCAGAGAGTCGTTTCAGTAATAGACCTGATATTTCCTGCCTCCAGTAGGATAATTTTAGAAAGAGACAGGCAGTGTTACAGGTAATCAGGAAATCGTATCAGGATATCTCCCCATATTCCTCACTGTCATGCTGAAATGTATAATTCAGTTTCCCCCCACTTTCAGACAGCAAGTAAAGGAAGAAAAGAAATTCCCTTTTTCCTTCCCCAAGCCAGCTCTCTGCTTTACCTTGTGTATCAAAAAAAAAAGGCTTTTAATGGGGCTGATCCTAAAAAGCAAATCACTATGGGAAGGCCAACTTGCAGAAGACCTCATCATGAGAGACGACAGAAGTACTCTTACAAATCATGACTTCTGCAGTAGTAACAACAGACCACAGCCAGGAACAGGGTGTGAGTCCCACTGATGTCACATACAGGAGCAGACCCAGAAGCCAGGAGTAGTGCATGCAGCAGTAAGGACAGTGACAGCAATGGTGTTAGTATAGATGCTTCTCTAGATGATCCAGGCTCACACGTTCACTCAAAACCTCTGTTTTCTGGTTGCCAAATGGACTTTCACTTTGTTCATTCACCACTGTGTGCCTTCCATGTTGGCTTAGAGAGACAACTGTAGACAACGGATTCAAACCTCTGTAGAAAATTGTCAACAAATAGCCCCTTTCATTTCTTTGAAATTATATTCTTCTGATTGAGAACAGTATTTGCCAGAAAACTAATAAATATGAACCTGACAGGATAGGAGTTATTTAGAAAGCAAAGAAAGTAAAAAGGAAACGGTGCATGGAAATACATACCACAAACTAGAAAAAGGAAGAAAGAAGTTATCTTATCTGTTGCAGCAACTGTCACTATGTAATGATTTAAGCACATAAACATTGCCTTTAATCCAACGTAAGCAAGTTAAAATTGCATATTCCCAGTCTGTACAATCAATTGCTTTCCCAGAAGTCACTGACATGGAAAAGAGAGATCTGTCAGAGTCCTCACTTCTGTAAAACCGCAAGTTGATTCTGCAAACTGTTTGCTAAATAAATTCTCATTACTGTGTGAGATCATGGCCTTAACTAGCATTAGTGAAGTCAGGACCATTTCTTGAACTAGTCACGTTTGAGTTGGATGCTCTTATATACAATCTAGAGACTCCTACTGCACTTAAGTTACAGTAATATTAATGTAATATATTACATTGACACAGCACAGTAAGAATCAGATTGTTTTCCCCTTCTGAACAATGCCAACGCACATCCATGTCCTTCCTACTTTGAGATTCCTCACCATCACCAAACTAGATCTCAAACCTGCTCATTCTGAATTTTTAAACAGTCTGCATAGCAACTGTGCAGCATGAGCCAATTTTTCTGATTTTTCAACATAAACTAACTTCACTGTGGGAGTAGCAGATGCGTATCAACAAGGCTAGATTTGGCCTATGTTTTAAAAATGCATTTTAGTTTAAAACCATGCTTAGCTGTATCTTATTTCACTTTAAGTTGACATTTCATAGCTTGTTGAAAACAAAAGAGATCATGTTCCTCCTTTCCAAGGACACCTGAATACAGTCAGCTACATACAAAGTCAAAATGACATTAACGCTAGCATGTTTTCATCACAACAGAATGACCTTTATTCTTGGGTGGGATCCAAGTATTTCAACAATGTTCATTGACAAAGGCTAAGAATGTTTCAGCATGACCTACTGGACATTTCTGGTAGATGAGAAAGGGATGAGACATCAAGAAGAAGAAATACAATAAAATATACGTGCACACATCCACACCTTGCTCTCTTCCTGTATATAGACATGTACTTCTTAACCTCAAATTTCAACGTGTTGCATTTTTGCATTACTTGCTTGGCAAAGAATGGTACTGGTCCTTATCTCGACTGAGAGATACAGTACTCAGTACCTCTGAATATCAAACAACGTTATTTTACATGTGGCATCAAGAGGTTTGCACCAGCAAAACACTTCAGCCTACCCTACGCATTGCCCCAACCAGTAGAAAGGTCCCACTGAAATAGAAGGTGGTATCATTAATATGTTTTACTCTCAATTCTGTGCATATTACTGGAAAGTTTGGGGGTTTTTTACTTACTAAATTTTCATGTTTAAATGAACATTTTAAATTTTAAATCTTACTTGAAGAGGAAAATGTGAGCAAAATTAATTACAGCCACTCATGCCACAAAGGTACTCCAGCTTTGGTAGCACCACACAGTGTGGTCTGTCCCAGGAACGTGCGATTTTACAGGAGGTGACTAAATATCTACTGGTTTGGGATGCTCATCCTAAAACACCTGAAAAGAGGCCAAAAATGGGGAGGCAGCAATTAAAAGCAGCAAGTTAAGTATTTGCAAGATAAGCAACAATTAGGGTGTTTAAGATTAAGTATTCCCCAAATTGAGGCACTTTTTCATCTCCTTTCCCAGATATTTCCACTGTCAAAAATATTGGCCATGACAGACACCAACAATGCACTGTAAGAACGGCAGAATTACCACAGAATAGCAAAAGCTATGAAACAAACTTACTGAAATGACGCCTTTTTAAAATGTTTTTATTCATAACAGTATTACATGGTGTGTTACAGAAATTAATGGAAAATTTCTAAAAATTTGTTGATTTTTTTTGTTGTTGCTGAATTCATTACACATAAAGTTAAAAATAATGTGTCTGTATATGTTAACAAATGGTCAATATCTGAGGTAAAGTTAAAGTAGGTTTAGAAATGTACTGCAACAGTCATTTTATCTTTCTCATCTTTATTAAAAAAATATGTGTCAGAATGCAGAAATAAAAATGAATGAAAACCACGGAGTAAACATTTTTGCAAAGAAGGTGCCCAGTACGTTATTAGATGAAAGGTTTCATCAGACACTTGGATGACTACAATCTATCAAAATATCTTTCCATGACAGGTAAAGATCAAGAACCTACGGGGGATGATAACAAGATGGCTGGTGGGATTCCCTGGTTTTTAAATTTAAAGTGACGAATTTAGTGCTAGTGAAGGATGAGGGATTAAACAATTGCACAAGCTGGATATTTTAGCTATCTACAATACTGGTACAGTGCAGAGGCCTTCAAGTCCATCTCAACCATGACAAGGACGATCTAATCTTATGACAAGACAATTCAGAATTTTTCTTATTTATGAGCGTTGGTAAAGGTAAGACAAAAGTCCACGGTGATGTTCCAGCTGTCTCTCATGGGACACTAAAATCCCAGCCTCACTCCCTCAGCACCTATTCGCAAATCATCTGCTTCCTACAAATATGATGTCAATGGATCCTCTGAGACATAAATCTCTTCTTTTTCTTTCAACGTTTTACCCCATAACTGGAAATGCACTGATGATACTAAACCTCAAATGTCTATGACGAACCAAAATTATCTTCATGGTTCCATAAGTAGGACAAAACCCAGATGAGCCACTGAGGAAGAAAGTAGCACTACTGTGCAAATTAGGAAAATATTCTTAAAGAAATGTCCTTCAGAAAAGCTTTTACCTCTGCTTTTAATCCTGAAACACCCAATCTGCCAAGTTCTAATTTATCTTCTCTGGTTAGAAAACTTGATCTTCCTTCTGATGGGAAAACAAGATTTGCTACAAAGCTCTTTGCACATGACTATGGAATAAGCATCAAATGACCATGAATGGGGATAAAAGTTCTCTTCTCTGCAGGTTCATTAGGTCTATTCACAGCTAATTTTTCATTCACATACATTCTGTAACGCACATTTCTCTAATTTCTCTAATTCAAAGTAAAAGACTGGAATCATGTGTGAGATTTGGTTGTACATATCAACAACTGCCACCCCAGTTATTCTGTCTTCTAAACCATTTTTAGCTTATAATAAAAGTAAAATATTTATAACTCCAGGCCTATTTTATTCATGACAAAAATGTAAATCCTAATGTGTCAATTTAAAAACAAAATCTGCACAATAACCCTAAAAACTGATTAATCATTTGATTTCTTTAAGCTTTTTTCCTTTTACTATTTTTTTCTTTTTTCTTTTTTTTTCTTTTTTTCTTCTTTTTTTTTTTTTCTTTTTAGTGTTAAACCACTAAATTCAATATACTGTAACTGCATAGGAACATCAGGAAAACACATTTGACCTGTATAACAATTCTCTGTAGGGCAAAAATATATAGATTCTTTATGAAAATCATGTGCTAAACATATGAACCCAAACACTGCACTTTTGCTTCATAAATGTAAAAAAACGAAGTTTTAAATTCTTTTGTTCTGTGTGTAAACAGTTTGATGACTTCTATGCAGAGGTTCAAAGGAATGTCAATGAAATGTGATTTCTTGTAAGTGAAATATGTCCATGTGATAACGCTAGATCATAAAATCATGTGTTCCCATTAATTTCACTAGTCGCTGACAAGCTGACTGCTTTTGGCAAATGCACTTGAGCTTCAGCCCATTATCATAAGCATGTGAAAAAATGTATGTGATGCGAGAACCACAAATTGGGTTTGCCACACCTCCAAGCACTGCAACTTGCTACCTTCTCTACTGTGTAATGGCATTAGTAAAAGAATTTTCGTAACATTTATATTTACAAAAAAACTGGCAATTTTCATTTGAACTCCTTAAAGCCATTTCTCCTTAAACATTTAAAGAGTTTAACAGTAAGATATTTTTCAAGTTATAAAATAAAAATCCCATTTGATTTTTCTGATGTACAAAAAGTGATAAAGATGAACAATTTGATTACAGAATCAGTTTGTTATTCCAAAATCCATGCCATCCTTGTCCCATTTGTAAAGTCTGCTTCATCCAAATTCCTAAACCAGAATCATACCAGTATTATTTGGCAAATGATTTTTTTTTTCATCAAAAATGGCACACAGAGAAGAAAACACTTGTCTGCATAGCATTACAGCAGCAAGATACTGAAGAAATAAAAATATTCCTTTTCTGCACTTTGTTTAGAGTTTCCTAGGAAATACTGACTCTTTTGTTTTTCCTCAGTGGGACTCGATGTCCATTCTCTACCCACAACACGAGTATTCAAACAGAAAGCAGCATTTCTTCCTCGTATGTGCTAGAACTTAAAGGTCCATTTGGCAACATTTTCAGTCAGGATGGATAAACAACCGAGTTTTATTCTGTGGTTTCAAGTTAGGAATCATTTCCGCAGGAGGCGTTTTGCTGTTAGATCTGTCACTCATACAAAACTACAGAATAAGAAATACAAAAAAAAATGACACTGCCAGTATTTTTTTTGTTGTTGTTTAAATATGTCTACACAGGGGGAAAAAAAAAAGTCAGGATCAGCCTGATGTAAATGATGATGAAAAACATGTCACCATGACATAAAAAGTGCCGACTCGTGCCCAAAAGGCTGTTGAATGATAATGCCACTGCTACATACAGACTCTGCTTTTTGCTCAAAAGAAAAAGAATGTCTAATACTCAATAAATTTCAGATGCTCATTATTTATATGTGGCATACAGAAGATAACAAATGTTTAAATGAAGACTGAGGAGTAAGATTTCCTAGTCTGGATACCCACGACTTGTGGGGATGGGGCTGGATTTGTATGATAAGCAGGGAGAGTTTTTATTTTGTGCTGCCATAGAAATCTGCCATTGGTTGCCAAAAAAAAAAAAAAGTCAGGAACACTCGTAGAGCCAGTCCAGGAGGGCAATCATCTCTCCTTGTCAGACAAAATCAATCAGAAAAAAGCATGAAAGCCAAAGGCCTGCCAGGTTGTTGGGTTTCGTTTGAGTCTTGGAGCACCACAAGCCTGTAACAATGCTATTTCTTAGGTCTGTTGATTTGGGCGTAGAGAGGTTCTGCTTCCTGGGGATAACAAAAATAAAATAAGCGGAGATGTCTCCAGACAGTTTTTAGAACATTTTTAGAACATCTGCTTGAGAACAGCAATACCTCATGAGTCAAAACCCAAAGAAAGTCTTTGTTTTCTGTGCTGCCTTAAGTGAACATGGCACCCCAGTTGAATTGTGAAGAAAAAGTGACATTATTTCAGAAAATTAATGCTTACTGTTAATTTCCTCTTCCAGTATTGGCCATGCACTGATCCTCAGGAGGTATTGCTGGGCACAGACATATGAAGAAATGAAATGATATTTATATGACTAGATGTTTTGAAGTTACAGGCCAGAAATGTAGCTGGCGTAAAACGTGGTTACTTGTACCAGGCTGAGACCTCCCTCCCCAGCAGGTCAACAGCAGAACACAGCTGTGGGTTTGACACAACTCATGGAGAAAAACACTTGCAAACAGAAACTGCTTGCTGAAAGTTGAGCGAATGAAGCTGTGGTGGGATTTAAAATAACAATATGAGTTGCCTATGAAGAACAAGGAAAGCCAGCTCTGTGCAGTTTGATTAGGAGTTTGTATCACCATTAGTACAATCATTAAAGCTGTGAGGAAAGCATGTCGATTTGCTAACACTGGCAATTTCCTGGATGTGGGGGGAAAAAACCCTGCCATGTTCTTCAGTGTTGCTTCACAGCTGACACCCTGTGCTTTCTTAATACTATGTTCACCTTGGCTGCAGTGGGAAGCAAACCATCCATGGACCCTGGAATCCATTCTACTTCATTTCCAGAAACTAATTTATTAAACTAAGAATGACATCTAAAAAAAGAACAAGACAGGCAGAAAGGCTAATTAATGCCATACTGCATTAACTCTCCACAGCTTGATAAATATTCAAATACCATGCCACGACGTTGAATTTAACCAAGTTATAATCAACTCATGTTACAGCAGCATCAGCAGAAGCTGACTTTGAGCAAAAATACCTCCAAAGGCTGGGAAATCACTGGGCACTGCGGAGCACAGAAATGTCTGACAGGGGATGGCACAGGATGTTAATCACTGCTTATAAAAATGATGCTGCTGCTGCTGAGAAAAACAGCCCAAAGGTGGATCTGTAGGGCTATATTTACTCTGTGCCCAGGGTGCCTGGCCAGTGCTCCAGGCTGTGCCCCGTCCCAGTGCCCTGTCCCGCCTCACTGTGCATCTCGTGTTGAATGAGGAGTAACACAACAAATCCAAAATATGACTCTGTTTCCTCCATGGCAAGAAAAGTTGTCTCTTATTTCTTTAAATTACTACATTTCTGGAGCTTGCAGGGACTATGCTTCCCCATTGCCTACCTACATGAAGCCCTAAGTATACTACAAGCATTACGAGAGAAAGAGAGAAATCCTTTGGAATGATTAAATAAAGGTTGCTGAAATCATCCCCAGCAAGAAGCAAATATATTTTGTGACCTTGAAAAACTGAAGGTATTCAGAAGAGATGACTGAAAGTAAATAACTGCATTTCACATTCTGTGTGTTAAGTCTACCTATGCCAATTTTCATGTACCGCAGACATGAAGCTGGCAGGATGATCTATCACAGCTAGTTCAGAGAAAATCTGTACTAATTAATGTGGGAACCTGACACACACCAGGCCATTCTTCAGGCATTTGCTGAACCTGAGGTGATTGCAAAGGGAAGTGAAAAGGAAGGAGGAGAAGAAAAGGGGAGGGAGGGAGAACATCCCTTTGGAACAAAAGATGTCAGTTTTTCAAATGCCTTCGAGGAAAAAAAGAGCTTTTCAAAATGTCAAGTGTGCTTATTAGAGCTGTCCTCAAATATCTTTAAAGATATGCAGATGCACTTAAGTAACAGGTGTCCTAAGGTGTCACTGAACTTGACACCCGTAAGAAGAGGAGGAGTCCATCATCGGTCATCAGCACTTTCAACAATGCATGAGACAGCCTTTAGAATTAGAAATTTCTTTTATTCGTACCCAACATTTACCTGAACACACACTTCATGTGGCAAAGGCCTGCATTTCTCACTGATTTCAATAATTTTCCTTCCAGTGGACCAGAGCATTTTGAATGAAAAGTGTGCTCTTACATCTTCCTTTTAGTTAGTTTCTCCCTTCAGATGCCTAAACGAGAAATTATTTGCAGTAATTGTGTGCAATTGTCTCAGCCAAAGTTTTTTGTCAATGACTGAGATTTGTTTTCTAATATTACTTTGAGGTAATTCAAGCAGTGCATCTTGCCTGCAGTCCAACACTGCAAGTGGTATCTGTAAAGTATTGATAATGATACTCAAGAGAGCAAAAGAGAGCGGAAAGGGACAGAAAAGAGGCAAAAGGAGAGTCGAGTGCTGTTGACTTCATGGATAGCTTCTCTCACAATGCCAGGCAGGGGGGCTTTCACAAGCGTTATTTTGGAGGGTCTTGGAAGCAGAAATAAACCCCCCCCCTTTTTTTTTTTACATACTCCACGCGAAAGTCACAGGGAATGTCACTAAAAGGCAGGCAAGCCTAACTCTTCTCACAGCATCGGAATCATCTCACCGATGTATTCTGCTTTCTACCTCTACCACTGTGTTAAGAACAGATCCGGAGGGAAGGAAATTAAAGAATGGGTCTTTGTAAGAAAAAAAAAGAGAGGAACAAAGCAAATAGCATACAAAGCTTCCAATTCACACAAGTGCCTTGAATCTTAAGGTGTTTTGCTTTCTATAGGATTGGTCCAGAAGGACTTCTGATGTGCTTTCATCAACCCACAGGGAGAAACCAAGATGACAACTGGCAGCACATTTTTTTGCTGCTAAATCCTACTTGAAGGCTTCTATCAACTTTGGGGATATGCAATTTCTGGCAGATGTTTGAAAAGTAAATGTTTTCCTTTATGTTTGGAAGCTGCTATCAAAGTGGTGTCTAGCTATGTTTCCACATACTAACAGGGCTCTTTATGTTGAACAGTAGCCTTTAAATAACGAGATATGGCAGGAAGAAGATATGAATTCACAGGTCAGGTATCTGGCCAAAGTGACAGGTTGCAGTAAGGGACAAAAAGGTCTAAATGTGCACGCTTTAAGTTAGACATCTAAATATTCAGGAAGCTACAAGTATGTTGTGTAAATGTTGAGTTATGAAGTCTCTGAGAATTAATTGCAAAAACTGCCAAAGAGAAAATTTTCCCTACATATGCTACATTTACATATTCCAGAGATACTTCATGCTTAAAATCAGTTTATTCTTCCCATTTTAAGGAACATTTTGCACAATAAACAAGACTGTAGCAAACAGTATTTCTGGTATAGTACACTACTGCATGAGGTAACAAGGTTGCTAATGGTTTTGAATAACATTATGTAAATACTAGAAGTAAATTTGCATCCAATTTAAAGATATTAACATCTGCTCCCCAGTAGAACTCATCACTGGAGAACATCACTGGAAAGATTCAGCATCTACTTGGGCTTGGGTAAGTGAGCCCACTCACAAAACATAACACAGGACTTGGTTAGGAAAAAAATATTTTTACACTGGCAGTCCTTTCATCATTGCGAGGCACCCTGCTATGTGCAAAGCTCCAGGCAAGATGTACTGAATTGTAGAGGTGAGGCCCACATAGATTTCTTTGCCCTTTACAATAGATTCTCAGCACTGGTTTTACTCCTGGCTGACTGATCAGAAAGGGCAGGCTCAAATGAGAGAGTTTCATGAAATAAGTGTGCTGAAGCACCAGCCAAAATGAGAATCTTGTGCTGGGGATGCAAGTGAAGGGAAGGGGAGTGCAATGCGTCTTCTCTATTTATTGCATGCTGACTCAATAAAATAGGACATAGTAAACTTGGCAAGCGGGATTCAAATTCAGTATCTTTGGTGATAAGACAGATAATTCCTATTGGCCCATTAACAGCCAGTGGCTTATCTCTGGTTATTTTTATTACAGATAGCCTCTATTAGCAGCATAAATACAGCAGCCTTCTAGTTCAGGATTATAAATGGAGAGTGTCTCATTCTTACTATAAACCTACCTAGGAATATTTCCTAGTCTCAAATATCCAGTTTAATTATTAGCATTTTAAAAGACTGTCATTTTAGTATCAAGACAGATGCTATACATCCATAAAATGAAAAAGCAATGAGAACTATTCAGAAAGATGAACCCTGCTCTACCTTGGTCCTGGTATAATAACGAACTGCAGCCAAGAAACACGTCTATTATTTCTGGGCCCCTTTCCTAACAAAACAGTAGCCACACAATTATACTTTTTGTCTACACATTTGTCAATTCTCTTTCATAACTTTTGAACCTGATGGCCAATTTGAAGCAAATTGTTCAGAAGTCTCTAAGACACTAAATTATCGCAAGTGCCTTTTTAAAATCAGTTGTGCATTAGACAGGGAACTTTTAAATGACCTCATTACAGAGAAAGCTAGGAGAGTTCGTCCCCCAATTGAATTGCTGGATCACCAAGTACACAGCTCTGGACAAGCTACACGGTATCTTGTCTCTTGTTTAGAGGAAGGAGTTGGAGAAACGGAAGGGTATCTGGCTACTTCAAGTGGGTTTAGAGACACTGGAAGAGGCGAGAACCCCGTGTATGAGCTGGTCCCATTAAAATGGATAGCTTGAAAGGGATTCTATTAGAGAGATGAAGGCAAATCTGTAGGATGCCTCTGTTCACAGAGCAACCTGAACTTCTCTGGTCTTGTTTCTTCAGATTCCCTGGGAAATATGATGATGAACAAATGCACATGAGGCCTGAAATGACAATTTTAGGATTTCTCTGGAATGAAGCAGTACTTCCCAAACTGTGATCCCTTTCCAAATACACAACACTGCTTCTTCTCTCTCAGGTTCACAGCCCTGCTCAGTGCTGTGTCTTTAGCTTGAGAATGATAGCTCTGGAGCCTACAGTAAGAATAGGTCACCTATAATCATTATGAATTTCTCTTTGGACTCTATCCAGGTCCTATTGAGCCATATGAATGATAGTAACAGATCCTGCAAATACAGCCTTTGATATTTTGAGCCCATTTAAAGTCCTAGTGCAATAGAAAGGGGGCAGAAGGAAGAGGAGGATGCAGAATCATCTTAATTTGCCCTCCTGAGGCTTACTAAGCTCCCAGATAAGCCAATGCTTTGCCCATAAGTTTCTATTTTCTTTCAACTTCCTAGTAACAGCCCAAATAAAGAGTTATAGTAGCCCATCCTGGAGCTGACTAAGATTATTAAGAACATTTATCACTAAGAATGGCACTTGCTCAAAGATGAATGATGGCAGTGAGCCACCGAAGTACCACGAAAAGCTGATAGACAAATATTCTAATGAACTGTTGCTCTCCTGACAGCGCTGATAGCATCATGAAGGGTGTGACATATTTTGAGGGCTTATAATTGTCTGCACACATTTCACAGAACAACTAAACAACTTCAGGAAGATATGCTCTAGCCACAAATGTTTTGAAGGTTTCCTGAGAATCTCTCATGAATGACTGCCAGTGCAAGTCTTGAACTGGGCAGCGTATCAATAGCCCTGCATTTGTTCAAGCACTTGAAAGGACTTTTATTGCAATAATTGCGGTACCAAATATTCCCTTATTCTCCTTCAAGACTTTTCACCCTGTCGCTAACTTGCTTTCAAGAAGCAGTTTGTGTGGTCCATATGGAGTCAGACCACATTTGTGATATCCGATCCCAGTATTCAGGCCGCATTTAGTCTTTCTACAATCAGGATGCTTTTTTAGGAGATGCTGGCCAACATAACCACAGGTGTCCAAAGAAGCCTAGCACCAGAGAGTCAAAGTTTGCTCCTCTCCATCCCTTTTTTGATCACGCTTGAAGGCTCCCCTTTTTACAGCCTTTGCAAAGCTTTCAATTGTATAGCTTCAGGGCTACCTAGTGTCACACCACTGCTGAGGCTGAGTTAGTGGCTGAGGCTGAAATACCCCCAAGAACAGAATTATCCACACTGGCAGGGTCTGCACCTAACACCCTGTAATTCAGGCTGATTGGGTGCACTGATGCAAAGAGGATGAGGAGGTGAAAATTCCTCTGTTCAAACTTCTTGCTTTAATTTGAAATGTCAATAATAATAAAAAATGTTTAGTACATTTGGTAGAATCATAGCTAAATACAGTTCTTTCTCTCTCCTTTCACCATAGTTATCCCACACACAATGTATAGACAGTAACAGGGATTAAACACAAGTCAGCTGAAGATGGCGGTCTTATTATTCAGTGTCCTCCTCACCCCTTCTGGAAAGTCACTATCCATCCTCAATGCTGCTCATGTACAAAGGGAAAACAACCAAATACAAATCTTGCTATGAAGAGCTCTGCAAAGAGTTGATTTTATTTCACCTGTGAATGTCAGGTCACCTGTCTGCTTCTTATCTGCAAGCATAAAGGGACAAAAATGTAACATATGCAAAAAATGTCACATTTACCTACTAAGAACCCATAGCTATTTGTAGAAGAGTGACTTACAAGAACGGCTACTGGTAGGATGAGGATTTTGAGAGCTTAGGTTGAAGATTGCAAAAGGAAGAGAGTTAAAATGGGAGAAATGAAGATAGTAACTGAACGATGCTGAATTATTTCTCAATAAGAATATGCAGTATCAGAAGGAATCGGGAAACCAAATTGATAAGGTACCTTGAAAGATCAGGGTACAAATTAACAGGCAAGTGAGTATTCTGAATATATCAAGGTAAGATGTTGTACGGGCATAGCTGCTTTATAGAGATGCTGGGAACAGATATATTTGAAATTTCTGAACACAATACTATGTCATGCTCCTGAGAGGTCCATTCATCTGAGTTGTATACTGTGCTGTTCTTGGTGTGAAGAACCATGTTTTAAAGAGCGAAGTAATCTCCCATCTAACACACAAAAGTGGCTTTTATGCAGACTGTGATTCTTTTGTACTACACGTTTCTCCCCATTAAGTTTCTCTCCAAATGCAGAGCTCAATACACAACACAGTAGTAAGTCCTGAACTGATAATTTTCCATGGAGATTAGACTTTCCGTTGCTCTGACGATACTAGTCTTTAGAATTAGATGGGCTGGTTTTAGCAAGTAGATTTCCTACGGACTGCTGTTGAATGCACTGCACAGAGGCACAATGATATTAGTGTAACTTCACTGGATAGAGGCTTTCTTTTTGTTTAGCTTCCTGTTCCTGCCTACAGCTTTTAGGAATTACTATAATACGATAATCAGTACATTATTTAACATTTCCCAGAATATATTTCTGAGAATTATACATATTTTATATAAGCCTCTATAAGGATTAACAAAAAATACAGAAAAAACATGGAATAATTGGCAATATACTCTTCTTGTAGCTCCCACAGACCCTTCCTTGACAGTTAAAGAATGTATTCTACTAAGTGTTACATAATAGCAGAACAATAGGAGTCCCTCACTTGACTGCCTTGCACAGTAATATGCATTAACAACAGTCTTAAACTACTGTTTCAAGTTATATCCAGAATTCCTGGTAGGTAAATGTGAGACATGCTAGTTTACAAAGGATACAAACTATCTTTGTGACAGTCAGAAAATTAGAAAGAGGTTTTATCATTATTCTCCCCGGGATGAACTTCACAATTACTCTGACTATGATAAACTGTTATAAACAAATGTATGTGGGTTTCCAGAGTGTGGGACTCAGATAAAGGTCAAATCCTCTTTCTTGATCTAGGAAAGAACTCTTGAAATGGTCTGAAGCTGGGATAGCTGGCTATGTCAGTGCTGGCCAAGGCCAGGCAAAGGCAAAGCCAAATTACTATGTGGCACCATCCATCTGCAGAAGCAGTTCTTGCTGGAGTACAATAACCAACAGATGCTCTTGCTAGAGCAGCTCATCCCAGCTTGGCTTTACCCTTACACTGTCATTTTTAGACTCAGTGAAACACAAAGCTTAATGCTACTTTTGCTTCAGCCCCCAAGAGCTGAGCATTATGTTGGTGAAGCTAAAGAAGGGGGAAATGCCTTCCCACAGCACCACATATTATTAAGAGATAATCTTATTACTCCCACGTGGATCAAAGCTAAGTTACTGTAAGATTTCTTTAACCATATTTAATGTACAGAGTAAACTGACTCCTAATGAAACTATTAATTTTGAGTTGAAACCAAATTACTTTGGCTAAGGGTGGATAAGTCACTGGTAAACACAGTGCAATTTCTGTACAAAAATCAAAAGGGTTCTACCATTGTTATGGATTTGCTCCAGAGGCTCTGTGCCGAAGCACAGAAGCCATACCAGATCATGTATTTGGGTAATACAAAATATGAATGGCAGACAGGGAGAAGATAATGAAACATATCCTTCAAATAGTAACACTAGAGAGTATTTGGATGGAATAACAATCCTCAGCACTCATAAAACTTTGTAGCTTTACTGTTTTCTTGGTAAAACATATAGATTGTATTGAAACAAATCACAGAACGTTCACTGGCAGCCGCATTTTCTAACGTATTCTGTAACACAAAAGATGAAAAGATCATCTTTCCCGTCTGTCTGGACTTAAATGACTTACATTTTATGAATAATTTTTAAAACATCAGTATGCCAATGGTAATATGAATGATCATAATTTTCAGATGTTTTTAATTTGCAGTTGGAGATAAAAATACACAAACCCATTCAGTATTTTTTACATGCAGATAATAAATATGCTTCTTCTACTGATTATCACATTGATTTAGGGTAGAGGTGTTCATGTATCATTACATAATTTTATTTAATGTTTGTTATGTCTATGGGTAAGATGTCTTATTCCATTTAATATGTTACATCTGACTAAAGGCCAGAGTGGATTCGATACAAAAAATGTTCTGCCTAACACATTGTTAGTAATAGCTCAGTTTCCCTATATCCCTTTAGAATTTGAACACAAAGTAAAATAAATCTACATTTCTTTAAAGCATGCAGGCAGCTGAAACATATTTGCATAAGCTGCAACACTTAGTGAATGGCAAAAGCCATGCAAACCACTGAGCATGAGCACTGTGGATAATGGAGAGAAAAAACAGAAGAGATGGAAAGGAAAAATAAACCATGCATCCATGAAAGCAATGGTAGGCACTGGTGGAAGAATAAGTGAGCACCTCAAGGTGTAGAGAAAAAAAGGACAGATACCTACCACAACCTGCGCTATCTAGCTACCGACCTGTGGACTTATAGTATCACCAGTTGGCTCACCAAATGGATCACTGTTGGATGAGGCCTGAGACCCATCAGGCTAGAATACAAGAACATAACACCTTTTTTTTTCTCAACAATAGAAAGTGAAAAGTCAACATGAGGTTATTTTCATGCTGTGGGCATAACAAGTACATTCTATCTCATGAAAACCAGAAAGTGAGACCTCACCACTGATATGTTCTCAAAAGCCATAATGGTTTCCTATAGCTGATGCAGGCAGGAAAGGACCTCACCAGTACTTGCTGGAGCCCATGCAGGAGCTGCCCCAGAAGGTACTGGATCAGACAAACCAGAACTGCAAAAGGCCCTGAAAGCCAGTGAAACTATGTGAATCAGGGAGTCCAAGCTTGCGTTATTTTGTACCTTTCAGTCTTTTTTTTGTACAGACTCCCTCTTGCCTTTGGCTCACTTAGGCTCTTATCTGCCTAAGATACATTGTGATTTAAAGTCATTGCTTGGATAACATTTCTTGCTTTGGTCCACTAAATCTAAGGCAAAGAAATCACATACTGAGGGCCAGAACATTGAGGAATGTAACTAGGCAAGCAACTGGGATGCAAGATTGTGCAAGACAACATCAACCATCATCTTTTAACACACAGACTCTCACATCTCTTTCTGCAGCCTCAGCATGTATGTTGTTTTACCTCAGACTTCATTACCATCAATAAGTGAAGGCTGGTATGCTAAAAATGACACTGGATACAACTAACATATACAACCTTACATATGAACTCTGAGTTTGGTTCCTTATATGCAATACTAGTGAATATCAACAGAAATGTCATGCTATTAGCTATCAAAACCAAAGCAGGAAGTGAATTCTGTCTGCAGTCCCCCCTTAAATACCACCCAGTCCTATTAGAAGTTATTTCTGATGCTACCGAACAACATTCAAGTAACTTCTGTCTTTTCTAGCTAAAAAGAGCTAATTGGTATTTAGAAACCTTGGTGCTACTCACAGCCTCTTGCTCCTCACTTTTGCTTGGGCTTTCAAACCCCTCTTCAAAGAGGTCATCTGCAGCAGGATCACTGGTATGAGATGCTGATGATTTTGATGGGGAACTCTGTCTGGGTGCAGGGGTTGGAGCTAAACAAAGATTAAAGTAACAGCAACACAATACATAACTGTTAATTTGTTCAGAAAGACACAGCAGCACAAAATTTGCTCATGCTTCAGAGCCCTCAACTTCTATTACCCTTGAAAATTATTTTCTGGCGAGCAGCTGTTAAGAGGTAAGCTGGAACACAGTAGTCATTATCAATTCTATATATTTGATTTCATTCAGCACTTTCCAAATTAAGTTTGGCTGCGTCTGGCACATGTCTTCAGGTACCAGGGAGATGCACCTACATTACATTAAGAATGCATGAGTCGCCTGCCCTATGGCAGGGAAGCAAAACAGAAGGCCTCTGGCTGGCCCCTGGTAAATCTGTGTCTCATAAATTCTTCTTTTCAGCAATCTGCAAAATCCCCCATCTCAATGCCACAAACACAGTAAGCTTATTTTACAGCTTTTCAATTAATTTCCCCGTATGTCCAATACATCAAGTTATTAAAATACACACCCATCCCCTAATTTCTGCAAGGTATAGCTTGAACGGGACATAAGTGAAACCATTTATAAGGTTGAATGTCATGGGCATTTTCCAACTAGCTTGCATGTCCCTAGCACAGAACATATATCACTGTCTTCTTAGAAATTAAATTTCAGACTGCAGCTATTGGGGCTGTTGATTTCAATGGTCTCTGAAATTCCCGTCTGATACTTTTCTTTATGCCTTGAACACATTTAATAATCTAGACCATGTATGAAGGTTCTCAGTCCATATCTGTGTTGCAATTTACAGTATGAAAAAAAAGGAAGAAATGCTTTGAGGAGCAGTCACATCTGAGGAAAGGTATGGCTATACTCACGTGAATTTGTAGATGGTGTTGTGGAAGTCACAGGAGTCAAATTTAACTGAGAGATGTCAAAGTCATCACAATCATCTGCTTCCTGTGCCATCCCAACTTTGTTAAAGTAACTTGAGAAGGCCTCTGAGGTACAACTGAGGGAAGGCTGATCTGGTTTTCTTGATGGCACTGGTGGAGGCTGAGCCATCTGGAAATCTTTAAACATTTCTTTTCCCATTTTCTGTCTGGGCCTGTCTGTCTGTGGACTCGATCTGTTGGAATCACTTGTGGGTGGAACAGTAGCTATAGGAGCAATGGTACCTTGAAACATGGCTGCTTGTAAAGGCAAAACAGTTTGTGTTGGCATGAAGGCAGTTGGTTGGAACTGACCAGCTACAGATGGCCACGGTTGCTGAGTAGGAGGAAAAATACCGGGTTGGCCCCATGCTATCGGCTGTCCTCCCTGCATCACCTGAGCAACTGGAGGCTGAGCACCCATGGCCAACTGCTGTTGAACAAGTGGTTGCTGTCCCCAGAATGAGGGCAGAACAGCTCCCATGGCAACATAACCTTCAAAGAACAAAGAGAGTAGGGGAAAAAAAAAAAAAGATGAAAGATTTTAACGCTATTGTCAAGAGCATGCAGAAAAAGCCACACAATACATCAGAAACATGTAGGCTACATTAGTGATCCCAGAGCTTCAGCACACCTTAAAAAGAAAACTGAAGACATTGTTGAATTCACATCACTGAATAAACACTTGTACACAAAAACACAGGTTGGTGGATACTGGCAATAATCCTTCCCCTCATCTGAATAAAAAAAGCTCTTCTCTTCTTCCTTAGTGAGTACCCCCATGGGTCTGAGAAGACCTGTGTGCATGGACCTGGTCGGCAGCTGGCCATCTGGCAGCTCTCTTCCCTGGTGCTCTGTCAAAGCACAGCCAGGATCAGTTTGGTTGAACCACTTACCAGAACCACAGCAGTTCAAGGAAATGTCACCCCCTTGCAGCACAACCATGCTCCTCCCCACTGAGTTCTTCAGGCTCTTCTTGCTACCCTGACTACCCCATCCGCTGCCTTTCACCTCTGCCTGTTCTGTTCCTCTCGGAGCGAGGATCTCCGGGACGGAACATGATGCACTGGGTCAGGCTGGGATGGAGCTCATCTTATCACAGCAGCCCCTATGCTGCTAAAAAATGAGCAGCCAGAGCAAGCAGAGGGAAGGAAGAGAACTTCCAGGACTCCCTCCCCTCTACATAGTTTTGCTGCAGTTCCTCATCCTTTTTGCTTTTATTCTTGGGGAGAGTGACCCACCAACATCAGCCAATGGCACAGCTATAAAACTGGTTCTGCGTTACAGGGAAGCACCTTTAGATGACAGCTCAAGGGCCCTCTAATGACAGTGCGACCTTCTTGCAAGAGAAAGACTCTGTGCATCTCTTCTGACACATTTACAGTTCAAACCGTTGCGACTCCGAAGAGCAAAACAAGTGTCTCAAATTGTGTAATAAAAAGAGAGAACCCAGATGAATTCGGATTAAAAACCCCCACATTTGGTTATTACCCAGTTACTTGGGAACATCAAAAAGGTCCTGAGCTTCTGCTGTACTACGTACCTAATAATAACAAACTGCTTCAAGTATTATGCTGGCATAAATCCCCTCTAGTTGGAGAGGAAATTAAAGATTAAAACTAAAATTATAATTCCTTCCTGTCAGACCTGAAACTTCCTTTCAAGCTACCACGAGTTTGACTGTGTAGGAATTATATGATCAGGTGCTTTTCTATTTACAATGAAAACAAAAATCTGAAACTAAAACTACTGTAAAAAATGTTAAAAATTAAACCATGTAATACAATTACGTTCCATTGAGAGAAGTATTATGTTTTACAGATGTACTGTTTCACATTTAAAGTAATGATTTACTACTAATCTTTACAATATGTAACCTCTTTTACTATTAATACTGTCATAGCCTTAAAACTCGTTTCTAATCTGAGTGTTTTTCTGAGTCCTCCTGTATCTTTTCCTCTTTGCTTTATTTCTAGGCTGTTTTGTAATGCTAAATGTAAGGGTCGTTGTGAAATCGTAATAGGAAAAGCCCAAAATATAATGAAACGAAAAAACAGAAACTGAACTTTGAAAGACCAAATTAATGAGTGATGAAGGGAACAGTAACTCAGATACATATCTATTTCAGTAGATGGCTATGATGGATTCTCCAGATGTCCTTTTATCCTGCCCCTACTGTAACCTCATCCAAGCAGCAAGGGTTTTCATCTCACATTATCCCCAAACACTTCACCATCAGCGTAACCTTTCTGAGATGCAGTGCACTAATCTGATGCTGCAACGCAGCCCATCAGAGGAGTTAACCAATTAGAAAGTCACTATTGAATGATTCAAGGCAATCCTCCTCCTCCTTTTTTATCCTAAGTGGAGTTGAGAGCGCTGCTCTTGTAGTGCTTCGAGTATCCCAGGGAGAGATCAGCAGTCAAAACCACAAGCCTTGCGTGTCTGTGCAGAACGCTACACAGCTTTTGAATTTTGAGCACTTTGAGGAACACAGAAGAGTCTAAAGGAAATATCAGGATTTGACCAAATGGAATACCTTTGAAATGCAATCAAGTTCTTCATGTCTCATTCTCTATTCATTCTCCAAGTCTCATTCTCTATTTACTGGAGACAGCACAGGATATCCATTGCTATCGCAATAAAAGGCAAAGCTAAACTAAATGCTTTTTTCTCTCTTGCTACCGTACCTAGAAGGTGTGTTATCCAGATGGCTGAACTATGGTGGAACTCCCAGTGACTTTTTTGACTTGTTTTAAAAAAATGTGGGTAAATTCAAAATAATTTATTCCCTGCTTGTTAAAGATTTGTTTTGCCTTGCCCTGCAGCACTGTCCTCAAAATCCTTCCCCACTTCCAGTGTACTAAATTCATTAATTGAGTACTGAAATGCAAACCAGAGCTGAGAACTGATCACCAAAACTTGAGTTGAGCCTGTATTTCCAGTAGATTTCTTACCTGAGGGTACGGCAGCAGTGCTGAAAGGTACAGAACCAAACATGTCTGTACTAGCAGGAAGTGACTGGGATGAAGATGGGATAAAGGCATCACCTGGAGTAGCAGGAGTCTGAAAGAAGACAGGAATAAAATACAGCGATGACTTCTATGTATGTGCTTCTGCAGCACATACTTTGCTGTCATGACATCTGTAACTCTAAAAATACAGGTGTGGAGGGAAGAAAGAGAAAGAAAAAATAATGGAAAGATGTAGAAGGAAAGAAGCAATAGAAATACGAGTATTTGAATTTGCTGGAGACAGGAAAAAAAAAGAAAGAAAATGAGAGACTTTGTATAAGATTTAAAAATAGAAATTAAATTTGCCTGGAATACATCACATGCAAAATATTGACATAATTTCTTTCTCCAGAACATACACACTTGTGGTTCTAGGTGTGTCAGGTGACAACCAGTAGAGGCATTAACATAAGAAACAGTAAAGGCAAATGAAGCATCTGTAGGATTTATGGAAAAGTGAATAAATATGCTTTCTCCAATTAACCAACAGGACCAGAATCATAGGCCTACATTAAAGGAGAAACACAATCCAATTGAGCAAGCTAAGGATGAGGAGACAGGACTTTTGATATCTAGTGCCAGACATGCTCCAGAATACCTTGGAGATCTGAGGCTCCTGACTTCGCAGTGCCTCAATTTTTGCAGTGTATTCATACTCCCCTACAGCTTAACACAATGTTCAAAAACTTTGTAGGAAAATGATCATGTTTTCATTTTATGACATGGAAATGCATGTTGAGAAAATTTTCTTTGCCCTCAAAACACATTCAGCCCTCTCTCTCTTTACTGCTTTGTCTTCCTTTCTTTAACAGCAGTTCTGGGATATGTGCTTGGTGGAACCAAGGAGACATGATATATGAGGCTGTAACTGGATCTTCCTGCAGTGCAGTGGAGAGACAGAGTGCAGTGAAGCATGCACCTCTGATAAACACCAGGGAAGGAGATCTGCAGCTCAGGTTATATCTTACGTGACACCTAGCCCTATATCAGAAAAATAAAAATGGAAGATATTTTTGCACATCATCATGAAGCAGTGACTCCACATTCAATTTGCTTTATGTTTATTTTCTTGCAACATAAAAACTACTTTGAAATCCTCCCTCCTGGAATGGCTGATGACCTGAATTGTAAATGTGCTCAATAAATGTGTTGAAAATAGCATGTAAAAAAATGCACAGTTCAGTTTCCCGGGGTACTCACTGGGGGAGAGGTTACATCAGGAGGAGTGGACATGTCCCCAAAAAGCTCTAGTTGGGTAACAGCCTGTAAGGGGAAAAAAAAACATTTCCATTTATCTTCTGAGGAGAAGAAACTGTGAGTTAACTAGTTACAACTTGGAAAGTTAACTAGTAGCAGCTAGCAATATAAATTCCCCCAAAGCCGTGTAGGCTTCCAATGTCAAGTCCCATATGGAGGAAGCACATGAGTTCAAGCTGTGGGATTTTGATATTGCTGATGAACCCAAATAGCCAGCAGCTGATCCTATAAAATGATTCTGTAAGGAATTCTCCACCATAAAAAAAATGAATAAAGCATGAAAAAACTATACAAAATGGGACTGGATGCATTACTTCTCTGCCCTTAACATCAGTGAGCACCAAGCATGATTTATGGCCAGTCCTTTTCCCTGGCTCCTTTTCTAAACCACCATTTCAAGGTCTTAAAACACAGCAGCAGACTGTGGAAATGACAGAAGGACACAGAAGGGAAGGGCTTCTGAAGTGCTGCCTGATTTCCCCTTGCCCACGGGACAGGTGTGACCTGAATAAGTGGACTTGAAGGAGGATGCACAACTGGGTTATTATAAGTTTGTAGCTCTACATTTAACTCATGCTAGAAATGTTTTCTCAGGGTGTCCTTCAGTTTGATCTCAAAATAGGTCACCCATACAGGTCTCACTCAGCTGGACCAGAGGAGAAAAAGCACTTTCATAATAAGGAGCACCTTGAGTGGCTGTACAAAGCTCCTTCACACGTTCTGGTGCAAAATTACTCTCTTCCACCCATCTTCAAATCAGTTTAGTTGGAGTCCAGGGACAGTAAAGCATGGATTCCTTATAGCTCTGCAGGAAACCTAAACCCCACCTACCATTCTTATCAGGGTGGCTATTCTGGAAAGCTTTGATGGGAACTCAAGGACTACTCTATTTCGACTACCTTTCTTCTGCTTACTGGCTTTCCTTCTTCCCTGTATCGTACTCAATCACACCCACACATATGGGAAGCCACAATTCTCATTATGAATGAGATTTAATGCAAATCATAATTCAGTTCATTGAATCTCCACCCCAGTTTAGGCACATAGACCTTGCTGCCTCCTATCACATATATAAGTTTGAATTTCAGTTGAGTCTTGACTTGCAAAGGCAGCCACTTAGTGCTCTGGACATTAACCACACAGTCTTTACAACCTACCAAAGGAGCAAGATCTCCCTAAAATTTTTTTCCACCCTCAACCTTCTATTATAAATAATCCTTTAAGAAATAAGACTATCATTCAAAATATAATAATTTCAAAGGTTTATGCATTTTTGCAATCCAATCTCTACTCCCATATACAAAAGCAATGCTACAATCACTTAGACCTGGAATTTGTCTAGTGGCTTGGATGATTCTCAGCTTTATGTCTAACGATGTACCTAGGGATGAATTATTTCACATTTCCTCACATCATGTCTTATATTAAATAGATCATGTTGCTTTAGTGCTATGACAATATATTTTCTTCTTACAGGCTTATATATCCTTCTAAGTATCTGTGTGGAAATGGAAGAAGGAAGAAAGAAGAAAACCCACGTTTTCTTCAGGGTACACCGATTCTAGTGTATGTTACTAAAATACCGCTAGAAGGAGCTTCTGCAACAAAAAGCCCATAAGTGACTTCTGCAGTGTGTGCAAACACAGTAGGCCAGCACTGTTAAAATGTCCAGAAGAGTTGGAATAATGACAAGAGCAGCACTCATCTGGAAATTGTTTCAAGCCTCCAGTAGGCACTACTGACTCGAGAGATGCCAGGTGACATGGAATCACTGAAAGAGCCACTTTCTTCTCATCTCTCCAAATTGCTTGTCCAGCACCACCCCTAAATCTGCCCTTTTCCTGCATCCCTGGTGAGCTTTTCCCTGTTTTCTCCTCTCTGGCTTGCTAAGAAATAGCTTGTGTGCTTTCAAGGAGGCCATGAGCAAAGGCTCCCCCAGTGCTTCCATCCCTGGTGAGGAAGCAGGACAGCAAGCCAGAGGGGATGTGAAAGGGCAGGGCACACATGGTTACACAACCCAAGAGGAAGTGTCTGTAAAGTTATTCATATTTGGTGGAAAAGATATTATATGTTTTATATCAATACTGAAAATTCACAGAGTATACTTTTGAACTCAGGATTATATGGTATGCACTTGAAAGGTGGCAACTTAGATCTCTATGCCTCAATACCCCCTTAAAATGGGAATAATAATACTTTTCAGAGTGCTTGAAGGTGATGAATCTTTGAAAACTCTTCACAGATATAATTCTGTTAAAGCTCATAAGAGAAACTCTGCGGATGGACTTCTAAACAGGCAGCTGGAGAGACTGATAGGAAAGCCAACTCCACTATTTGTTGTAATAAGCCCTCATTCACAATATTCCCCAAGAAAAAGAAATATATTTGCAGGGGAATTATTTCTTACAGAACAGCAACCTTCTATGCAACAGGAGCTACAGAACTACATGAGAGAATGTAAACAGAAATTTAGTGGGAACACAACTTCCTCAATTACTTACTAGAGACAGCTTTGAACAGCAACACTTGGAGGTGGGATTTTAAAGTCCCAAATGGTTCAGATCTGGATTCTGGATCTAGCTTTTTTCTACAACCCAGTTCTCAGTCTGAATAAATGAATGCATCTTCTCTGACACAGACGTAGTTTTATCCACTTGCAGCATATGAGATTCTGGACACCAAATAGTTATCTTTTATTTTTGTGATTTCACTGTCAGTACAGAACTGATTTTACCCATTACGCTTTTTTAAATTATTCACATGTGATATTAGCTTCGTTCCAGTAAAGTTAATCCCAAGCTGAACATTTTCAAATTGCACTATTCCTATAGAAGATTTCATTTATATTTCCTTAAAACATTTTTAGTGTCACAACCTTACCTGAGTGACTGAAACAAGATTTTCATCAATGTCCAGCAATAAGTTTCCATTCTGCAGCTGTAAAGCATGATTTATGAAATGAAATGAATGATTTATGAAAATGACATGAATTTCTGAGCATGAAAATGATAACCTCCATAATTATTGACTTCAGTATTGAAATGAAAACCCTTTCCATCTTGCAGTGAGCACAGATATGAAATCACGCAGTCAAAACAGTGAGTTTGAATGCTGCTGGGATGTGGGGCAAACATACACTTTGTGCTAAATCTCATCTTCTGGTGTATAAGGCAATTTTACCACTTGCATCATAACTACTTATTTTCCCAGATATTTATTAATCCAGCAATAAGCATACTCAGTGAGCTCTGATCCTGCTTACATTAATGGAACTTTTCTTTGGCTTGGTGAATGAAAGGACTTAACAACCTCAGGACAAAAAAAGCTGTAAAAGCAAGTATTTGCAGAAAAACACAGCTTCCTCTTAACTAGAACTATAACATCAATGTAAACATATTTAAGATGAATATTTTCTTCCCATAGTAATTAAAGAAAATACTTACAAGTACTTACAAGTCAATTCAAGCTATATTTAAATCCATAGTTTGTGTTTGTGTAAATATATGTGGGAGTATACTGCCCACACATGCATACAAATCTATATTCATCTACATATTTAACACAAATCATCACTTCAGTGTCCTCAGAATGCTAAATATCAGATAACATTTATTGTAGTGTTGGAGACTTTATTTCTTAAGAAACAAACATAACAGCAAGTTATCAAAAATCCAATTTTAGATGACTGAGAAGCTTCATACAAGTTACCAGCCAGTAATCCCATGTCATCTTAAAATGAAGAAGTTTAAAAATCTCAGAAACAGCCTACACTGCTTTTTTTCCCCCCTCTCATCTCATGACAGATCTGAAGAAAAAAAAAGACTGGCAAAAGCCAAAGCTAAAGGATGAAAATGCCATCAGGCACAAACAGGAAAAGGACCCAGTCCTGCACCTATTTGAAGCTGACAGTGTGTTCCCCCAGCCCCAGGTAAAGAAAGTGTGAAAAAAGCTGTGTCCATTTATTCAAAGAACTCCATAGAGCTTGAAAATATTCTTAAAATGAAACCAGATGGGTTTAGACCTTCAGGAGGGCCCAGTTTTGGCCAGTAGTTAATCACTTTTTGTTCTGACAGCCCCCTCGTTTAACCCCCCCATCCTCCAGCACCCAGGGATGCAGCTCGTGTCGCTCTGAAGCAGATCCTGCCCCCAAGCACACTGATCGCTCTGTGAAACCAGCTGAGAAATAACCATGTCTCAGCACAGAGGAAACATGTGCGCAGCGTTCAATGGACCATTAGAAATTCCCACCTGTGCTACAGCGGGACCTTGCAGAAAACATTTGCCCAACATGTCACGGCACATCCCCAAGTGCCCAATTATCATGTAGCACTTGAGCTGCATCTTCCATTAGCTCATGTTCTGCATCACACACTGGTGAGGAGACACTTCCTAAGGGTGAAATATCCCTGTCTATCAGAGCATGGAACAGCCTGCAACGGCGACCGTGCCGAGGCTGCAACACAGCTACCGAGGGCAGAACTTGGCCCTTCGAGCCTTCCTCCAATTTGGCTTTTCGATACAAAGCGCTTAACCTTTGCAATTAAAGTCAACAATCCTCTCCCTCCTTCCCCAGTGCATGATAGAAAACAACCAGAAGCCTGGAAAGATGCTCCAGTCCTTGATCTTTCTCTAGGGTTGCAGTCTGTGGATTTCCCCACAGAGTGATGTAAAAGCTTGCTTTAATTATTCAAAAATGCATCTCCTTGAATATGAAAACACCCCCACAGCTTAGTCAACCCGGAACACACCACTCACTTGCGACCAGCTGTGCAGACCGAGGCGGAGGAAAGAGTATTAATCCTTGTATCACGGTGACATTAAACCTATAATGAAAGCTCCATCTTTCTATACAGGCATGTGAGACACATTGTAAATCTTTTAAACATGAAATATGTAAATCTGGCTTCTTAAAGCAGCAGCAAGCTTTTTAAACCACTCCAGCCAGTAATGAAATTCCTCGTGACACTTTCCACTATTCACTAAAGAAAAACATATTAACCAAGAGCTGGAGAAAAACCAAGAGTACAGAGGCAATGATCAGAGATAAGTAAACTGCAGCTTTCATAACTGAACCAAAACTGAACCATCTCCACTACAGTATTCCCTCTGATCACCAAGTATTCTGAAAAACATCTTTCTAAGCAATGTAAGTTCCGATTTTAAAGGGAAATTTAAGACAGGCCTCTTGCACTCAGGAGTCTGAAGCACCTTACTTCTTTCACTCCTAGATATATAACAAGATAGAATATTCAACTTCTGTTACTCAGTCTGGTTTCACCAACGTCAAGGGATCTACATGGACTTAATATTGTTATACTTTTGCGAACAAGATGATAAAAGTAATGTCTTATAAAACAGGGTTCTGAAATCTCTGAGAATGAAGCAAAGATGGCACTTAAAAAGCATGAAAAAAAGACACAGTAACTAACTTGTACTCTGATACAGAGCTCAGCAAGTAAAAAAGAGTATGAAGGATAGTAAATAGAGCAAATAACCAGCAATTAGTAATTAACCTTTGTGCTGCATATTAGCTATTCAAATCTTTTAAGACAGCAGAAGGATTTAAACTTGGTTTCCTGCATTCAGGGTAAGTGCCGCACCACTCAGCCCAGTAGACAAAAGACAGATCATCCAACCACACTGGTTCTCTGCATTTCCAATTCCCTTTTCCTAACATGTATTTTAAGCTGGAAATCTAATGACAAGTCAAATGGTTAGTCAAACTAAAGATTTTTTGTTCTTATTGTAGTTGAAAATGTAAATATTTTGGCTATGTCAAATATTTTTTCTGATGGTTTGGATCATTATTTTAGTTAAGCAAATCTCCACTTATTTGCACAGCCTTATACAAGTGTTGATATTACTATGAGCTCTATGAGCTGCAAGCAGCTTGCTAATTAACTACAATTAATTCTAAAAAACAATTAGAATTATAATGAAGGAGCATGTCAGAATCGTGACTAAACCAACCATCAGTCAAACGACGTCTAGTAGGTTGAGACACACTGAAAACATCCAACAGACATATTGTTTTCCTGTAAAACTACTGTTGGATTAATGAAGTAGAGTGATAACTTAACAAAGAATTGCTCAATTACTTCCTAATTAAAGAGAATACATTGAAGAATATGTGTGAAGAAAAAATTGTCAATGCCTTTGCAATCTTCAGCCTCCTATAGATCATCAAATGCCACAATCTTTCCCAGGTACAGAGGTAATGGCAGCCACAAAGTTACCATCAACCCAGATTTACACAGGTATAGCTGAGCACAGCCTTTTAGTTGTAAGGCTGCTGTGAATATTTAGAGTGATTCCCAAGCAGTACAGGTCACATCCGCAACATGGGCTACAATAAAACTACACTGATTTTTATGCAAAATACACGCATTTAGGCATCTGTCACTTACACGGGGTTCAAGTCCAGTGTTCAGAATCCTGTGGGACACAGGAACCCTCCTGTTTAAAGTTTCTCTTTTCAGTTTCAGAGGGTAGCTCTTACTTGTCAGAAGCACTCTTCTTCAGGTAACTCTTCTCCTCTGTATTTCTATCTGAAGTAATAAACCCAAGTACTGACTTTGGTATGATGTCCCCAACTACAGGGTAGCCTTGACCTTCATCGCATTCACCAACTGTCTGGTTTCCTTTGCTTGTTCACCGGGAAGTGCTGGATGTGCTGGTTAAAAATGCTGTTAGTCAACCCTGTGCAGCTAAAGAGGTGGGATGGTTAAGGATAATTGACATAATAGATTGTTGAGGAGTGTTTGAGTGAATTGCTTTACTGTTGCTCAATAGCTTCCTTTAAATTAAGGATCTCTTCATATGATCAACACATACGCTTACTCATGTGTTTATTTTCTCTTCATTTGAAGGGAACTTAATTCTGAATTCCCTGTGTACTTTAAGTATTTACTCTTATAGGAAATGGTATTTAAAATGCTTCAATTACCACTTTTCTCTGTCAGACTCTAATAAATCAAGAGTCCAAAAGAATGACTCTAGCTTAGAGCCAGACCCATGCTGCTTTCAGGCAACTCAACACCCAAGGTAATTCAACTTCCCAGAGCACAGAGGATGCTGGTCCAAAGGTGCCAGCCACACGGTCACCTCCTCCGTATCTTCTCCAGACCCCACGCAGTGGGTTCAGAGAGCGTGGTATACAGCATGGCATACACCGGTCACATCACACATATTTAAAAGAAATGCTGCAGGTCCAGAAATATCACTACATTGTTGAACTAAACACTGAGGCTTTCAAAATGTTGATGCAAGCTACAAAAGCTGTTGTAATTTACATTTACTATGGACTAACAGGCCCTGGCATCCGCCTTCTAGAAACATAAGCCTGGCTTTAGATTTAAGTACCTTTACAAATATGTGCAATTTATTGCATGTAGCTTTACTATTTTTCTATTCAACAGAAAACTGGAAACAAAGGGGAAGAGCAAAAGGACTGCCGATACAGTGGCAAGAGCCAGCCTGCACCCAATTTAATTTCAGCATGAGGAAGGGTGTCTGAGCAGGAAATTCAGGGACCAAGGACAAGCTGCTGGCTGGTGTAGTGTCAGGGTCAGCCTCGGTCAGGTTTGCATTCAGAGTTATTGCCAGATACATTCATTGGCATCAGTGTCATTTCTGGCCTAAAGATCTATGTCTGAAAGTAATGCACCTTTTGTTCCCAGTGTGTAGCTCCACCAGTTCTCCCTGGGGAAAACAGGAGTGAGGACAGTGGCACAGGACACAGTAAGAGATCAGATGGGGAAAGCTGTACTCTAATGTCAAGGGACTATGGCACCGCCCCAGTGGCACAGTGCAGCCAGCCATGGTGGCACGTGATGGCTTTCTTTAACCGCAGACTGGAGAGACAAGTGATGATGAGAATCCAAACTTCTACGTGGGAGCAAAACACTTCTAGACAGTGACAGCAGAGACAGCTTTGGATGCTTGCAAGAATAAACTTAACAATGGAAGGGAATTAGAAATAACCCCAAATTTACTATTTTAAAATACAAGGCACAGTGATACAGGTCTATCTAATAGTTTTCAAAACGACAGGTGACTGGAGCTATAACCAAGAAACAAGTTATTTCTACCTTCATTACTGAATACCGCATCATCATGGTACTTTCAAAACCTTGAAATCTCCTGAATTTCAGCAGGCAAAAAAAGCCAAGACCCGTGTACTTCTGTACTTAATAACATAGGATAGTAGCAAATGAATCTGCAAAAATCTACAACAGCTTCTCCTCAAACTGATGCAAAATGCATACAGCATTTTCCCCAGAACTGTATTCCCTTTAAGTTGTAAACAAACACCAAATTGTGCAGCTGATATCATTTAATGCATACAGTGATACAGACTAGGTAAAGCTACAAACTTCACTACTCAGAAAGCAGATTGTGCGTAAATAAATGTTTTAGCAAACTACTACAAGCTGCAGGGCTCCAAGCAAATAAAAATGTAATGAATCAATACAACGTGCAGCTGTCAACTTAATATATCAGCTGCTATCAGATAAAGTCTGCATCAGTCATATTGCATAAAAGACAAAAATTCACCACATGTAGCAGTATCAATGAGCTACGCTTACAGTTCAGCTACATTCTCTTTTCTCCACTTTGGACAATATCGAAAGGGAGAGAGTACTACCCCAGAAAATGTATAGGAATCCAGGTAAGTTTGGGAATGCAAATACACTTGAAGCCATTAGACATGTAACCTAACAGGCTGCATAACTGTAAGACGCCACTGAAACATTTATTATTTATTTATATTGCCCAAGTTCTGTATTGTAAGTACAAATCTAAACTGCCATACTAACACCCATGTCACCTATATCCAACAAGATGACCACGTCACCAGGGCAAAACCTGCAGCTTTTGCTTCCTTGTCTCTTGCTGTTTGTACAGTACAGAGAGAGAGTAAAAAACTGATCAAGGGCAGTGCTGCTGGATTACAGCTTTCCCATGCTACGGGGTTATGTCCCCAAATCCTAAAGGATTGCACTATGAAGTAAAGTAAGTTCAGTGCTTTGATAGCACGTAATCATTCTGCTGGAGATGCGGGGTTTAGGATCACGTTCAGGGAATGGTATTACAAATGCAGGAATGGAAAGTCTCCTAACAGGACGACTCCTACAGATTAAAAAGAGCTCAAGATGTGGCCCACAATATCAATAAGACTAAAAAGAACAATTAAACCAGGACATTTTATTCCCATCTGTGAAACAGTATTCCTACACTACTAAAATACACTATTTGACATGCTAGATATAGAATTATGGATAGAGTGAAACCACAAGTTTGCATGGGCATATTTTCAATGTTCAGGAACTATCCAGATTAAGATTCATAATCTTAAATGGTCTATATATTAACAATGGATTAATTCTAACATCTAACCCTCCGGATTGTTGGAAATCAGACTACGAATTCAAGTTAGCAGCTTTTTGAATGTTCTTGCTCTATCTGGCATTGCAAGAACAATTTTTCAAGAATCAGTTGAAATATCCCTATGTTTGAGCTCTGGTGCTAAGACATAAGCGGTACATAAGCCATGTATATAACACACATGAAGAAACTTCATCACTTTATCTCACAGATGCTATAATCTGGGAAGACTAGGGAGGAGGACCTGGTTTCTGCTTCCCGTGCCTTTAAAATTTTTATTAAGGAGTAAACCACAAAACATCCCCAGAAAAAATAGCTTAAAAAAGAAAGGAAAAAGTGATAGGAAGTTAAACAAAAACCCACAAAGACAGATTTAGTTATTACAGCGCTTGATCAGGGAACTCACATCCCACCAAGTACAGCAGCCACAAGCTGATGGTTGTGATCTCTGTGAAACATCCTTGACGGTGGCTAGTTCCTCTCCTTGGAAAAGAGGCACGAGGGTTTGAGCAAAGTCTCAGACCCAGCCTCTCACCTCAGCTGAAGCTGAACAGTCTGCTAGTGAAAATTCAGGTGATAAGTGTTTCTTGCTATGGATCCACTCCAAACTATCAGGTGCATAGCTGTTTATGCCAGTGCTGTATGAGGGTAGAAGGCTTTTATTCAGAGTTTCTACTTGCATTTTGTACAGGTATAAACAGAAGCAGGAAGTATAAAACAGCAGAAGATGAGGCCTATGGGTCTTGCTAAAAGGAAGGACCTTGACAAATCTCAATGACCTTTTACAACGTAGAAGTAATTAAATCACAGATAATGACAGACCTTGATTGGTAACATGCATACCTAACACGAAGTCCGAACAGAACAGATGTGTCAGCTACCTGCCCAACGTACCAAACCTGCCCCACAGCATCAAGGGATCTGCCTCTCCTGCATCAGCCAGACCCGACTGAATGCTGGACCCTTCTGCAATTCCAGCAGCTCCCCTCTAACTCCAAAGGAAGGGAAAAAAACCCCACAGATACAAGTATCTTAAGACAGGAAGGTACAATGTGAGCAACGTTTCTGGAGATCACAGAGGGTAACACAGGGCAGGTAATGCGGGTTGCAGAGGGGATGGTACCCACACAGCAGATGGAAATAAATGGCCGAGATGTGGAGCAGCTGTTATAAAGGCCTCCTGCTACAACACAAGTCTTGCTATTGAAGACATGTGTGGGACAACAACATCTCAACTTCAGCGCTCAGATGTTACCTTTGGCATGGTGCTAAATGTTCCCATTATAAGCCAACAGTGGTATCAGAGTTAATACTGGTATTAAATCAAAAGGCAAGCAGAGAGGAGGAGCACACAGAGCAGAGGTGTTTCCAGCGCTGCACGGCATCTTCTCAGAACAATTAGTGCAAGGTCTATACTACAAATACTGGTATGTATACCCACTTCTGTCTAAAAAAATAGCAAAGGCCCACCAAAACATTAAAGAAACTCATGCCACGAGATATTATCATAACAAATGAATGTATTTTCAAACTTTGCAACATGTAGCTGTTCCTGTTAAAAATGCACATCCCACACTGCACTGTTAAACCTCGTACATGGGGTTTAATTGTGTGCGACTAAGTCAGGGCATTTGAACACAGGTGTCTCTTTTAGCAAACGTAAATAAAAACAGACAGCTTTGCCAGCACAGATGGTCAGAGACTGGGTCTGTGCACTCTCATTCTTCTTATGTTTGAAAATTTGATCCTGAAAGCCCGATTGTGGAGGCTGAAGACAACATCACCAGTCTGCAAGTTGTAAAGCCACTGATGCAAACTTAGGGAAAAGCCAGAGTCTTCTCCAGACCAACTGTGATAGAAAGAATTCACTTTGTAGAGGATAGTGAGAGATATTTGAAAAGCTGCTCTGAACTACTTTATTGCTGGACATTTTGGTATGCCGTTTCTCCAGGGACTGACTTTTCATGTGAGCTGGTGGAGCCCAGGGCTCTCCATGCCTTCCAGATGACCCCAGGCACACTTCCTCTGACATGAGACCTGAACAAATCAGACCTGCCAACGGCACTGTAATCCCAGCCAGAATTAAAACTGAGCTTTCCCAAACACAGCTTCCTAGTTCAGGCGGAAGGATCAGGCAGCCCTTACAGCTCCTAGACTTGAGCATGCTCAGGTCCAGCCCAGCTTCATCTGCTCCTCCCATGCCTTGCCCCTAGGGCAGCCAAATTACTCCCTGTCCTTTCCACCCTGGTTTAATATTTCCCACGTAGTTGGTACTAGCCAAATGACTGCCTGCATTGTAAGGCATCAGCTATAATGCCTTGAATCTTTACACAGCAGTAAGATGAGTTGTTTGAAAGCCTTCATAAAATTGTAAGCAGATAGTTTAGACATTTTGATGAGAAGAGAAGGTTTTATTGTGATGTGACTGACAGTCTCTGTGAAGGGTATTTACAGTCTAACTCTTATTACTAAAAACACCATGACAGGTAGAACTTGATGTGGATGTATAATGGAGAGACGGTGGGAAATTATGACAAAAAGAGCTCATTAAACATTTCACTTTTTTAGAACAGTTAATTTCACATACAGAACTACAATTTCTAAGTGGAGCGTGTACCACTTAACACAAGCTTTTTGGGGTAAGCTTGCTTTCTTTGTCTGGCTTGATGTCTACTCTCAATGAACAGAGAAGAGGAGAACTGGTGTAAGGAAGGAGCAGGGAGAAAATAGTAATGAATACAAGAAGTGTGAGTTGATACAGAGGAAGGGAGAGATACTGGGAGGAAACTGGATACCATGAAAATCGTGCATTTGGAGCTGAGCTGCACGCCCGGCAGAGGAAATCTACAGGACAGGAGGATTTGCTAGGAAGGGATGCAGCAAAGAGATGGGGAAATACAAGAATTATATTGAGTAAGCAATCTTTTCATCCCAATGTCAGAGAAGTGACTTGGCAACCAGCCACCACTCATAATTGAGTTCAGTGGGTACGTTCAAATTCTGAGATCCGAGACTCTTCTTTTCCGCCTCATTTGCACCGTATTTACATTACTTGATATCAGAGATCATGAGGAGTCACACTATAAAGTTCTTTGACACCTTGTGACAAATGGCCTCACACAACAGCACAGTACTGTGTAGGTACGTTGGCTATCTCAATGCTTTTATGATGTTGAATGCTTTTGCTTCATGGCACTAACAGGAAGATGCTTCATTCCTTCAGCCACAATGGGATCCCATATGCACAGAGAAATATTTGCTCAAACGGTTCTGGTTTCTTGGGAAGCTATATCTTACTGAAAATCAATATGAATTACACTTCCTAGTTTCAAAGCAGCCTTTGAAAATGGGATTCTGGCTTTTAGTTTTTACACTGTGGTAGATCTCACCCCACCTAAGCATAACTATTTAGAAGTTATCATACCTGCAAGTCATTTAAAGTTCCTCTGTAGCCACAAAAGAACAATGTCCAGATGTACATTTATTTCCACCTGTGAGGGACATGCAGCCAGGAGGAATCTCCCCTTGAAGCAGCTATTTCTCTCCACTGGCTACAGAGTCAAGGGTGGAGGGCACATAGATGACTACTTCAGTATCCCTCACTTTTATGTGCAGAGACTAGACATAACTTGCCTAGGAACACACCAGAGGAAAACAACCCCAAGATGGAAAACCGATCTCAGTCCAGGGAATGTGGGCAATTCAGTCTGAACTCAAGCAAAACTTGCTGCATTTTTATTAAGTGTTGTATTTATTGTTGGGAGAGAGAATTCATGGTGCCTGAAACCTATTAGGAGCTACAAAATGTTTCTCACTTTATTCATCCATTATGAAATTACTGAAAGCAAGATCTCCTAATAAAGAAAGTGTCCTTATATGTTTAAACCAGGCAGATGAGCTAGATTATTTGCCCTTAGATTGAATTTTAGAGGTTTATATAATAATGACAGCTATAAATTGAAAAAAAAATTATGGCAAGTGTCTCAATGACAGAGAGTCTCACATGTGGAAGGGTGAGCAATAAATCAGATGGGCAGTGGAATATTAAATTGCTAATTTTAAGAGCTATTGCTGCTTTTCTTTTTTTTTTTTTAATACATAATAATATAAAAAAGGTGAAACAAAATCTGAGCTACCTATTTTTTTCTCTTCTCTTTCTTCTCTTTTTCTTCATAAATTAAAGTACATAAGCTGTTTGGAGAAAAAGCTCTAATCACTTTATATTTAACCATGAAATAGCAGAAAAAAAAAAAAGGTCTGCAACCAGCTCCATGGAGATGACAGATTAAATATATTTGATGATTACAGAGTAGGTTCCATATGCACTATATCTCACAGTCATGCTCTTTACCAGGACAGTCTAATACCAAAGTGTCTGCAGACATGATTGCAAAGTGTACTGTACACCCAGTCATACTGCAACAACCTAAATTACAGACTATACCCAGAGTAAATTTGAAACATCGCTGAAGGAATAATAAAAAAGTCACAGGGAATGTACAGCAGAAAAATTGTAACACTGAACTATATGAAAAATGACTGAAAAATCTATAGCTATTCCATGCCCACAAATACCTTAATTAGTTATGCAATGTGAGTTATTTTACTAGATTTTCCCAGGCAACATGATGATGCCTCCCTCCTCCTAGTGGCTTATCATGAAATATTTATGGCAAGTTTTGTTTGTTTGTGCAAACCACAGAAGTGTCACAATTCAGGCCCCCATCCAGCCCCTCCCAGCATTTATCTTTTTTATTCAACATCTCATCTCCGTACTCAGCCCAAGCTGTGCAAGTTACCACGTCCTCATGTGAAAGGAGTCTCTCTCTCTCTTGAATACAGGCATTTTTCCCATGCTTACAGTAGACTAAAATTTCTGACATTTTCCTTCATTTTTCTCCATTTTCACACAAATCCTCAGAAATACTGATTTTCTGTGTAACTAACAGAATCTAACAATTTCTTGAGGTATTTATAGCACAAGTTTATATGAAACAGTATGACCCTCCCTTCAGCAAATGCATGCCTTGTTGCTAAGGCATCTGTCACTCCACTTCTTCTCTCAACCACTTGTTACCATTCCTTATACATTATGGGGTAAATGCTTCACCTCTTCAAAATGCTAACACACAGAAAGGGAATGGTGCCATTTGGATACAACAGCATATTACCCCTCTTTTTTAATACTGTACTGTCCATGCAAGGCACAGGACAGAAAGAATTAAGTTGATAGTCTATATTGACCCTTAGCCTCTTGTGTACTTAGAGCACTATAGAAATAATATGGAGCAATACTGGGAGGAAGTCTCCTAGTGCCGATTACAGCCCACAATAACCAGGAAACAATGCAATACACAGAGAAAAAATTCTGCCACTCAGGAATTTGTTGAGTGAGGTCTTTTTACACACTCTTTCAGAGTTTCCCACAGTTGTTTAAACTAACGGCAATTGCACGGATCTCTGCCCTACTTCTCTACAGTTCTTACTAAGCTACCATAGAAGTTGGTTTTATTGGAAAAATAATTGCTTTCCTATGGTGTATGTTAGGTTGGATTTCTATGTAACTTGTTTGTTTGGGTTTTTTTATCCAAATGACTGAAAAGTAATTCTAATGCAAATTTCCATTTTTTTCCCATTTGATTTAAAGCTTCTTATGAAATCTTTACCTATCAGCATGCTGTATTCACCAGGAAGTCTTCTGAGAGGTATAGACATTATAGACACAGAAAATCACTGTAGAGATCGCAGACAATGTTCTGACATACCTCTTCCTAATGCTACTTCTCTCAACCTCTATTCAGACCTTGCCTCCCCTGCTGTCCTACTAAACCAAGCTATAAGGAGCACAATATATAAAGTACAGCTCTGACAGAGCACACAGGGGAGAAAATGCAGCCCAGGCTCAGTCAGAGTGATAAACCTTGTACAGTGTTGGGTAATAGAGGAACCCTTCTAATCCAGGTAGCAACGATTCATGCATTAACACGCAGAGGGCTTACTGTCAACTCTTAACCACCAAAACCACATTTATATATGGTGACTTTCATAAGAATGATTAACAAAAGACAGAAAGGAGATTTAAGTAATAAATGAGATGGATATAAGTGACATGACAATCCTGGTTAGTCTGAACCAACCCAATCAACCCATAACACATCACTGAAAATTCACATCATGAGGAATGTACCAAATGTTACATACAATAATAAAAGTCACAAAAGCTAAGAAACACACCTTCTTTACTGCATAGAAATAGGGAAGATACTTACACTTACAGGTTGACTTTTTGGCACATCATAAACCCCTTCCTTCTTTTGGCTGGTAGGAACCTGCAACAGCAAATGAAAACTAAGGTCATTACCCAAGCAGGTTTGATGAAAAACTGAAATCAGCAACTGATATTTATGTACAGGGTAGTCATTTAATACAGATGAAATCAAGGATGGTTCCCCTTTCATCCAAGCAGTACCATTAATGGAGAAGATACTGAAGAAACAAAACATCTATCTGAATTTTTTAAATCCTAAAGCCCAGTAGTGTTCAGAAACAAGATTTTCATTCTCAGTTAATTTTGGGTGCATTAAGTCCAGATGCACTTGGATCTCCTTCCTACTTAAATGGTTGTTTTTTTCATTTCACTTGGGGGTCGGAAGATGCACATGGAAGTCATGATCAGGTCAGTACGTCATCTTCCTCCATGGCAGAGATCCAGAGTAGAGCTACTGATCTGAGGGAAAGAGATGTTTGGCCTATGGCATTAGATTTCTTCCTTCCATTAATTTGATAATCTAAGACAAGTAAAGTCATAACATGTACCCCTACAGTGATGGGGCCCTGTGGCTGTTCTAAGCGATGTTTGGTTACAATGCTGCAGTTTTACTAAGGAATTACTGGCCTGTCAGAGTCTGACACAGCCAGGGAGCTGAAGTCAACAGCCTCACACGGACAGCGGATGACGCACTTAAAAAACTTGGGGCGACTCTTTAGTTGAGTCAACAGTCATGATTTATACCATGGGCATTTATAACCTGCTCATGTAAATTCAGCTACTTTGTAAAACTAGGCTTTGCTTGCCCAAGGACTGCTGGTTTACATATTCATAATTTGTGATTATATTTCTTTTCCTTCCCAGAAGCACTGAATGTCTATTGTAAATGACACAAGCAAAAAGAACAGTAAAACCATGCTTTGAACTGGCACGAATGCTCTAAGTAAATCAGTGCTACTTTTCCACAGAACAAGGGCATTCAGCATAAGAAGGCTACATTTCAGACATTAATGAAACCTCACAGATCAACAGGAGAAATAATATTACCGATATGACAAAATTATTACCATTTTGTTTTCCAAGACAATAAATATCTTAAGGGTTCTGATATTAGAGTAGGACTGGTTTAGGGGAAGCTGAAGGAATGTTACTTATTCATTGAGATGTGCTATCATTTCTTATTCTGTATAATATATCAAAAAGTATCTCTACTGTTCAAACATTCTCTTGCCCACGTTTAAACCCGAAGTCTTCATGGGAAAACATGTATCTTTAACTTGGTGCACATTGCAGAAGTTTGTCAAGAGCATGAACACAGAACCCTCACAGAAACTGAAAGAGATTTTTAAAAGATCTCTTGTATTCCTATCCTGGGAAGGACTTGCTTGCCTCTGTTTTCTCAAAGTATTCACCACTTCCACTAAAACCACCTATCACATTAGATATGTGAAACTGGTAACACTGGAACAATTCAATTTCATGGAAATAACAGTCTGTAAAGAGAGAGAGCTTTAAGTGACAGTGTAAGAGCAGAAACCAAGAATAGTCTATTTAGTAAGTCACTGGAAAGCTTAGTCTTCATAAAAAGAGGACAAATGTGCTAAGATAAACTATTTATAAACTCTCATCAGGATGCATTTTTCTTTTCTCTCTGAAAAGTTACCCCTTCAGTCATTCTCCTCTTCCACCTTCCAAGTTTTCCATGAAGTCATCCCAATTTCCACACTCCTATCCACAGCCTATTGTGGAATGAGCATTTCCCTGCACTATGGATCCCCCCTTTTTTTAGTCCAGCTTATACTTACATATACTTCTAATATCAAGACAGAGAAACTTTTCTAAAAGACATTTTTCTCTCCCAACTCAATACTGTCTGTCTTCTTGTCTTGTCTTATCTTATCTATGCTTTTTTGCATTGCTATTTAGACTGGGGGTCTGTAAGGGCTTTCTCCTGGGTTTTTTTGGGTTTGTTTTTTTTTTTTTCTTTTCTTTTTTTCTGATTAGCATTATCAGCAAAGAGGTATCAGTGCTATTGCTGCTGACAGCTCTGTCTCTGTGACAGGCTGAGAACGATTTTGATGTACTTGCATCTTCCAAGCAATACAAGCATGACAACTCAGAAACCCCCATCTCAGATTGTCAACTCCTCACGGAGCAGAACCTGCCTCTCCCTAGAGACCAGTGCTGCAACATCCACAACACAAAACCACCTAACAAAATCCCATCCCCACTTCACTAAACAACAGGCAGGAAAACAGATGCTATTAAGAAATCTGACACTAGGTGAGAGGATCCGTACATGCTCAGTGATCAAGTCCTTGCCTAACACACACATTAGAGCAACTTACATAGACAATATTAAAAGGGAAGACAGCCACAGAGAGTCTTTGGGGTAAAGAGGAGACAGCCACAAAGAGTCTTGGGGTAATGTATCAAAGAAGGGTGACAGACAAAGAAAGAATGCTTAAGAAGAATATTGTGACCTCTACTACGCTAAAAAGAAATAGAAATTGTCACTTTCAGCACATATATTCCATCTTCAGTTACTCACTGGGTAGGAATCTTTTCCACCAAGGAAGAAGTAAATTCTTTGCGTACCAGATCTTGGTTGAAAAACCAGAGCAGCACCAGAAGAAAGATTTGGAAAGGCTGAAGCAAGGATGCATGAGGTTAGTAAGCAGATGCATGTTTACCAAAGTACGGGGAAGGCTTTTTAGCAAATAATAGAAGCTGGCATCAATTTGAATCAAACTTAAAAAACCAAACCAAACAAACAAAAAAAGAGGACCTTTTCTAATTTCATTTTTAATAGTAGCCTGGATGGTTCTGAGATCATCAAGATCTTGTAAGAGAAACAATTTTGCCAGTGATCTGAGCATAAGATCTGAGCTAAGGCAAGCCAAAAGCTCACCATTTAAGGCAAGCCAAAAGCTCACGAAGTTCATGGGAACTAGAAGCTCATGGCTCTGGGCAAGTCTTCGGTAGCAATACTTCAGCATCTGTCAATTAAAATGGATAACAGGAAAGACTCCTAGAATCCTAATGTCAGCATCTGCTGTGTTCCAGGTACTGCCTGTAGCAAATACAGAGAAGAACAATGCTAGACTGAATATACTGAGAGTATGGTATACTACTCACAGGTATTTTCTGTGCATCACTGTGGAAGGAAACACTTCATCACATCCAGATACTCAAATGAAGCCTTGAGCAACTCTCTGGTGTCTTACAGGACAATAACAGCAGTACCTCAAGATGAGGCAAGACCTCACTATCTGCTTATCATCTTTTATTTCTATTTCCAGAAAAAGAAACTGTCCAAAGAGTCCTCCTGTTCTTTAGGCCAGTCCTCAGAACACAGTTCCTACTTCTTCCCTACCCACCAAAGTTTGCTCTAAGATCTCCAAATATCAGTAGCGATGATCACATTTTGCTTGTGTCTACCGGTACTTCTCTAAAATGTCAGTAAAAGTTCCACACTTCGATGAACAACAATCAGAATTTTTCTGTCTGAAATCAGTTCTCATGGGATTTTTGTTTCTAGCATAGAACTGACAACTAGAGTAGTAATTTTTTAACAAACTTAGTTTGTTAAAACAAACTAAATAAACAAATAGTCAAACTTTCAACACTAATGTGGTAGAAAATTTTCAACCTTAGGCATACTCTCACCTTGAGAGCTTTTCATGTCTTGGTGTAGAGATGCAGAAAGATGCATATTCTAGTGTGCGCGGCAGGGGTGCCAGGAAATCGAGAGACAGGTTAAATGAATCTCAGCTTAATGACCCTGTGATGGGGTCTATAAGATGGTTATTTTCTAATGTTTAACTTGCATCTCCCCTTCCCGCTTAGCTTCTTTCTATTTTGGCTTAGAGCTACTCTAACTTTTCTTTTCTTTTTTTCTTATCTTCCTACCTTTTCTCATTACTTAAAACAATACCCTTCCTTTTTTTTGTTCTATCCTTGCTTCTGTCTACCTTAAAAAAGTTTCTCCTATTAGGAGGTCAACCTCTAGTACAGCTAGATGAAATACTTAATCACTGCTTGAATCTCCTTCCCCTCCATACTAAATGATCTCCTCAAATCACGATTTTCTTACAGCATACAGAGATTTCTGTCCAGCTTGAGATCTGGCCTCTAGTATGTGATACAAAATGAATTACATTATATTTTAATAAACCCGGTACTGATCCCTTGAGGATAAATTGGACGACAAAAGATTATGTTATATTGCTTTCAATGCAATTTTTTGTCAGTGTGAAGAATGCAAGCTTGGGCTCTAACATAACATACGCACTCTGAAAATATTTTCCCCAGTCTGGGGGATATTCATTCAGAGCTCTTAGGTTTTGCTAAGTTATTTCCTTGGTTAGCCAGAAAGAAGAGCATCAAAATGTCTTTCTAGGAATTGCTTGGATGGTCTGCCCTCCATGAGATTTCAGTATTCGTTTCTCAGAATAGGTGTAAAAATTTCCAAAAAATTAACATAAAAAAAGAAAATCCACTATTTATCACCTTATATGGCATCCTTAGAAGTTTAAGACCCTTCATAAGTTGACAAAGTTAATAAAATTTGCAGAAGCAGAAATGACAAACAACATAAAAATCACACTGAGACTGGGCAGATTATTCATGTTGTGTCACCAGAATGAAATGCCAGACATTTTTGTGATGAATGAAAACTAATAAAAGTGAACTATATATGAAATGTACTTCACTAAATACTTGCAATTGTTGCAATGAAAACACCGAAGTTAGCGATTTTATACCTGATAAATGTTTTCTTCCGTTTCAGGCTCACGGATTGGCTCGTGTCCAGCCTCAAACACAATGTACTATTACACCAGCCGCCAGAGAGGAAAAGTCAAAGATGAAACAGAAGGGAAAAAGGCGATTTGGAATTCCACATAAAAACACAGGCAGGCATTAAAGAAACAAGTTCAAAGTACAGGCTGGCAGCAGGACAACTGGTTTGCTGGAAAGCGCAGAGTAAGGTTGTTTCATATTTCATAAACCAGCAATGAATAGACCTAAATCTCCTCTTAATGATCATTAGAGCAACTTCCTAATTCTTTCTCACTAGGGAGACTGCCTGTGGCCCAATATTAATTTTCTGAAGTCAACGTGAATTTTGCCTCTTTTACATAATGGCAATTATTTCCACATGTATTTATGATCTATGAATAAAAAAGCTAAATCCAAACTGGGAGAATAGGCTGGTGCTCATGTAACAGGCCACATGGCAAAAGGCTGTCACAACAATTCATTTTCAGGTTCTCGCTTTATTGTGAAGAACACAAAGTAAAACTCCTGACATTATAAAAGCTGAATAGTAATTTAGGGCATCCTAATTCTTATCATCTTTCTTGCTGCACCTTAGGCACTGTTCAATATTCACTAATGGTTGAATCAGTTCCTTTCAGCGTGCCTCCCACTGACATGCCTAAGTGGAAGAACACAAAATCTCCATGAAAAAAAAAACCACAGTAAACTATCATATATTTTGTTTCAGCATAAAAACATGAGAATGAAATTACATCTTTTTCTTCTTCACACTCAGTAGGGTATTGGACATGAATATATCGAGATATTTCTGATAATCATCTTTGCTCCCAGACATTTTGCTTGGATGAAACAAGACTTAAATTTCAGAACTATTATTAAATCATAGCCCAAATGCCAACAAGGGATTGTGTTATAACATCAATTCCACTGTTGTTTTTTTCCAAATATTCACCCTCTGAATTAAATTCTGGCCCCACAGAAGATAAAAACTAAATGTCAATTTATTACTATCGGAACAAGATGTCACCTTCCTTATTCTCAAAATAACTCCCTTTTCAGTTAGATTTTGTGTTCAAAAATTATGACGTCTTCTCATTTGGAAACTTAATATCTGGACTCACAAGCCACATTTTAGGAAATATTTACAACATATTTGATCTCATATGTCTATACTCCAACAGAAATATTGTATTCTATAAAGACACATTGTGCTATTACTTACAGCTTAATCTCTAACTATGCTACTTTCTGTAAAAATCCTACAAGTTTCTCAGAAGACCTATCTCACTAAATTTCAAAACATGTTGTTAAAGGTTTTGGCTGTGTTTGAAGATGACATATATCTAGTCATTTCTGAAACTCCAAGGCCATACAGCTTCAGAAATTACCTGGTATACAGGATCTTCTACATCTTCTTCCAAAATTGTCTACAGCAAAGTAAGAGGACAGGCAGTAAAAGCAAAGAACATAAACAGTAGAGATAAAAGAACTGTATTCAGAAATTAAAGGACAGCAAAGAAATAAGCAAAATGGGCAGGTAAGTATATAGTTTTCTTTCTTTAGTATACAGATAAAGTCACATTATTGTACAAAGTAACTTTATTCAAGTTTCATCAGAGTTTAACAATCTGCACCTTATTTGATTTGATTCAAATACACACATTCAGAAGTATACTGAATCTTCCCTAAAGTATTAGACACTGTTAAAATCCTGACTTACAACACACTGACTTTCATTAAAGTTCTCCTTCTGAATTAGAAGAAACACTACACAGGAAATGACTAGATCATTTCCAGTTGCTAAACATGTTCATCATACCCCAAGTGATAGCTTTCATCACTGTTTAATCCTACTTCTGAGCTCACGATGGCTGATAGGTTCGTACTTGTCCATTTGAAGCTAGCACCGTTCAAACCCATTGCTGTTAAGAAATGCTGAGGATGCTCAGTGCCTCTTTGGAGCAACTTTGGGGGATACTTCAAACCATACTTTTCTTGGCAGTAGTCTAAGCTTATGCGTGTACCTGGTATACCGCTTGTTCACACTGTTTGTCCTTTTGTGCCTTTTTTTCCATTTCTTCCCTTTGTTTCAGTTCATAGATGAGCTGAAACAGGTCTCGCAAGTCCAGAATTACAGGTTCAGCCTATGGAAGCAAAAACAGGAAGGGAAGTTTCTATATGGGAAAACCTCTTAACCCATCCTGCTGATAGAGCAGTTCTAGCATCCCCACAACTGGAGAGAACTTCATACAGAATTAATTTCTATCTTAGCATCCAGGCTCAGTTTAATTTCTATCAAACTAACTATATTTGCAAATTAATGATAGTTATGAATATAAAAAGCATTATGAATATAAAAGACATATACAAATATAAAGGCATATTTATTAGTGGTTTCTCATACAATGGAATTATGGTAGACTATACGCAAAGTAGCTATTTGGTATCCATCACTTTATTTTTAAATCAGTATAGGAATATAACCAAACTTATCTATATCCAGCCTAGTTTAGTTAGAAATGAAAACAGTAACTAATTATAAAAAAATACATCATGAAAAATCAGAAACAGTGAAAAACATTCCCTTTTTCCTAAGCTCGTTTCATTAATTTGCTATTTAAGAACATCTAAGCAGACACTTGTGACAAGTCTAGAACAATCATAAACAATAAAACATTGCCCTCTTGAACAGCTTCTTATGAACACAGCTTTTCTATTGAGTTGCACTGTAGGAAATGACAATGATTTGATACTTACTGCCTGGGCTGTTTTTATTGCCACAAATCTATGATTTCCCTCCTTTCCACATACATATCCAAACGCTCGATGGTCTGTGATATCCTTTGCGATGTATGAAATTTCATGAACTGCATGGTGGTGCTGTAGTAGCTATTAAAAAAAAAACAGAGTAAGAAATACCCATCAAAACGTTCCATTAAAAAGTGGTGTAATTTCTCTTTAACTGGTGCTTTACCTGGATCTCAATACACCTATGGAAATAAAATAAGCAAACATATCCTAGTATCAAAATCAATTAATATCTGAACTCTTTAAGCCTATTCTCTTTTCAAAATGTAGCCAAATTTGACTTGCTTTAATAATTTGACTAAAAGCTTCAGTTGAAGATTTTTCTTAGTATCTTTTGGCGAGATATAATTCAGCAGAAAATATCAGGTTACCTAGTTACTACCCACACAGCATCCTAGGTACAGAATCAGTATTTGCAGGTATATAAAAGAAGCAGCAGCAGCAGCTACCTGTAGCTTCATACGGGGTGACTCTGAGGACAGACTGATCCGCAGAGCCTGCAGAGGTAGAGCTGAGATACTCAATCTCTCTAAGAATAAGCACCAGACTTGTTTTATCTCTGCAACACTCAGCATCAGCCAGGAAGCGATATTTCATTCAAAGCAGTAGCAGAACTCCAAAAATTTAATTTTTCCCAGAAAATTAATGAAAATGTAATTATGCAACTTGAAATCAATGCTAAATGTAACAGTTCACATTTTACTTAAAATCCCACTTTGGTTAATTGTAATAATAAAAGGATTCAACTTTGTATCAAATGTATGAGGAAAACTCTCCCCAGAGCCAGGACGTGAATCTGAGACCCCTAGAAGTGTCTTGGAGTGCCAGAATCTTTTGCACTTTGGCTTAATAAGCGTTTTATTACCAAAATAATACTGAAGTATTTCTACTTGAAATAATGTCCTTGAAAGTTTATCTAAAACATCTGTTAGCTTAAATTTCTACCTTCTGATATATTGATCTGCTCTTATATCATCTAGGGATAATGCTATTTCTGAGAGCACGCAAAGCCTCACAAAGAATTCTTTTGAGGTCCAGATTCCTGCTGGTTTTGAGAAAAGCACATTTTGAAAATCAGCATGGTATCCAGGCAATCTCTAAACAACCAGTTATTTTTAGAGTTTTAAAAAAAATTTTAAAATTCAAAACCGGAGAGGATGTGTATGTGTAGAAGCAGCGCGTGCAGGGCAAGTGACAAGCGATGAGACTTCTGTAGAACACCGATTGCAATTTAAATGGAGAGGCAGCATACAAGAGATGGATGACTACATATAAAACAAAAGACCAGACATGCTTCATTTTCATTTCACAGTAAATGACTCCTAATTTCCCAAGATCAAGATTGCTTGCTCTTGGGAAAATGGAAGTGTTGCCATTGACTTCAGGCTGAACATGGCTAAGCTGAAGGTGCACTTTCGACTCTCCCAACATGTAAAGCGTTTAAAATTAATGATGGAATCTTACTTAGATAATACAGGGATATTGATTTATTAGGTTTTTCTGAAAACCAAGTTGCATGCTATATGTTACAATGAAATGAAATGTTCCCATCTCTCTATTCTGCATATGACAGGGAACGTTATCTCTGGCTCCTATTAAATCAAAGTTCTTTGACATTGCTTTATTGATTGCGAGACAGCGTTTTGCACTGAAATTAAACTGTGATCAGATTCCTTCCTCATGGAATTAAATTTGAAGATCATTGTACCATGGAAAACTATCACCCACAAATGTAAGACAGCAGATGGAGACGCTCCAATTTATTTGGGAACCCTCATTAACCGTTCGAAAATCATTACATTTTTAATGGTTAAGATATTTTACATACTGCATCAATAGAAGTACAAATTAAGTAAAGGTGACTGCAACGTTATGCTTTTACATATTTTACTGTATGGAGTGTTTAGTGAGAGTTTTTCATTTGTTTGAGGGATACTGAGTTGGAACATACACATGAAATGCAATGCTGCACTCACACATCTGTACTCAAATGTAGATTTAAACACTCCTTCGAACTCGTGTTTTCACAGCCCTTGGTTCATCAAATGTGTCCTTTCTACAAATTCCAATACTCTATTCTAAATATTATTTAATGAGTGCCTGATTCTTTGCTTTGTAAAGCTGAAATGAGACTCCTAGTGCAGTCAGTAGAGATTTACCATAAAATGCAAGACCAGAATCACATACTTTCTGTAAATCTTTGTTTTAAGGACGCAGCCTGCCCAGTACCCTGCGTAGCCCTTCACAGCAGCAAGATGTGCACTAAAGGACAGCAGAAGGGACAGCACAAAAAGGAACATCATCTCATCCAGCCACCCAACAGAGACTTAAAATTGAGGCTATCTACAAATATATGCTCTTTGGATGTTTTGATTAATTTGCATCTGATGCATTCACATAGATTAATCTGTCCCATAAGGTGACACCAAGAAATAGGAATGCCATCTTTATCTCTCAGTTTGTAACTGCTCACATGTAGCCACCCCCCCCGATACTTGATACGAACAGTCCTGAAAGGAAATGAAACAAAAGCCATGCAAAACTGCTTATAGCTGAACTGCTGGTCAGTGCTCAACAGTTAATATTCACAAGCTTATCTGCCTCTCTTTCTCCCCAGCTTTTTTTTTTTTTTTTTTAAAATATCTTCAAGGTTTTACTGTAACTTAATCCTATCTCTAGTGGGTCAGAAGCACATAAAAGAATTATTTTATAACTCAGGGATGTTTATGACACCCCTGTATGGCCATGCTGATGGATTCCATTACACACTATTTGATGTTTTTACTGTGTCTTTGCTGAGCACTGCTACAAGCAATTTACCAATTCATAAGTGAGTTATCAAATTGTTTTGGAGGGCTGCAGTATGACAGAACAAATTATAGAGAAGACATAATTTGTATTATGGTTCAATACAGACAATTAAATATTGCACAGATTAGAAACGTCAAGGATTTTAAGTGGAACCACAGATAGTCTCAAACCAGGTAAACTAAGACAATGTCATGACGCACAAGTCCTTCTTTTTAGACTAAACATGATGTCATTATTGTATTTTATTCATACACTAGAAACTTTTTTCCTGGTGTTAAAGAAGTCCAAAATACCCACCTCCACCAAGGCTGCTGTCTTTCCTCTTCCTGTTAAGTTTACTCTGGTCTCTCCCACTAGCCATTATTTTCTCTCCTTTTCTCCATTCTATCCCATGCTTCTCCTCTTCCCTCAGGTTGCTCCCTGTACATCACACTGAATTGATTTAGCTGCCTCTGAGATCTGTAGCATTTCTAATTTCCCTCAGGCTGCTTGGCACCTATCATAAATTTTTTCACCCCTTATCCTCATCTTGCCCCTTTATTTCCATGCTGTAGCCTCCAGTGCCACTAAATCAATTAAGTCAATCAATTAAGTACTTGGAGGGTCCAGCAATCATGTCAAATATGTGAGTTAGATGGCATGAGAAAGTCACTGCTTTACTATCGCTATTTCTCTTTTAATGAGGTTGTCTATTTAGTGGAGCCTGGGGCACAGAGTTAAGAGCCACAACAAAAAATATCCTGCAAGTTGCAAAAGCCTCCTATAAAAGCTGCCCCACCGAAAGCAGGAAGCATGTACCATACAATATTATATCCATCAGGACAAGTTTCACAGGGATTTAAGTTGCACAGCCTTTCACCTCGAATAACTAAATGGTGAGCCTGTTTTCAAATCAGTGACATCAACTGACAGCTCTGCTGTTACAATTTCCACGCTGTTGATACTGGGACGTGGGTGACAGACGCGGCCCAAGCATCCTCTGCATTTCTATTCCTATTCACTTCTATGACATTTGAATAAGCAGTAATACATTTTGCATGTCACCTAAATCTCCCCAGACATCAAAGTTACTCACCAAACTGCAAAATCCTTAATGGATTCATAATAAAATAACTTTATGGACTACAGTTTCAGCCATGCTGCTGTCTACCTGCGAGTCCCCTGTACTCCAGCTGATGTTGTGATTGCTCAGCAACACGTTTGGCAATGCCTTAACATCAAGCTTGGCAAGCCAGAAGTGCAATAGTACATTGACCATTATTTACTGCAATGCATTAAGTGAAAACAATGAATTGTAAAACACGTGAGCGGTTCTGAGATGAATTCTATCTCATTGCTGCAAGAAACTCTGGAGTGGTACAGATGTGTGGCCAGCTCCTCCACTACACCTAGGAGGCTGCTGTGTTCCTTAATGGTGCTCAAGACATGCATACCATGGCACTTCATCAAATGTTCTTCATGGCCATTTCCTTACAATTCCTGTTTGTTTTAGCTGAGATTTGCAGGGATCGCGGGGACAACAACTGGACACAAGCATTTCTCTAACTGCTTATGTTTGCGCTGCAATGCTCCTCTGCTTTTTCACTAAAATGCACTTAGCAAAGGTGGTCTGGAGCTGCTCATCTCCATCAGGAATGTCCCACAATCCAAATACACACTTAAGGAGTAGTAGTGAAACACCTAAATTCTCTACAGTGGCAGATTCAAATCCCAGACCTGTCTAGTTTTAGAAATTTCAGGCAAGGTTGGAGAGCAGTCCCCTGTATGTGGACAGCTAAAAAACCCCCACTCAAACCCCCAAAAAACCCTTGCTGGCATGGAGTTTTCCCTGGTACCCATTAATAATGCACAGGTACCTGTTAAGCAGTTGTGAACCTTTCAACTTCCTTTCCCCCTAGAGACAAGTGTGTTCCAATGGGACTGCGTACAGACAATTTGGGGGAAAAGTCAATGATCTCAAATGTCAGTGAAATGGAGAATCACAGAACCCTCAAGGTTGGAAAAGACCTTGAAGATCATCTAGTGCAACCATTAACCTAACATTGACAGTTCCCAACTACACCATATGCTTAAGCGCTATGTCAACCCGACTCTTCAACCCCTCCAGGGATGGGGACTCCCCCCCCTGCCCTGGGCAGCCCATTCCAGTGCCCAACAACCCCTTCTGCAAAGAAATACTTCCTAAGAGCCAGTCTGACCCTGCCCTGGCGCAGCTTGAGGCCATTCCCTCTTGTCCTATCGCTTGTTCCTTGGTTCAAGAGACTCATCCCCAGCTCTCTGCAGCTTCCTTTCAGGTAGTTGTAGAGGGCGATGAGGCCTCCCCTCAGCCTCCTGAATTTACTGAATCAGTAAATCATATTTGCACCACAAACTTTCCTGTGTTGTTTTCTGGAACTTAGTATTTGGGTCACAGATGGGGTGGCAAGGCATCAGCCTACAGAGATATACAGGGGACGAACAGATGGGGGAAATGCAACAAAAGCCTTCCCTAACCGCTGCAAAAACTGTCAGTTTAATGTGAAATAGCAAAGAGGAGACAGCTTGGTGTGTTTCAGAGCTAAAGTTACCAACAACTCCAAACTCCCTGCAAATTACTACCGGACACAGCACAGGGTGACTGAGACCAGGGGTGGTGACAGAGCTCAAACACTCGAAAAGCCAAATGCTCCTCCAGCGCTGTCAGTACATTCACCCACTGTCTTTCCCTGCCTCCCTGGTGGTTCCTGAGCACTTGGCGCAGTATAAAAACATTTCCCTGACGTTGTGGGTGCTGTTAAAGTGCAAATGAAGAGACAAAACTTACAGGTTGCTGTCAGAGGCAGCTAAATCCAACCTGATAAGGCTTTGCAACACACCTTGTAAATTTATCACTGCTGTTGATCTCTCAATTAGTGACAGGCAGCTGCAAATCGTGGTGTTACTGCTGCAGTCTCCTCTGCCTCCACTGGGCAGATGCTTTTCGTTACCCTTTTTCTTTCCTATTATTTTTGCCCATTTTCCAAAGATGAATACATGTGCTGGTTTTGGTTGGGATAGAGTTAATTTTCGTCATAGTAGCTAGTATGGGACTAGGTTTTGGATTTGTGCTGGAAAGTGTTGATAATTCAGGGATGTTTTAGTTATTGCTGAGCAGTGCTTACACAGCATCAAGGCCTTTTCTGCTTCTCACCCCACCCCACCAGTAGGCTGGGTAGTGCACAAGAGTAGGCTGGGGGTGCACAAGAAGTTGGGAGGGGACACAGCCAGGACAGCTGACCCCAGGGATATTCCAGACCATATGGCTCGGCATATAAATCTGAGGCAAGAAGGAGGAAGTAGGGGACATTCAGAGTGATGGCATTTGTCTTCTCAAGGCACTGTTACACGCGATGGAGCCTGGATTTCCTGGGGATGGCTGAACACCTGCCTCCCGATGGGAAGTGGTGAGTGAAATCCTTGTTTTTCTTTGCTTGTGTACATGGCTTTTGCTTTACCTATTCAACTGTCTTTATCTCGACTCATGAGTCTTCTTGCTTTTGCTCTTCTAATTCTCTTTCCCATCCCACAGAAGGGGAGTGAGCGAATGGCTGTGTGGGGCTTAGTCACTGGCTGGGATTAAACCACAACAATACAAAAAAAGTTTGAATTTTGCTCCTATTGCTCAGAAAGGCAAGAGGGGAGCAGTTCACCTAGGCCATATAATACAAAAGCGGGTGTCTGAGGCAAAGAGGAAAAATAGTGCTCACAAGACAAACAGCTTTAGAAACTATGTGTCTAAACAAAAGGCAAATAGGAAACATATTTTGAATCTGTCAGTCCTTTCCTACCGTGATGAGTACTCCAGTTACATGGCCATGGGGAGGGCACAGCAGAATAAACAATGTATGGCAGATCACAGTAATTTGGCTTAAATGCGGTAGTTGTTGGTGTGGGTAAACACTGGATAGACCAAGAATCTGTTATATAAACATTTACTACAACATGTGGAAAATTTCATCTAGTTTGATCTAGAAAAGGAAGAGAGCAGTACAGTCTAAGCTTAGCAAATTAGCGAAATACTGAATTTCTACTAGCACAGCAAGCAGTCTTTGAACAAAGTAACGTTTCAACTTAGCTTTCAAAAATAAATGTCACATGTGAATACCTGAAAAGCAAAATCCACTAGAAACCTCTCGCAGTTATGAAGATTTCAGTATCTGGAGGCATCTCCAGGCACCAGTCAAGATGATCAGTTTTGATCATAAGAGAGTATAAACTGAACATACAACTACCATGGAGTGAGAACTGAATCCTTCCACTGAAGGAGACTGAACACGTGCCACGTACTACACAGCCTAAAGGAATGGTCCAGCCCTGAACCTTTCTGACCTAAAGCCACGCATGAAGTTTGGGCTGAGCAATACGTTATAGACTTTCCATTCAAAAAAACCCACCAAGAACAGAAGCGGAAAAGGAAAATGTAACCTCTGGAGTGTCCTCCGAGCCTGAAGGGACTTTTCAGATGGCAATCTTTAAGCATGTCTTGACAATGAGAAGAAAAATCTGTCTAATCTTAGTGCTTCTTCCACAAACACTGATTTTGCAAACAATAATCTAAAGAAAGACTTTTCCAAGTGCCAACTTCTAAAAGGCATTCCAGTGCACTAGCTTTGCAATAAAAACACTTGGCACAAAAAACACACTTTCAGATTATATGCAGATCAAAGCTTGGTCTATGTAACACAAAGGAGCACATAAAATATGGTGCTGATAAAGAAATGAATCAAGACAGATTTAGCCCCAGTTATCACAGATCCAGTCCCTCCAGGGGGTCAGCAGTCTGGCTGTGACACAGCAAAGCACCCAAAAGATGTGTAAATTTAACTTCCTCTTAATAACAATAATAATAATAATAATAAAAAACAACTCTTAAGAGCCATTCTCTTCCTGCAACCAAGGAGACTGAAGCAAAAAACAGATTGTGTGACTTCTCAAGCTTACACTGCAACGTCAGGAAGGACGAAAGTCAGTGAGCATAATGGTATGTGTAAGGATAAGCACGTCGTCAAGTGAAGTGCTAGACTAAGCTCAATCTGTACACTCCACTTCATCCTATACAAAGGCGAGCACTTAGCAAAAGTACCCCAGGTAGGAGACTGTTTGGTTAACTCAGGATGATAGCTTAAAAGGGTACTTCAGCCTCAGCGAAAATCTGAATTAATCCTTACCATTTGCTTTGCTTGATGAAAAAAGTACCCTGCTACTGCCTGTATTTTACCTGGGGAGCAAGAGCAGCAAATCCTTAAGAGAGCAAACTCGAATGTCCTTGTTTGTGCCCCCTGTGACAGGCATGTGCAGTGGTGCTCTCGACTGGCCTGGAGTTGTCCTCACCCGAGACCACCGGCACGCACCGGGTGTCAATTAAGTTAGCAGGACTTAACTTTGCCAGCGCAGCAGCCTAATTGTGATGAATGAGATCTACGATATCGAGCTAGCTGGATGTTCCAGAACCTAATCTGTGAAAGAAAACATCACTAAGGTAATAAACTTCTGTCTGGCTCTCATAATTTGTAATAATGTCTGACCAAGACCAGATATGAAGTTAGTTATTGTTCATTGTCTTAGGAAGCAAATGCTAAGTTGCTCATGCAGAAGATCCATTTGCTAGATATATGAATTTGGAAAGGAACAAAACAAAACTGGAATGCACACATAGCCAGTTTCCTATCTTCACTTCAAAGGCTTTTCAAATTTTTATTGTACCAGGAGTGAAAGTAGCTAGCTAAATCTAAAACCCTTGTCCAATTACTATGAATCCCTAGTTGTATTTTAAATATGTACTTGCAAATATTGTTCCATGACAAAGACAATCCGAAAGGGCAAGAAACATTTTCAAAGAGATTTGGAAAAATAAATGTGCCACACTAAAGCCGTGATGCTGGACCTCCCCTGAGTCTCATACTATTTTCTTATTGTTTCTGCACCAGACACTGCCATTGTTTTATCAAGGTGGTTAAAACAAAGAAGGATTTGCACAGCAGTACCAAGAAGCAGCAAACCTGATCCTTGATACCACAGTCAATGGCCTCACTAATCAGCTCAGTAATGCAATATGGCCCTACAATGCAACTGAATGGGACCACCTATAGACTACAATACATTGTTTTCCCTTGCCATTTCACTATGTCAATGTACAAGTCACAATACATGCCCTATAAGGATATTATTTTATTCTTTGGGATGGCAGCTGCCCAGTGGCCACTGCTGGGTTTCCAGGGCTGTAACACATCCGTCCAAGTGTATTCCCCCTTAGCCCCCACCTCATCACCTTCTGCAAAATGGTCATTAGATCAAAGTAGCCATAAACATGCTTTCATACAGCCTAAGTGTAGCACCTCTGACCATACCTTGTATTTTTTCCTGATGCACTCTGAAGTCTGTAAGACTCTTACTGATTAAATCTTGAATTTGAGGGAGCACAATATTCAGTAATGAGACACTCAGTTCGTTACAGTACCCCTCCATATTTGTATTGTGCTCATATTTATGGTCTGTGAATGTCATTTGAGAAGCCTTTACTTTTACAAGGTTCTTTTGTTCCTTTACACCAATATTCCTCACCTTCAGAAATGCTTTTAATTTACATAAACAGCACAAGAAATTCCTTCATACAACTCCTACAAGCTTTGGAGGTAATTTTTTTCAGTTTAACTGTCTCAGATCTTAACTGCTTCAGATTCAGCAAGCATTATGACCCACCCTCTTCTTGTAGCCTGTGATTTGAAAAGCTCATCAGTGAAAACCAGTCTCTGATTCTCTTGATATGTCATGCAAACCCTATAAAGTAAAGCTTGCAAAGATCACAAAATCCCACTCACACTGGCAATACTAAAATTTAAGTTGCACTGGATAGTCATCAAACAGCAACTTTCTTTAACCATAAATCTACTTCCATAATGTTACAAACTTCTCTGGAAAAGGGGAAAATGGACAAGAGGGATTTATTTTATATTTATCTGTGTCCCAGATACTCATACCAATTTAATAAGACTTTAAAAGGGGGCTGAGGAAAAGGACATGTACAGAAAAGAGTAGGAATAGAAAAGGACTCTATAAATTGACAAACTGTGTATAACCAGTATGTCATGTTCATGAGCCAATTGAAAATGAAAGCAAAGAAGTTGAGAAGTTGACAGAACACAATGTTTTTGTATCTTTCAAATACAGAAGTGTTTTCATAATCAGAAATAAACCAAAGCATACAAGCAAGAAATCCTGTGTTCCACAATATATTGATTTCAAGTGGCACAGTGGACAAAATCCACTCAGCCCAACTCCTCATTTCTAATGGCTTAATTTTCTAGTGGCCAACATATACAATACCAGCTAAAGGAGACATCCTGAAATGTCCCTACCACAGCCATAGTTTTGCTTATGAAAACCACTTGAGTTTACCTTTCCGTATCACAAACATTTAAGCTTTTCAGCTTGGGGGCACCCTTCTCTACTACTGCTTTTGTTGCAATTATCATAAGAAATCTTCCTGGTTCCCAGCAGAGATGTCTGAGCTGCTGGATATTCTTCCCATTGCAGAACTGGCCTGTGAGGCTCTGGCACGCTTTTTGAAAAGACTAAGGAACAATCTCTAACAATATTGTAAGGTCTCAGATTATTCCGTCACTGGAGGTGTACAATCACAGCTTTATAACAACGCCTCTGCTGAAGGCACCTGAAGGCTGCTGATGGGACTCAGTGGTACCTGCAGGTTAGCAAAAGATGACTCTGGAGCAATGAGCTTTACAATTCAGAAACAGTATCATTAACTACCTATCCTGGTCATAAAGACTATGCCATTTCATTTTCAGTCTTCCTGCAGGAAAAGAGTGGAAACCTTTTCCTTTGAGTTACAGTTGCATGTGTAAACTAACTTCAGATAATCCCATAAATGTGCCACTCCTTCATTTGTTCAGGTCCCACAACAGACACTTAATCTAGGATATAAAGTGTCCGTAGCAACACAACGAGTGTGTGCAGTACTTGAGTCCTAAGATAAGAATAAAATAAAATGTAAAAGGCAAACCTCAAAGAGACTCTAAAGAAGAATAATGAGCTTGCAGGTAATTTTTGGCTTGATTTTGCTTCCCCCCCCCCCGCCCCCCTACATTATCTCGAGGTAGGAATTTCTGGAGTTGCATTTAGTAGGTGCTTGGCACATTCTGTTACAACAGTTCTTCTACATTTCAACTCTGGCAATGGAGAGTATTTGTAAGTTCTGTCCTGGCACCTTCCAAAACGGAGCCCTAAAGCTTCCATTTGCACATTTTTAATGCCCAGAATTGATTCTTCCCTGCTCATTTTCATGTAAAGCAGGCTGAAATGTTCAGTTTTAGTCTTCTCCTGCTAATTGAAATCTCTAAAAGCAAACTTTGATTCAACAGTCTGCACACAGACATGGCCCAGCATAGAGCATGGCTCAACTGCATTTGCTTTTCTCTCTCCCTGCCTTGCTTTTCTGTCCTGGCAGCAGATGGGTGTCACACAGGGTCTGTCTTTCAGAAAGGTCTCAGGCAGTGCTGCCCTTACCTTTTACTTAACTGCACGCAGTAGAGCCTTTCATAGCTTTGATGCATGGATGCTGGCTTGTTTTCTACTACTTACTCCTTTGGTTCTCCCCCACCCTTTACAACTTCTGCGCACTGCATGTCTTCTACTTCTCCTTACCAGAACTGAACTTCCTCATCACTTCACTCTCAGCACTGCTCAGCACCAAGCCTTATGCACGCATAGGTTACACTCTCACATGCTTTACACTTTAAAATACTTCCAAATTCCTGTATCATTCACAGGAGAGCACTTGGCTAATTAAAGATCCCAGAAGGCTATAAAACCTTCTAAAAACCAACTCAGCCTTTTTAAAAGCAAGGACACAATCAAAAAAATTGGATTCAGATCTGTATTTTCACTACCTAAAAAGAAAAAAAAATACTCAGAGCCGTGCAGAGCAGGGGCTAGGAGCCATATGCAATATTTTCAGATACCCAGACTTCTCATTTGCTTTAAATGTCAAGGCACTCAAATTAACTAGTGCTCTGCCTCACCTATTTCACAACACTCTCTTTAAAGCTGGCACAAATGTTGCTGCTTACTTCGCTGGGAGTACAATGATGCAGAATCAGGATGGGAACCACAAAGGATTAAAAATAGTAGAGACAGGTAGAGTCCATTAAATGCTGCTTTTTCTAGAGGAGTGCTACAATTTAGGGACACATTAGGCAGTGCTGTAATTCCACAATTACCACCAGGTGCTGGGTAGCGCAAGAGATGCTGTTCCAGCCCTTAGGCTCTGCGACACATGGTTGCCTGCATGCTGAGCATACAGTGCATAAACCAGAAAGGTTATGAGCACAGTTATCTCATTTAGGAAGACAACTTTTATGAACAGTTACTTATATATTATGCAAAGATCTACTGGTATGTGAAATTTATTACTTATTCAACTGAAAGACTGGGATAAAAGCAGGTATTTGTGCCTGGTAACTGTTGGTAACTAAGAGCATCCAGCGGTACCCACTGTCTTTCCTCCTCCTTCCAGAGGGCCACTTATTACATAAACTAAGTGGAAGCCAAGGATTTATCTGTCCCCCTGGACTATCAGATTGAAGAAAGCTTTTGCCGACCTCCCTGTAAACACAAACATGTTCCTGAGGGCAGAACATCATCGGCTGATTTTATTGCCAATAGAGATCTATTACTATAATCTCACAAACTCCAGGTAACTTTAAAAGTAAACCTTACTGTAGTTTCCCTATCCCATTACAATGACAGTGAAGGTCATCTGTCTCCCTTGCATTTGACCCCAGCAATAGGAGAGGTTAAACAGCCTACAAGTTAGCACAGAAATTCAGAAGCATTGTCGGTAGTATTGCTATTACCAGGGCAAAAAGAAAATTGCAGAGCAGCCTCCCAGATAAAATGCACTGAATAGGAAGGAAAATCACCAGCACACCTGGGGCACAATGTTTCCCAGCCATCTCCAAGAGGAAGGAACAGCAGATTTCAAAGGGGGATGTAACTTTCTGTTATGGCACCTGCTGAAGGTCCCCCACCGCTCTCCAGGGAGGTTTCAGTGCATCTCAGCCGCCTGCACTATTATTATGTCAGCATTTCTCTTGCTAAATCCTTTCCTGAGCAGTTTGAAAACCAACCATTATAATTCTGTGTGTGCTGAAAATAGGCCTGATTTTTTTCTTCTAGTGTTTTTTTCTTTCATTTTTCGAGTTAATGCATTACCAGGCTTAAAAATATCAGTACTTGCAAACAACACCCCTGCCCTAAGCAACTCTATTTTGGGTGCTCTTCTATAAAGGCAAAATCACAGCTGGAGTCAGTGGGACTACAATGTGGCTTTCATATCCTGATTTATTTATCTGAATCACAAAAGGGTTGCGATTATAGGCGAAAAAGCCCATTATAATAACTCTATACTTTGAGTTTTCTGTCATGGGACAATACCTCCCCAGAGGGCTGCAGTGCAGCTCCACTATATAACGGGATCTATAACAAAGATTTTAACAACCAAAAGCTTTCAACTTTTTAGTAAAATTCACCCCAAATTCTGTTTAAGCATACCAAATGTTAAAACTACACAAAATTGGAAGCATTTACATCGTAATTTTTACTACAACAGTTCTATAGACAGATACCCACTCCCATATGCAATGGAGGCCAAATGGCAATTGAGGATATGCCAATATAGTGAGATACCCCATACCATAACACAGAATGAATGTAGCAGTACCTCCCTTTCTTAAATCCATCCTGGGGTGCTTGGATTAAACAACAGGAGGCCACATACAGCCAAATGAGACCATCACTAAAGTCATAAAATCTAATTTTCTGCTTTTTTGAAAGCAATCAACTTTTTTAGCCTTTTCACACTGAAAAATACAACTACAACAAAATCCCACAAATTATTTCGGTTTGGATAAAACGTCTGGAATAGCTTTATTTTATCTTCATGCCAATTAGTGTCAGAAACATCGCAAGGCAATTCCTGCGGATACTCCCTACAAGAAGGCTGACCTCAGCTGTAGATCAGAGCATTTCCAGATGAGGGGAAGGAGAGAAATTTCAGCCTTCCTCTGTGTGCCAAATGTTAGGAGGAAAGACATAAGGTTCAAACCAAAGCTCTAGATTCCCAAACCCTCAGACTTCACAACGTGCAAAATCACACCCAAGTTTTGCGTTTTGGATTCTTTTTTTCAGTGACAAAACCATCATAATACATAAGGTTTTTACAGTCTTCATACAGCAAAGTGGGCATCTATAAAATGTATCTCTATGAGCTTGTGGCTATTAAAAATCCCTGTGGAGCACTCTGAACCATCCAAACTGTCTAGGGCACAGTTTGGAAGGCCAATAAGAAATGAATTACAATAGTCAATAAGGGATGTAATTATGGAAGTAAGGTCTTCTGACATTTACATTTTGCTCACTGTCAAATGTTATTTATGAAATGTGTTATTCTTTCCCTTTTGAAGTATCAGAAGACTATAAATACCTTATAATAATAATACACAGGGTTTTTAAGTCCCCTACTCTGCCATATTCTAATTAGATATATTTATTGCACGTAGAACACTAAATGCCATGTCTTACTATTCATATTTACAAGTAGAAAGATGTGAAACTGTCAAGCAACAGAGCAAGACTCCCAGTTGGCCAGAGGGATTTCTTGCAGGCAGAAGCTGTGGACAATGAATACAATTCCTGTAACGCGTAAGAAAGGCCCCAGATGTCACTGTTTTCAAATGTACATGGCAAGATTTGACTTTGCTGTTTTTCAGCATGCTCTTTATTGTTATTATGCAATATTTTTATCACTGCAGTCTTTAGAAGTCCTCAACATGGTCCAAGTCTCAACATTTCTTACAAAAAGTTCCTATAAACAGATAATTCTGATAAAAAGTTTGATTTAAAAGGTAATCCCAAATAATTTATGCTTTAATTCCAATCTTTGAAAGCTAAGGGCCAAATGCCCCTTATATCTCTGAGATGCACAACTGCAGTAGCTCCTCCTCATAAACCCTCAGGCATGGAGAAGTCCTTCACTCACTGCCCTGGCAGACGCCCTGCATCACTCTTCTGCCTCCTCCTCCCAGGGGAGTACACTGCAGGTAGCTTACCCCTGAAATGTCAGGCTGACAGGGTAGAAGGCATGGTTGATTTGACCTGCGCAACCATTCGCCATGCCACACCTCTGCAAGGTCACAACAGAAATGACAGACGGCCAGAAGAGCAATTTTATGGGCTGGATCTACAAGCCACTAGATGGGCTGTCCTCATCCCAGGCAAATGACAACAGGGTGAAGCAGCACAGCTCTGCACGACAGGCCCTGATCAAAGGGTACCAGCACTCTCAGCACCACTGAGTTTAACAAGGTTCTAGCATGGGAGTGTTTTAAGGAGGGATTTGAAGAAAATATAAGGGGGTGCTGCACGAATATGTGCAAAGAATTCCTCCAAAGTATGATGGGTAGGATGGGATGAAGCCCAGAGCTATTTATTTAAAAAATGAGTAAGTGAATGATGGAAGTTGGTGCTGTGGAATGACTCCTGGAAAGTGGATGAAGAGTAAAGGCAGCCATGAAGAGCCTGGGAAAAAAAAAGAGTCAGGCAATGGGCTGATAAAATAGAGAAGGCAGATTCAGCATAGGAATGCAAAGAAAAGTGTGACATGATCAAAAGAATAAGCTGAGACAGCAATCTTGGCAGTCACGACGGATTTAAAAAATAAAAGTCACATTTGTCAAGGACAAAGAAAAGGATAACAATTGAGACACAAGATGAAGAGAGGCAGGACTGGGTTTTAACTGTAAGCATGACGATAAATGCTGTGTTTCAGAGCAGTGAAGAAGAATCTGCAAGATCTGGAGTTACCCTGGGTGTGACAATCAAAACCAACACTGAATCAAAAAGGCTGCTGAATTTACAGGGCTGAATAAGAGGATGATGCTGATATTTTCCTCAGCACTCCGAAAAGGAGGTCAGAGAAAGACCTTTGGGCGTCAGGATTAGAAGGCCCGGTTTAGCCACATTAAGCTTGAACTGTTGGCTAAAGGTGTAAGGAGAGGGCTGGAGAGACAGGTCAAGATTTGAACAGAAGGAGACAGGGCTGACATCATTTGGTTTGACACAATAACCAAATTTATATCTGCAAATGAAGTAACTCTGATAAAAAGCATAGCAGGAAGAAAAAGGGATCAAGGACAGAGAGCACCCAGGAAATCCCAGACGAAAACTGCAGGAGAGAGAAAGAGAAATGAGAAACACAAGGGTAAAATCCAGAGATAAGAGTCATGGAGGCCAAGTGGAAGGACTTTATTCAAAATCAGCCGATAAGCTAACAATGCTAACAAACCTGAGATCAGCCATAAAGAAGCCAGCAGGAACTTTGGAAAGATCAGTTTCAAAGAAATGAAGAGGACAAAACCCACCTCTGGGAGCTTCTGGCCTGAAGCTGGAAGGAGCCCCAGGCAGGGACCATTAACAATCTCCTGGCCAATACCATGCACTAGCAAACAGAAAAATTCAATGAACTAATCACAACAACTCTCCTGCTCACTGCAGAGCGCGTAGAGAGCAGATAAAATGAATTCCTTCTTTTATTTCTATTTTTAAATACTTAGAGATGCTCAGTGATAGAGACTTGACAGTTTGACATTTCATCTGCTCCAGCACATGTGCTTCAAGGAATAACTACAGATCCATAATCGTACCTCGATTTCTGGTCAAAGATGCCAGAATCAACAGATTTCCAGTAAAGTCAAGAAGTACCTTTGGTACATTTTAAATGAGATGTCTCCTGCCAACAGTTAGAATTTTAATCTTGCTAAAATTTTCTTTCAGCCAAGTTTAGCTGTCCTGTTAACAATCTATCAGCATAATTAACACTATCATTCACATCAAGTAGAGAAGAGCAGCAAATCCAGAGGTTATAGCACAAACCTGAGAAAGTCTCAGAACAACCTGGAAAATGTTTTATAGAAGCCTTAGCAACAACTTTGAAAAATCTATGCATTATAAGTTGAGAGTGCTTAAAAGGTCAGGAAGATGGGCAAGATTAGACACCTAAAACAGTGGCTGGATCATATCACAGCCATAACATTTCCTCACTAGAAGAGAAGAATCTGAGGACAGCAGGATTATAACCACCCACTACAGGTGTTATTTATTTGACATCATTAAGAGTTAAAGCAGAAGCACAATCATGAGTTCTGTGGCCAGCATGAAAAGGCAAATTAATTTTTTTGTACAAAATGCTACAGGTAAGGTGGGTCACCCTCCCATGGAATAGGGGAGGTATTATTCACTGAGTAACACCTTCTCAGGTAGGTAAACCCTGCTCCACATGACAGTCACATAATCCTCCTCAAAGATAATAAAGGTTTGAGTAAGGGATGGATAACAAGAATGAGAATAGATAGTCAAGATGATATATATATATATATTTATATACAGTTTCCCTTTCTGGATTTCATACTGACAGCCTGAAGAAAATGGCTACAGATTAAATTCATAAAACATGAGTAACACACTGCAATACTTCTCTGCAACTCAATCACACACTTACAGTATTCCTAGAAATTTTACAATCCCACAGGTTGTGCTCAAGCCATATATTTTGATAAAGGTATGGGTCAACATCTCTGAAGGACTAGCCAATCCCTCCAAAGTATATAACAGACAATGCAAATGAAATTCACTTTTAGGGTGCTGCATAGGACAAAATAAGAAAAATTGGTGAAATGGCTATCGTCTTCATAAACTGGGCTACAATCCATCTGTTTAGGGTATTTCTCATAAAGAAACAAGGTACTGATATAGGTCTACCTTGCTTTTTGGACAAGTGTAGAGTCTAGATAAATATTCTTCTGTAACAATAGCTTATAGGAATATATACTGCCATATATTCTGGCAATTTGCACATCCACAAGCTGATACAAAATTTTACTATAACAGAATTAATTCTTTATTTAAAGCCAAATAGTATTTTTTATTTTCATCATATTTCTCTTTCACAGTGTCTGGGTTTTCCATTAAAGTCAACAGGATTTTGCAGTTAGAAAGTGCATGAGTTTAAAAGCATACCTCAATTACACGGATGTAGAAGAAAATGGTTTCCTTCCCAAGTATTTTATGGAATTTAATTATTATTTTTAAATAATTTTTTGAAAGTAACCTACAGTAAACAAAGATTTATTGTTACATAAATAAACAATGAGACAATTAAAGCCTCTTTATGGAGACCACATTAGTCATGCACATCTAATGAAGCATTACTAAGCTATCACAGGGAGATAGCCTGATGTGTGTGATTAACAAAATAATACTCATAAATAGCTAATGAACAATGATGGTCCTTTAAAAATTCTGCATATCCTGCTATATTGAGAGTTATGGTTTTTGTTGCCTTCTAAGGAATACATTAACCACTAAGTTCCACCCTGAAAATGAGAATACTAAACAGCAAAATGCAACTATTTCCATTTTTGCCTTCTACAGACCATGCTTTTGAAAATATAGAATAACTCTAATGAAAGTCTACCAATGAAGAACACAACATTTCAGCCTATGCCGTACTGTGTTTGAAAGATGATATCTTGAGATGTCACCAGGGTGCAGGGGGAATATGACAGAACAAATGGTCAAAAATTATTTTCATATAATATAACATGCAGCTATGAAATCTCTGAAGTGGCACCGGGTAGAAAAAGTCTGGGTTTAGTAATAATTGTGGTAGATTTTTTATGTTAATTAAAAAAAAATATGTATTTCCTTCAGGTGAGGTACATATTTGGCAAACATATTCTGGAGAAGGCAGGTGGGATGGATGGCCAACATATGACAGTAGACAGAAAAAGGTATATTTATATGAAAAAATAGGGTCAAAGCTCATGTCTAATGACAATTTTTGGCATACAACAGGAGAACACCCTTAGTCAAACTAAATACAACTTCAGAATATACAGTTAATGTTGGGACTTTAACAGCAGAACAGTTTGTGTTGCTCTGCCTATGTGCAGGCTCCTCCAGCAGATGAGAGATTCTGTACAACAGTATATGCAAACTACAGGCTTGCAGGGTGAACTCTGCTAAGCAGGGCCCTTCCTATCATGTTCTAAATACATTGACAAGTGTTTGAAAAGTGGTATGAAGGCACCTATTCAGATTAATCCATGGAATAGAATGATGAAGTAGAAGAGAGGAGTGTTATTATTTCTATGGCTGTGCTACAGACGAACTAAATTGTACCGCTGCAAACTCACAGCAAATCATTCTTGTATTTTTCCTGGTGAGATAAATTCTTCCCAAATGATATTCCACCTTCAACCTCATCTCCTTCATGGATAAATTTACTCAAAGGGCAGAATTCCTGATGGCTGGAATAACAGCATTATTAAAATCAATATTTTTTGATGAATACTGGGTCTAGAACATATTAAAGAGAGCTGTAAAGTACAGGGGAAAAAACCTTGCTTATCATTTTCAGTAGTAACCCAACTACAGCCCTTCATCTGTAATGAATTATGGAGCAATTCCCCTAAATCATCTGTATGAAGTCAGCTATGACACTGCCAATTTTAAAAAATCTGCTAGTTTTGAGCTACAAATTGATTTTTTATTGTGATAAATTAAAATCCAATAGCAGCCTACAAGATACTAAACATACAGAAGGCTACATTTTTTCAGAATATTTTTTCTCTTTTCTATCACATCAGACTGTCATTGTGGCAGACATGATAGCAATTGCCAATGATAAAAAATACCTCTCTAGAGAGGTTAATAACCTCTCCAAATAAACAATAAATGAGCACTGTGGCCCAAAATATCCTTTTGGGAACTCCAAAATCATGGAAACACAACTAAGGGGGAAAGCATTGTGGGGGACAGGGAGGGTTGTTAAAGGAGGAAAAAGCAAATGCAGTATTATTCAGGCTGTTCCCTACTCACCTGTTTCCCTGTTGCACAAATGTGAACATCAGTCTCCAAACTTTATAAACTCTTAAGTTTAACATGGATATCAGAAGATCTGTGTGAGCAAAACATAACCTTTTTGCAACCCCTTTTTGCTTCCTTCCCATCAAAGGAGCCAGGCTGAGCAATTGTACGTCCCCAGTTTTGCCAGTTTGTGGGATTTTCCTTGTTGCTTCTAAATCAAGAATGGGATTATCAATGTCCTGCATCACCTAACTGCATCGTCCTTATTTTGCCTTATAGGAGACTCCACATTACAGCAGTCATGCAGCTTTCTTTGGGGGTGACTTTAGCACAGAGACACTGACATGAGACTGCACAGACTGTATTATTTACTACTGCAACAGCTGAGATCTCTTAGCATTACACCACGATGAGCCAAAGCTGCATGGACAAGACACAGGGCATCACCCCTAAATATCTGCCTCTTGTGCTGTGGAAAGCACATTGCCTCAGTAGTGCTCCTGCAGGTTCAGAGAGCCCAGAGACACTGTTGGGGTCTGTCCATGACCTCTTGCTGACGTTACCCAGTAGTGTATTTCAGATGTTGAGATTGTATGTGACTACCAGCAGGGATGGGAATGACAACTGTGGGTTGGCAAAGCAGAGACAGGCTGGATGAGAGAAATTAAGAGAAGAGTGGGACAAGAATGTGAAACTTCGGGACATGGAGAGACCCAAGTTGGAGAAAAATCCAGAGGGATGGTGGCTGTGAAGAACCAGAAGAGGAGTTCATGCACCCCTGCTTTAAAAGCTTGGCATGGAAAGCACGCTTCTCCTGCTTTCAAAACAACACGTAAAACCTGATGTTGAAAGCTCCCCACATGCCTGCGTCACAGTCCTGTTTCAGGAAGGACAACTCAATACTCCCATCCATCACTCCAGCAGACATCTGGAAGGTGGATTTAAAGGTTTCAGTCTAAGCCCCAGTAAGTGATTGACAGGGTTACTATAAGAATGATATAGTTATGTCAGATTTAGAGTATAGGGTGTCAAAGTTATGAAATGAAGGAGACTGGTTCTTATGTCCCCAGCTCAGTAGCTGCAGACAGGAGCGTGTGCAGGATGCTGCAGGAAAGGCAATTTGGCTAAACCACATATTTGTTTCTAAAACACATCCCCCTTTCCCTCTTTATTTTATAAAAAGAAGCCCAATGTTTGTGAAACATTCACAGGGAAGTGCAAAAGGACTAGTCTTTCTTTTTTTTTTATTTTCCCAGGAAAAGGCTTTAGGCTTAGGAAAGTAAGTGCGGCCTCAGTGCAATTTGCAGAGTGCTTGGCAAGGCAGTGGGCTGCACACTGAAGAAAAAGAAAACAAAATATTACCAGATTGTTTGGTGTATTACACTGTTCTGCACACTGAATGAAGCTGGTATTCTCTGGACAAAAAAAGGTGTGTCATCGCATAGTTAAGTACTACTCTACTGTCTATTTATTAGAGGACCCAACCACGACTTCACCGGCAGCCCTAATTCTGACATTTCCTATCTTCTGAGCGGAGGCTGTAACCTCAGCAATATTCTCTTAAACACTGCTTTTGTATGAATACTTTACACACGCTGTACACAACACATTCCAAATGAGCTTTTCATTACTAACTACTTGTATTACGTATCAGTGAGCTCAATGATATTGATTTTCTAATAATATAAATTAACTGGCAAGATAATTTCATCTATCATCAGTAGGGTTTTATTTCTAGCATCATGTTAAATAGTTAATCTTTCGAAAGATTAAATCAAGAGCTTTTTAAAATTCAAGGCAGAGCTTAAACTGCTGTTTTAATTAGGATTAAAACAGTTTGTGTGTTGTCGCTTTGTATCTAAGTAGTATAATGTTTTGCTTAGTTTTCTTCTGTCAGAGTAATTTAAAAAAATCAAACATGGTATTGCTGTGGCAAAAAATGCATAAGGCATGAAAGCCTCCTGCAGGTTCTTCGACCAGTTGCTACTGGACAAGTTGCTGCTTGGCAGCCTCTAACAGCAACCTCAAACTTCCCAGTATCCTTTACCTCCAAATCCACACAAGATATACTCCTTCTACCACTGACAATACAAAAGCTCTGACTCTTATGGTTACTGCATACCTCAGAAGACCATCACTGCTGTTCGTACGAGTATATCGCATTATGGTGACTAGAACTGCATTCATGTGGAATTATGGACCTGATAGAAATTCTTACAATTCCCCTGGGACATCTTCAGGGCAATCCCAGCTTACTGTGTGCTGCTGCAGGAGCTCCCCAGCTCCCACTGCCCTTTCTCTACCTCAGGCATCAGTGGGGAAAATAAGCTTCACTCCCCTGGCGTTGTCTGCACCTCCCTGCTCCAGCTTGTTTTCTTCCCCTCAGCTTCCCACGACACAAGGAGCCCAACCCAAGGCAATCCTAACCTCCAATCCTAATTCCTTGTCATTAGACTCTCAAAAGTCACTTAACCTGTACCGCCAAGGAGTCTTAAGCAGCATCCAGAGGATGGGTGCAGTTGGGCCCAGGCTGGATGGGAAAACCCCTATGGGCACAGACACCAGGCTGTACCATGGACTGCTAAAGTCTTGCGCAAACAGTGGGCTGGTATTTCCAAGACGCAATTCTTTATCTGGCAGAAGGAAAACAAATCCCTTCTTGCCACTTTCTGGACTCAAAATGTGAGCGGTTATGCACATAAGGAGCATCTGTGTACTCAAGTAAGTGGTTCTGCAGAAGTATCCAGGACAAGGCTTTACAATAAACCATGTCCCCATGCTACACTTTACACCTCAGTCATCTAATGGCTTGCTCTGATATGTGATAACCCTTTCTCAAGCTTCTCAGATGCTTTATGTGTGCTTACATTGGTGAGATATTACCGCCCAGCTAGGCAATGCTTTTAAAGAAACATCCATGGAAAAATTCAATTTTGTTCCATCACATGATTATTTTACTTACCCCTGTCTTTTCATCGAAGATTTTGATTCCCCCAAAGGAGACTGTTAAGAAGATTTTTTGTTTATGTTCTCCTTTCGAACGAGCCGCAGCAACAATTCCCTGTTGAAATAAAGAACAGTTTGACTGGCTTCATTACTCTTCTAGGTGCCACAGCAGAGCACAAATATTTGTCCATTGCTTGTGGACAATTCACCACTTTTCTAGGAAAACTTAAGAGCTTTCTAGGAACAGTCCCTTTTTACTTCTGGCTTCCTCCCCTTTTTCAAGGTACCACATCTATGCTACCCAGACAGCATTTCAAATGTGCTCCCAATTCCAACCCCTACACTAGCTAATCCTCCATGAAATTTGTTTTCATGGAAGCTGAAGGTCATTTCTAGCACACTTTTCCCAGCTATAAACTGTTTTGTTTTCTCCTTTTTTTCAAGAAAAAAACCAAATAAACAGTAGAGGAAAAAAATGCCAACAACTTTAGCTTACTTCTTGGGCAACACTTATCTGGAATAAGCAAATTGAGCTTTTTACAGAGGAATAATATTCTTCTCAAAATCAAACTATACCTCTGCTGTAAAAAACTGGTATTGAGGGTTAGTTTTTTTCCTGAATTCAGGCTTTTACTTCGTAAGTGAACTTGCTGATACACATTCCATAATTATAATAGTAACTTCTATTTCCACCTTCTTGAGAGCCTGCCCTGACCAATAACACTGTACTAAGATCAAATGTAATCAACTGCACTAGAAAATAAATAAAAATATTTAGCCTTTATCTGGTGCTCTGCAATTTCAACATGTTCTAACAACCACTAACTTATGCTTTAAGTCCTTCATGAGGTTGTTGTTCTTGTTACACAGATGGGAAAATTAAAGAGAAAAAATGGAGTCATCTGTCAAAAGTCACCCCAAAACTTTATGCCTGGCCTTAAAACTCATGTTGTTAGACACTAGGTTTCCAGAGTCCACAACTTCACGCTATGCTGCCTTACATATAAATGTGAATTTCTAATGCTCCCTTCCCTCAACAGTTTTAGCCATCTCACAACACTGTTTAGATCAATCTCGCCACTGTGCAAACAGGTATCAGGCATCTGGTAGATGTGAAAATGGTAATCCATGGAGGAGAGAGACAAAAAGGCTTGTGCAGCAGAATAGTGACAACTCTTCCAAATTGCTTCTAGGAACTATGAAATGATGAGAAATATCCAGTATACAATTAAACCAGATAGGAATATTGTGGCAGATGTGATAAATCAACAGTGTACCTTTTAGAACAGATTAGTTTTTGCTTGTCATAAAATGTTCGTAACTGATTTGTAAATTATCTACCAGATCTTGCTTTTAGATTGCTGAACCATGAGATGCATGTCACCCTTTGCTGTTTCTTCATGAATAACCACATATTCCTCCCAGTTCCTTTAGACTGGAACCCTGCTAGTTGGTAGCATAAAAGATACTATTTAGTGATTTCTCCTCCTTAAAAAAAAACAGTAATGGGAAATCCATCAGCTCTCTTGGCCGAGTGCTGGAGTGAGGACTGGAAGGAAAAAAAGGGGAAAAAAACTGTAGAGGATTTACTCCTAGACCTAGTTTGTAACCCTGCAGAGCAGGTGGGAAGCTAATGGCCAACAATGCACTCAAGAAAAACAAACCTATCTACCCTTCCTTCTCAACCACTCCAGCTCTTCCACATTTCCCAGGGCCACAGAAAGGATGCTTCCTATAGAGAGAGAGCTCTTATGCTCTTTGAGGGTTTTAAAAGATTGAGCCAGAGAGAGATGTCTAGCATGCTCCAGGAAGTCCACCCTCCTACACCACCAGTGCTTTCAGGTTCTGTCTACTCTCTAAGTTGGAGTCTACTCAAATCTGATTTTGTCACTGCTTCATTTCTTTCCCAAATCTCTGGGGACTCCTCTTTATCTTCTCATGCTCCGTCCTCTCACTGCACTGCCCCCTGATTTTGTAACCCACCAATCCTGCCATTACAGGTGCAAGACATTCTCCTCACAGTGAGGATGCCAGTTCCTCCCTGTAACTGACTACGTACACCCCACACCATCACTCACCCCTTCCTGCCTGTCCTGACAGGAGGTAACAGTCAAAGGCAGGGTTGTAGCTGATTAGCGCTGTCATATAAAATGTTCTGATATACCACTTTTCTTCAGAGCAGTTTACCTCCCCTTTTGCAGAATAAAATTATCCAATTTGCAGATGTATTGTTTATAATTTGTGGACAAATTGCAGTGGTGTCAATCATGAATAACTACTGAACTCAAAGATAACGTGTTAAAATTAAACTGGGATAAGCAATACCAGTCAGGAGTTCATGTAAAATTGACTGATTTCAATACATAATTAACCAGAGTGAGACTCAGTGTCATGAAAGAAGAATGAGTAAAAGTTAAACCTGAAATTTGCTCCCCTTTACTCCATAATATTAAACATTAAAAGTTTCACTGCACCTTGAGCTTCATCATGGAGTCTTGGCATAACTTGTCTCCTCGTGCGGCAGAAACCTCATCTATCCCAATCAGTTTTGCTTTGTATCGGACACCGTCACCTTTAAACCTCTTTATTAAAGTGGCTTCACTACGATCCTGACCTGAAAAGACATAAGGGAAACAAGGAAATTTACATAAATGCGAAGGAAAATAAATGAATAAATACTCACAATTAAGTGGCAAATTAGATCTAACTCCTACCTCCACACCTGAACATGCAAACATTTCAACAAAATTAGGAGAAAAGTACTAGTTCAATAAAACCTTTTGGCCTTACTACCTCAGATGAATTCACAGTGGAATTGTTGCCATACAAAATCTTCTGCAAGAAATTTGCACACAAATTAGGTTTACAGAAATAAGAGATAAGCCTGAATCGGACCTCATGGATCTGAAAGCTTCTGATCTGTACAGGTTGTTTTAATCCTGATACACTTGAGAATTCTTCATTTTGCAGACAAAACTCTAATAGAAACATGCTACTATTTCCTTGTATACTGACTTATCTAACTGTATCAGCAATACTTACACTATTAACATTTGAATGATGGAAAAACAAATTATATTACTTGCCTATAGAATATTGCTGCTCTAAATCCCCCACAAGAAATACTGTCTCCTTGTTCTATTCTTTCTGCTTACAGACATATACAGAAACAACATAACTAGCAAAGTCGGCTCTCACAGGCTCACCCTGAGAAGTTTTAAAAAAGGCACAAGATGTTTCTTAATAAAAAAGCAATCAGGGGTAAGGTAGCACAGTACTGATAAGGCCGATGTACATAAATTACAAAGCTCAGACTAGCCTGGACCACACAACAATGACACTACAGCAATCCATGAAAGGGACATCTTTGTCAGGAAGACTTTTTCCCCTGAGTATCTGCAAAAAAGTTTATACTGTGTCTTAGCTGGAAGAAATACGTTAGTTAGGGAATCAGTCTTCCTAAAATTGATTAAAGATATATTTTGCAGCTGTCTGTGGAATTTCCTGCTAGGATCTCAAAAAACCCAGCAGTGAACTGTAAATAATTGCAACCAAACAAGCAATCAACCAAACAACATCCAAGGCACAAAGCAGAAAGCAAAGATGTGAGATCTTAAAGAATTTGAAATTTCTTGGACCCAACAGATTCCACCAGAAAACTTGCCTAAACATGGACGTTGCTAAAACCTATATTACCACGTAGGAGCTCCAGTCACTGATTTTGTCCCATCCTTCCAGCTAGTGTAAAAAATGAACACAGTCTGCTATAAATGAACAATAGGTAAGAATCTAGTCTTAGACACTTATATTTGAGAATTTTGGCCCAAATTTTCTCCAAAGCTCATTCCTATTTGAAAGGTCAGATTTAAGCACCAAAAATTTAATAAAATCTGCTTCTGTGCAGCTCGTTTTTGATAAGCAGAAGAACAGAAGCTTTGAGGGAAAAGCTATTTTGTTTCAATTTCTATTAAAAGCACCTTTTTCAGCAGTCAACACTTGGGTCAACTTTGCTAGTGTTACACACCCACCAAGTGGACAAAAAGCTAGGTTTGAAACTATGGGATTTAAATTTTTACAACATCATTGTGAGAAAAACTAGAGCATATATGACCAACGAAGAGTAATTCCAAATTAAAATACTCATCTGGTTCTCCTTCCCCCAAATGATGGACTAAATACATGTTAAAAAATAGAGCTATTTTAAGCATATTGAGATCTTTGAGTGTGAGCACACAAATACTATTTCTTTCAATGAAAAATATCAGCTCAGAGCAATGTTTTAATGCCTCATTTATAGGCTCTTAAAAATAAGGCAGTTGATAAGTGTTGCTGTGATAGTTCAGCGGCCACCCAACTGTTTCCCTTGATTTGTTTTCATGCCTGCTCCCTCAAAAAAAATTAAACAGAGTTGAAACTTCATGCTCTTACATTTATTTTATTAAAAAAAAATAATGTAATGACACAAAAATGATAAATCAGAAACTCGAAGTAGTGCTAATATCAATCCCCAGGGAAATGCCAAGACAGATGTTGGCACCATCAGCTAAAAACAATGAAAAACCATTTTCTACTCTCAGCCTCCAGAGTGGGGCAGGAGGGAGAACATCTGGAGACAAACCAACGTACAACGACAACAGTGGACTTTTCCATATGTCTTTTATACTTGTAAAGATATTCTGTTGATTTGCAATAAATAAAATCCGATTCCAACAGCATTCTTGCCAACAAATTTCAACCTTACGCCTTTGTTACAGCCGAAGGCAGCTGTTAGTTAATAGCATGATCATCTAAGTGTTCAAGAGTGTTTCCTGGGACCAAGTCACGGTAGCGACCTTGCATTCATCAGTTATTTGAACACTTATTCCAACCTCTGATCTATTTTGCTGCACATAACTAAATCCCTGACATTAACAGCCCATTCAAACACAACTTACGGCTGTGTTTGCTTACGCACAAGTCCCATGTCAATTATGACCCAGATTAAGTAGGATAAAGTGCTTTTGGAATAAATGACTGGGAAAAATCATCAACCTGAAAATGATGTAGATATTTTAAACTGCAGTGGAAACTGCAAATTACTAGAGACTACAAATTCATCTGTAAAACCCTAGAGCATATGTCCCATGAAAAAGCATAGAGAATGCACACACACACTGCCCTATATTATAAATCAACCATCTGCAACAGTCACCATTTCTTAGCATATATCCAGATCTCCCCTGATCTATGCTCATACTGTATTTCCAAATTTTGGTGCGGTAATCAGCACTGAAAAACCTTCTACCTGCTTGGAAAATTACCACATGACAAACATTGTCAGTATGGTCGATTTTACAGCACTCATGAGATGTGAGATTTATGCAGGGTGAATCTTCATTTGCACACTGGACACTTATAAGGCAGATAGTCCGGACTCTCATAAACATCTCATCATTAAAACAAAAAAGGTTTTTTTAATGACAGTTCTTGAACAAGGTTCTTTGAAACTGCATAAATAAAAGACGCCTGAATTACAAGGCTGTAATTCTTCTTAAGCTTCGGAGGAGGGTGAGCGATAACATTAAACCACTAAACCAGAGAACTGTGCCTGTGCCAGAAACCCACCCAGGAAAGTGCCACCTTTTTCTTTCCATGTAACAATCAGAGTCAATCTTTTCTTCTTTGCAGCTCCTGCCTTTGTCAGCAGAGACCCGCTGTCATGCTCAGCTCTCCAGCCACCCCCTGCCACTGCACTTGCTTGGTCCCAGCCTGCGGGAAGGAGGATTATCCTGGATGCAGGGCTGCACTTACTGCCGGAGCTCAGTTTTATTTGAGTAATGAGAAGCCACATCTTGGGGCTTTCATGCTCAGCTTGCCTTCCTCGAACTATAAATAACATCTCAAGGGTAGGAAGGGGGACATTCACAAACCAACTGAGATTTTAAGGAAAACTGAAGCTTGAGGTCTCAAATCATTACTAGACCATAATCTACAGCTAAATTAGAAGCACATGTTTAATGACAACTGCTTCTTTCCGCAACACATTTCCTGAGGTCTCCTTTTAGGATTTCTTGACTAGAGAACACCACAGCTGCCAAAGCCACACTGGGTGAGCAGCTCATGCCAATCCCCGTTGTCCACCGTACCCTGAACAGGTAGGAGGGATCTGCTCAGTGTTCTTCTTTAAAGGACCAGCACCTCTATGTCATTCTAAAATGATCCTAAATTAAATTTTTGTATAAAAACTTTAACTTCAATATCAATGGGTACTTTCCAATGGTTTGCTCTAAAATGCTTACATAAACAGCTTTTTATAAGCAAAGAAATATTCCAAGCATTTGTTCGCAACTCAACACAAGCACTTTACAATCCAAAACGGAACAAGGTTATCAACAAAACTAAAACTGATTTGATTCTCATGCCCCAAACTGAGAAAAATTGCAAAAGCTAAAAACCCACTAACGATGTCACGCAAATTCAGTTTAGAAAGGTGATCACTTTTATTTAGAAAATGTGCTGCTGTTGACACAGCAAAAAAATGTTTGGTTTGCAGCATATAGATTTATAATCCTCAATATGGATTTATAATCCTCAGAGGCCCTTAAACTGTAAATGCAAGAGTAATTATTTTATCTACTTCTATAGATGTCACCGTTCACCATTAAGCCATATGTGTTCCAGCTGGACCCACTGCTCCTGCGTGAGAAGGAAATCATAACCTTTGCGGCCAAGTTGTGACACTGAACTTGGACTTCCACGGTCTTTTAAGAGAATAATAAATCCCCAGAGCTTGGTGACGCAATGTGCTTCTGAGCTTGCATCTAAAGTAGAGAGAGGCTTCTCATCATGATCAGCATTAAGGTACTTTATCCAGCTCCCTAAAGCTACTGCACAAGTAATAAACAAGGTTTTTAACACAGTCAATCATTTTTATTCGAGGCAATATACCTTAATTAAACTAAGATTCCCTCAAGTAAGGTAGAGACAGACCTGAACCCCGAACCGCAAGTACTCAATCCAAGTACCTCAAGTACATCCAGTCCCAGGATGTGACTGGTAAACAGTCCAAGAGGAACATAAGCTCTTGTGGAAGATCCAGGTCAGAGCAGCCCCAGTTGGGTGCTGGAGGCAGGTGCTCCCCGGGCGATACCCAGCAGCAGTAGGCACTGGAGCTGCTCGGGGAGCTGCTCCCAGGGTGTTACCATCGCAGCAGCACACCAGCTGCCTTTCAACCCTGACTTTGACATCAACAGGGAGAGTTGTGAGCCAGGTAACCTAATGCAAACATGCAATGCTCTTCATTTTGCAGACTGCAGCTCACTCAAGGTTTTCTTCCCAGGCACTGTGCATTTTGGCAAGTGTTTCAAGGAGCCTTATCCTCACTCCTAGCACAAGTCAAGGATTCCACCTGATTTCAGCTGTTATCCCAACAGAGCACCAAGCTGACATTGTATTAATATGCTAACATTTAGAGCAAACGCTGTTCATTCTCCCAGGGGATCTGTAAGTGAGCGTATTTCATAAATAAAGAAAATAGACCAAAGCAAACCAAAGCAATAGCACACTGTTGCTTCTTCTGTATGTTCTTATAACACACTACACATTCTTCACATCACCCACTAATCTAAACCAATAGCCCTGGAAATGGCTATATCCTTTATTTAAATGTGTGAAGCCCTCAGGGCATAATCTGAATTTCTTGATTTTACGACTGTAAAATATATAATGATATTATCACCAAAGTCAATAACATGCTCCTGGCAATCAATTCGCTGAAGAATGACACATCATTGTCTTTTTTTTTTTCCTTTTCTAATAAATCGCCAAAGTTGTATCCACCACACATTCAAATTACTAACCTGAAATAACACCTCCTTATATCTCGTAGGGCTGAAAAACAATCACATATGCACTTATAAACAGCCTACCTCTTCATGGGGACAATTAGCATTTTTATAGCACTAACACACTGAAAAATACAAAACACTGCAGTGCAGAATGACCTCTAAGATGCTGCACACACTGAAGACTACTAAATTAATTGCTAAGTGAAAGATATTTCCCATTAGCTGTGCATACATACACCCCTACGTCCATATATATATGCATCCATAATTTTCTGTATTGGCACATATGCATACACACATGGTGCACAGTTTCACTTGGTATCAATTATCTGAAGAAAATTCACAGTAATTTTAATCAGCTACAGATTTGCCTAGGAAAAAAAAAAGTACATAAGCAGGTGTAAAAGAGAAAATACTCATACATAATTATATATACCTTTCAGTACAGCGGCAACTAAACAGCAATTCTTGAAGGGATCATAAAAAGCTCAAACATTATTCTCCTTGATGGCACATTTCTCTCAATGGCTTGGCAGAACTGCAAATCCAATACACAGAGGGCTCAAAACTATCTGTCACACAAAGGGATGGGTCTTGATACCAAGACCGCAGCACTTTGGGAAGGCAATTCTTTCTTTGTAGGCATAAAGAAGTTCAGTGCAGCATGCTTATTTGGGATTTGAAAACTAAAATAAACTCCACAAATTCTCAGATTCTCCTGATAGCTGTTAATTTTTGAACTTTTCTGCTAGAGGTTGAAAACTTTGCTGGGTCGTGTATTTGTCACTGTCTTTGGGAGCATAACAACCCAACTCTCTGTGCTGTACCTAGAGATCTGACAGAGAAAAACAAAATCTTTTTACTTTTTTTAACATAACATTTTAGAAGAGAAATGTGCACACAATTTAACTTTGGGTGTTATCACTAGCATTCTCTTCCTCTAACAGTATTTCGTCAAACGAGTTTCTTGCAATTAGCCATTTCTAACTTTTTTTAACAAGAGAGTTACTTTAAGGGTCTAATTTCCAGATCTATAATGCATCTCAAGTGACCAGAGAACATTCCCAGCAAGATCTTCTCACAACATCAATCACTGTCATCTTTTAAATGAAGATGTACTTTGGATTTCACACTTTATTTCATCGATAAAGTCTAGTTCCTAGCAACTGAAAAAACCTACTGATGTAGTGAAACACAATCTATTTATTTGGGTAGATTACAACCTTAAAAAGCATTTTAATATTTTATAGGGAATAAGTATCCCTTTTCTATTTAGGACCCTATACAAAACCTTGGTTACAGTATATGAGTACAACTTAAATGCAAACTTCTCCTTTCAACAACTGATAAGGAAACTCCTAAAGAAATCTTCAAGATGTGTTCTAGAGTGCTTTTAGCTTACCCAGCTACAGATAGCTTGCTGTAGGCTCAACAAGTGAACCCTGTTGGGGTCTACTGTATTGAGAAAGTGATATTGCCCAGGTGCATGTACATGAAACCTCAGAAAACTATCTTTTAAACCTCCCCTGCCAAGAACCCTACCACCTCCTATAAGCTGCCCTTGCCCAAGAGTGCTATTAGTAAGCACATGAGCCTCCTAGCACAAGGAACTAGAGGGAGAACCTTCCTCCCGTCCTGCTGGTGCTTCGGTATTCTTGGTTCTTCTGCTCAGAAAAAGGCAAAATGTCCCGTTTTGACAGCAATGCAAACATCTGTCTTGAATGCAAAGACCAAGAGTATTTCTAAGGAAAATGATAAACCATTTAAACAGGGGACACAGAAACCACTCTGAAGGCTCAATGAACTTCTATTATGGTTAAATTTAAAAACATTACCTACAATTTTAAACAGAGATAAGGGCTCTCCAGGAAAACTCAATCATCATTCAGACTATCATCTCAGCAGTACTTCCCGATTGTTCAGAACTGCTATTCACAGTAACCTCCAACTGAGAGATTTTATGGCTTCTGGCATTATTAGCCTGTGAATTACTGTACTCGAAGACACCTACACATCCCCAACTCTTAGAACCAAGTTTCCTGTGTAAGTAAATAAGACGCTCCCATATTATTTGCTGTCTTTGATCAGAGCTTTATCAGCAGAGATGTCATTCACAAGGTGACAACAATTGCACTTGCCAAGTTTTTATCTTAACACTTTATACTCTACACAAGCTAATACAAAACAAGATGTACATTTTACTGTCTCCAAAGCAAAACAGTTGCGTGGATCAGATTAAATTATTTCTTTATAGTACAAAGAAGTATGTGTGAGTATGTCAAGAGAAGAATTCAATTATTTACAGAGAAGGCCTCAGTATAAAATAATGTTTGATTAAAATTTTGGACAAATCTCAGTGATGGAGAGTCTAGGGCAAGCACACTGGAGACGGCAGTGATTGAGCACATACACTCCACGGGCAGATGACAAAGCACTCGTTTTAGTTTTAGCCAGAAGGCTCACTGATCAATTTTATTTTCTTAGATGGTCTTTGCGATGACAGTATATGGGCACATCCTCAGACACAGAAATGACCAAAAGCTGAATGTAATTAAACTTCCTTTCAGCCCCTGTATCATGCAAGTCTTCATAAATCTTTGAAAGCCATTTTGTAAGGTGCCATTTACAGGCTGGATGCAGAAACAGCTAAAATCCCAAATTCTACACTGATTTGAATTGAAATAAGACACTGCAATAAAACTTCATTTTGGGGTACTAGCCTTGTTCAGCAAGCTCTAGGGAGCAACCAAAAGTGAAACAAGGAAAACTTGGTGATCCATTTTCTGCTCTTAGAGATTAAGAATAAAAATGATGTTTTCAGTACAGCTAGAGGGGAAGAGAGAGAACAGGTATCTGTCAATTTGTCTCTTTAAAATACAGAAGATAGTTCAGCAAACTTTGCTCACCTAATGTTTCAAAGCTGGGGTAAATGGTTAAATCAAGCAGACATCAAAATGTCAAGTAAATAAAGCCCTTGGGAAAACAGGGTCATCAACCAGTTCATTCCTTACCTACTTGCCTGGATGTCAGTATGAAATTGGTTGCTTCTGAGACAAAATCACTAAGAAAAGGTAATTGATTTTATAGTGATCCTTAATTGGTGTTTATATGTGCACTGCATTTGGATTGGGGCATGGTAAAAGCCTACCCACTTTGAAAACCAAAGGACCTGTTACAGCTGTACGAATATGCCCAAGCAAACCAGCTCTAATGGGGCACGCAGTACATACCATCTACTGCCAAAAATCTCTATAAAGGACTTCCAAATCAGGAAGAAGAGGCCAGTCCAAACGGTGCTGCTAAATTACCCCAGAATGCATAATTTCCCAACCAAATCTGAACTTGCTGGGGAAGAGGAAAATAAATCAGAATTGCCTTTCCTTCCACCTTAAAGCAGCTGAAAGACTAGCCAACACCAGGAAAACTAATCATTTAAAGATCTAACATTTTGGTATGTGAACATGCAACAAGATTTGCACAGTTGCTGAATTCCCCTGACTCTCTTTAATCCTACGAGAACTAAAAGTGCTCAGAATTTATGAAAAAAAAAATCAAGCTGCTTTTATGTGTCTACCTATATCTGGCTTTAAGTATGTGGTTTTCAGGAACAATTTTAATTAGACTTTAACTAATCCAGGACACAGACATGCATGCGCTTACACACGGCGCCCCAAAGTCATGTTGAGACACACAAATTCACAATTTACACTTCAAAGCCTACCAATACATTCTGTTGATGCCTCTATCAAAGAGTTTAGTATTTGTTATGTATAAAGAAAGAGAAAGGGTGGAGAATCAGTTCACTTCATACAAATGCCAAATTCTTGTGCTGCCCTAAGATAAATGTTAATTCTCTGGGCCTATAAAAAGAGCAAGTTAAGAAAAGGTTATGCTCTGCTGATTAACATTCCCAAATTTCTCACATGTTCAATGAGAGAAAAATCTTTACATTCAAGATAACTAATTACAGACACTGAAGTCCCCAAAGAAAAGAGCAATAGCCCATAACAGCTAAAACAGGAGGACAAAGCCATTCATTGATTTACACTTTACCCTCTCTTGTCAACACTGTAGTCTCCTGCTGCATCAGTGCTGCATGAACACACAGAAATAGGACTGTGCACCACACTGGATGAAATCATGGCCATGTGCCACGGCAATCTTTCTCCTTGAGCTACCCTCTTTATCAATGTAGAACTTTATTTTGTTGAAGACTCATGCCAGTACCCATTAAAAACAGTTACAAAATGATGCAGTAGACCACAACATGGTGTAACCAACTGCAAACTGCAGATTCTGGTGGTTGTGCTTCTGTTCCCTGACTGGTTTGGTTCACCGTTGCAAATGAAGTCTCATCTAAATCATAGGATTTGATCTTCTGGAGAAGACAAGGTGAAATCAGTCTCAAACGTAGCATAAAAGCTCCCCCACTTGGCCTCCTCTGAAGGTCACTCCACCTCACATCCCACTTCACTTAACCCCAGTAACACTTAGGCCCTGATACCACTGAGCAAAGACTCCAGAAGAAAAGCTGCATCATGCACCATGCTGGGATGGCAACTACATCACCGATGCGACAGTGCAGCTGCAGAACCACCCTGCACCTTTCTTCCTATGGAATTAGTGGCACTGACAATTACATCTGGATTTATTAGTCATCCTGATGATATCAGTATAAAAATGAAGCTCTGGAACGTGCAGACCGCTAAGTTTCTGACTTAAAAAGCTGGCTCCAAGGCCATGGCATTAGAGGCAACACGTGGCCTTAGAAGAGAACTACTTACCCACCTTACAAAGCATATTCTCATGCAGAAAAAGGAAAAGAATGAAAATGACATGTTAAAATGCACAGTAAATAGATTTGTAGAAATTATCCCATGATCACACTAATTCAATAAGAAAAGAAGCTGCTGTTTATTTTCCATGGGCAAATGGAAATACCAGTATTCACCACATGGCAGTCAATGAAAAAACAAACCACTTCCCTGCTGAAATTGTTCACATTTTGCTATCCAATGTTTCAGGAAGAAAATTATTTTCATTTTGGACTCCCACTGCCTCTGCAACATCAGAGAATGTCTTTCCCTGTTGGAAAAACAATAGGAGGCAAAGAGGAAAGCAGCTTTTTTCCTGAGACTTTGGGCTAAAAAAGCCATCAATTTCAAAATTACAACAGTGGCAAAGTGCTTCTTTCAATCTGGTCCTTTCATTTTTGCCTCCTGCTGCCGTTCCTATTGTCAAAGTGGCAGCAGGAGGCAGAAATGAAAAGACTACTGCCGGCAATCACCCTTGGGCAAAGCGTTAATAAGAAGTGAAACACCCCTGTGCCATAACAAATTCCAGAGGTAAGAAATTAGGGTTTGCGCATCTCTCGTGTGTGTAGTACCACGGAGGATCAGCGCGTCAGGATAACTCTTCTGTTTCTGGGACTACATCAATCAGGCATCCAGGAGCCAAAGTGTTTGGGCTGGCACTCAGGAAACTGAGAATGAAAGAGAACACTGTTAGAGAAGTAAATACAGTAAAAACAAACTGACAAAACCCACCAGATAACTCTACTTCCAAGTAAAAAGAAAGGAAATTACTCAACTGGGAAAAGTTGGGGTACTTTTTCAAGACATCTGGTGAATGGGTTGAGTTGTAAGGGCACAAGGATCCAACTGTCCACCAAGCTAACCTAGAATGTTTGAATCTGAAGAGCCTGTTGGTATGTGAGGGGAAACAGGACAAAAAACCAAAGCCAAGTGCTCAGTGCTACCAAAATTTTTACAAATTTTAACAAATTTGCTGAGCCACCTGCAAACCAGTCCAGAGGTATTCATCTAAGGAATGTCAGGAAGGTATAGTGCAACCAGAAATAAATCACTAACAACCCTACTTCCAAGCTCTGCAAGCCACAGATAAGTTCTTGAAAAGGGTGACCATAACTAACCCAGCCAAATAATCACCGCTGTCTCTTCCCCTTTGGTGAAGTTTACAAAGAATCCAGGTTGCCCAACTGCAAATCAGTGTCCTTCAAACATGACTTATTTAAAAATGATGCCTTCACTACAAGGAGGAGCTCCATCCCCAACAGAGCAGTACCTCTGCTTACTGCCCAAGGCTGTGTCTGGTAGCTGGGCACTGCAAGGATGACCAAATCGTATCCTTTTTGGAAGAAGGGTGTTAAAGGGACAGTTTAACCTGGTTCTAGGAAGTTTTAAGCAGATGGAATAAATTAAGATAGAGGGTAGGAGCTGTGTCTCAGTCTGTCCCTGCTTAAGGCTTGAAAGAGAACGAAGTATTTGCCAAGATTATACATGTGTTTTTACTACCTTTGTGGTAACAAGAGCTCATTACAAGACAGCAAAATCATATTCCTCTGCAGAACCTGGGAAAAAAGTGAACAAAGTTGACTTCATCTACAGAAGTTCTTTAAATGGGAAGCAAATAAAGGAGCTGATGAAATTGAATATGATATTTTTCATTGCATGAATTAAAGAGAGGAGGGTTTTCTTCACTGAAACTGAGCCAAGATAAAGTTACCTTTCTCCCATTAAAAATAAAAAGCAACGGTACTTCATGAATAAAAGAACTACTGTTTCTTGTGCTAGAACTGAACAACAAAAATTTATGAAGCTTGAAAACTATACTCTGTGCAATGTGCACCTAAACTGTTTCATAACCCGTGTTTCTTACAATAATAAAGGAAGATGATTTAAAAAAAAAAAATCCATATAAACTTAAAAGGAGAAGACTTTTATTCTAAGGTCAGAGTCCTCTATTAACTCAACCTGTACAAAACCCTTGTCATATTAACTTTAAGGACATGCAGATAAAATCAGTCTGCTGAAATCAACATGGGCATAAAGAACAGTCTCAGGGGAAAAAATAGATACTATTTATATAATTAAAATATTACCAAACTCTTAAAACATTATTATTCCTCTTGCAGTTGTGCTTATCTTCTGAAGAGCGCAAGACCTGTCTACTTGTTGCAATACTCTAGTTATTTGGTTGTTGGTACCATCAATCTCTTCTGGCTATTTCTACCTCAAATAGTATTTTCTGAGACCACGCTGAAAACATTGATCAAATGATGCACAAGTCTTCCTTTGGACTGCACCCCAATGCCTTCTCAATAACTTGCCTATAACTTACTCATTTACAAACAAAACTGACTGTGTCTAATCTCCATGAAAAAAAACCAACAATCTAATAATTTAATGTCTGTATGCAGCTTAGTGTATTGTAAGATAGGGCATTGCTATGCCAGGTTAGTATGCTATTAGCTGGGGGATTCTCAAGCATCTGTCATGCAAAGTAGGTCAATTTCTAGCCATATAATTCTGATTATGTCAAAATATTTATTCATGAGTTTCCTAATTCAACATACTTCAAATAAGTCATATTTATGTAAAAAAAAAAATACATCTAAATTATGGTTGCTAACAACTGGGTTATTGCAGCTTCAAACACTCTGGTAATCCAGAGATGTGGATAACGTTCTTCCCTTACAATGTGCTATGTAGTAACAGATCTGCTTTTATTTCCTATTTGCCGTTATTTTCAGTCTGGTTTCCTGAGGAAACAAGAGTAACACAGCCACATGCTCCATGGGTGTATGTGGGAATGTGCAAAGCAACGGAAACCCCCATCCCCCCTTCTCATGCCCATTCTTCCCTGCATTAACGCTCGAACCTTTGGGCCAATTTCAGTCAAGTCTCACCTGTATTATGAATTTTTTACTTTACTGGTCAGGGGAAAATAAGCAGCTGAATAGAGGAGAGACACCCTATTACTGGATTTGCTGAGGAAAGGCCATGCAGTGAGCATGTCTCTTCTTAAAACTTAGATCAACATCAAGACCCAAGAATCCAGGCTTCCCCAGTTCCGCAATTCACAAAAGTCTTTCCATCAAAATTAAAAGACTACCAGTAGGCAAGGGGGGTATACAATGACTTACATCATCCACATGCTCAACAAGATCTAACCCCTTCCAGTGAGAGATTAGGAATGACTGTGAGCTGCAGGTAACACTCGTGCACAGTAACAGGGAGATGGAAAAGTTCATTACCCAACCAAGGCCATCTGTGACTAGTTCATCATATAAAGACAGGAACAAATATCAACTCTGAGGTTTTCAGTGCTATTACAGGCAAAAAAAAGGCCTTCAAGATCACCCTTTTCTTCATTTCACTGTACCCCGCTGCAGCATTCAGATTACCTGTGGATTTCCCCTTGCTTTTACCAGTACTTGCTTTTATCAGCACCCACATCATGGATTCCAGTTTTTACCAACCATATCCCTATTAAATACCCTAAAAACTTCAGGGTTGGCAGAAGTAAAATCTTTTGACTTTCCTCCCCAAGTAAGTGCTGCCTAAGCCTATATTTCATCTTCTAATACACTGCCAGGAGGTGAAACTGAAAAATGTATAGTACTATCATTCCTAAGGCAAAAAATGATGAGCCTAATTTTTCGCTTTACTATATTTTTTTTTTATGCCATTCTAGCACTGTACTGGTAAGCCAAAATGAAGAGAGACTCCCCAGAGCAATGCCCATAGCAAGATGCAAAAGGCACAAAGGCAGGGTTTCCTCCTAGGTCATATGGAGTTGCTTATACCTGTCTATAATCTATTGGCTGCTTTGCTTCTAGGACAGAAGGGAAGGAATGGCTTCACCTTTCATCAGTTAAGAAGTTGTCCCTGAACAACAGACAAAGACACGCATGACTTAAAACCTTTTGATGGTCTTTCACCTTTGTTTATTAACAAATCTTTAGGTTGCCTTGATACAACCTAGATAAAAAGGCTGCACCTGAAAAAATAATTAGAGGATGTCATCTAAGTCATCAACCATGCAGCTACTTTTATAAGCTTTTAAATACAAATGCATGTTTCTGGCCACCATTTTAAGAAGCTGTGTACAACTCTTGAGAATTCAGTCCTCCAATACCTGCAGGAGCTGTACAAAGACCTGAGCACGTTACAGCCATTATTCCCGCATTTGCTTGATGTACCACATCTGCACACAGCTATGTTCTGTCAACGACCTTTTTAATCAAAGAAAAGAAAAGGAGGGCATTAACACTTTTAAATGCTTTCAATTACCAATGTCCTACTATTAATTTTCTAAATGTTCTTCTACAGGAGTAATCAAACCACAATCTGTGTTCCCTTTGTCTGGCTGCTTCTCATGCCAGGATTTAAATGCTATGTTTTGTTTCATCTGTAATAGTTTTCCCTTAGACCTTTCTGGCGGAATCTGTGGGCATTCAATATAATCTGATTGTTGATTATGTCCGTAGCAGTTATTTAACTGCCTGTTGGGCTGCTTTGAAAGAATCACAACGGTAGCTAACAAGACTAATCTCAGAACTACCATTTAAGAAAAATTCTTTTAAGGTTTAAATGCCAATTCTTTCGTCAGCCGCCCTCCTACGCGATACCTCAAAAGTAAAATCTATTCAATATTAAGAACATCAACAGTGAGCCTGAAGTGGTAGATCAAAATATAAATTTATATGTTGAAAAAATATTTCTACTGTATAGATTTTATAGCTAAAAGACTATTGTTATATAAAAAAAACCCTTCATATTTTAGAAAACCAAACAGTAGAAGACAAGGCAAGTTACAGCAGATGTTATAAGATGAGGAAGATTTGATCCTTGCGATCATATTTTGGCAAGTAGCAATTTAAAAGCTATGCAGAACACATCATGCAAACTCTGACACTGCCTTTTGGCTGGTCTGCACAGCCTTTTCAGCGTATCCTTCACTTACACAAATTTCAAGCTCTTTACCTAAAACTTCTATACTTTTCCTTAGGAAAATTACCTGCTTTCACCTTTTCACCATCTCAAATATTAGGCATTTGTAAAGCAGACAGAGCAGACACATGTGTGCACGTACAAATGGGAGATGTTTCAGCCTGACTTCGATTAGAACTGCCTCATGCAGCAGCGCTTGAAGGACTGGCCTTCGTCAGGACTGAGATGACTAAACATTCATCTGAATAATGCCACTGGAGACCTCAGCGAAGGAGTTAATAATAATAGACAAAACAAGACTCATTTAATCAGCTGTGTATTTCTCTGATTATAACAAAGAAACAGGATCGTATGACAATTTTAAGAGATTGGTAAACTTCAGTATTGCCTGGTAATGAAGCCTTGGCAAGAAATAAGTGAAATACAAAGATTTTTCATATTGAGGCTGTGTAAACAGTTTCCACTTTTAGAAATGTATCCTAGCAACTCATAGAAATGGGTTTAAAAGACAGCTGGACAAAAACATAATCTGGAATAAAAATAGAGAGTCTGATGGTCCTGAACTAGACTTGCAGCCACATCTCAAGTATGATTCAAGATGTTAAGAAGAGAAACACCAGGACAAACAGATGTTTTAAAACTAACATCTGCAGGAAAAACTATTAAAAAAGTGCATCAGAGACAGTGAAAATTATTCTGAATTTTATATTCCTTTCTTACCAATGTAGAAAACCTCTTTGGCTTCCAGTGGAGAAGCCTGCTGGACATACACCACATGTTTTATATTTGCATGTTGTTAGACAGAGGTACGAGATGCAAAAGTGAATTTTATTTATCAGGTGTTCACTCAATTCCATTGCAAATCAAATCTTTTTTATTTCATTTTTCAAGAGAAAACTGGAAGAAGTGGCTTGTATAATAATGCATAGACCTTGATTAAATGTCTAATCCATAATTCAATAGAGAGATTCTGCTGACATCACCAGCAACAAAAAAGGTTCATAAAACCTATCACGAATAAAAAAGGAGCCTAAACTGTATTTCAGGATTAGTATTCAGACTACAATTGCATAAGCATTATTGGCAATGGGGACAAACCATGTTTATACATAACAAGTCACCTTATGAAACCCCCAAGATGAAACACGAGACAAGAGCATCCTGCTCCTGAGATGCAAACAGAGAACACTCCTCAGAACAGACTCAATTTTACTGTGGAGTATTATTTTGCTTTCCAATAACTGTTTACATGTAAACTACACTACATGGCATATACAGAATAATTAACTATCAGGCTGTAAATTCAGGTACTGTTGGGTAATTAGCTCAGTCACAAATCTTCACAACTGCACTCATAAGTGGTTGTAAATGGCAGCAGATACCAGAAAGTCGGCCGCAGACTGGGTCCTGGTTTGGTGTTCAAGGACTGAGCAAGGGATTCTTGGGGCAGAAGGAAGAGTTGGGGTTTTTTTAGGAGGTCAGGTTGTTTTCTGAGCCAACACTTACTATAAATTCCCCTGGATAGCTTAGCTATCAAGAGGAAAGTTCATTATACTGCACATCTAATGGGTAAGAAGATTATTTTTAAACTATCATAGATACATATAACTTCCTCAAAATTTACATTTAACGTTTTGCCAGAGGATATTTTTCCACAAGAAACATTGGTTAATTGTCAGTCTCGCACGGCACCCTGAATATTCAAAAGCTCAACTAATTCTTTGATTTTTCATTTCTCCAAAGGTCGAGTTTTAATAACACTTCTATGAAGTCTGTCAATGGATACATTACCAAACCAGTAGTACACGCTGCAACGTATTGCACATTTACTTTTGTTTCAGCTGATAAAAATCCCATCCTTTATGATATATTACCCAGGTTGCATAAAAGGGGCCAAATGCAGAAATCTGTTTTTGATTCATAGAAAGCGAGTCATGATCTAACAGGCAGCAAGCTCTAGCTTCATAAAATCCACCTTTCTAGTGATAGAAAGTAAATTATTTCTCTAAGAACACATTTCACATGGCTCTAGTAATAATCACAGTTCTTTGAAGGACCCCCCATCCTGGATATGGCATTATCTCAAGCAGAACCTCCATACCACAGCACCCACGACTAAGTAGCAACCAAAATATAAATCACCTTCTGGAGATGCACTGACTAGAGATGGATGCTAAGGCAATCAGCAGCCTGTGTTGAACACGTCAATAAAGTTCCTTCAGTTTGGTAGGATGGAAAAGCAGTGATGCCCTGAAACACCCTCCCAGACCTCAACGACTCCTGTGCCAGAAGGGACAACTTTGCACATCAGTGGTCTCTGATATATTTTTAATTCATTGACCTTGTCCAACTGCTTTTTGAACTTTAAGCATCCGATACAAACCTACTGCCTGAACCGTATTGTTGCAAGGAGTCCCAAGCAAGGCAGCGTACAAACACCAGCACCGCTCTGCTCCCTCCGATCCCAGCTCCCAGCAGCTCTCACCCGCCCCGCGCCGCTTCTGCTCAAACAGCGGTGAACACTTGCTAACTTGGTTTCCTAGAACTAAACTTTCAGATGTCTTTCCAAAGTGGCTATTGAGACATGAGAGCCTACCACTGCGCATATAAATTTATTACTATTTTCCCCTCTATGTGCATTGTTTTACATTATCAGCATTGAATTGTATCTGCTGTTTCATTGCTCGGTTATTCAATATCATCATACCATTCAATGCTTCACTGATATCTTTCATTTCTACTGCTTTGGATAGTATTTTACTGCTAGCAAACATCACTGCCTTCCTATCTGCCCTCTTCCTGGCCTATGCTACTGGTTCAGGGTGACTGACATCAGTCCTCCGGCAATGCAAATGAATATCACCATTTTATTACCACCTCCTTTCTTTCCCAATTCATTTATTACTTCTGAACTTTAACACTTTTGGACCCATGCCACTTCTCAAGAAAAGGGGGGAAAAAAAAAATCAGAGGAAGACTAAACTGAAATTTAAATGGAGAGCAGCATATCTAACACTACATTTGGATTTATTTGGAAAAAAACTTAAGGTCTTTTGTTCTAAATAGAGTTACTGACCTAGAAACATATATTCATCTCTGGAAATAAATCAGAATTCCTCCTACATTAATCTAATTGCACCAGTGGAAGCTAAGTAGTCCCTTAAGTAATTTAAGTTTCCTTATTTGAGGGGAAAAAAAAAATTGAAAAAATTAGACCTTCCCCATTGCTGGGAGTGTGTTTTGTAGAACAAGCCAGTTATGATTAATTTCTCTGTTTGCAGTAGTAAAGGCATTTTCCCTTAAAATGGGACTAGGTGTGAGCAGATAGTCTGGGTGTTAGTGAGCATTTCATTAGCAAGTAAATAAACAACTTCAAAGTATGTAAAATAGTCTACAATTGGCTTTGTTTGTTTTTATTTTACAGTCACTGAAATAGAACTCCCCCCAAAATTTGCTGATTTCTGAAATACATCAAGCTCAGAAACTGGGAAACTTTTTTATAGGTAGCTGTAATGAAAAAAGTCAAAACTTTGAAGAATTAATGATCCTGCTGAGTTTCTTACCTCCTACTCCTGTAATCATGAAGTTATTTTATAGAAGGGCAGCAGCACCAATCATCAAAATCATCCCCCTTTTCCTGCAGTGACAGTATTTAAGATTAAGGAGGAACCCTTGCTCTATGACCAAAGAAAGGGTGCAGATCCCAGGAGGATTCAGGTCTCTTGTCTTAATTAGAGGCAAATGTAGCTGAGCAGTCTGGCACCAGGTACCTAGAGCAGGGCAGGATGTCAGACTCCTGCCTTCATCCATCTGTAGGCTCTTCTGAACCTCACCCTCAGAGAATTGTCTCTCTCCATGGGATACCAAAGGGACACGGGAGCTGGCATAGCCTGGACTCCATCAACAGTGAGGAGATGGAGGACCATGCACCTTAAAGTCCGTTGCAACGTTCAGTCCCTACATACACATTACAGGACCATAGAATGGGTTGGGTTGGAAGGGACCTTAAAGATCATCCAGTTCCACCGCCCTGCCATGGACCTTCCACTAGCCCAGGTTGCCCAAAGCCCCGTCCAACCTGGCCTTGAACCCTTCCAGGGAGGGGGCAGCCACAGCTTCTCTGGGAAGCCTGTGCCAGTGTCTCACCACCCTCACAAGGAAGAATTTCTTCCTTACATCTAACCTAAATCTTCCCTCTTGCAGTTTAAAACTGCTACCCCTTGTCCTACACTCCCTGATAGAGTCCCTCCCCATCTTTCCTGTAGCCCCTCTAAGTCCTGGGAGGTCGCTCTAAGGTCTCCCCAGAGCCTTCTCTTCTCCAGGCTGAACCCCCCCAACTCTCTCAGCCTGTCCTCACAGGGGAGCTGCTCCAGCCCCCTGAGCATCTTTGTGGCCTCCTCTGGCCCCGCTCAAGCAGGTCCGTGTCCTTCTGATGTTGGTGCCCCCAGAGCTGGACACAGCACTGCAGGGGGGGGTCTCACAAGAGCAGAGTAGAGGGGGAGAATCCCCTCCCTCGACCTGCTGGCCACACTGCTCTGGATGCAGCCCAGGGTACAGTTGGCTTTCTGGACTGTGAGCACACGTTGCGGACTCATATGCAGTTTTTCATCCACCAATACCCCCAAGTGATATGAGAAACACTTACACATCGTGTTATATGCAGGTCGCAAAAGAACTTCTGGAGGCTGTGCAACCATGCTTTGCAGTTTGCTTAAGGGCAAATGTAAACTCTTACAAGAAGTCTCCTCTCCCTTTTATCAGTCTTTTTAAAAAGTTCTTGCTCCTTTTCAGACACAAGGCTTAAATACCAGGAATAAAATTTCAACCCCATGACCTCAAGGAGGAGGCATCTCTGTCAACTGAGTTACCATTCCCCTAGCAGCTGTTTAGAAGCGTGACCCAGTTGTGATTTAAGATCAAGGACAACCAGGGAAACTCGTGTCACAGAGCACCAGAGAATTTATTAAGGCCCGTGATTTCTTGTGAATCCCTTTTCCTTAGACAAGATGTTCTCTACAAATAGCTCTTTGTCTAGAGTAATTATTTGGGGATTAGGAGGAGCGAGTAAAACCCTCTCTTGAAAGACTGGATGAATTTGAGATGATAACAATGTTGCGATGTGCCTACGGGAGGAGGGGCATTTTTCTGATTGTAATTTAATCAACCTTGATTAAAAGAAAGAAACATTTACCTGCACCTTGTTCAGTAAATTTTGATAAAAGTCTATATTCCAGCAGGCAGCCAATCTATTCTACCTAGCATGCTTACTGTAAGCAGGCTAAACTCAGACTTCCTCTAGATCTGCTCTATCCCAAGAAAACCAAAGACAGACATGATGGTACAGTATATATACAGTATATATGCTAAAACCCCTGAAGAATACTCCTAAAAGCCAAAACGCAGACACAAGCAGTCTTCTTGAAAGACACGGTCCTGATTTCCACTTTTAATATACTCCAAATCCATGTATCAGTACTGGGAATAACTGCTTGCTTAGATTAGGGATATATAGCAAGCAGAGCAGTACTGATGCACTTCCACCACCATCAGCCTTAAGCATTGCTGCAGTGGTGTAAACTTAAGACTTGCAACTCAAAAGACTTTCCTTCTCTGAGTCTGCAGAGGCAGGACCACTGCAGAGCTTCTGGCTTCCTGCTCACCAACAACGTTTGGATAGAGTCTTCTGCAGCAGTTGCAGGCTACTCTTGATGAAGTGTTCCCACAGTAATCATCTCTAAAGGAAGAGTAATTTATATTAGCTACTTTTTCTTGATATGCTGCAGCTGAGGGGACAACAATAAATAGTAATTATCTGTACTCTTCCCAAAATATCGTCTCTGAAATTCCAATTATTTGTTCTCATATATACCAGAGCTCACCATCAGTGTAAATAATTCTTTCCACCATTTCTTTCAGTCTTTGAAAGAAAAGCCTATGTAGCCAAAAATCTAAGGATGCAATAGATTGAATATGAATAACTTATTACTTCTGCAGAATATCTTAAGTATTGTAGGTCTTACTAATCCAGACGATTAAGGCTTCACTAGGCTAAGGTTGGTTTTCCTACTTTACCCATGTAGCTACTTTTATTTATATCAAGAGGCCTAAGCTGCATATACTTAAAAGAAACTAAAACAGTCAAAAGAATACCTACCTTCCAAGTGAATGAGTAGAGAAATGTTAGTCAATGCTGCTTAGTCAAAATAAATCCTAGCAATTGACTGAATTTTCTTAACAGAAGCTGAAACAAGCCAATTCCTGTAAGACTTCAGACCCTGAATTTAAATAGGTCAAAAAATAAGAGCACTGAAAATTAAATACACTCTGCACACAATACAAATTAATATATTGCAAAATCACCTTTACTAAATGCAAACGGAAGGTAAGATTCTGATATGCTTACTCCAGTATTAACTTGAGCACGACTGCTGATGAACTAAGGTGCTAATTAACTTGTAAAGCTATCGGTATTTGGTTGTAACTGATTGGCTGTATTACAGAAATCCTAGGATGCTGAGAACACATCAAAAAAAGAAAAACAAAGCTGAAAATACTTAGGTTCTCACTGTTTTGAGACCCTGGTGGTTTTAAAAGCAACAGAAGGGAAATCCAACAGATATGAACTGCTCTGCAAAATAATGAAGTGAATTAAACTATAGCTTGATGAAAATCGGTGAGGAAAACAGCACTAATGATGCTAAGAACGGAATATAACATCTCTCCAACTACACCACACATTCAATAAGCACACTGTGCACATAAAACAATGTAGTGAGTGCAATAAACATAAACCACAGTAAAAAGGAGAATGTGCACTTTATATTAGGCAGTATACAGAAACCTAGACCAATTATGTACATAAAATATTGGTATATGCTTCACACATACACAAGTGAAAAAACAATGAGGAAAAAGCAGGACAGCAGGTGACATTTTCAAGATGAAAAAAGTCCAAACCAGAACAACGGGAGCTAATTAACGAGTGCATGACATAGCAGGCTCTTCGCTCTCCCTTACCTTGTTTTCAGTACCCCTTCAAAATATATTAAGCAACATCAAATGAGGCAGCAGATCATACCTGTCGTTACTCTCTTCCCTGCTTATGAATACCAGCGTAAACTGACTGCCCAGAAGCTTTTGTTTTAAACACTTTTCCCCTTTCTGCTTTTGACTCAGCAGTGCCAGTTGGATACAGAAGACTCCCAAAGAGGCACTTCCACAGCTGGCACAGAATAAAGTTTAACATCTGAAAAGCAGAGGGGCATACTGTCATCTACTGAAAACTGCAGGGTGACAATACCAGGTAGAATTGGTGGCCCCACAAGCTGGGATCTGTATTAGAGCTTGATTACTTCACTGAAAAACCAGCAATTGGCAATTACAGCATAGCTAAAGGAAGGAACCCACCTGTTACTAGACCATTTATGCACCATTTTGTGTTAATTAAAGATCATCTATATCAAATTTTAAGCCTGATGTCACACAGTTAATACCGAAGACAGTCACTAGCACAGGACAGAAATATATAGGGAAACCAGTTAGCAGGGGAAAAAAACCTCAAAATTGTTAAATACCGATTCTTAAGTGTCTTACTACATAAATTGTTAATTAAGAATAATTTACAGAAACAATTATCATTACCATATTAACACTAATTGTTCTATACAGAAAGACAGCATTGTATAAAGCAAGACTGCCTGCCTGTTACTTCAGCACATAAAAATATCAAGGTATTTTCTTTGGTCTCCTTAATTCCCTTCCAGTCTTTTACCACCTCAAGACAGAAGGACTCTAAAACAAATTCAGATAATGGGGGGTTAACATAGTAAACACAGCACCTGCCTACTTTTATTGATGTAAGTCAAGTTATTCTATGCAAAATTTTCATCCTTTTTTCCCTTCCTTCATGAAAATACATCAGTTACAACCCTGTCAAGGAAAATATGTCATTGCTAATATTGTATGGATAACAAGTAGTAAGATTATGTCCTCCTAAGTAAATATGAAGAGACATGATTATGTCTACATACAGTTAAAGTATTGAGATTCTAAATTCAGTGAAAAACTCTTCAAAGAGAAAATAAACAGTTGATATAAAAAAGAGGGGGGAAAAGACTTGACAAAAATTAAATGCAGGAGGGATGAGAAGGCAGCTTTCTGCTCACATTTTTGATGCCAGCATTGTTTCCTCAAACTCTACTGACAGAAGTTAAGTGCATGTATTCAAGCACAGAATCTGGCCCTTCAGCTCAGGGCTGCCGTGCCTGATTGAGTTTAATTTAAGCCCTCTTCAAATTGCCTCCTCAGTTGCCTATCTGCCAGCAGCTTTCCCTGCACAGCATGTCCTGCCTTCAGGGCAGGGAAGGAGAAGGAGCACCCGCTGCAGCTCGCATTAGTGCAGCATTTTCAGCTGCTGCCAATGGTTGCAGCTCTCCGGGTTCCCACTCCTAAGAACTGGTCGCCTTCTCACCCACGAGTACCCAAAAGATACCTGCTTTCCACTACAAATCTGTTCGAGTGAACACCTCCGATCTCAGACACAAGCATCTCACACCACCCTTCCAAAACTTTCTTCATAGGACAAACAGGGACTTTGACATTGAAACATTTAAGCTGTGTCCCATCAAATCAATCCAAAACATTACTACATTAACAAAAACATTACTACAACAACCCCCCTAAATACGGTCTTCTTTGCTTATTTAAAAGACAACCTGACCAGCGTCCTTGGAAATGTCAAAACGTTTTTTCTTCGATCTGTACAACAGAGATGGCTGCTATCTCCTGCCTGCCTGCTCTAGGAAGAAACAAAAATTAGAAACAGAGTATCTATTTACATTTAGACTTGCTTTTTGTCAATTGGCATGTAAATCAGAGGCAGGTGTGGAAGGAAAACAGATCTTTTAAGTTGTTAACTTCTTATGTGCCAATTCCCTCACCTTCTGCTGAAGTTAGACACATGCAGCACTAAGAGCTCTGTATAACCTGGTCAGGTTAGCTCTCATTTTCTCCAGGTAAAAAAGGAAACAATTGCAGAGAACTGAGATGTATGCAGTACTTAAAAAACAATCTGGAAAGTGATTTGCTTCATAATGGCTAAATACTGAATATTGACCCTGGAGCTTAACACAGGAGAGAGGATACTAAGAGAACTTTGTTTTTTTCCTTTAACACCAAGGTGGAAGATGATAAAGCCGGTGTCCAAATATACACATGAAGGAGACAAACACCAAGAACGGCCTTACATAAAGACTACATCAATGTACTTTGGATATCTAACATCTGTGCTAGCAATTGCAAGGGTAGTGGTAGTAGGTGGATCAAGGAGCTTCTAAAGCTGCTTTTCCCAGAAGTAGTGGGCATGGGGAAACAAGGCAATACAAATTATTCACTCAGCTACAGTCCTCTGAAGCTTATTAGATTATAGCGGAAATAATGGAAGAGAGCTCTGGAAGATGATATGGTGATACACATCTGAAAAATTAGCCATAGGCTTGAGTAGGAGAACATCTACTGTAGTGACATACAGTGGGAATCAGGAGAGCAAAGGATGAAGCTGAAGAAAGAAAAATAGCAACTACATTGCAACTGGAAAGTCGTCTGCCTGACATTCACCCACGCCAGTTGGTCACAGCCTAGCCTAGAATATGCAGAAGGTAACTGGAAACAGGAACATGACACTAAAGTAACAGACTACAATAAACTCCTACGTGTATTTTGCCTAATTACCTGTGTGAGGGGCTGGGCTCAAAGTTCCTCCCAATCCAATGAACTCATGAAAAAGAAAGTTTTAAGTTTCTGATGTAGGAAGAGAAATGAGCTTCATTTAGAAAGAGCAGTAGAACCTGATGCCTCCATACAGTCAAGTGTCAATCAGTAAAGCTATGCTTTTCACGCTTACAGAGGCCTCAGTAACTACAACATCCCCAAACTCAGCACTACACATGTTGTTCTACTTCACTCTACAGGACAGTATTAGCCCATTTTTTTTTCTAACTGTGACCCAGAGAATACCAGGTTGGCGGGAACCTCTCCAGGCTGGCCTGTCACATGAGAATTACTCTATTTGGAGTTTTTGCTAAAATAGCTTGCAGGAATTAAGCTCTTTTACCTTGAAATCGAGTCTGAAGCTGCAGACTAAACCTTTACATAATCTTTTCCTACTCACCACCTTCTCAGCTTACCCATAATTAAAATGACGAACATTGGATCTTAAACACATGCACCACCACAGCAGAAGAACAAAGCAGACTTTAATACTGTTTTGTGTTAGTGCTGTCATTTCAAAATTCCTCAGACTTAAAAAAGCAGTAGAAATACACACTCATTTATACAAGGGCATCTGCTCACAGCAAGGCTAGACATGTCATTATTATCCTCTACAAGCTCATCTTTTGAATAATACAGCAAAATCAGAGAACAAACGCTAAAGATGGACAACTGACTTTTACCATTTCTTAAGTTCAAATGCTTTGTTGTGCACACTGAACCGTGTACTTGTCCAGAAGCCACACAAGTGCAGGAGGAAATCCTGCACACACCAGCAGGCACTTTAAAGTGCTAGTTTACCTGTTTGGCACATCTCTGTTGATAAATAGGATTTTCAGGCCAGCTTATTAATAATGATTCTGTGTGGAGCTATTGAATAATGAGGATAACTACTGAAAGTCATAACGTGCCTCTGGTCTCGGTGTTAGACTCCCCCTGATTTCTTAGGCCCCTTCAACGCTCTCCCGCAGCCTCCTGTCATTATGTGCAAAGTGAGCAGCAGCTCGGTGTGCTGAAATCAGACCTCAGCACTTGAGAGCTTCACTCCAACAATGCTGGCTAATGAAAATGATGGCGGAGGAGAAGATAACGGTAATGAGATATTTCAGAAAAAGTCACATGTGCTTGCTTTAAGGTGGAAGCACTACCCTGTTTTTTCAAATAGATGGAAGTCTAATGACTTCTGTAGCAACTGCAGAAGCTCCTACCCACGTACCGGCACCTTCTGATTTAAAACAACTTGTAACATGGAAGTAGCACTTGGAAAAATAGGAAGCCTGCGCTCCTGATGGCTGCCTCCTCTCCTTGCACAAAGGCTCAAGGGGAGGATCCCAGTGCAGGAGTGGAAAAGACGAGGACATACCTACCCACCAGCGCTGCAGAGCGCCAGACTGAGCTGCTCACCCGTGGACAAAAGGTCTCACTTAACCACAGACTTCTCTTTCTCATCATGAACTTTTATCCTTTGACCACAATCTTGGCTGCCTGTGCTCATTCCTGTTCCTGCGCAGTCAGCCTACCCAGAATGTGAAAAGGCAGAGGTGACCTTTTCCCACATGCCTACTGATTCAGAGAGTAATATTTAACATTTAGATGAGGCACGGTAGGTAAACATTTACAGCTGCCCTATCTCTGACTCTGTGCCTCACTGGCTAACACGTAAGTCTTTTGTATTCCAATTTGGTCAATAGATTTGCAAAATCAGTTCTCAGTCTCCTCTGGATGTGACTGGACAGGATTTTGTTGCTTGGAAAAAAATAATAAAAATCAGGCTATCCAGGTACTCCAAATAAGTGTACGTTATTTAAAAAGAAATTTTTCAGCGTACCTTGCAGCAGTGAGTTTCAAGGGGCAGATATTTCTTTTTTTTTTCTTTAAAATGTAAATTTACTGCTCTTCAGGTTTTGGTTCTTGTTTGATCTATTAGCATGAAGCATCTGATACATCTTTGCCAACTCTCTGCACTAACCACCCTAATTTTATCCAACTTCTCTTGTGTCTTTTGACTATACTTCCCTGTAGCATAATGGCATTACAGAACTTCTGCAGATTTTTTTTTTATTTATTCTATTCTCCAGACATACTATGATATTGTCAGCATTAAGGGGCAGGCAATTAATTTTCCTCTGTATGGTGGGAAAAGATAAGAAGAAATCAGTTGAATTTACAGGGCAGAGATTAAGGAAAAGTTTCTGTCCTGCATTTGGACCACGGGAACACCTACCCATTAATAATATACTTCTTCATTGAAGTTTTTATAAGAGCAGCTTAGACAAACATCTGCCTAGCATGGCACAGATCTTACCTCAGTGATTTCTCAAGGACTTTCAAGCCCTGTAACTCTATAAAATTATATAAAATTCATTTTCTACTATCATTTAGGATTTTTTTTAAGCTAATGTTTTAAAGGATAAATGGAAGCATTTGTAATTCCCCCCCCCCCCAACTGCCAGGAAGTCTAATGTCTAAATTCCTAGAAGAACCTATAAAACCAAGATGTTTTTATCTGAAGACTGCAAACTTAATATCATCCATGACTAACTCAAAAAGTTTACAGCTTTCATCTTCAGCCTTTCTCCTGCAACCATTCTTTGGAGTCATCAATTCTAGAGATATTCTTTCTATTCCTTGGTATCAATTCACTGTGTTTCTTTCAAGCGAAAAACATATCCAAGCTGAGTATTATCTCACTGAACTGCATAGGATTCAGCTGAGCCAAAAGAAGTATAATATTTTTCACTTTATTTTCTTAATAGCAATTATTCACCATTATTTTCCTAGGCACAGTGCTGACTCAAATGTAAATATATAGTTATATGTAAAAGTAAATACATAGTTATATATTTTGCCCTATGTATAGGGAAAGTTCCCTTGAGTACCTTTAAGTAACATCATTGTGGTTTGTCTTCTAACCTAAGACCTTCATTATGCTCCCACGGAGCAGAAATATATGGCTATGGCTGTTCATCATTGAGCACCATCAATACCGTATTTCCTCTATTAAGTTGTCAGTTTACAAAGCATAGGATTTTACTGTTTTGTTTTGTTTTTGCCCTGTCTTAGTCATCACTCTTCCATTCTTACGTTTTGTAAGCTTGTTTCTTGAAGAGGCATGATGCCCAAACTTTTGTCTCTCTCGTTAAAGTGATTCAAACAACTAACTCATTGCAATCAAATTAAACAAAAAACAAAAGAGATCAAGTTCCCATTGTTTCTATGAAGATTGGAAGCCAGAAAGAGGGGAAGGATTCAAATTAAGGTCTTCACTGAGAGAAAAATTGCAACACCGGTTCAATCTCATCGTTAGATGTTAAATAATCCATGTGAGAGAAACCAAGGCTGAGCTGACACAAAATTACTCATATCCTCTTTGGCTGCCAATTGTGGTCAGTTCATAACCTGGACAACAGACAACGAAACAACTGATTTTCAAGATCTGCTTTGGAATAAATGTTTCAAGAGTAATTTTTACAGCACACTGGAAAGCAGAAGTAAAACCTGAAAATCCTCTACAGAATCATATCCTCATTCTCACAACAAAGATGAAAGCAAAAGCACTGGAAAATAAAGGTAAAGTCAAGTTTAAATTATAAGTGATATTTGATAATGACTTCATATTCCCTTTCTTTCCCAAGTACTTCAAATATACATTTATATTTATTAACTGCAGTCACATTTATGAGAAAGTTACAACTCAGCTTTGTTTTTCGGGTATTTTTTTTTAATCAAAGATATTTTTATTTTATTTGCCATTATTTTTCTTCTTAATTCTTTTTTAAACTTCCACCCTTCCCCTTACAGAGCAGCAGAAGTGAGGGAGGGCTGGTGTTTTGATCACTCCCCCTCTCCCAAAGGCTGTCAGCCGTATCCCCGATGTCCCCCAGTCTGAGCCTTTTCCCTCTACTTTGGTACTTGCTGTTCAGTGCCACTAGCACCTTTTTCTCAATCAAGAAGAAAGATGAACAGCCGCCCAGATAGTCAGGTTCAATTTCACTCCATAGATCAACTAACTAAGAGAGCCGCAGCGGACTGTGATTTACATTCCCCGTCAAAAGTCTGAGTGTAGCTGATGGCCAACTTTACACAGCTTTGTCTGATCTTAATCCATTCCTGCTCTTTGAGTTTCAGCAACAACCAAATCAGCCCAGTTGAAACATTTTAATGTCTAATCTACAATACAAATTGCTCACTTGCTACAGAAAAGCCTATTCCTTACTAAAAAAAAAAACCACCAGACAAGGCAAAACATAGCATGGAGAAATAATCTGAAAATACACATTAAGCATTCAGCTCTTACCACCAAAGTCATAGTGAAACCTGGGTGAATATTACTCAGTAAACAAAAGAGAACATCCTTCTTAATTTTGACTGGTTTCATACAATTTTTGGGAAGCAGATGTTTGTCTTTTTTAACACCTAAAGACATTTCGGCTTCAAGTAAAGCATTCACTACTTTGCAGGTAGCATGGCTAGCTCATCACTTAACTAGGCTGAGCATGTCTATCATCAGTGTCTGATGACTCACCTAAAAATGGTTTCGCAATAAAATTATATCATTTACAACTAAAAATCTGATACGGTGTTGATAAAGAAGAAGTACTAATGGGATGTGGAACCCAACACCCCGATGCCTTTGGCTCTTGCGCCTGTTCAGTGACAGAACCCGACACGGCACCGCTCAGAGTGGCAGCATCGTGCTGAAGCTGTCACCTAAGGGGCTTGTATCCAGCTTTGAATTTTTCACAAAAGTGAAGCTGAGTGACAGCGAGGTAAAAATCCAGCTTTTAACTCACATTGGAGATCAAAAATTAAAACCTTACTTTATTCAGACCCATTGGTGGCAAGTCCTGTCACAGAAACAGATACAACCTCTCTAGTCCTGAAACGCTTCAAACCAGCACTGTACAAAAAACCTGAGAGTGATGCCTCCGCAGAGGATAAAATGCTTTACAAGCAGGTAGTTTTGTTGGTATCATTTAATACAGAAAAACAGGATTTTCTTTTGTAAAATCAATGTAGTCTATCTATCTCCACTGATATATAGGATAAAACACAGAAGGTGGTAAAATATCATCAGAGAAACCACCTAAAGACATTCACATCTGGGAAGACTCATGTTCAGACAGAAGAATCCTTTTTCCTTTAACTCTGCTGTTATGTAGTAGCAAAGAAGCACAAAAGCCTAACTCTGGGCACCAAGTCCATAATTTTACATCTCTGGATTTCAAAGATTTACATCTGTCATAAATATCAGAAACATGAATCTTCAAAATCAAATATTAAAATGAGGGATGATACTGTAATGCACTGCGGCATATGGTAAATTGCTGTCATTTCTTGAGAGGTGGCAGCATTTCAGTGGTGGCTGATTGCTTTATTATTTTTGCATTCATTGCCCATCACTGATGTATGCAGGTTCATTTTCGTTTTTAAAAAGTAGCTCTAAAATAAAATTTTAAAAAGCACTGTTCACAATAGGCAGAGTGCACCCATGATTTCTAGGCAGTATTCTGTGAATCTTGTCTTTATTTAGTTTTAAAATTTGTACAATACTTTGAGATGTTGGATAAAAAAGAGAGTTCCATCTCCGTAGACAGTATTTATAGATGTGTACAGCATCTCTACTAGTTTTGTGTTCAAACATGCCCTAAATATGTCCAGCAATGGAAGTCTCAAAACATACATTAGCATTACTAGCTTCTTGTAAAACGGGTTTTCAAAATTACTTCTTAAATGTATCAGGTTAGACTCAACATTTAGCAGCCTACTCATCTGCCCTTTCCATTCTACAGAAAGGGAAGAAAAAAAAGCTCAGTATTTTAATTTTTCAGTAAAATAAATTAATGGAAAAATATTTGCCTATATCCTGCATGTGAAGACTGCAAGGATGGAAAGCTGTTGAAGCACACTTTATTACCATCACCTGGAATGTTCTTGGCTTACCAACACATTATCAGTGTGCTGGTTTTCACAGTGGCACCTGCATGTTAATCCCTCCTGTGTTTCTTTGTGTTTACTGGTCACTGTTATCCTCCTTGTACACTGAAGTTTAGCTTGAAACTTCCTTAACTTCTTTGCTTAGATCAGAGCTTTCTATGCCATTTTTGTGCTACCCCCAACATTCTCCACTGTATCGTAATTTACTTCAAGAGTGAGAACTAAAGCAGAAAACAATTCTGTAAATACTATTTTACCCACACAATGGAAAAACACCAACACCACAAGTCATGATTTTAAACTGTGACTTTAAGAGATCCAACTCCTCTGAACTCATTTAAAAAGGCAGGTGAGATTCCCCATATATGCGATCACTTGGATTTGATATACTTGCTATTTGCTCCAAATCTTCATTTTTCTGCAACTGTGATCTCATTGTTCTATATTTTGTTTCTCTAACTGCAAAGGGAAGCAAGAAAAGGGGTTTTCTAGTTCCATGTCAACACACATGATGATGTAATATAGCCTTGTGTAAGTAATACAGTCACTCAGTGCACACAGTCCTCTATCCTACTCAGACCTTTCCAGTTACTAGTTCTTTCTATATTGAACCCAAATACTACAATCGTGGGTGCATTAGAACTCCATAACCACACAAATACACAACAACTGACAAAGCACAGCATTATTATATGCCTCCAAACTTTCCTTTGGTTTCCTAGACAATGTGTAAAGGTAAGGGAAGACTATACAAAGCCACCCTTTCTGTCTCTATAATGTTATGTTTCTATAAATACATTAGCAACAGAAGGAGGGCTAAGAAGAATCTCCATCATTTATTGGATGTGGGGGGAAACACAGTGACAAAGAATGAGTAAAAGGCTGAGGTACTTAATGCCTTCTTTGCCTCAGTCTTTAATAATAAGACCAGTGGTTCTCTAGGTACCCAGCCCCCTGAGCTGGAAGACAGGGATGGGGAGCAGAATGAAGCCCCCATAATCCAAAGGGAAATGGTTAGTGACCTGCTGCACCACTTAGACACACAAAAGACTATGGGGCTGGATGGGATCCACCCAAGGGTACTGAGGGAGCTGGTAGAAGTGCTCACCAAGCCACTTTCAATCATTTATCAGCAGTCCTGGCTAACCAGAGAGGTTAGCAAATGTGACACCCATCTACAAGAATGGCCAGAAGGAAGATCTGGGGAACTACAGGCCTGTCAGTCTGACCTTGGTGCTGGGGAAGGTTATGGAACAGATCATCTTGTATGCTATCACACAGCACGTACAAGACAACCAGGTGATCAGGCCCAGTCAGCATGGGTTTATGAAAGGCAGGTCCTGCTTGACTAACCTGATCTCCTTCTGTGACAAAGTGACCTGCGTATTGGATGAGGGAAAGGCTGTGGATGTTGTCTACCTAGATTTTAGTAAAGCCTTTGACACCGTTTCCCACAGCATTCTCCTGGAGAAACTGGCTGCTTGTGGCTTGGACGGGTGCACTCTTCACTGGGTAAAAAACCGGCTGGATGGCCGGGCCCAAAGAGTTGTGGTGCATGGAGTTAAATCCAGCTGGCGGCTGGTCACGAGTGGTGTCCCCGGGGCTTGGTACTGGGGCCAGTTCTGTTTAACATCTTTATCAGTGATCTGGACGAGGGGATCGAGTGCACCCTCAATAAGTTTGCAGACAGCACCAAACTGGGCAGGAGTGTTGATCTGCTTGAGGGCAGGAAGGCTCTGCAGTGGGATCTGGACAGGCTGGAGCGATGGGCCGAGGCCACTTGTATGAGGTTCAACAAGGCTCAGTGCTGGGTCCTGCACTTGGGTCACAACAACCCCCTGCAACGCTACAGGCTTGGGGAAGAGTTGTTGGAAAGCTGCCTGGTGGAAAATGACCTGGGGGTGTTGGTCAACAGCTGGCTGAATACGAGCCGGCAGTGTGCCCAGGTGGCCAGGAAGGCCAATAGCATCCTGGCTTCTATCAGAAATAGTGTGGCCAGCAGGACTAGGGAAGTGATTGTCCCCCTGTATTCAGTGCTGGTGAGGCTGCACCTCAAATATTGTGTTTAGTTTTGGGCCCCTCAGTACAAGAAAGACACTGAGGTGCTGGAGCGTGTCCAGAGAAGGGCAACAAAGCTGGTGAAGGGTCTAGAGCACAAGTCCTGTGAGGAGCAGCTGAGGGAACTGGGATTGTTCAGTCTGGAGAAAAGGAAGCTCAGGGGAGACCTTATCGTTCTCGACAACTACCTGAAAAGAGATTGTAGTGAGGTGGGTGTCAGTCTCTTCTCCCAGGTAACAAGCAATAGAACAAGGGGAAATGGCCTGAAGCTGCGCCAGGGGAGGTTTAGACTGGATATTAGGAAAAATTCCTTCACCAAAGGGGTTGTCAAGCATTGGAAAAGACTGCCTAGGGAAGTGCTCGAGTCACCATCCCTGTAGGTATTTAAAAGACGTTTAGACGTGGCACTTAGGGACATGGTTTAGTGGTGGATTTGGCAGTGCTAGGTTAAGAGTTGGACTTGATGATCTTAAAGGTCTTTTCCAACCTAAACAATTCAATGATTCTGATTATTATTTTCTATTCTGCATCACTCTTCACCTGCAACCTCTGGAAAAGCATTGCAGAAACATTGTATTTAGACAGAAACAGAAACAAGACTGTAATGATGCCAAAGAGCAGTAATTAAAGTGAAACAAATTAAACTGGGAAGACACTGAAAGACAATTTACTTGAAATTCTGTATTTCATGCCACCTAAGAAAAAAAAACTAAACAGTTTTTCATTTAGAGTTATGGTTAATTAATTATGAAGGTAAACCCATAAAGACTAACAGCTGTCCTAGAGAAATCTTCTGCCTCTGTATCTGCAAATACTGCAATTCCCATACTCCCAACGTCACTTCTGGGCTGCCAGTTTTGATGGGGAGGTGAGGAAGAATGGAGCTTTTTCAGGAATATCCCACTAAATCCAACGTGAAAAGAAAAATTTTTATATAGACTCAGACTATAAAAATAATTGAAGAAAACCAAAGTATTACAAATCCTGAACAGTCACATGCATTCACTTATTCTTTGAAGATGCTGCCCCAACCAACAAGTAGCCATGATGCAAAGTGGTTGTCCTGATAAAGGTTAAAAGCTTGTATGGCTATTCCTCATCAGCAGGCTTCTCATTCCATCAAGAATAAATATATAACCAGCCTCACTCTCTCATTTTGTAAACACAAACTTCTGCCTATAAGCAGCCAAATTATAAAGCAAAAAATACCCGTAAAAAAGAGAAGGTTACCAACTATCTCATCTTTAAGTCAGGGCAGTGAGGGAGCAGAGCAGCTTTCCACAGGTGCAGCCTCCAGCTCCCTTACTCCAGAGGGCTGTAGCACATCTTAGAAGCAGGAGTGCAACTCTGCAGCCTGTGACCAGGCCTCCAATACCGGTGGAAAAAAATCCCATTTGGGTGTATTTGGACTACAACGGTATCTCATCATACAGGGGATGTTAAGTATAAAGTGACAAATTTAAGCAGGTGTTTTCAAAGCAATTACTCAGTTCAGGAAGAAGGCACCACTAGAAGTGCTGGATATGCTCCAATAATATTTGTAAATACTTTAAGGAAATACCTGAAATTGTGGACCAGCTAGTATGTCTAATTTCAATTCATCATGACAATTTTCCTCAAGGGAAGACAAGCCATAAATATGAAACTGTCAGAAATTCCTTAAAACTCAAGCATGATATAGCCTAAATCTGCCACACAGCTGAATAAAAGTGGAAGAAAAATAAAAAAGAAACCTTAGAAAACAAGGCTGAAATGACTTCTGTGTGCCTTTTGAAAAAAAATGAGGATTTTCTGCCAAAGTTATTTTTACAAGAGTTGTTCAAGCCCAAATTTCCTTTTTATCTGCCTTCTGCAGAATTCTCAATTTCCTACAAGTGGAGTCCAAAGTGTGTTTTAAGGCACACTGACACCTTCAGAGCCGTGCAGATGCAACACCTGCCCCTGAAGCCGCCTGTCATTCTCTCCAATGCCATCGACACACTTTTCCTACTTTTCTCTCTTTGTTAACTCATAAAGAGAAACTGGAAACAGATCAGGTTCTGTTGCCATGCTGCAGACTGGATTCATTAGGAACGTCCTGACAACGTGCTGCCACATAAAGGGAAAAAAATGGTTAAGAAATATGGTGAGTATTTTCATATTTTAATTATATCACACTGAATATTCTACCTGCAGGAGATGAAAATATTTACAGCCTTTTACATGTTAGAGTAAGATGTACATCTTTAGCAGAGATTGAGGGGAAAAAATGGGTCTAAAAAAGAGAAATAAAGGTTTATTTTAATGAATATGAGCATGTTACATGACAGTGATGAACTTGTGCCAACACAGAACAAGCAGTATTTACAAAGCACTGAATCTAATAGCAGTTTGATTTCTGAAGCAGCTTTTCCGTTCTCCTCAGTAGCAATTCCATTCTTTTTCTCTGAAAATTTAAGTTTTAGAGAAATTCCAATTTAATGGCACTCCATAACCTCTCTGCCTTTTTTGCTAACAAAGAAAATAAAGCCTCTGCACCCTTAGCAGCTACTCAGTGTTAAATACTTACACCTGCTCCTCTTCCAACGCACTCTGCTGTGGGGTTTGTCACATCTCTCTTACTGCCATAAGATTTTTCACAGCGTTATATTGTCGTGTATACAACCCATATTATGTTGACCATTATGAAAACTTGACAGACCTTGCATTGAAAAGTGTATTTATTCACATTTAAAGGATAACTTGAAAAATTACTGATATTGATTTATTTTCCTCAAAGTACTTTGCACAATTTGACAAGCAGCAAACCTGGAGTAATATATGTTTATTCTTACAGCTGGGGACCAAAATATCTTCATAACAACAAGATATTTAAAATCTCTTCTTCCTAGAGAACCGGTTTTATTTCAGATATTCTAGAGAGAAAAATCACATTCCCTTACCAGAGCACTCCATTAAGAGCCGGGATGTGGCTGATGCACTGCCCAGCAGCCAGCAATAAGTAGAATTTAAGGCTTTTAGCCAATCTAAGGCTTTGTCTACACTGCAACATTTCGTGGGTTTGTCGTCTGGTTGAGTGGGGGGGGGGGAAAAAAGCCTTCATTCATCTTTAGGATAGCACTATTTTCTCAAATTTTCTTTTATCTAAACATTGTACTATGGACAGACACCTGGGCCATCGACTCCCTGAAATCATTGCCATGTCCCCTGCCCTCAGCAACTCTACAAGACCACTCACACACTAATGAAGGGAGGCTGCTCATAACTATTTTTAAGTTAATTCATTCCTGGTTGTCATGAAAATTGGTTGCCTCTATATTTCCTAGTAATGTTTAAATGCTTGTTTTGAACTGTAAATCCATAAATAGCTTCATAGGCAGCACCATCAACAAGCACATCTTATCATCTTGCCTAAGGGTACTGGGACCATCTCAGCCAACACCCACACTGGAACTGGTCACTTCCAAAATCTTCCATGAAAGTGTGTGTAGCACAAATTAAAAAAGCGTTACAGAAAATGCCTACCTTGTGCCAACAGTAATATTGCCATAATTTTTTATTTCTACAGGAAATCTCTACAGGAGATTACATAATTTGTTCGCATAATGAAGGAAATGCTGATGTATGTGTAATGATTTCAAGAAACATATTTTACTTCCCAAAACACAAAAAAAAAATTTCATAAAGAAACTAATATATCTACAAGCATCCTAGTATTTCTTGCTGTACCACAGCCTATTTCATAATGGACACACCTTAGTTTCCTATGGCGTTTGTATTTCAATAAAACAGTTAAAAAACAAACATCGTTTATTTTCTGTAATTTTCCACCTTTCTACTCCAGCAAAACCTTATGAATCTCAATTTAGTGGTCACTTATATTTGGAAAGAAAACTGTAATAGATAAAAACAACAATAAGAAACAAACCAGGCATATCAGCACTAACATGAAATGGTTCTGACTTCTGTTTTTCCACCATGCGAACAATCCTTACATATTTCAGCTAATTAGGATGGAATGGCCAATCTTGAAAAACAATTTTATCTTACAGTCTTAAAAATATACAAAAATACAACAGTCCATTTCAAAATGTATATTCTAGGAAAACACGTTTCTGTACTGAAGAAGCCTGGTTTCATCTAACAGGAGATATAATTTAAAATATTGTCTTGGTTTGGTAACTTCCCGGAAAATTGTCTGCACTGATTTCAGCAGACCTATTTTGGAACAACTGAGAGCTCAGCCCACCTCATTAAATGTGCAAAACGTTTGCATTAGTTCCAAAACAGAGTCCCCAGCAAATTTGTCTTGAGAGGGATAGCTCTAGCAAACTAAAAAATTAATTCTCTCAGTTTCCCACAAGAGTGTAAACATTTTGTGGTAGGTTTCTTGCTTACATGAAATCTCACCAAAGGTACTTCAGCCTGGAGCTTAATGAGTGATACAGCACTTCAGACAGAATCCTGACAGAATGTATTTAGTAAACTGTCTTCTGATGAATCCACTACCTCAAAAGTCAATTTAAAGCTGTGATTTTACAGCACCATGTTTATTCACCTCAGTAAGATCTAAGTACTAACACAGACCTTTATCTTTCTAGCCCAAACTTACCTGAGAAAGGTGAAGAGTAAAGATTCTTGCTCTTTTCAGGCAGGTTTTTACTTATTTAAAATGCATCTATTTCACTATCTCACTAAATGTTTCCAATTTGCAGGTTAGATTTTCCACTTAACTGGAAAAACAAATGGAAGCTGTCAAGAATACTGCCTGAACAATACGTGAGCGTACCCCTGCCCAAGCTGACCTACACTGCTATACTGGTAAGTAACTCTCATTCCCAGAGCAAACTGCAGCTGTTTTTCAGTGCATGTGTTCAAGCCACCAAGAACAAAGTTCAAGCCACTCTTCTGCTCGTGTTACGGCAAGTCACCTCCTGGTGATTCAACCTGGGTGCTGCTGCTCACAGAGAAACCCAAGCAAGAAAGGTCTGATTGCCTCACTTTTCTATGCATATATAGTTACCACCTACACGGCTTTCATTAACTTACTTAGCTCCGGATGAATCTCTGTGGTCGTGCAATATTTCCAGTCTAACTACTGAGTCAGAACCAGGCACTCGAATACAGCTATGACAAACACTGACCTGCATGTATTAGAGGATAAAGACTCAACTTCATTTTAAAGACAAAATAGTAATCTTTTTGCTTGGTACTGCTGGAATTTCAGGAGTTCCTGGAAACAGCTTCTTCCTTTAAGGCAAAATCCTTAATCATAAAGCGAGTCCATGTTTGCGTGACTAATTCCATAAAATCTCTAAGCACACAGAAACCATAAGCACAAGGCTGGTTTGACTTTTTCTGCTAGTATCTGGGATAAAACACTTCAGCATCTGGAAAGGTAACACCTCCTGGAGCCAGTGGTGACCCTGGCCAGCAAAAGGAGAAAACCTGGACAGCAAGAAACCAAGGCACACAGCCAAGATCACTTCAAGTTATTCAATATTGATTCAATATTAAAATCCTCTTTGTTCTACTACAGCCAAAATGAAACATTTTTATGTATTTTGAGCCTTATTAAAACCTATTATTCCTTTTTAAAACAAACCTTAATTGAAACCAGCAGAAGAAGAAAGTTTCATTTATCATGAGGTGACATTTTGTAATTAAAATACAGTTCAGAACAAAATGTTTAGCTGCAAAGGCGTGAATTTTCCCTTCTTCACTGCTGCTGCCAACTTGCTATTATTATGAGTGGGGTTAAAACTACAAAACTGTCAGTTGCTTCTTTTCACTGAAAATTAACTGAAAAGAAAACAGAGATCATTTGTCTAGAAATGGCTCTCACCTTCTTCTCTTTTTAAGGAGACAAGGCATGCCAGAGATGCAGTGCTGTGACCATGTACTGAGTTCTGTGGGGCTGGTTCAGGCATGATGGCTACTGAAAATTAATAAATCGGATTAATAGCAATAGCCAAGAACAGTACAGGCTGCGCACCTTTCCTGTGTCAACTACTGAGCCCTGCAGCTGGGCTGCAAGTGGGCCATGCCTTCTAGCAGGGTTGCTTTCAGCCAAGAGCTTCACCAAGTGAGACAACTGCCTGGTCTGTGTCCAGGCACGAGCCCTGGGAGCAGCCCGGCCATGGATACCAGGTCAACCCAACAAGTAGTATCTACCACATGGACAGATCAAGCAGGAAAGCAGCTGTAGGCCTGCACTGCGAGCATGCAAGGTCTGAAAGGCAGTTTTATCCTATCCGTGTTTTATCCTTGACAGTTCTGAAGGGCAATACAGGAAAAAACTCACAGGAGAGCAGGAGCACAGAAGGAATAATAAGATGCCTGCAATAAATTGTGACTCCGGATTAATAGCAGGAAATGTCTTAATCATGGGTTTTGGATGGCCCTCAGTAATGGTATTCAGTGTTTGCATTTCTTCAGTTCCTTGGTATTGCTGGTTGTCTACTCTTCCAGACAGTAGCTGATGGTTTTGCCATCATGGAATTGCTTTTTCAACAAAGTCGTTCCCTGTGCCCCCTCCAGCAATGCCCCCCCTGCCCTTTCACTGTGGATCCTTTCCTGTCACATCCCAATTCCCTGGAGTTCCAGCAAACATCTCTGTATAAACCTGTACTATCTTTGCTAATGTGCAAAATAAAGAGAACACAAAAGTTGATCCTCAAATGATAAATAAGACATGAAACCATTCCTAAAGGTTACTATTTTGTTCAACACCTTCTGAAAAAGCTGCATTTCTAGGTCATTTCCTCTATTTAGAGCAATCCTGTTCCTCTGTTCCTTCCTCCTTCTTAGTCGTCTTTCCTTGAAGGCTCCATTTTGGGGTCAACTCAGCCTTTAATGAATCAGTTGCTCCATCTCACTTCCTCTGAACGTACTGACATGTTAACAGGGCTGTTCACATACAGTACTCCCAAAATCATGCTAGCTAATCTGGAAAGCTGAATTTCAGTTGCAGAAGATAAAAACTGGAAAGCGGCATCAGGTTATGTACAGCTGGCTACAAACTTGACTATACTTAAATTTCTGTATGTGGGTCTCTAACTAAAGAATTACGTTAGTTTTACGTGCATGGAATCTTATGATACTGTAACCATGAAAACTGTACACAGTGTACATGAGTGTCACCTTCTATACTCACTTCTAAAGAGCTAAAAAGGTGAAAGTACTAAAGAGCTGAAAGGACTCTAGTTGTTTTGTAAACTGTAATCCAAAGTTGACTGGCAAATTACTTTGGGAGGTATCAAGTTTTTCATTCCTTTTCCTAGCACCCGGCATATTGTTTTAGGAAAATCTCTGCATCTACAGACAGCAGCAATAAATACAAACTTTCTCATGTAGACACAGAAAATGTGTAAGAAATTCTTATTCTTCTAAGTGAAATCTAAGATGGAACAATCATTTCCACTGTAGCATTCCACTTCCAAGACACAAATAAAAGGAACATCATTTGGTTTCAAAATCTGTCAGTGAACCTGGAGTGATGAAAATGTTCTCACTATCCTCACAAAGTGAGCATGCTCCTAAGGCTCTGAAGTAGGTAGAACTGACTTAGCTGTGCATACACTGGGACAAGGTTGTTCTGGCTGGACTCCAAACTCTCATCTAATGGTTGAATTCCAGATTCAAAGTTGAAATTTTCATGAAACAAAAGTGTTTCCCTCAACAATTGTGACTTAGAATTAACTTAATACTACTATTAGCCTTGAGGTGAGTAAACTAGTAAGTTAACATCTCTAAGTAAATGAAATTCTGATAAATAGAAACATGTTGACTATTAAATCTCAAACCTCAAACAAAATCATACATAACAGATCAGATACAACCACAATCAGACACAACAGATCAAATGAAAATCCTACTCTAAATGATGGAAAAGGAACTTCAAAAGGTGATGTACTCTGAATATTTTGCCTTGTTCATACCAGCATAAGCATATTAATGTTTTCTAGACATGAAAGTCTGGCTGACTAAATACCCATATTTCAGGGATGCTTGGCTTAAATAAGCAGCATGGGCAATAGGGGACTGGTGGTGTTATACACCTACTATTGGCAATTACAATAATTCACTTCTGTGTGTAAAAATATTAAAATTATTTTTTAGGAGAAAATATTCAGTTCCTTTTTTCAAATCTGTCATGTGTCGTCCCCCCACCCCCGACCCCCATTTTTAAATCTTTCAGCTTGTCAGTTCTGAATAACTTGGTTTAAAAAATGGTATTTAAAGGGTTTTGAGTTTAATGCAGGCCAATAACCTTGAATATTTTAAAGCAGCAAGAAAGCAAGCTTAACCACACATTTCAGCAAGTCTAAAGAGACATAATTTGAAAGGTATTTATAGCTAGTGCCTCTTTATTTTCACATCTCAGGCTTTTACAACCTTTGGTCTAAACCTAAAGGGGAAATTCTTCCCTTTGAACTAGGTTACTTCAAATGGAAATTTCATTACTAACCGTAGAGAATTCAGTCTCCTCCAAACATCGTCTGCTTTGGAAAAAAAAAAAAATCAACTTTCTTTTGGATATAATTAGTGTGGTAACAGAAATGACAAAATCTGCCATGCAGAGGTTATAGGGCATTAACAAAAGATGATGTTGTAATGGTTTAGACTTATCTGCTGGACATACACCGTATAGAACAGAGCATGAAGAAAGGACAGAATACGTAATACTGACCTCATTGAGTTCATCTGATAGTCAGTACACTCACATGAGTTTCAAGCTACATTTCTCAAGATATCTTCACATTTCTGAAAAAACACACTAAAAGATGCAGCTTTGTTATCTTTTCCCCTTCTATCTCTAACCAGCGCATTTCCCCTGAAATTCAGCAGTGGAAACCAACATCTAATATGCAGCATACAAATTTAGTAGAAGTCCTCTTTGATAATTCCACACAATGGTGTAGCTCTGACCTTCTTACTCTTTTGTGTTTGCCCACAACTCTAAACAAGAGAGTTTCTTGGGAAGAAGAAACTCCACCACCCTCATCCCATGTGTTCTTTCTATCTTTTGACTCCAGCCACACAAACACTCATTCACAAGTTTATTCCACACTTTAGTAGAGCTTGAATGGTTAAACTGATGAAGATCAAATGCTGTGTTTTGCCTTGTGTTACAACCAGGCCCTGTGGTCTCAGACTCCAACATCTGAAACAGACTGTGGGTGCCATTACTGAAGAAAAGAAAGGCTGTCACCACTGACTTCAAACTAATACAGAAGCGTTGCCAGGAGTCTGATATTTCACTATAAAAGACGGAGCTGCATTTGGTGTTACACAAATGAGTTTTCTCATTATGATATATTCAAAAATAGATTGAATGTTGATACGACTTTCCTGGAAGCTGAACTCTGCGTAGAAGGTGAAAACCTCCTACAGTTGTTTTTCAAAATTATAAGGCTTCAAATTTCCTCCATTGCAAAAGTCTTACTATGAAATTGGCCTCCAGTAACAAAAACTCAACAGGTCAGGTTACTTGTTAACACTGACAGCTTTATATTTGTCTGTCTTAACAGATGATCATCAAGCAACAGGAAATACATTTTCATAGTATGTTTATAAAAGTTCTTATTGCATCTTTAAATTTGCATTGATTGCTTCATTATAAAAAGGATCCAAATCTCCCTCAAAATATTTTTTTTTTGTTAAATTACCTTTTGGTTTTAGAACTGAGGAGTTTAATACAAAGACACAAAGTATTTCATATAAACACACAATAATTTCACTTACTAAAATTCTGTATCCAACTGCTCTATGGACATTTAGCCCCAAATAATTGGTTCCACCACAAGCTTAAAAAAAACTCAAACAAACCTCCTCTGTGATCTTCATAATCTTTTGAGTATATTGGCAGTTTATGCATTGAATAGAATATGAGGAATTACTGAATTAAGGAATTACTGCAGAGAGTTTACAAGGTTTTCAAATATATGGGATATATATTTACTTTATCTTTATTTGCTGAAATGACCATGTCCCTGAAAATGGTTATGAGATAATTTAAAATGAATGAATAATGAAATTAATATAACATCCTAAATGTTTTAAACACGACAGAGGTTCACTGTTTTCATAAGATCCGACTCCAGGATCCTTGTTGCTTTCTTATGTATCTCTACATTTAAAAAAACCACCCATGAACCTACAAATTAGCATTAAAGCAGGCCTTCAGGTTGTTAGAACTCCTTTCAAGCTATTTTTGAAGACCAAAGTTGTGCTTGTTTCACTGAAGTAAGTAGTCTGGCAGCTAGTGGAACTACCTACACTTGCCTGGTAGGGAAGGACTTGGCCTAGAGAGAAAGAAGATGAACCTGCATTATCCTGGACCTCATTAATGTATGCACATACAGATGAGCTGCAAAGTACAGGCCTTTCCATCATTTTAAATAGAGTTAGATAACCTCTAATAAACCTCTTCTTAATATCATTAAAGACTGTTCATCCCTCACTGTTCTAACACTGTGGCCACATTAAGCATCCATATCTTTACTGACTTCTTCACAACTTGTTGCGATCTCAGTGTCTTCTCACCACTTGTTCCTCTTATTAATTCAGAACATGCTGCTAAAATAATCTCTCCTGAATACTGCTCTGACTGCACCCCTCTGAAGCCCTGCACTGATTTCCAGTCATTCAGACTATTAATTTTAAACTTATTGTTCCCTTCTTCTGGCTAAAAATTGCTCAAAAATCCACATTAAAAATATTCAGATTTTTCCTGTTCTGATATTCTCCAAAAGGAAAAGGCAGCTGAAAAAGCAAAGAAAGAAAGAAGAACAGAACAAGAAAATGGTGAGAGACATATATACACCACAGTGGCCCAAGCTAATCACCAGAGCTATGGGACTTCCCCCCAAACTCATGCCCCAAAATCATGCCCCACAATCAGCACGAGGGTCAAGCTCTTTTCCTGTCCCTGTGAATGGGAGGGATCCCCAACTCCTCTCATACAAAGCTTCTCTTTCTGAAACACTATCTTGCATCTGAGGAAGTTTCCTTCACACAGCCTTAGTTGAAAACATCACTTCTCTATGAGAAGTTCCCCTGTTGACATGTCTGCTTGTTTTGTTGAAAAAATATCCAAGAGTAATTCCTGAACACCTACAGTTTGTATGGCCTTAATTTAAATTGCACGTGAGCCAATCTGTCTTCCTTTTCACATTTACCTGACCACTTTACTGAAGCACCATTGTCAGCTTGGATGTTGTGACTATTTTCTTCTTCTAGTTCCTTTCATGTCTCTATGATGTGACCTTTTGCAAAAGCTATTTATCAGACTGCCTTCTTAAAAATCATTCAAATGCTTTCTAAAAAACCTGCAAAAAACCACAACCAAAAAACCCAAAACAAAACAAAAAATCCCCCCTGTTACTAGACTTGTCTCTTTTTTTTTTTTTTTTTTTTTTAAGAAATATATATGAAAAGAATTTTTATAAGATGTAAAGAATTTAGATCTTCTGGTGCTTCCATCAACATCTGTATATTCACATTCGGATTGGGGTATCATGCAAACAAAGCAGGCAGCTCCATCTTAACTATCAAGCACAGAAAGCAGCACCAAATGGAGCACATTCCCTGACCACTGTCCCTCCATTCACTGAACAGGGCAAAGGTCTCCAGGAAACTGCAATATGAGCTCAGCTCATTAAAAACTATATGAAAATGTATATCCTGAAGGGATGTTAAATTAGGCTTGCACAGGCAACTTAGAGTCTATGCTTCCTTAGAATTTTAGTGCTTAACCTTATAGCCCCGGCATTTCTTTAATGCAATTAAATATAGAGGTATAGATATAACATATTGCTTTAGTTATATTCTAGCAAAGAGAAAGAAAATAGGTGAGACAGATAAAGAACTCTGTAGGTAGCTTTCATTTTGATCTCCAGTGTCTCTCTAGCATTGCCATCTTTTTGACATGCTCACAACGGTGGAGGCTGAGTTCTTCCACATCCAATTTTACTGAGAAGGGCTGATAACACATTATTTTTAAAGAGACACTTCAAAGTCTGTGCATTTCTTTAAAAAACTGCAATCCATAAACATCCCTACACTAGTAAATATAGCAAACACTAAACACACACAGGTAGCCATATCAATATTAAACTTAAGCCATGCCCAGGTACAGAGTACACCCAATTTCCCTGATGCATTTAATTCACTTTATGTGACTTTGTACATTTGCGTTCAACGTATAACTCATACAGGCAACACAAGGTATAAAAGAAGATTAATTCAGTCAACTACTACTGATGCTTTTGCCTTCCACCTAGTTATCAGCATGCTAGTTCACATTATTGTGATGTGCAAATATTACCACCCTCTTATTACTTTGATGGCAATTTTAAATTTAAAAGTGAAATTAATAGCTAACCTCAAAAGACTTACTAAGCTTAATTTCATTTCACACCCCAAATCATCCTTTCCACTATACAATTCCTCCTCTACTAACCTGGAAGAATCTGAGGTGTAATTATAGATCACAGATTAGCTGTTCAACATTTGCTAGTCGTTAAAATGGGGTAGACGTAAAAGTAAATTGACTCCAGAGAAAGCTACTCCTCCTGACATTTGTAGAAGAGACTGCTGTAAAATGTTATTATTTATGAAGTCAAGGCTAGAGCTTTCTGTGCTTTTGGACAACTTTGCAGGGCTTTCCCAAAGCAGGACCTCCTACCACCACTGAAGCCACTGCCAGGAGGATCTCCCCCCTTCCCCAGCTGCATTCATTGAGGTGATTATGGGTAAGGTAGGAGGGCACACGCTGTCCCAGGAATCCCTCACAAGAAATCATCCCCTTCACAGCTAGCACAAAGCAGGGAAGTGCAGAGGCTTGCCTGTGCTACACAGCAGCCTCCCAAAACACTGACCCACAACCCAGGAACATGCGCATGACTTAGAGTCTCCTCTCCCCTTGAGCTCCCTCTGTCTTCCTGGGTCAGCACTTCACTGTAGGCGTGCTCTCCATTCTGAGCCCGCACAGGAGCACTCGTGAACTTCCAGTCAGACTGGATGATAAGCAGGTCTAAGTGCCAGCCACCGAAGCAAGGATCTGAAATCCGAGGGGCCCACAGGTTCAGGTGCCAAAAACTGGAGGAGACTGATGTTGGGAGACATAGCTACTGGACAAACCGGATGTCTAACATCACCTGTGGAGAAAACTGTAGAGAATGTGTGTGTATGTGTTGCGTCTACTAGCAGACTTCATACTGACCAGACAGAGGGGAGGAACAGGACGGAGCCATCGTGTTCTCCATGTGTGTATAGGTGCTGTTTCTGATTACGTGGGTGCTGGTAAAAGCTCTTCTGCTCTGCGTAGGGTGGTACGTGGGGCTGTTTCTATTGGGAATTTCCTATCAGGAATATGTGCTCAGCCTTGCTGCTGTGTGGATCTGGATACGCCAAACCGCAGCAGCCTTGGATCAGGCTGGGAGACGATTAACCCCCCAAGCCCTGCAGCCCACCAGATTCAATTACCTCTAATGGAAGATCCTGGAAACATGGTTATGTTAACACCTTTGGTCCCACAAATACTGACTTTTGTGTTGATGGAGCAACAGCTTGTTTTCTTCCTTAATGCAAGCATTACAAAGCAGACACAAAGCCCAGAGAGACCATACGCTATTCGCACCTCCGCTTCAAACCTGATCTACTTGGAGCAAGGAAGGGTGGTTTCACAACTCAGCAGCCAAATGATAATTTGCCCTACTTCTCCTATTTTTATTGCTGTTTTGCAGCAATGAGTAATGCTGTCTCCAGGAAATGGAAGTGAAAGCTATTCCGTTCTTGTCAGAATAATAATGGATATTGTGTTGGCAACTGCCCTCCTGCGCTGCACAACAGCATAAATAAAAGGAATTGGGAAAAGCCAACGGTACTATAGTAAATAAAGTGTGTAAACTCACCTGCTTGCAAATAAGCAATAACCTCTACTGTTTGGTGTTTCAGCCTGGGCAACAAGAACAGGATAAACCACATCTAAATCAGAAGTGAGTCAAGTCAACTCCACTGATCCTCATCTATGGAGAGAGGTTGTGGGGAAGAGGCACGGCTGTTCAGGGAGGGTCAAAGCAGAAAAGTGTGGCTTGTGAGATGTCAAGAGTGCTCCCATACATGGTTGTACGGACAGCAAGAGACTGAAAGATGGCCTTCTCCAAACCTCGGGTTAGCTCAATGCTGGGATATTAGCTTTGGCCTCACTATTGTTACTAGCAGAAGGAAAGATGTCAATGAGCATTAAAGTATTTGCTCCTTACGTCATGGATTCGTGTACAGTTTCTATTCACAGAGGCTACACAGATTCAAGCTGGGAAGACTTGCCTTCTTTCGTGGTTTAGAAAATGGATCATTTTTGGAAAATGCCTCACTACAGAGCACTAACTGTGACACATGGTGCAGCTCCTACTCGTGATGAGCAATGAACGTGCCATGCAGGTCTCTGCAGCCTGTGCTCTGGGCTAGCAAGATGCAAAGCAGTTCTGATGAGAATGATACCTTCATGCAGAATGAGAAGTTATTCAAGACAAGAAAAGGTTTCAGAAGGTGGTCCCTAATGATGGAAGTCTTCAGTGATCAGCTGATGAGTACCAGGTAACTTGATGCATTGAATTTACAATCTTTCTGAACTTCATAAAGGACCTTGTATTTTTCTAAGCAACAAGTGCTCTTAATACTATCATGGAAAGGATATTTTTGTCACTTAAAAAAAGTGACTTAACAGGATCATAGGTGCATAAATCATCAGTTTACCATCCAGTTGCTCATGATTTTAACATTATAGACACCAGAAAACCAGCAACAGAAACCACCACGGCAGGTGAACAGAAGAAAAATTCTCAAGGTACACAGCATGAGGACTGCGCCCTTGGTGGTTTTGGTAGAATTATTGTACACCACCACTCTGCTCTCAGGATGCAGGTTTCCCACAATTTAACAGGGGCCAGAACCCACTTACGGAAGCCAGTCTGACTCTTGGCAATGTCCCCACATTTGCAACCCAGCTCTGTCAGGGCTGCCTCCACTGTCACCCTCCAGAGACACACCTTGTATCCAAAACCTAAATCATGCAGGACTCGAGGATTCTGCAAACAACTTTTGGGGCATATTCCTGAGAGAGCAAGGGTATCAAGAAGTACTCCGTTTTCTCCTTTCCTGCAAAACCAAAAGCATTCGGTTGTCTTTGGCATTGGTTACTAGTTTCTAAAAAAAATTCTCTTTCTTGCTGCTCACATTGCAGGGGACCTTGACTCTTTTTCATACTCACTATGCCTGCTCAAAATCCACAGAAATACATTAAGATTTGGTCATCTGGCACTTGCATTAAAATACACATTGAAAGAATTGACAAAAAAAAAAAAATCGGTTAAGCGCATATAATATACCTACCCATGATTTCCCTATGAATTGGCCTAGTTTCAAAAACTGAAAAAATTATTTTGCTTTTTACTCAGCTCGTTTTCATACAAAAGACCCACACAAGCATATTATTTAGTTAAAAAACCCCTAAATATATCATCTAATCTGCAAAACCAACTATAAAAGCAGAGAAATGCATTTTTTCCTGTCTTTACACTAACACTAGCTATTATGTATAACAATGTTTAGTTAAAAATAATACAAATAAACCATAATTATTTCTGAGGACATGCTTATCTCTAAGAAGAATTCAGTTTTCAAGAGGAATGTTATTTTTAAACACGTTCACCCACTGTGCAGTTAGACAACTCAAATACGTTATGTATTATATTACCTTTATTCTGGATGGCAAATAATGTCAATATTGACTCTATACCTAGAGCACATCGTCTGCAAGGATCACAGCTACATCTTTCCTTTACTCCTGAGGAGCATAGTGAACGTCTGGGCCTGACATATTTATCACAGGGAGTCTGAGCCTATTCCTTGGCCAAATTCACTAGATATTTCTTTGAGCTCCTAAAGAGGAATATGTCATAAGGCATGAATGAAGGGCTTACAAGTTCAGCCACAATATATTTCAAAAGGCTACCAATTTTGTGGGCAAGTTTTTCTTAACAGTAAGTGGTCAGTGTTCAAAAGGTCTATAACATTAAAGATTAAGGACACAGTTATTTTTCAACTAAGTTTTTGTGACTGACTCACTAAGATATTTTGCTAAACACTTCTTGTGTCTGGTTGCTTACGTACACAAACCAAAACCTCAATGTTTCCTTTAACTTGTACATTGCTCCACACTTTTTTCTTCACAAGCTGACTAATGAAATTATTATGATATCATTACTGAGAGAGCCAGACGTAATGGTCAGAGCACAAAATAAGAAACAGGATCGTCAGATTATATATCAAGCTCTGCCCTGATTTGTGGTGTAATCTTAGGAAGGTAATTGAGAGATCAGCACTGGCTTTTGATGCAAAGATCTAACCAACTTTGAAATCAATTTACATTTCCCCCATATGTACACAGGTCATGAAATCTCATTACTTTCCATAATTTATAGATGATTATATAGATTTGGAGGAATTTTCCCTAGTAATATGAAAAAGCATACACTACAATAATGTGGACATTAATGCTAAGTATTATCTGTTTATTTCAGGGAAAACCAGTGAGCAGTTTAATGCTTCCAAGATTGCTGGGATCAAGATGATATTTCATATTTACTTGTGTTTGATTTCCCTTCAGCAAAACAGGAGCATTTATCAATACAACTGATAACTCTAAGCTGTACTTTACAGTGAGTAACACTGACGTATTTTATTATTACTTGCAGAATTTCCTATAATGTCCATGGAAAAGGCAAAATGTTTCAGGAAAGTAGAAACGTTCAAATGCATGTAATGCAACACGCCAACAGAAATGTCATTCATTAATATTTATTAGACAAGCAAACATCTTTGGATGAAGAACGATATAAAAACATTATCATCGTCAACATACTCGTCCCTGTAGAATATTCCTATGTGAGCTGTATTAGGAAACTTTTACTAATCCAAACCTCTAGAGGCATTTTAGCTACTAATCTGGATTAATTAGGCCTCTCCTGTTTAGTTACATTCATTACATGACAGAATTTTCTTCCCTGAACTCTCCAAACAAAATTTTTCATTTACCAAGATCCTAATACAAATTTTGCTGGGAGTCTTTTTAACGACTACAAGTGGAGAAAACATTTCCCTGAGAATTAATTTATTTGCCTATTTGGAAGTTCTACCTCCTTACCAGCCCCAGCCCCTCACCTCCTCCATATTTCAATCAAATCTCAGACGTATTTTAATAGTGTAAGTGAAGCCAGAAACAATGTACAGCACAGACTGAACTGGATGCACAGGTGATCCCCACTGCCAGTAACCAACAGATTTCCTAATGTACAGCCAGCCTTGGAGCAAGTAACACCCACCTGGATTTAATGACTGTTACAGGAGTCAAATTCTCTATGAAACATGCATTTCATTAAGCTGCTAATTACTAGTTTCAACTGAAATGCTTTGACGACTGTTAAAACACTGAGAAATGATAACATAACAGAAGCTCTCAGGAAATGTTATTCTTAACACTCAACAGATTACTGATTCCTCTACTGAGGAGCAGCAAAGTAACAAGAGCTCCAACCTTAACTTAGGCAGACCTGTCTCTCAATTAAAAACAACAGTAAACATTTTAACTACAACAAGAGACAACATCCATCACCCCCGAAGAACACTTCAATTAATACAACCACGGACTCCCTTTGGTTGAACGCGGTATTTAAAACAGACTTCATGAGCTCTCTAATTTATGATAGGTTATTGGATAACTCTTGTTAATTACAGCTACACAATGTCAGAATTAATGATTTTCCCACCCTCTTTCAACTTGAGAATGAATTCATAACTTATATCAAGACTCCAAAGATGTGCAATTAATATTGTCAGTAACCATTTCACAAAAGAGATTTGTTAAAGGCAGGCATGTGGACACAATTAGTGTATCAATTAATGTTGCTGTTACTTGATCTATAAATTATTGAAAAACTCATAACTACTGCAAGGAAACAAAGCAAATCCACTCCCTGTCAATGAAATAAGCTCCTGACTGTGCCCCTCTTTCATTACTCTTGAGATCAAATTTGAATTTTGCTGGATTCCATGAATCTTAGCTGTGTAATCAGAAAAATAAATGAACCTATGCCAATCTGACAGCTTGAAATGCCTTGTTACAGTGATGATGCTTTAACTGTTGTTAGCTGATCATGACGTCAAAAACAGTTAAATGATTAAAAAAAACAAACCACCGTCATTGTTCGTAGCACTTACTAATTTAAACTGAACTTCCAATCTGAAAATGAACCTGTAAAAACTGCATCAAGATTTCTATGTATCAGCAAAATTGTAACTTTCACATCAGTCAGAAACCTCATTCCACTCTCAAATTTAGCAAAGATTACTCCAAAGATTAGATGCAAATGAGGTCTAAGAAACCCAAAACAGAACTTGGGTAGCATTAGGCACCTATGATGAAAACTGAAAATGACAAAACATAACCTTGTTTAAAGGCTGCTTATCCCCAAAGGCTTTTAAACTAACTAGGTGCCTCCTGTTTGATCTCAGTATGACTAGAGTTTTGCTTCTGGGGATGCAAAGGTTTTCCTTTGGATAGTTAGTCAGATTCCAGTCTCTCATTAGACTTTAAAAGACCCAGGAAATAGATATGACTCTGCCAAAGGCCCAATCCGATACACATGAAAGGTCCTGGAGCCACTGCACTCCTTTTAATTAGTAGTCAAGATAGTTAAAATGGGACACATAAGCTTTTTGCCACCGTGATCCCAAGAGGATCAAACTCAGATCTTCTACCACCCAGAAAGCACTGCCATGCGACACCCTCTCCTCTGCTGGTGCAAGTAGGGGAATTCCTTACCCGGCCTTTAACAGCCCCCTGAGCAGAGTCTGCTCTCACTTTCCCTCCTCAAGCACAGCTTCAGAACTTGTGTATTCATTCAGTCAAAACAAAATGCCCAACTCGTGGCTGCGAGAAGACCTCTAGCACTGGTAGAGGCATAGCACATCACACCCTCTCTAACTGTCACGTTCCTACTGGCTAGTTACGGCGATCCCCAGCTTGGCGGCCTGCCTACTGTGAAATCTGTTTCCAGATGCCTCCTGCTTCCCACACATTGCAGAGGAAACCTATTAAATAAGGGAATTTCACCCATGGGGATCCTTAGCATCAAAGATTGTTATGCTGATTGTCAACATGCCTGAGCTCCTCTTTGTTTGTTGCCTCCATTTTTAAAAATCCCTGTCATTTTGAAAATTGACTCAAAAGACTTAACTATAGGCAGTATAATGAGACATGATTTGGCAAAAAAATCCGAAGCTTCAAATAGAGTAATTACAGAATTTAAGTGCAAGAGGAAGAAACCAAATCCCTAGAAAGTCTCCTGGCCTCCCCCAAGGAGATGCAATTCTGCATTCACATTTAGTAGCCTGTCTCACCCTTCTTTACTGACCTCCCATTTCAGTTTTCTTGTTTAAGTTAATTCTGCAAGAAGGGATTTTCCAAGGCAGTTATCAGTGTGGATCCAGCATCAATGCAACACATTTCCCCCAAAGAGGTTTCTAAATCAATTTTAATTCTGATAGGCTCAAGTAAATGTTTTCAATTTGATTCAATAATCCATACAGACTTATAAAATGGCTTTTCCCCCATGTACTACAAGACAAACATGTTTTATGTTTTAACAGCCTTGGCTAATAAAAATTCTCATTTCCTATCCTGAATGGTACAAACATGTAATTTTTATTCACCTCCCAATGAACCAGACGACATAAACAAATGAAACAAAATCAGCCTTTAAGAGCATTATTTGAATCATTAGTTCTCTAAATACTTCTTAAAGAACACAATTTTTCTCACACAAGGAAAAAAAATCACTAAAAAAGTCCTAGAATAGAGCTTTCTAAACCTCCTGAGAGCTTTGCATGACTTCCTTTTAGAGCGCAACATGAAGCCTCCTCAGGATGTCTTTTAAAATTTGAGCAAGTTCTCAAAAAAGGTGATTACCAACACAGTTACTAGCAGATATCAGCGAAGAGTGGCATGAAGATTAGGGCTGGAGGTGGGGGATGGCAGAAATATCATCTCCTCTAACAGCATCTAGTGTGCTGTAAGCTCATAAAATGGAATAAAGTGTAGAAAGGAGGGCTGTGGAGGTCAGGGTGAAACACAGATCCTCAACTGGTAAGCATCTTCACAGTACATGGAGCAAAAAGTGACAATCTGGAGAGGAAGGGAGCTGCTTGGTTCACCTCCATTTTCATAACTGTGTATTCAAATCAGTTAAAACTCCTACCCTCTGCTGGGAGTATGACCAGGCAGCATTTCTAGAGGTCAACAAATTCTGGATCCATCAAATCAATACTGACTGAATAAAAGGCAAAATTAGTACTTGATTTTCTAGTGGCCTGTTTTTAAGATTATCCAGGGTGATGGTGTTAACATACAAAACTACAGTTTGGTATTACCATGCTAATACTGAATTTACCTATAGTACATTAGAGTTTCACAGCTGCGATTCCACTTAAATAGCAGCTTCTGAGAGGATTTCGTATGTAAGTTCTTATCCTAACTGTAGTAATAACCCTTCAGTATTGGAGCAGAATACTGTCTTACAAACTAGCTCTGATGACTATGGAGACACTAAAGAGTTGACTGTGACTAGAAAGTTTATGGCTGTAAAAACACTGTGCCTAATGAGAGATGTTTAATAATCTCTGTCAGAGAATTGTTTTGTATATGACTACAAAAAGAGATGAGAAATATTTGGTAAAATCTGCAACTTTGCAGGAGCATTAATGTCATTTGCCCCATCTGCAGCAGAAATCAAACTATTTCCCTGTCACCGAAAAATCAGTAATCTATGCAATAGATCCAGAAAGCAGTTATAAGAAACCATAGAAGAACTTCAAACACACATCCCACCCTGCTGCAGGGAGCTACTCCATTCCAGTAGCAGGACTTTGCAACTGTGCTCACCGAATATCATGAGACTCCTCCTGGACCTCCCCTCTAACCTGTCCAGGTTATTAAATTGCTTGCTTAACTAATGACGTTACAGTGTCTTTAACTCAAGTCACGTCATCTGAATAACCATAATTTTCTTTTTGGCTGTTGTACTTCAATAAGAGCAGCAGCTTGCATTTATCTAACATGTTATCATGTTTTATATTTATATACATTACAAACCTTAGGAATTAAGATTTGTATTATTTCAACAATTCAGATAGGAAAAACTACCTTACTATATCCTTACATACAGAGAGAGGTAAAGATTTAGCTGACACTACACAGAACACTTATGCTGAGATGAGGAAAGAACCCTGTCACATGCTCTAACTCTTTACTATTCCTCATCCCCTTTTAGTCACCCCAGATCTTCAGGGTGGGATACATCTGTGGGACAGACATTCCATTAGGATAACGTTATTATCAAGCTTACTGCTCTTTCTCAGCGCACTGTTGTGAACTGCAGATGGCAGGAGAACTACCAGAATTGTAGATAATACAGCAAAAGAGGCCCCTCCCTGCTCTGGATGGAAATGGTTGCATGGTTCTTGCAGAAGTACAACAAAACTTGATTCACTGGAGATACACTAGAGCTGAAATTTCTGTTTATAAAGCAAAGACTGATTTCTTGGGATACTCAATTCCTTTGCATAATCAAACTCATTGATTAGTAACATAAGAAACTTCACATTAGTACTTGCTACCTGTCAGTGCTCAACGTTAATGAACTTGGGAAAAAATCATAAAAAACAAAAATCCTGTTTTTCACATCTCCATCATTCACAGTATACAGAGGGCGGCTCATTTGTCAAAATATAGGCAAACACATACAATTCAATGACAAGTAAACGAGCACACCAAGTTTCTTTTGACTTTCATTAGGTGGGATCTGGACAGCAAACACTGTCTGAATTGTATACCTGGTCTGTATAAAGCAGCCACTGTACCCCAAGGCCTTCGGATGGCTGGGTGTGAGCAGATGCACTCAGACTTGCACGTACAACGTAGAACAAGATTAACTCTGGAGACGTGCTACTGCCATACACTGTCACTTCCAGTTCTTCAGATACCTGTACATGCTGCAGGGAGCTCTGATCACTGTCACAGAACATATTTTATACTTCTTAGCAGTAAAGGCAATTCTCAGAATTACCATTTGGGGGATAGAATCTGATTTTGTATAGAGAAACATTCAGCTATTATGATTTATAACAATGTTTTTAAAAGTTGGATGCTGAATATTTCATTAACATAAACATCAAGTTCCTAAAACAGTTGTTTGCTGTTTCCGAGTTTCACCCTCCAGCAGAAGAAATAATATCTTTTTGATGTGTCTCCTATGGTATCCATATTGCAAAGAACTAACATTTTTTAATTTCCTGCCTGCCCAAAAATACTGATCATACAACCAAACCTCGTTTACTTTCTTTACTTGCCTTGAACATCTCTCAGATCACATTCCCATTTACATGAAAGTTCCCCTGTTTCTGCCTTTCCAAACTACAGCTTTTTTATCTTAAATGAATCATTTTTTCCTTGTGAGTTTAGGCCTAAAGTAGTCATAAAGATTCTAAACCATCTTCCCAAACAGATGTTTAAAATTTTTTAATTGCTGTGTCTCTTTTTAAAAATTGTAATACAAAGATCTCTGATACAAAACCTATAGTAAACAGAAGGCCTTAATTACTGGTTTGGTAGAATCACTGCAGTAAAAGGTATAGCTGCCCAAAAATTAAACAAGTTATTTATCAGATATCGAAGATGAGTAAAAATTTTCAACACACACACACATAGGAGCAAAGGCGACAATTTTTTTTGTCTTAAAAGAAATGTAAAAAATCCTCAGCAGTAAATGTCTAAATTATACACCCACAAAAACATACAGAATCATAAACTGAAAAGCTCACATGAAAGTTAAGTTCTTGTTGCCTCAAGTATTAAAACTATTAAGTATGATTTTTTAATTTGTTTTCTTATTTTATTTGAGCAATTAATACTAAACTTGTTTTCAATCTCAATTTCATTATCTGTATAGGTTTAAAAATCAGACAGCTACACAGAACAACATGAATTACCACTAGAATTCAAGGTCTTGACCTCCAATTTCATCAGTACTTAAACCCATAAGCAATAAAAATACTAATAAAAATCTAAGGCTAAAAATCCCTACTAAAAATCTTTCATAAGCACCTAATTCACATCGTCCCATTTCTCATGCTTAGCAGTCCAAAGAACAGCCCTACAATCTAATGCAAAATTGTAAATAGAAATATGAATTTATCCAACCATGCATTTATTCATAGCTGCTCCTTAATTTTGAGACTTCCTCCTCCTCCTTGTTTATAATTCCTTTACCAAATAACAATTAATGTTTCTATAGATTGCCACCGAGTTCTCTGTATCTTCACAAAGCATTAGTAAGATTCAACCTCCAGTAACAGAAAGTGCATTTAAGTTCTGGTTAGTTCAAAACAAAGTAGAAACAAAGCCTTTAGAGGAAAATTTATTTATCAACACAAAAAAAAAAGTTTTCTTTTGCTAAGAATAATTTTTAAAATTGTATTTCCATTTGTAAAACAACTGCAATATACATACAGAGTAAAAATTAATGAACTGTAATATGTTCTTTCTTACATTTTAAATATATTTCAATAAGATGTATTTTTAACGTCAGAGAATCAAATCCCATGTTCCCATATCAGACTTCCACTGAGCTTAACAAATTTTACCTTCCCTGAGAGCACAGATAACAAGAATCACAGATGCACAAAAGGTGGCTGGTGTAGGAGCTGATTAAAGTACAAAATACATACGAATAAAGAAAAATGAGTCACTACCTTTCTTTTTGGAGTCTTTCTTTGTGCTGGTTTTAACAGCCACTTGAAGTTCTGTCTCAGTTGACATCCTATATCCTTAGTCCTCTTCACACAGATCCAGGATCTCGGTCAGGCTCATTTAGAACGTCTCTCCAAGAGAATAATTTAGCCTTTCAGATACTATAACCCAAACAGTTCATCTCATTCACTCCTTTCGAGTACTGTTAAAGAAGGAAACAAAAAAGTAATGGTCATTTTCTGAGTTTAAAACATAAAAAAGAAAGCAGCAACGCACTGCAAGCTTACTGAGGAAGAAACCTATGAATTTCTCCATCTACAGAGGCAACTGCCCACAATTTTAGATGCTTAAACACAGTCATCCAGTCCTGTTTGAGATGTTTTGGCATATCTGAGATGTCTTTGCAGGCTAGAGACACCACACAAGGTGTACGGAAGACCTTTACTTCTGGACCAGCAGCTGGAGGACAAAGACGATGATCTGCTAAACAGCTGGAAATGTCACCAAAACCAAAAAATTCTGCGAGGACTCAATTCTTAAATGCAACAATTCCAATGTAAAAATATATTGCCAGATAGTAAGTTCAGATTTTTACTCCTCCAATGTTCTTTCAATGGTTTTGTTCTCCTACTTGAACAAAAGACAAATGAAAAATGTATTAATTACTCACTGAGAACATCATACTTTGCCACTCCTCTTGCTTATGATAATGTTTCCAGTATAAAAGAATCTGCCTCCATGTAAACAAAGCTGCAATTCTTAGCACCCATCTAGTAATTTTTCTTGCAAAGAACTCTGAAAATGCAGTTAATTAAACCTACAAAATACAAATGAGATAGGAAAAAGCTAACATTTAGGAGCAAGCTACAGCTTTACATAACATCTATTTGTTGGGGAGATACATCAGCTGCGAATCCACAGCAGCAACTGCAGAAACGTGCTGGAGCAGTATGAGGACGACAGGCCGTGAGGCTGCAGGTAGGACTGGGGATGTATGGGCCATGGAGGCAAAGAATACACAAAGAATAAACAACCAAGCAAAGAATAAACCATTACTCCAATTCTTACTGCTGGTCCTTCTTGCTTTGAAGGATGAGACACCTACTTCAGCCAGTCTGTTGAGGGCAGAGGACCATACTGTCCTGAAGCCATTTGTCATGATGTTCCCTCACTAAATGCATCTTCTTATTGCCCTTTGTTTTTGTGAAAAAGTTCTCATTATTAGCACAATTACAGTGAAGTCCATCTGGCCTGTCTGAACAGCTGCCCAGTTATTAAATAAACATTTAATAAAGAAACGAACCCAGCATATCAGCTAGTTAGCTGGCCAGAGATTAACTACAGTTATAGTTATTTACTAACGTCCCTTCTCTGTCATTTAAGAAAGCAATACACTGCAAACATTGAAAAAATTTTGACAGTTTAAATCACTTTTCACAGTAAGGGCTGCGAAGCCACTAGTACTTTCAAATCCAGGCTCTTTTAACATTTTAAAATGCTTCAGCAACGTTACACTGCCATGCACCGTCTGAAGTAATTTAATATTGCTGAAGTGTGTCAGGGGCTTTTTTTAATAAGCTCTTCAAATCTGTATGTGTATTATAGAATATTCAAAGATAGCTTTTCAAAATCTGCTGAACTGATTTTGAAATACAAAATTCCCTGTTCCTCCTCTCTGGAGCCTGAGTATGTGTCGCATAGCAAAAAGGAGGAAAAACAAAGCAACTTACAAATCAAAGTTGCAGTAGTTGCTAAATACACCTTCCTGGAACATCTGAAGAAACTAAAAGCATTTTGATTAACATTCTTAGTTAAGAAACAGTAGAAAAAGACAAAGCAAATGAAGGTTGCTCACAGAGAGAAAAGGAATAAGATAACAGCCCCAAAACTGAGTCTTTCAGGATCTGAAGCACTCTTTGGGCAGGTCCATGGACAGGGAGATGTCTCTGCCCCAAACACGGTCACGGTGGGACACCACGTGCAGTGACCGCTGGGCCCCAGCACAGATTCACTCTGCTGCAAGGGAACCACCTCACCCCACTTTCGATGGAGTCGCTCTTCACTTACGCTTGAAATACGCCAGCAAACAGGGAGAACAGCGCTGCAGAGAACAGATGTCCCTCACAACCCCCATCTCCTTTCCCTCCCCCTGTACAGAACCCAATTTAATAATATTTAGTTTTACAGCACAGTAGGGATGCATCAGTCTTTACAGCTCAATGGCACTTACTTAAAGCATCTCTCAAGTCACAGCTGGATTGACAGTTTATTTTTCTAGAATTTGGATTTATATTTACCTAAAGGTTAACTGCATAACTTTACAAGAAGCACTAACATGAATTACTTGACAAAAGGAAAATATTTATAATAGGTATATTTATTTAAAAAACCCAAACACAATACCCCCAGGGTCATGAGTTAAGCAAGTTTTAATGTCTTAGAAGACTGTTTTGAGTACAAAGCATCAAGAATGTCATCTCCTGTTGTCAGTTACTTTCAGCAGGAAAGCTGAAATAGTAGCATCTGAATGGCACTGAATATTTTAAAATAACAACATATGACTGCTATCTCATTTGAAACTCTCCAGACAAGCATCCCCTCGAGGCTATCCCACTGAGTAATATTTTTTAAAATAAATGCACATCTATTTTTGGACAGGTTCACATATTGATTTACTTTAAAACCTAATCAGGTCATACTCTCGCAGGCTCATAGATCCTTGAATAAAGTAATAGGTATCTTTGTAAAGGAGCACATAAACATCTGTCAGATGCAAGCTATAGTTCAAAATGAATTTGCTACAGAGACAATTCCTCCAAAAGTATAGGTCTTTATGTAAGCTACATTAGTAAACTTTCATATACTGTCCATATTTCAGCCGTTTATTACCCAGATGAGAATGGCAGTCAATCTGCTCTTCACCGCAACAGCTTTTATTGTCTCCTCCAATCTAGGTCACTGTTGTTAAATACTACGGTCTTCCTACTGTGGGAAGTACTGCAGCATGTGTTTTATCAATGAGATGCTATTTTCTTTGATCAGTTCTGCCACATTTCTGTCCCTGTTCTAAAGACAAAATTTTGTTAGCTGCATTTAAAAAAGAAAATCCATCATCTTACACGTATCCACTCTAACGATCTTTCTTGTGAGCCTTGTTACTGTTCCAGCTATTACAATGTTATGTGCATGCCTCAGCCTTTCCTAAAGAGGATTCAGAACTCTTCATTTTAACAAAATACTGACATTTTCTGTTCCCTTATTAAGTGGCTACAGCAGGAACACAATCAGCGCATTCTGGAATTAACTTTTAATTCCAATACAATTCTTAAACGTGCATTCTGTATTATTTCTATGCTGGCATAAAACCTAAAACCTTAGTGAAGAAGTATTTTCGTAAATTCACTTTGCATTTAGAATTAACACAGGTTGGACCTTTTACACACAGGGAAATTAGTCACTTGCTATACACGCCTCCACCATGAATTTGTAAAACAACAATTTCTGTCAAATCATTTGTCTTTTCAACCACGCTTCAGTGAGCTCAATGAAGGGGTTATTAGGCGACTTTCCCTGGCCCAAGTTATGAAGGAGGTCAGACAAGACAATCATAATATTTCCCCTCTGGTTTTAAAATACATGAATTTTTTAATTTTCTTCAGGGCTTCAAAACTTAAGAAGTTCCCTCCCCTGAAACGAGTTTCCATCTGCTTCTGAAAAGGAAAAGCAGTCTTAGAAAGGATTTATAACTTAGCCCTGGCATTCCCTAGGTATTTAAATTCTCCACAGTCCCAAAGTGGGATTTGACAAGATGATGGTACCTCCCAAACCCTGGTTTGAGAAAACATAAATCATGCTACTATCCTTAGCTCTTGCTTTTATTATACCTCTTGAAATCCATTTCCTTTCCTTCAAAGCACCCAATATAATAATAATTTGTAAGGGAACGTTGACACCCGTGTTTTTGCAAGTGTTAAACAAAGCCCAAACATATTAAAATGGCAAAACATAAGAGAAAAAAATATTTTAAAGGTGCTATGATCCTGGAAAACTGAAAACAGTTCAAGCGCGAAGGACTGATATCCAGGAAGACAAATGTCACTCATCAACTTCTCATCTGACCACGAAGCCTAACGCAGAGAACTTCAGTGAGACCACACACGAACAGATGATGGAAAAACCCATCCTGGCCACCCGTGCCCTTTATACCCTCCAGAGAGAGGAGGCCATGAATCCCTTTGGATCTGCTCACACTATTTTGTGCTCATCAGCTCATTTCCCTAATGGTCAGGGTCTTGCGAACATCCTGCTGGAAGCTACTTGGTATCAGAGTATTAATCTTTTACAGAAGGCACTACACTAACTCCGAACTGAAACCCAAGGGACTGGTCCAAAACTCACTGATATATTACAGTTAATAAGGCCTATAAGTAAGAACCAGAAAACGAGGCAGACGAGGTAGAAGAGAGAGCTTAAGATACTGACATGGGGCACAAAATGAGGAGGAAAAGAAAAGCAAACAGGAGAAGATGTCTGTGTAGATACTTCATTAAAGCAAATCCTATAACAACGTGTTTAGCAGCAAAATCAAAGCCAGCTCATGCATTAAAATTCTAGCTAACCTGCAAAAGAAAACAATCTCTGTTAGATTGTTTCATGTGCCCAGTCCCTCTTCTCTAGTTTTGTCATCTGCCTGCAGAACAGCGTAATAAACTGTTTCTAGTGACAATGTCAAATGACCCTCTGTCATGGCATGGCATGTCAATCACTGCTTTTTCCTGCAATTTCTTTACAGGTATTTCTGTAACGGTGAAAGGAAGATTGCTGTTCCTGCGCACAAACTGAGATCCTACACAAAAATTCTCTCCCTCAGCAGACATGCGGAAAGCCAACTGTCCTGTTTAACTCCTCAAATCTCCCCTTGCAAACTGCAAATGCTCCTCTGAAGCCCGGCACCCCACTCCTTCTCCTACCTCCCTACATTACATAGTTTGCAAAGGCTCACAACCACCTCCGTATTTCATACTTAGTTTGCTCTGAAATGAGCAAGTACTCTCCTCCACCTCTGATTTTCTATCTATGAGATAAAGGGAGGAGATTCGTGTGTTTTATTATGCTGTCTGTACTACGTCTGTAGTGAGATACCAGAACGATACTTCCCAGTTAACCCTTTTTAATTCTTCCAATGTCAGAAAATGCAGTACTCAAACTATTACATTTAATTTCCCTTTGTATATAGTTGCTATTTGTTTAATTGTATTTATACTTCTCTTATTTCCTGAAAACAAGAAGCTCCTTTTAAAAAAACCCTACCTGTAACTAAGGCAAATAACACATTTTATTAAATTTATTGTGGTTTACAATATGCTTCATTATTCTATCTCCAGGGCATCTTTCAGGCATGCTACCCAGTTCCTCACATGGTGTAAATAGCACCATTGAAACTGATTTACCACTAGAAGAGCATCTTGCCAAAAAATTGACCTATAAAATATTTCCAGAGTAAGATGTTTATTAGTATGCCAATGACAGCAGGAATAATTACTAAAATTCCTCCTGGAAATCACTCCATGTAGTGGTGAATACTACACTCCACCTCACCAATTTATTCTCCAGAAGTGCTGGGAATTTTCTACTGATAGAAAATGCTGACTGGATTAAAAAGATGCTTTTCATAGAAATGAATTGATTTCATCAACATTTTTAATGGGAAATTACTAACATTTCATTTTAATATTATAGTTTCTATTTTATATTATAGAGGACAGCGTTCTGGAAACAAAGGCAAAACAGAACACATTGATCTTGCTTTAACAGATTTTTTTTGAAACAGTCAAAAGTATACTATTTGGCATTCAGCAAAAACTACACAATATTGGTTTATAATTTCTCTGAGGAAGGATATTCAAATACTTTTAAGAAAAACTGCTAGATTTGAGCCAGTTACTAAAGTCTGAAAGAAAAATATTTATATATTTTTCCTTCAATGCTTTCAACATGAAATTCATCCTCTTGAAAGAATTTCTATAATCCCAGTGTAAAGTTTTTTTTAAAATTAATTTTTAGTTTTTAATCACAAATAAAAAAAACACACCACAAAAAACACCCAGCACTGAGAACATGCTCTCCCCTGTTCTGCTCTGTTGCTGACCAGGGCTAGTGCTGTGTAATTCCAGTGCTGGCTGTGGTCCCTCAAGTCCGGTCTCAGTCTCATGTCCAATAATCAGGTATTAGCTTCAACTCTGTGAAATAACGTTTAACATCCATTCCACAGGTTTTGTTAACACCTCTTCTTTGAGCCAGGTATACACCTGGGAGCATCATTATGCGACATGAGTAGCATTGCTTTCAGGAGTCTTGCAAGGCTAGAAGGGAAAGAGTCAAACCCCAAATCTATTGCCACAGAAAATCAAAGGCTGGAAGTCTAAATGGAAATGAGAGTTATTAAAAACAGTGATGGCAGCACCGTATGCCCTCAATTCCATAAGAAAGCATGCAAGTCTGCTGGACAAGAGCATTTGCAGCCTCAAACGAAACAAGTCAGTCCTGGAAAAGGCCAGACACAGACGCCAGCCAACGCCAACTCCAGCCCAGGGAAATGAAAATGAGTAACAAACCTCCCGTGTGCTGAGGGTATAAATACAACACACACGGCTCCTTTAAGCGCATTTTTCTGCTCCGAGATGCAAAACTCCACTCAAAGTGCTATCTGTAAACTTTTGGAGGGTATTACATAAAAAAGAGCACTGCCACTGAATGGAACAGGCTTAAAAACTTCACATCATTCCTCCGATACTGAGAAGCTGCTATGTTATCAGATAACATAGGAAGCTGTTCAGATTGGACTAGAGATTCCCTCTGCTCACAGTGAAACTGAATTACCTAAATGCTTTTCCTATATGAATTGCGTTATGCCAAGACATTACTATACCCAGATTATTACACAGCTGACCCTGAAGCAGAAAACAAACGGAACGTGTGATAACACTGTGTAAGAACAAACAAGAAACAAAACTCACATCTGCTACAAATACTGCCCAGGCACAGCCTGAATGTGATCCAAGTTCCACTAGCAGAAAACTGCCTTACCTCCATTAAAGTCAATAAAGTCACACCAGCACAAAATCAATAGCGTTACATTTGACTTATATTGGCGTTAACTCCATTGATTTTAATGGAGTTGGAGTTACACCAATTTTATGCTGGTGTATCTGCATTAGTGTCAGTGAAGTTATGCCGGCGTGACTGATGTAAAAGAACACCAGACCAACCAACCCCTATATGTCTAAAATTCAATGTCATTAACTCTAAAGCAACAAGAAAATGCAAATCTGTACATTACCAAAGCAGCGTCTTTGGAATTTACTTTTGCAAAGAAGAACAGCTCTTATGCAATCCTCTCAACACCAAAGAAACAGTGAAGACTAAGAAGGGAAAAAGGACAAAGTACACAGTTGGGATCACAGTATTCTGTAATTAGAGCTGTTAAATGATTACTAAAGCGCAGTGGTGCAATCATCACACTAAAGGAGAGGGAGAGGTATGCAGTCAGGAGCATCACCAGGGAGAAGGTAAAAGCAATGTCAGAGACACCACATTTTATATTTAAATGCAAATTCCTCACAATCAGAATCTGTGCCTTCTAATTGGAAGAAAAGGTTATGGAATTAAATGTCTCACATCCTGGACAGCTCAGCATGTTTTTAAGTGGCACAGTAAGTTGAAGGCAACTTACTCATCTCCTGTCCTTTACAGAAATATCTTAATTCAGCTCTTTTTTTTTTTTTTAATTTCAAGATTACTTTCTTAATATTGCAAGTGAGACTGAATTGGGACTCACCCTCTCATTCATTTTAAATAAAATACAGCGCAATACCTACACAAGATCCAACTTAAGCTATACTTTGAAATCTGAAGTAGAGCTTGAAGTGATGCTTTATACTGGCCTTCTTAACGGACATGAATTTTGCACCAACTTTTTCAGGTCCCTTTGAGATTTGCTCAGTCACATGAGTTAACCTATACATTGTGCCCTTCAATTTTCTGAATGCTTCCTGACATTACGGCAAAGCAAAGCAAACTTTCCTAATGTCAACAACAACAAAAAAACCCCCATGCCAGGATCTTTATTCATGGCTATTTTTCAACATTCAGCCCTTGTTCCCTGACAGTTAAGTATTAGGAAAACTAATCAGAGGACTTCACCTCGCTGTAAACGGACCTTTGATTTATTACACCAAACCCAACCACCAGACTTCTACCAAAGTTCATTGAATAGCAGAGCAAAGGGGAAAAAGCAAAAAGCTTTCTGGGACTGTAAGTATGGATTATTTTTACACTGTTTTTCCACAACCGACAAATATCAATATTTTAAATGGTCTAGTAAATGAGTTTTAGCTGCAGCAGTACTTTGGACAATTCCATTTAAATACTCCAGTCTTCATACCAGCAACGCCACTCATGAAGGTAATTCCACACGACTGCGAAGACGAACAGCAGGCTGACTTCTGAACGATACCAAACAGAAGTATTTGAGAACAGCTGCTAGATTTTACTGGAGAAATTTCAAACCATAAATAATTTTTTGAATTCACTTATCTGTTCTCATCTCATTTGTGAATGCAGTGCCTCGTATCTGATTATGTTATACGCTGCTCCACAAATGCCTCTGCTTTCTATCGGTAAGAATGGTAACCACTTTAAAAGGGTGGAAGCACCTCCCATAAGAGGTCAGACTCTACGCATTTTCTGTTCATGGCTAAGATTCATCAGTGTTTCTAAATAATAAAAGACAGCACTCCTCCCACAGCTGGAAAATATACTATGGGGGAAAAAAACCCCACCCAACAATTTAAGCCTTGAAACTGCATGGGCCAGGTGGTGTTTTCTGTGTCATAATTCCATACAGAGAAACATCCATACAGGGAAACACACTGGTCTCCACTCTGCTACAAGTATGCAACTGGAGAGGTCTACACAAATGACCACATCATACACTTACAGAATCAGAGCCTAAGTGATCAGGTTAGGGACTCTGTAAAAGGAATTACTTAAAAGAAAAAGAAAAATCAAGCCACTGCCAGGCTAAAATGTCAGGGGAAAAAGAAAAAATGCTCTTGATTATTCAGATGGAGAACTCTTAAGCAGTTAAACGAGTGTACGGACCTGCCACAAGACCATGCTTATTTTCTAAACGTTTTTAAAAATCACCCAAGTAGCATGCAGTGAGGAACCATTCACCTTCTACCGTCATGCTACAGTTTATTCTCTCTTGGAAGCAATTACAGGACAAATGCCAAGCTACAGAAGGTATTTTTCCAGCAGCAGCATCTGGCTTCTTGGCAGACTCCTCAGGCAATTTTATTGGAAGCTTTAGAGATGCTATTGGGTCAGTCCTAGTTATATTGCTCATGAGCCGTCTGGCAGTTTCTTCTTCCTAGATGTCATAATCCCTCTGATTTACCTTGAAGGAATTAGCACACTTTTATCCATTTCAAAAACAGTTGACCTGCAAGGCATTTAGGGGCTATCTACAGAGACATAGTAAAAGTCACTGGTCTAAATCTGTGTACCTTCAAGCCAGCAGCATTTCGGCATCCATTGCCTAATGCACCATCAAGAAAACAAGTCATGCAAAAACTGTGTGTGTGTGTGTGACTTACTGGTAAATTGAATGCATTCCTTATGATTCAAGGAAAAAACATAAGATGCATGAAAAATTAATTAGTTAAAAAAAAAGATAAGCTGGGGCAACAGCAAATCTGTGCCTTTATTTAATATGAACTGCTCTCATATAGCGAAGACAGTACTGTGCTGTATCGTGTAGTAAGGGACAGTGCACATCAAGTCAAGGAATGCTTCTGGCAGACAGCAAGCATAAATTGGAATACAAGGGGATCTGCTAAGTCAACGGAAGGAAAACAATTTCTGAGAATCTGCTTCTTGCAACTCCTCTGTTAAACGCAGTGCCTCTGAGGATAGAAGGGGCATGTGGAAGTAAAGACAGCTATGTCCTTTGCTCTCTCTACTGCCTGTCCCTTCCCCCTCTCCAACCCCAGCAGCTAAGATCTGTATTATTCTGCAGCTGTGATCATGATTAATCCTCATCCAGAAGGATGAAAGACAGGATGCTGTTTTTACCCTCCCTCTTTGCATACCAACAAAATCAAGTCCACAACGAAAAGGCTTTATGTCAGTTTAGAGCAGTTCTCTAGAATTAATAGAGAAAGCAGACAGAATGCTATAGAAAGCACATTTGTAGTCTGTAACACAGGTGGGATCCTCCTTTTTTAGAAGACTTCCGTGCAATTACTTACAAGAAATACACTCCTTAATTAAAAAAAAAAAAAAGAAAAAAAGCAGATGTGTTCATTATTGCTGTTTTATCTTTTTTTAATCCCACAAAGATATGCCTGGATGTCTTCTTGGGTTTGGTTTTTTTTGGGGGGGTTTTTTTGTTTGTTGGTTTTTTTTGGGTTTTTTTTGTTTGGTTTTTGTTGTTGTTGTTTTTTTCCCCCCCCACCTCTTTCAAGAGTTTTCAGAGAGGTTAGAGTAAGAAACTCCCATAAAATACTGTAGCAGGTTATTTTCTAGAAAAAAAAGTCCTAATGCCCAAAGGTAAATATTACAGGTACAAGAAATGTACTCTATAATTTAATAAAGGGATATGGATCTTGGATTTTCAGTAACAGGAATACACTGAGCAACATAAGAGAAGATTGACAGCACTAAGAAAGATGCACATATCCAGGTCAAACAAAAAGCCAAACGGAGCTCTGTCATCAGCAGAGCACAAGTAAATCCAACCAGACACAGAATTCAAACTTAGCTAATGTGAATTGACTAATATAATTCCATTTTATGCAGGACAAAACATATTCTGATTACAGTCCAGTGGCACTCGCAAATTCTATATTTAGGTATCATTAGGGCCAGGTGAACCATTAACTAATCTGAATTTTATCCGTATCAAGATTTGTACTGTCCACGAATTAACTTCTCAGATTTAAAATATGTCTTCACTCTCATTACTTCATACATCTTTTGGATATCCCCGTTCATTAATTAAAATTTCTGAATCACAGTACGCATCGACAATGCAGCCTGGGTTTTAAAATGCTGTGCAACAGCACACACTGAAAAATCAATTATTTAGGCTCCAGTACCTGAACAGAAGTTACTGGCACACTAGAAACCAAGTCATATTTTAGAGGAGACGTAGCACAGATTTCCTTGTTTACAAGCTTGTTTCTGCAAAGTACTAAGCAATCTCAATGATCAGGTGAACATTTGAATACACGCTGAAGACTAAACTTCCAGTGATGCCCTAGACTTCACCGACTACGCAAATGAGATGAAAGTTGCACACACAGGCAAACAGAAGGCTTCCTGGATGCACCAAAGATCTAAAATATTTTTATCACTTCTCTTTGATTATACAGTCTCAACAGGGCCTGTAAGTTCAAAGAGCAATCAGGAATAACCATCAAATGAGTGTACTTCAGCACAGCAAAGAAAATCAATTAAAAATATAAGTAAAATGTTGATCTAACTTGTACACTGCTCTCCTAAAACACCTGGTACACTTAAAAATATAACCTAATCTGGAATAAAGACTCTGCTATAATGAAAAACAGTTGTTTAGCCAGCCAAATTTAAAGCTAAAAGGTAAAGTATACCTAATCCAATTAAAATGAGAGGGAATTTAGGAAAGCAGAATTTAATTACTTCACTTGGAAGTCAACCAGGACCATTGGGGTTAAGCACCCATGCCCCTGTGAAAGGGCCATGGGAACTCAAACTACTATGAGTGGTCAGGCCCTCAGCTCCATTTCTCCTCTGAGCAGGGCACCCTTGGAAGCCACGTGCCCTCCAGCTAAGCTCAGAGAGGAACGCCAGCTCCCGAATTACAGCGTTTCCAGCAGCTCCTTGGGAGCTTGCTCATAGAATCACAGAATCATCAAGGTTGGAAAAGACCTTGAAGGTCATCCAGTCCAACCATTAACCTAATACTGACCGTTCCCAACTCCACCAGATCCCTAAGGACTGTTCAACCCCTCCAGGGATGGGGACTCCACCACTGCCCTGGGCAGCCCATTCCAACGCCCAACAACCCCTTCTGCAAAGAAACACTTCCTAAGAGCCAGTCTGACCCTGCCCTGGCGCAGCTTGAGGCCGTTCCCTCTTGTCCTGTCACTTGTTCCTTGGGTCAAGAGACTCATCCCCCTCTCTGCACCCTCCTTTCAGGGAGTTGTAGAGGGCGATGAGGTCTCCCCTCAGCCTCCTCTTCTCCAGACTAAACCCCCCCAGTTCCCTCAGCCACTCCCCATCAGACCTGTGCTCCAGACCCTGCACCAGCTCCGTTGCCTTTCTCTGGACACGCTCGAGTCATTCAATGATGCCCAGCACTAGGCAGGTCTGGCCTTGCCCAGCCTGTGAAATCAAACGGCCCCTTAGTACAACATGGTGAGCCTGTAGATGATACATGTATGATGTCCTGCATATGTCCAAATAAAGCCATTCAGATGATTACGTGTTCAATGAAGTAATTGCCTATGTGTCACTCCAACATTTTGGTTTGTTCCATTTGTTTCAGTTCCACAGACTGAATAGTAGGCAGCAATAATACTAGTTTTGGAAGAAGTGTGATGTTTGTGTTACCCGCTCAAGTTAATTAATGAAAATAATGACAGAATTACAAAAATCAGAGATGATTAAGAGCTTGAAGACCATCCCACCCATTTCTCTGCCAAGGAGGATTTGTTCTTAACAGCATATTCTTCTGTTCTGCATCAAACCCTTTTAAATCACACCCTCAGTAAGAGCCACATCTCCTTCCTTCCAAGGCATTCATACATTCAGACTGATTCAGAGGAAGAAGCTAAACCTGAGAAGAGAGGTCCCGCCAGCTTCCTATCATTATTCTGAGTTAACTGCTAGAAGATTATCTTGAGCAATTACTCTCATCCCTTACTGCACACACGTTCCAAATACCTGTAATCCTCACATAGTTCAACTCTATCAGTGTTAAACCAATCTATCCCCTTCAGGTAAGATCTAATGGTAAAATCACATACCACTGGGTTTATAACCCAGACTATTACAGACTCCATTATTAAATATTGCTTATTATTTTGTACTTACAAAGTCAGGGAAATGTGATTTTATTGCTTGCAAATCATTCTTACATTAGTCTTACGCTGTTATAACTTCACTCTGCTTTTCCAGATAAGCTTTTTGCTTTCTGCATATTTAAATAGTAACTCTAATTATCCCTACTTGATTGCCCTCCTCTTGCAAAGCCTTTCCACAGTATCATCTGCGGTGAATTCTTCATCCTGCTTAATTTTTTTTAAAGGACCAAGATACATCATATTCTTTAATTTTAATAAGAGCATAGAGGTGTTTCTTTTTTTAAAAAAAATAAGCATACTGGGTTTCTTCCATCTTCAGATATATTTTTTCCAAAAACACAGCGAGACGGGCAGATTACTGACTATTACACTGGTAATAGCAACAGTACAGAACAGTGCCTAGCAATAAAGTCAATTAAAAAAAAATAACAATACTGTTGACATGGTATCAGATCAGGAAAGGAAAGTTCAGATCATTGTCTAAAAATATTGGTTCTTTTGCAAACTATGCTTATAAGAGTTTTCTGGATTTATTTCCAACCACAGTCACAGACAATACTTCTAATTCATACATACACAGAAGCTACATGTGGCTACGCAGTAGCTACAATTAATGATATTTAATGTATTAACTCAGGTAATCCATTCAAAGAAATGCACATTACAGTAGCCCAAAATATGGCAATAAAATCTGAGTCAAAACTAATATTTCTTACAAGAATTTTATTAGACTTTTTGGTCATTTTTGTAGAGATTTTGCTATTTTGGTTACTGACGACATATTTTGGTTTAATTATCATTCTGTTTGGTAACATCATGCGTTGTTAAAGTTGCCTGATGTTTCCCATTATGAATTCCCCTTTTACTCCCTTATAACTTTACCAAACCAAAGTGTATCTAGTGGAGCTGATGTCTTGCATGCCACATAGCAAAAGCAACGATACATACAGTTCAATCTCCAAGACCTCGTCCTGCTGCCCCGAGGCATGAGATCATCCCTTCTTCCTCCTACCTTGCTCGCTAAGCAATGGAGGTTTCCTACAGACAGCGATTGCCTTTATCATGCAACCCTGATTTTGACCCTCCAGCACAGATCTATTCTTTTGTACTAAGACTTTATGCGGACGTTACTATGCAACTGCACACACAACTCTGCATTTGGTTATCTTCCATCTGGACAATGTTAAATTTAGTATTTCTTTACTGATGTGCTTGGCTCTTTAGCGGTAATTTACATTTTTATGTATGTGTGTAACAACATACAAAAAAAAAGAGGCAACACAGGTGTACCATAACCATATTGCAGTGTCTTCTTGAATTCAGCTTGCTAGCTGCATTCTTTCAGCACCTACTCCTGCAAAAGTTACTTTAGCAATATGTGATAAGAGTCTGGCAGAAATTACTATTTCTCAAACAAGACTTTGCAGAGAAGGATAGGAAAGAAAAAGAGGAGGTCTGGTTGTAACTGTGACTTTCAGGTCTGTTTGTGTAAGTGCAGTATCAAAAAGTGCTTGGAAAGACACAGTCTTGAGCCCCTGAATGCTCACAGAGGGCTTCTATTGTTATAAGCAATGCACTATTTCACTAAATAAAACAAACCAACCAACCAGCCACACAAAAACACAGTAGTCCATCTTTGAGCCAAAGACATTCCTTAGGAAATATGACATTCAGCCAAGAAAAAAAGCTTCTCTCTCATCTTCTCTGTTCCACTCCACAAGTTACAGACCACTGAAGACTGGTGGTACTTTATCTACCACCACCTCAAAAGCACAACAAAGTACCAGGGTCACTCCTGAACCAGCTGGTTTCACGTACAGCGCTGACAAGAAAGCAGAACAGCAGGGTACTAGTTCTACAAGCTCTGGCAAGTCAATCAACAGGACTGACCTGACCAAACTGATCAGCTGAGAATAAAATTCCACTGCCGTGCACATTCAGCGCCAGGATGCCTTGAGAAGCAGCCTGGTTGAAGAAGGTAAGATTGTTTGCCAGTTTAGTTTCCCGTAAGGAGGCTAGCTCAAAATCTTGTAACTGCCCAGGATGATGATAGAGGGGTCATGAGGGCAAGTTCAGAACACCTGCAATACAGCCTCTGGTTCAAGCAGACGAGAAAGGATATCTGTCTATGTTCTGGACGGGGTTTTATTTTCCTTTTATTTTCTCCAGATTGATGACTTTGAAAGGAACACATGCCTTAAGACCCACAGTAGAGATGTCCTGTTGTGATTTATGCTTTACTCTGCTATAATGCTACAGCTCTGATAAGAGCAGAAGCAAGTGTATTGATTCTGCCGGCTGGGTCCACCCGCAGGGACCAAACCTGCACTGGAGTCAGCACCACGAGGCCAGAGACGGCTCCTCATCAGGGCTGAACGGCTCGGAAACATTGCAAGGACAAGAACTGAGAGAGATCCACAGTGACCTTCACAAAGATCTTCACAAAGTTGGCTGCAATTTTAGAGACAGTTATATGGGTAACAAATGTATTAACAGTTGAACACCTTCTCAAAGCAAATACTTCATATTAATAAAAGACTTTGAATTATTTTTTTTCAGTAAGACTCAGCATTCTTATCAGCACTGAAGTGTAACTGAAGAACAGTTGACGTCACCAGATCACAAGCAAAAACAGGTGAGGACGCCTAGCCTTTTAGCAGCAGAGTAACCCCCTGTCAGTCTATCCAAGACCAAAACACAAGGATATTCAGAATATTATTGAAAGAATAACTCTGTTTGAAGCTCAGCAAGTAATGCCCAGATTTTTTAATGTTAAGTAATTTGATTCTATTTTTATCCATTAAAGAACATTTGGATTAACAGATTGAAAAAGTTCATTCATGGCTTTCTATCTATATGACTGTTACAAACCCTTCCCCCCCGCTGCCCATATAACTAACCAAATCAAGGCAGAAATTACATTTACATGGTCTTGAAAATATTTTAAAATCATCAACATGTGTGATTTAATCTTATTTTACTTATGAGTCCAAAGTTGCATCTTCAATGCCATTTCTATAGAAATTGAGTGCCAAATATTACCAAGTTCCAATTTTACTGTCTGTTTAAAAATATCCTGACAGCATTCAGGCAAATTAAATTTAAAATTAAACTTAAAGCAAAGCCTTTGCATGCCACCATAATATTTCAGGCAACAATTTCAAGAAAGGAAAGGCAGAAAACAGACTGTGCATATACTATAGTTCAAAATAGATTCCTCATGTCAAATGGCATAATTTTTCCTTTTTTTCCATTAAAGAGTTATTTTAAGTCTTCTGCTGAATATATTTACATGCATAATGAAACTTCTTCAGTGGTTCCTTTTGAATTACTATATATGCTTTTAACACTGCATATACTAATAGTGTACACATATATACAAATCCACACATAAATATATGCAGTCATGCACACAATATTCATGCAAAAAGAATTAATGGAAGTTTTTGACTGGATGCTACCCCCTGTAAATATGTTAAATGTGAACTGTGCTTATGGCTGTGTTCATTAACTAAAAATGTTGCTGCTGTCTGCACTATTTGTGTTGTTCACATAATAATGGATGACATGGAAAATGCTAATTTACAGACTCAGTTCTTTTCAATTTACCGTTAGGGTCTCTCTCCACTAGGAAAATCAGTGGTCACTGACTACAATCCTCATTGAATAACTTGAGCTGAGACCTCACTCAGCACCTGCGGGTATAACTCTGCAGGCAGTCTTCTCCAAGAAAAAGAAGAGGCAAGGGGGGGGGGGGGGGGGGAAAGAAGGAAAAGGAAAAGGAAAAGGAAAAGGAAAAGGAAAAGGAAAAGGAAAAGGAAAAGGAAAAGGAAAAGGAAAAGGAAAAGGAAAAGGAAAAGGAAAAGGAAAAGGAAAAGGAAAAGGAAAAGGAAAAGGAAAAGGAAAAGGAAAAGGAAAAGGAAAAGAAAAAGAAAAAGAAAAAGAAAAAGAAAAAGAAAAAGAAAAAGAAAAAGAAAAAGAAAAAGAAAAAGAAAAAGAAAAAGGTTTTGAATTTTCTTACATGTTGTCATGGAAAAATGGTACCCCAAAAGCCACAGTCTACTGTGATTCACAAATGTCCCATCTTCCAAGAGAAGAGGCATTATATTTAGAGTAGCAGTTAATGTTATTGCAGATAACTCTTCTCATAACTTCAGCTGCTCATCACCTTTTTCTTCTTCAGTCCTTTTCCTAAAATCCCTAGCTCTAAAGCATCTGCAGTCTGAGAGATCTGCTTACATCCAGTATGAGAGCTACTCTGAACTACCACAACAAGCACTGAACTTCACTTTAAGTTTGGACCTCATGTCCCCATTATAGGCTGAAGCAGCACTTGATAAACAGACATAATTAAGAGACCAACTTCAAAACCACATTATTTCTCCCAACTAAAACAGTAGCACCAGTACAGTCATCATTTCCTAAAACATTCCAGGACTTCACTCTACCATAGCTGTACCAGCTGCCTTTTCTTTAAATAGCTATGACGCCCAACTACTTCAGAGATCATAAATGGTAATTTATTGCTATCACAATGTATTATACCTACAAATACATTATTTATGTCTACAATTTCTGAGCATGTTCACCAGTTGTTTTGTTTCCCTTTCATGGATGCAGCACTGTGCTGTACCTAACTCTCCGCAGGGCCTCACCACCTCCCTGCCAACAGGGCTCCTCACCCCTTGGTCTACAAACTATTTTGGTTTCAAAGATCTATTCTATACAGGGTAAGATTTCAGTAGCAACTTAATGCCTTTAAACTCTTTTCAGTAACCTCCGTGTTAGTTTATCAGAGCAGTCATTAAGCCTGGGCACTTTGAGGCTGACGGGTATATCTAAGATAGCCCACTTCGAGCTAATTGCGTTCAATTTAACATTCTCCAAGCACTAGCAGTCCTCATTCAAGCCAAGTGTGAAAGTTTTTAAATTAGCTTTCACAGTTTGATTCACAGACAGCAAATGCAAAATGGCACAGGATTAATTTTTTCCCCAACAACACAGTGCAACAAAATAGCCCAAAGGCTATTTTAGTTCATTTGCTTTAACTATTAGGGAAGATTCACAGCACAGAGAGTGCTCCAACAGAGACAAAAGCTCCAGAGGACTTTCAAAGCTTAGTATTGCCCCCATTAATTAAAGTACCATACGTTTGCACAGACCTTCCACTTTGTCACTAGATGTTAAAATGGAAGTCTAGACCATTTAAGACAAGCCACACTGATTACTGCTTAAAAGAGGAACATATCAATACATTTTTCTCATTTTTATTACGGATGACATTTTTAATATTTAATGAAGTCTGGTATTGGACTGTAAAATGGGCTATATAGAAATCCACATTTTCTTTGGGCAAGTACAAATCTTGACTTCACATGTAAGCTGACAATGTCTCTTTTGATTGGTCTGCCTTCATTTGCCAAGATACAAGTTAAAAAGCTAGAATATTGAATTACTTATTGCAAAAATGATTCGGCAACTCCCACCAACCAATGGCAGAGCAGGATGGAAATTTAGCTTTCTTGGCACTTGTCATTTTCCCAGCAATTACCAGTAGGCACAGACACTGAGTTTACATGGTCAACTTTCTGGACATGCAAAGTCTCTTCAACAAAACTTTCAAGTACTAAACTTACTTTGAGCAAGTACAGAGGGTATGTATCAACTGTTCCATTGACAAATAGAGAAGTTCAACACATAAAAACCTGATGAAATACACTTAAGTCTCCAGAGGAAAAATATTTCTTGACTTTAAGAGGCAAACTAAAATCTCTAGTAAGAATTTAGTTCATCTTGTCAAAGTACATACCAGAATATTAGAAAAATCCCCATTCTTACTATGTGGTTCATGCATACTAAGCTGCACAGCTGCAGCCTTAAGTATCAGAATAAGTAATACAGTGAGATCAGTCAGCTAACTTCAGTAGGAGTCTTTCCATTATCTTCACAAGTTTTTACCTAAGGTCCAAAACCCATAACCACTCTTTAATTCAAATTATTTTTACTACTCTAATAACTAATAATTCTAATCTGATCTAATAATCTAATAGCTGTATCAATAGTGGTAACTCACATCACAGACGGGAACTATCTTAAGGTATAAAAAGTATTCAAAGTGAAATTTAAAAAAAAAAAAATTTTGCATGCATGCAGCTTCATACTTCAGATTCCAGAGTTGATACAGCCTAGGACATGCAGGTCACATCTCACAAACTGTAAAATCAAAGCCCCATCCGTAAATGTCAAAACGTTAGTCACTGAGGTAGATCTAATTTAGGTACTTCTTGATAGGATTCAGAATACTAATCTCAAATATCAACTTAGTTTCACAAGTATTTTCTATTTTGTGTTAAGAAGTTACATACTTACATTACAGTGATCATAAATATCACCTTATTTTGTAAATCAGAACCCTCTTTCACAGTAGATTTGCAAGCAAAGGACATGAGGAATTCTGTATTTGTTAAAATTTTAAACCAGAATCCACATTGTCTATCTAGTGAAACATATTTACAGGATATTCTAAAAATATCTTGCAACCTTTTCTTCAAGCCAATTCCAGTATTACACAAAACTCCAGACAACTCAGTGATACACAACACAAACGCATTGTTGCCTGTCAGAAGGCAGTCATGGGCAAGAGGATAACCTTCACACACAGCATCACTATGAGACTACACACAAGATCCATGAACTAGCTTATGAGTTTTCATTTAAAATCTCCAGTTGCAGTAAGAATCAGCCTCACATAGGCCTTGGTAACAGGAATGCTGCTTGTGTGACTGTAACTACGTCAGACCCTGACCTAGCGAGGCCAGGGCTACGAGCAGTGAGCACCAACAGTGGTGGGCAGGCTTCCACAGCCTCCCAGAAACCTGAGCTGCTGCAGCTGGCACACGAGCAGTACTCCTGCTGGCTAAACTTAACTTTGGTACAGCTACAAAGGCCAGAATCGCAGCTCTACATGGTAATAAAGAGCAATTTGGATATGTGTTTATATTCATTTCATGAAATCTTTTCGATGATGCTTACATAATAGAATACTGAGATGAAATTTCATTGATTTAAATATACCAGAAAATCTAAGTTAACACATAGGAAATAAAGAACTGAGAAAAGAGATTATTTAAAAAAACACCAAACAACCTAATTTGCTAATGCCTTTAGACCATTAGATCTTGTGTGTAACTGCAGACGATATAAATCCTTAAGGCAAACAATCATAAAGATTTACACCCTTAAATATAATCCAGCCCACCACGCATGGCACTTCTCCTTCGGTGGTAAGTACAACTCAGATGTTCTCTGAATCAACTTCCAAATCTTAGAAAGCTTTATCAGCTCAGATGGTAAACAACTACAGGTTATTTGAGAGCTTAAATTGTCAGAAACTGCAAAAGAGATATAATCCAATTGTTACTGAAAGTAACGAATGCACTTTTCTGGTCACTTCGTGTCAGGTGCTAACAGACATCAGAATCACTAACCAACACATTCACGTGAGATATCCTATGTTTGTGAATATTTACACTTAAGAAACTTTGAATTCTATCCAAATGTAAATGCCACAGTATAACTGATCATGATCATGAAAGTCTTCCAGAGTATTCTCAGTTCTAAAACAAACTAAGATTGTGAAAAATTCAGGTTAAAGTGAATCATCAGTGAACTGGCAATTCCAGAGTAGGGACAAAGCATTCAACAGGAATGGAAAATGGCCCCAGTATAAACAAGCCTACATAGGAGGACTGTGTAACACTTTGCAAATAGTAAGTGGTAAATGTATAGGCTATCCAGCTGTTAAATGATGTACGGAACATAGTCTAACATGTTTTACAGACCAGGATTCTGACACTCCAAGATCATGTAAATGACAGAAGCAGCATGGCTAAATTTCTTGTGGTTATTTGAAAGTCTCAGTGAATACATTTCAACTTTTGGAAATCCATATGTATTTTAATTCTGAGAACTAATTAATGCTGATCTCTAATGAACACATGAAAATACCTATGTGCTGATGAAAGATACTCTCCCTAAAAATATTGGTTCCATCTGAAAAGTGACATGCACTCTAGACAAGCACAAAACACAGGCATTCCCCTTCTATGGTTACTGATAAAACACTTTTTTTTCTTCTCCAGCACAGATATTGGCATTAGTTGGAGGTAAAGAACATGCAGTTTCAGCATGATCTTGGTTATTCTTTGGGGATAAAAACGATTCCTGATATTAAGGACTGAGGACCAAAGCAACTTGCTTGCATCTGAAAACCATCCTGAAGCGCACTAAAGGCAACGGTACACTTGCATATACATTTCATCCTTTTTTGTATTTTTTTTCTTCTATTATACTAATTTTATTTTATATTTGTATCCTTAAACTCTTCAGATAGGCCTTGGTTTTTCCTTTTCTCTGTGCACAGTAAGATAGGGACCTGAAAGGGACCAGCAGGGACCCTGTTTGTGGTGTCCATCTCTGCAGACAAAAACATAATATAAATGGACAAGTGCATTCAGATCTATCTTCAGACAGTAATCCCAGCTCAAAATTATTTCTGACCAAAATGGCTTTTAGAATTTTTCCCTTCTACTAACTATCAAGTGAACTTAAATTATAATCTATAGACAAAAGACTGCCTTTGAGCTACACATCCACTGTCCCAAGGGTGCCAGGGAAAATTCTAGGACCACCAAGTGTGTTTCTTTAACAGAGATGAGGGAGCACTGCTGAAGATGAGAAAGATAAGATATGAGAAAATGCTGCAGGCCCAATGGCCTCAGAGTGCCTGAAATTAACTGCTGGCAGACAATTGTTGGGGTTTCCCACATAACTTCTTACCAACATAAAACATTCCCATGTAAAAGTTTACAGTGTTAATAACCCTTTAAATGCATTTTGGCTATTTCAAAATAACATGACACTGATACTTCAGATTTATTTTTTTCCTGTTGAACTCCTGTTCTGAAGCCTTTCCCCCCCTTTTCCAACTTGAAAGCTCACTTTTGGCCTCACTAAGACAAAGCTAGGTCTCTGTCCAAACACACTGTAAAAGCCCATTCCTTTCTTTCTACATGCTTCTGCCATCCCATTTCCTTCCTAACATTCCCTCTCAAGGAGTTTCTCGTATTTTTAACAGAAGTGTCTTCTCAGCTGCTAAATAAGAGACTCAACAAACAACAGTGTGACATGTGTAGGAGACGAGTAAGTCTTGCCCTTTCGACAGCAATGAGCTGCTCATGGAAATGCAGCCTCAGCTGTTAAAAAGACACCCCGTATAAAGAAACATTGAGCATAACGAGGTCCCACCAAGCGTGAACCACTAGTAGTAGTTTTCATTTAATTAGATGCATAAATATATATTTCAGTGCCTAGTTTTGAAAGAAACATCTGGAACATCAGTTCAGTGCATATACATGCACATTTTACAGATCTGACTAAAAGAGCACGCAAACTGACACGAGCAAAAGTTATACCAGTTTTCAAAGCAACAGAGTTTCTTGAAATACAGAAGTAAGGCTAACTGCTAGGGAGTGGCACTTTCACCTTTTTGCATTTGGCTGGAACTGATACTACAAGAGAGACATTAAACACAGCAAAGAAGCCTTGCAGAGGGGAAAACTGCTAAACGCATGCTCAAATAAGTAGCAAAATAATGTCACTGCTTCAATGTATTACTTTATATATTAACTAGATGGTCTATACCGGTGTGTATACATAAGAGCCTGTATCTACTTAACACAGTCTTCAACTGGCTATTTGTAACTCAAAAGCAAGTGTTGGTTACACTAAATGCTGCCAAAGAAAGAGTTAACATGCAAACTGTCACTCAGTTTAATGCAGTTTCTGATCTGTAACAGCATGGAAAAAACAACTTCAGAACAGCTATGCTGGGGCAAAGGAGAAATGCCAATTTACACTCGATCCAGGATCTGTCCCAGTGTACAGTTCCTTCTTTCACTCCATTAAATCATGTTTGCCAGCAACTACATAGTACTAATGGATGCATAAAGCTATTCTGCACCTGTTGATTGCCAAGGCATCTGTGCAAACACAATGAAATGGAAAGAAGTGAAGCAAAGAACCCCACCATTAGAAATAAACCTAAATCGATACAAATAAAAAACTTAAAGCACTTGGCATGTATGGCTGACTTCTTGCTAAGTATAAATGGTATCAAGGCATGTTTTTAGCCCAGGACTACCTAACAGTTTAAATAAATCTGTTTACATCTTACTGAACAATATTCTTTGCATTTAACTGTCCTAATACAAAACAAAGTCAATCTTCAAGTGGGAAATGCTCAAGATGAATGAACATACTAAGTTTCAGAAAAGTTTGTTTTTCTTTTAAGGAACTACAGAGCTACTTCTGTTTTCTCACTAGGTTCAGCGCTGTTTTATTTTGATGGATCGGAAAGAATCACCACTACTGGTAGAAAATCTTCAGCTCTGCTTTGTGTTACTACTATTTCCGAGACAACAAGTACAAAGCAACAGTACAAACCTAAGAAGTGGAATTTCCTCAAGATGTTACACTTGCATGAGTAGCTGTTATTGCCAGCTGCATCAGTCAGAATATCAATTTACTCACTGCACAAATTTTAGAAAGCATGATATAAAAGTGAAGGCAGCCTTATCATTACATGCTTGTTTTCATTTCAGAAAGCTGCTTCCCCTTACCTTCTTTACGTATCTACTAACACTTTTTTTTTATTGCAGTTCATCTTGAAAATTAATCATCATAAATTTAAAAACATTTTCTTGCAAATCTGTCAGGTTTGTAGTGCTATTTCATTTATTACAAGACCACATGACGCATGAGAGCTCTGTATTTGAACATGACATATTTTCACTTTGTTTTGATACCACATTCGAAAATTGTTCCTATCAATCTTTCACTGGAGCCAAAACTTAACTGTCTTGTTCACTGAAACATTAAATGCCAAGTCACACAGATGAATAAAAGCATTTGCGAGATGCAAACACTTGCAAAAGTTTCCTGTCAAAAGGGTCTGTAGAAGAGAATCCACAAAAGTCCATGGTCAGTACCAAAACAAATTATTCCTAATCATTTTGGTCATCAGATCACACTGAAAGTTAAAAGAGTTCATAAACAGCCTGATCTTTAAGTAGAATTTTGGAAGTGTTTGCAGTTCTGATTTCCAAAAAATATTACAACTTCTATGCATCTGCCAGACTCAGCTTATGCATCATTTAAGATCCATGATTTTCTGCACTGTTCATTAGCGAGCAGTAAAAAAACCCAAACAGGCCATATACTTACATTCCCCATAATGCATCATTTTCTCTCTAAACAGTGGCAGCAAACAGGCATATCCAATACTGTATTACTTTCTTCTCTCATTCATGACGATGTCACACACAGGTTCTTTGATTCTGAAAAAGAAGCATTTCCCAGGTTCTAAGGATAGAGGTACCCCAACCAATCCATCATGCTTTGTGTGCTAATGATAGACTCATGCATAAGAGGCACCAGAAGCAGTCAGAGGCAGCAGGCATGAAAAGGAGTGAATCAACTGTCAAGGGTTGTGATCTGAAGGACTGCGAGGCTGTGATTAGAATTTTCAATCAGGACTTCCACAATTCATCATGCTACAAGGGAAGGGGGGACATACTTCTTCATCAGCCCTTTCTTCTATTGGCATAGCAAGTTCTAGGGTATAACAAAAAGGAAATCTTAACATCTTACACTTATACGCAGGTACTCTTCAGGGAGTGGAGAGTAAAAGATTTTCTGGGACTGCATAGCTACTACTTTTTGTCTGCATACTCAAACCCGAAACAAGATTATTTGCAGCACAGTCTTTCAGCTGATGAAAAAGAAAACACAGCTCTTCCTCTCTCTCCTCTTGTAGGAATACTTATAGACAAGAGCAAGAAGTCGCCCTGGAAACTTTTGACTGGTGTCTTTAGGGATATGAAGAGGAACAAAGTCCACCAGGAATCCTTCATAAGAATTTGCTAACACACTCTGTGAAAGTTCAGAAAATAAAAACGCAGAGCTCTTCACAAGGAAGGTATTCACACAACCTGTATGAAATCACCAGGCAGCATATAGTCACATTTTCAAAATGTAAAAAGGACCAGCAAGTTGACCGAGTGCGTAAGTTCAGAGTAATCAAACGCATGGTCTAACTTTGTTTTCCTTATGGCTTTTGTTTCCCTCGGTACTGCCTCTACTGACTCACCAAAGAAAAAACCAATCCCACAACTCAACAGCCTCAAGCAGCACTTGGAGCTGGGCTGGTTTGTAGCTCTGCTACAGCCCCCCCTCTTGAAACCATGAGAAAGTCACAAAAGATCTGCAAATATTTTGCTGCTTCTTTCCTTCCCTTCCTCACCTATGAATGTAGTAACTCTCTGCCTCTGAACACAAATTTTGCAAGAACTCATTCACAAAGGGGATTGCTGCCTCAGAGAGCAAGCCTTCAAAAAAAAGACCAGCCTGGCAATTAGGAACTGGGTACTGGTGACTTGAACGAAGTGCCAGAGGGAACGAGTGGTCTGTCTGGATCAGTGTCACTGCAGAGCCTTTGTCTCAAAATCTAGATCCAAGTGACAGCCCGGGCAGATCAGACATTTATTGAAATATATGAATGAAGCATTATTTTAAAAGGCAATTTTCATGTTAAACTATGAATAATGAACAGTAAAGAGAGTTCTTATTTGCATAATTAATGTTTCAGTTATTGATATTCCTTCAGAGGGTCACTAGCCTTTTTTCTCCAAGTTAATTAATTAATAAAGCAACTCCTTTCATGTAGGTAGTTGTAATCACTTTAATACTCAAAGGCATGTAAAATATCTGGCACTTCTTTTTTAATGTTGCAACCCTAGTGACACAACGATCATTTGCATAAATGTAAACACAGAATGGGTCCGTTTAACTCCTGACTAGAAAGAAATCCTTTGAAACTAACAAGGAAGAAATACATAAATTATGGACAAACATGGCAATACGGGCAAGACCACCTTTTGTCCTTAGATCACAACAATCGCATTTTCCTTAATGCAAATCTCAGCTTCGGGACAATATACTGCTAATGGTGGAAATCCGTCCTCACATTTAGCTGAAGATTGCTCTGAGGAGACAGAATAATTTAGGAAAGAGTAGATGTTTATGGGAAAACAAATAAAAACTGGAAAACCATTAGCAAGCAGAAAGCTTTAAACGTTCAATATTTTACAGGTAATGCAGAACTTTTTCCATTAAGAAATACACAAACAAATCCCACAAACAGAAGCCTGATCCTACAAAAACCTGTTACAGAAAGACTTATTGACTATGGTAAGTCTTACTGAAGTCAGGTGAGATGGTTACTTTGCTGGGTAGCCAGAGCTTACATGCAGCTGCTGCAGAACAGGCACCATGCAAAATTCAACCTGGAAAGGCCTACTGAATGCACTGCTTGAAGAAGATGGGAAAGCTAAGAGGTTATAACAGTTAGAAAACTTTTTTCCCCTCCCTCTTTAGAGACAGTACTGAGTAACCAGGTTCAGTACAATATTATGAACATCTTGGTCCACAAGTTAGTTTAAAAGCTACAGAGCTTGCCTGTGAGCTATTGTCTCACAAGTCAACCACTACAGCTTCTTGTCTGTAAATCTCAGTCTTGCTTCATTCGTAATCCATCCAAAATGCTACTGCAAAAACCATTTTAGTGGCCTCTTTCATCATGTCTCTCCTTGATGTGGGAGAATGAATACCAGGATTACCATTTTTATCACATGTAATATTCTTAAATGAATAATAACTTGTACTCATCCCATTTCTGACCCTCTCTATCTATATCACCACACTTTCCTGCCAAACAAGCACCTTCACAGGAGGGGGAGGTTCCAGACTGCCCTCCTAAAACAGTGCCACACAGCTCTCCAAAGCCTATTCTTTCTTGTTAAAATTTCATCTCGAATATGTCTTTTATGGTGTGATTTAATGAAAAAGAAAGGGATAGAAGATGTCAATATCTGAGTACTGACACCTCTGACTAGCTGATAATCAGAATACCATCATTCTGGTACTTCCTCATCAGAAAACTGCTACTCTACTATCCAGCATTCTAAAACATAATTTGGGTTTCTTTTTTGATTTATACAGTGCCTAGCACCACTGAGGGAAACTGGAGGGAAGGAGCGCCCCAATCCACCTCCACAGTTCTGGGGAGTGGGATGGCAGTACAGATAATAAATGCTATTATTTGTATTATGTACTCATCTACACCATCATATCAGCTGCTAAAACCTTGCAACTATTCCAGACAACATCAAGAATCATTTCAACTTGTTTTCAGACTGTAAATCTCAAATCTGATCTCCAGCCAAGAGATTATAACAAAATGTGAAATAACCTAAATATTGAAAGTCATTTCACAGAAAATGGAAATAAGATACTGTAGGAAAAGCACATTCCAGACTCGCAAATTCTCTCTTTCATGTAATCCTTATCCATAATCCACCAGGGGACTATTTGATCTCTCTCTCAGGAAGCACACCTCACAGTATTTTTAACCGCTGCAGATCTTTTTAGCCAGCGGTTGGTTGGTTGTGTACTCAACTGGTCGTTCTAGCAAATGGTATTCAAAACATGCCGGAGTAAGGAATGCAGCCACTAAGTAGATTATGAATAAAACACTTGGGTATTCTTTTCCTTATTTCTCAGTAATTACTCACGGCCAAGGAGCGTAACAGAGACCTGCTTCCTCAGTGTCTCACTTCTAAAGGACCGATGTGGTGTGGACACAGGTACTACAGGACTCAATAGCAAGTTCTAACTGCTTCTCACAAGACAAGACTCTCCTCGACAGCTTTCTCGCAGGCACTGAGGAGCTAGCTGAAGAGCTGCTATTAGTGTATATTTGTGCCTTTTTGTCAAAATCATACTTAATAAATACAAAGAACATACAATGGACAGATCCAAGACAATATATAAATTAAATTCTAGACTAACAAAGCTCCATTAAATCAACTTTGCAATTTTATCTCCAGGGATAACAATTTGGCTTGCAGTGGTGGGCTAAATAATGGGAGTTTAGCACATTAAGAACAGATCTGTATTCAGACCGAATGGACTGTTAGCTCAGAAAAGACAGGAGGGAAATAAATGCTGAAGCAGCTCAGTTTCCTGCCCACACCACACCTTCTATTCTCCTTCATCTTCTAAAACTATCATGGTCATATATCTATCACCACATCTTTCACATTCCCTGTGAAAGAGATAACATAGGTCTCAAAATCTGTGTCTTAATGGGTGTCATCAAAAGAAATACCAATTTATCTGGATGCAGCACATGTAACATGCATAAAACCAGAGGAGGCCACAAAAATGATCAGGGGGCTGGAGCACTTCCCCTGTGAGGACAGGCTGAGAGAGTTGGGGGTGTTCAGCCTGGAGAAGAGAAGGCTCCAGGGAGACCTTAGAGCGGCCTCCCAGTACTTAAAGGGGCTACAGGAAAGATGGGGAGGGACTGTTTATCAGGGGGTGTAGGGATAGGCCGAGGGGTAACAGTTTTAAACTAAAAGAGGGTGGATCCTAGAGGGTAGAAGGAAGAAATTCTTCCCTGTGAAGGTGGTGAGACACTGGCACAGGTTGCCCAGAGAAGCTGTGGCTGCCCCCTCCCTGGAAGGGTTCAAGGCCAGGTTGGACGGGGCTTTGGGCAACCTGGTCTAGTGGAAGGTGTTCCTGCCCATGGCAGGGGGTCAGAACTAGATGATCTTTAAGGTCTCTTCCAACCCAAACCATTCTGTGACTCTATGAAAACATCCAGAAATCAGTGTCCTGAAAAAGTGGGGGTTCTCCTTTGCCATCCAGCCACTGCGACAGTTAAGGGCTGTTTTTATCATTTCCTACAGCAGGTACCTTCACTTCCCCAAAGTTCATTTAGCAGCAAGCCTGAAAGTTTCTCCCTGACCAAGAGGCAAGTCACCTTTTCTCTCTCTCTGTCGTTGCAGTTTCAGCCATGCAGGTTTCCATGAGACAGTGAAAAATTTCTCTATTGTCAGCACTGAAAGCTTCTCTTGAAGTAGTTCTATTTTTTTGCATATAGCCACATTTTCATCATATTTTAGTTCATACATATTATTGAACCGTTTGAAAATCTCTGGATTTAGGTTAGAAAAAGAACATGAAATGTAGGCTAGGCTATAGTGGGCTTTCTAGGGAATACCCCACTAAAGCAATCTCTTGATAGGTAAGGTATCTTTCTTGCTGTAAAAGCAATGATTGTTGAGCACAGATTTTCAGTGGGCTCTGGAGGTTTAAAAGTCTTAGAAAGACGTAATTTCATTCAAAACTATCTGCTTGCTTCCTCTGGATTTTATATCTGTTTCACTTCAGATGGAATATAGAATTGGGCAAAAGAAGTGATGATACATCGTTAGCAAAAAAACTTTGGCTGAACTTTCTATATCTTATAAATACTATCTAATGCTGTCAGGTTTGCTATAGAATATTTGTTTTGACTATCTAAAAAGGATTTTTTAGCAGCACTTCAAGGTAAGAAAAAAAAAATTATTGTTACTAGATGGACAAAATTCAGCTGGACGGGGGAGAGAAATGTAAAATTACATGATTTCTATTGCATCAAATTGGCCAATAAAAACTTTCATGTATCTGTTCCTATCTCAGGCATACCTACGAATATTTTTAAAGCAGAGATCTAATATTCTGCCAATGATTTTACTCCTATTTTTGCTCTAGTTGAGTTATAATTTGTACTCCAAAAAGGAACCATTTTCACAGATATATATATACCACTTGCCCTATTCCAAAGAGATAGGATTCATTTGTTAGCCAAGTGGCATTCCAGTTTGAACATTCTGCAGTATCAACATCCTGAATACAGTTAAAAACTTCGTTGCTGTATATACTAACTGTTAGACAGACAAAAAAGAATTTCTAACACTCTGTGTTTTAATTCTTCATGTATCTTCTTTTGCAATGAAAACCCTGCAAGCGAAAGGATTCCAGGCTCATCCTTTGTGCCGCCTTTTCAGGACATGCTGAACATCACAAGCTTCACAAAGACTGCGTGCAGCGTGGATGACAAGACACACTCCAATGGTGTTTGTTTTTTTTTTTTTCTCCTTTCTCAACAACTATTTCAACTTGTATGTATGACCTCCACAGTTTAACTGATGACTATTCAGTGCATCAGTTACAAAAAACAGCCATTCTCATTTCCTTTACACTCCTCCTCAAAGAAATAAATCAGTATCTTGACTGATTGAAACACTTAACTGCCAGTCATTTTGCTTTGTCCCTTCGCTGCCTCACACAGCCTGCACGAACTCAAGAGATGCAGAGCAGTGATTAAATTGTAACATGGAGCACTGAGAGCAATAACTGAGTGGTTATAAACAAATAACACAGTTCTTCATAATTCAGTAAAATACATTATTTGATTTTGTGCATGTTTTTGAAAGCCAGTCAAAGTAGCAGTGCATTTTTACTAATGCAATAACATTACTGCTTAATGGTGGAAAGCACAGGAGAACAATATATGGCCTACAAATAAGAGTAAAATGTGCAAGCTTAACAATACAAGTTTATCTTCCTTATGAATTACCTAGGCAGTGCTTTTATTATATGAGATCCATTGTTTTCCGATCTGCAAATTACTTCCTGAATCTATTAACTATAATGGGAGAAATGTATTTTTCAAGTCTTACTCTCTGAAAAAAAAAAACCAACCCACACAATAAATCAGTCTAAGCAGGTAAGTCTAAACTGGCAACAAGGCCAAGGTATTTCAAGTATGCAATCACTGGCTCCCTATAACACTAAAGGATTTTTTTGAGGGTGGGAGCACAGACATGAAAGGATTTAAGTGTAAATTATACAATGATAGTACAATTCTGGAGTATTACCATGCGTGTGAGGGATTATTAAAGATCAGGTAGGATTTTTCTAGCCTTACTTCAGACACCTCCAGGGAAACAAATTCTGCAATGCTCTGTAGGAGATAAAGAACAACTTGCGTATATTAAAAGGCTCATAGATATAATTCTATGAACTACAAGCTTTCTTTGTAATTCAGATACCTTAAAGTGCACAACACTTCTATCATAGTCCTTGCATTTCATGTTTTTGAAGGATATTTCCACTTGCTGACTTAGGATCTGCACGTCTTGAATTCTCTAGTGAGGGCCCAAGAAGGGTAGTATTATTTTTCTTCATATATCTTTCTCCCCCTAAATTCCAACACCACATTCCAAACTCATTTACCTAACCAAAATGCTTTAGATATGTATAGCCATTAAAAACACCATGATTTTCCTGAATACAAAAGATAGAGGTGGAGGTACTTTTATATGCTCCTGAAAACTGAAGTCAACAGTCAATACCGGTATTACGTGGCAGAAGATACATTTACTATATTCTTGCTGATGACATACCAGTTGCTATGAAAACTCTAATGAGTCACATTTTAATCACCACAGGGTAGTTTGGTAACATTAGAACTGTGAAACAACAACAAAAGGCAAGGCATCTGAATCTGCCCAAGTGCTGCGACTACACGTACTGCATTCCTTCCTCTTCAGAAGCTCTCAATCATTTCCCAAGTGTAAGAGTTCATTGAGCTGGATTCACTTTCCAAGCTCCTCACATTTCAAATTCTCTTCTCACCAAGGCCCAAGCACCAGTGCTGTTTAAATTCTGCTCTCCGCTGTCAACAGAAGTCAACAGCACTTTTGGTATCAATGCCCTTTGCACTCTACCTCACAAGAGTCATCAGCTGTAACACATGCTCTCAAAATATTCACTGTTGCATGTGCTGGTAGAAGGTGGCAGGTTTTCCTATGACTGTCTGACTGTAACAACCAGATGCAGAGTACCTTAATGAGTACACAATCTGTATGCAATATGCTCTTCCAATTACCTCTTAAATATCTGACCTTGAGATCAAAGATTTCACTGAAAATTTTGAGCAATTTATTTATGATGTTGCTATGAACAATAATATTGCTAAATAATTCCCTTTAAATAAGTTAACCTATTTAAATTTTCTCTACTCAAAGCTAGGGCAGGAAACACCCACCTACGATTAAGGTTGCCTGGTACTTCCCACTGTAAGAGTCTCCTTTCAATTGCTTGCAACTTTGCCAGATTTTTAACTGTTCAGGCTACAATTTTACATGTCAAGTGTGTCTGCTTCGGGGTGATTTTCAGGACATGAGGGAAGAAGAATGAGTTGAATCACTTCCAAGATTTAGACTGTAGAAAAACATCGTGTTTTGACCATGTTAAATAATCATTATGAACCTACATTTGAAAAGATTTCTGGATTTTGAAACTGGGAGTCAGATTTGGTCTTCATATCATGGATCTGGTTTTGATGCTAATCCTAAAAAACGTGAAGAACATGCATCTCATTTGCCTCCACTTAGGGTCACAAAGAACACAGCAGAAGCTGCTGCCACAGCTACTCAATTAAACCCAATGGTGTAAGCCTGTCCATAGGAAGGACAAAAAAATCTGGTCTTGACAATGCACATGAATCTCAACACAATGTGATTTGATGTTCCTCCCCAGAACAAAATAGGAGTTGTATTTTACTTACAATGTTAAAAGATCATCCAACCATTACTGCTGTACCTCTTGTTGAATACTGGAAGCTGAATTATTTCAAATACTTAATTGCATTAGACAAATTTTCTAAGATGACATAAGTTAGGGCATATCGTTCATAATATTTTCACTTCCTTTCCCTGTAACCCATTTCACTAGTTTTACACTTCATCAATTTAAGTATTATTGCTAATACCTAACATTTAAACTCTGTCACGAGAGAAAAAAAATCCAAATGTCTAATTAGAAAGCTATGATGGCCATTTCAAAAAGTAGTGTGACATTTTCTAAGTACATCCAATACATATGAAAGCACTGAAGACAGAAGCAAATGTGGAGCTTACAGGCCTACAGGTTTCTGTGCAGAGCAAGAGCTTTTTTTACTGCCTACTTGGGTACAAGGAAAAACTGAATCCCCAGGGTACAGAATCCCTGTCTGTAAGATTTACAGCTACACAACAACAGCATAAAGCATTAAATGAGAGCATGAGAACGTCTGTTTTACCACAGCATAAAACCAAGGGCTAATACATTTTTTTAATGTTAAACATAACACATTCCCACATACAACTGAATCAACTACAATAATATATGAAGAATACCTAATGGCAGGAAGAGCATCTCTGAACAGCAAAGTTAACTGCTAACATTACTTAACATCAGAAAAGCTGTTTTCTACCCAAACTTTTGTACTGAAATGTGACAACAATCTTTCAAACATCAACAGGTGACAGAAAATCATGCAAGAACAAAACAAAAAGAAGAAATGCATGGAAAAGCTTTCACAAAATACAAAGAAGCCTGAAGTCTCCATTACAGTGCATTGTCTGACTTACAATCGTTGCAAAGATTTAAAAGGAACTGTCTTACAAATCTTTGTGAACATTACTACGCTTCAAAATAAGCAAGATACATTTCTGTCACATGCTAAGAATGCTTCTACAGGTTATATTAGTGTCTTAAAAGCATCAGTGATCAATCAGAATTATCACAGGAGGGGACTCAGAGTTATGTCAGGTTTCTGAATGCTAGAAATACGTAAGCCTTTGTACTACAAAAAGACTGGGATGTTAAAAAAAAAAAAGCATAACATATCTACACATACGCTCCTGAAGAATTAGGCCAGCAGATTAACACTTCTGAAAACACCAACAATTAAAAGGTATCCCACTCCAGTTTATTAACAGACCATAACACTGTTTCACAAGTTACTAGCTAAATATACAATTATTCAGTGAATAGAAAGGGAGGCCTTGGGTAATAAATAATACATTATACCTATAATAGCAACTGTTTCTTTTCTGTACTGTGACTCTTTCCTAAGCTGTTTTTCACTTTGTGATTTTGAAATATTATTGGGTAAACTGTAGCATGGCTTCTAAGGCTGCAACAACCAAACGTAATAGGCTTCTTTAACTTTAAAAAGGTAACTTTTGGGATGCAAGATTGGAGGTGGGAGGGTCAGTAAGACTGTTTTCTGGGTGCCAAAACTCAAGTTTATCTTCCTAAGTATGGTATATTGTTATGAAACCATAAGACAGACCCCATTAGTGATTCCTACTTTTACAGAAAAGCTTTTATATATCTTATGTATTACATACATAATACATAAAAAGATCTTTTTCATAAGCTTTAAAAATCCTTTAAAGAAGCGGAGAGAACAAACGTCCTTGATTCACTCACGCACAACAGCAGCATACCACAGCCAGACTCCTACACTCACAAGCGTTCGGTTGTCCTGTGCCTAGTTCAGTAATCCACAGATAAGTTAGGCTTCCTCCCTGCTGTAGCAGTCGTTTACACAGTGCTTGCTGTTCAGAATGAGTGACCGTAACTCCTCTAGCTCCAAGCTCCTTTCAGAGCACTGCAGACATACTGAGCTGCCACATCATGATTAAGAAGTCTCCCTCTCACATCACTGCACAGAGATGCATTAAGAATCATTATAAGTTATTACCAGCATCTCACCAAAATGCTGGCATTTTTCATGTAAAGGAAATTTATTTTAAAAAAGCACTACTACAAGTTGCAAGGAATTTCAGTCTCCCATGTCAACCTCCCAAGTTTTTATTACAACAATAAAGTATATATGCAATAGATTAATATTTAGAACTTACTCTCCGACTTGCATCATCCTTATGAATTGTTCTATTAATTAGTTATTTGAAATCAACATATTAGAAACAGCACAAAAGTACATTGTTCTCTGTACTGCTCTGTAACCTATGTTCTTGTCTTCTGCTAAAAGCTTCTCTTGAAAGTGCTATTATTAATTGCCAAGCATTGGAACTGTTCCTCCACACATCATCCCCCATACTTTCAAGATAGGCGGACAAGATTTTCTCCACTTTTTGCAGCTAAAGCACAAGCTAAAGTACATCTGAATACACGATTCATTCTATTGAGCACTGTGCTCTCCCTAATGCAGCCAGCGTAGCCAACTTCTTACAGGAAGTAATTGCTGGAACAATCAGGACTCTCATAAGGCTTAACAAGATTAATATACACTCTGTTGCCACGTCTGCATTTCATCTCTTGCAATGAGACTAAAATGTTAAGGATGCAGCCCAACAGCAGTATGTCAGCAGTGACCAAAACCTGTATAACAATCTTCTGTAACTCGGCTGAATTTTTGAGCACTGACTTATTAATGTGAAAACTAGAGAGCTATTACAAACTACTTCTATTCTTGTTGATTATAACTTAAGATTAATTTGCTCTTTTTACCTAACAGCTCAACATTCATGTATGAAACGGGAAGGAATCCTCAGAGATTCTGGTTCCAGTTTGCTTTTTCCAGTATTGTTTGAATACACAACAGTAACCCTGCACTGATGTCCTGAATGTTTTCTGGAGAAGAAACTGTACGTAATCTCATTTCTTAGAAACCAGCACAATTCCTGGTGGTTTCTTGATCTCTGTTTCTCCGAACAAATCAAACCCTAGATAGTCTTGGAAAACTCCAGTGTTAGTCTCTCTCATGAAAATATATGTCCAGTTAAGAAAATGAAATACGTTTACTACCATCCAACATAAGAGTACTTCTCTTCAATAAATAATCACTGTGAAGCAGCCAAAGATCCAGCGTGGTCCACCAAAATGAGAAAAAAAACCATCTCAGAGGTAGTCCATTACAGACATTAAATGTACTTTACACATTGTCTACGTGCAAGTTATGTACACTTCCAGCCACAAAGAAAATCAACACTGTATTCATCAAGACAAATGGATTCACAAAACAAATTACATCTATCTATATTATTTTCCTTCTCCGTATTGTACTTCTTCCCATCTTCACCAAAAAGTTCCATCTAAAAATACTGATTAGCAGAATCAGCCACCCACAATGTTTACGGGTCATTTGCAATCTGTTCTTTGAACTAAAGATGATCTTTGCAATAAAGAACAGAGTTAGTTGTCTACGCAGGCTTGAGCAATATTTCAAAGTTTAATGCACATGATCCGCTCTCCTGGATTTCTGCTGTCATCAAAAAGCAAGGCAACTACAGTTCAGTGACTGAGAATAGGATTCTTCTCACCCAAATTTTAGCTGTCAGGACGGGGCATCTTGTGCAAGCTAATGAACTAGGCTTCTACAGTGAGTGACAGAACCATCCCATGGAGAGTCCTCTCTCTGCCATCTCTTCACCTTATTCAAGAGCCCAACAGAACAAATTATGCAAGAACGAAACATGAGAAATGCTACATTCAAAAGGGACAACCACATGTAAGTAGCTTGTTGGAGCAACAGTCCTGCCACAAAACACAGAGCCGCACAGAGCTCCTTTATGAAAATCACTTGCTGTTCTTTGTTAAGCCCAAAATTGGGAGTGCTGAAGTCTCAGACCTGTTTTGCGGCTGTGGCAGAGTTATTTTTCTAGTGTTGTTTCACAGCATAAAGAGGATTTCATGTCCTCCCCAGGATCACCCTGCACTGAAACCCAGAAACTGAAGCTTGGCACAGTGGGATTCACTCAATAACAATTCTCACTTTTCTCTGAGGATCTGTATACACCAAAATCAATTAGCATTTGCTACAAATGTAACATAGCAACAGCGGACAAGCCCTCATTTGATGTAAATCAGCGTAGTTCTTCTAATTCGAAAGAACTTTACCAAATTTCATCAGCTGTAACTCTCACACAGTGCTTTTGAATAGCTCACTATCACTAAGGAGGTAAGGATCATAAAATTTTAGTGCCAGGAACAGTAAGTGGTCAATTCAATTTGTTATCCTCTTTAGGACTTCTCAAACATCTTATTTCTCTTGTTTTCAGAAGGAAGAAAAATGGGTCTGAATATACGAAAACTGTCACACAGGGATGGTGGGTAGAAAACTGTCCTGAAGCCATAATCTGAGATTTGATTACTTGAGCAGGCACAAAAAAACTATTCATAAAATAATCTTTATTAAACTCACTGACATTTTTTTGCTGTTTTTAAACTTGAGCAAACTGCCAACATGCTGTGAGAAGTAGCACTTCCTGTTGATTTGTTTTGTATTAATTATAGTGTAATTAAAAAGGGGAGTCTTTATTGCAGTCAACTACCAGGTGTTTTAAAACAGTAAACAGAGGCCTTAACATTTCTAAATGATACCGCCAGCATTACTGTGGCACACTGACCAAACTTTAAAATGTATACACTTAGGGAGGAAGATTCTAGAATGGGAAAACCTTCATTATGTTAAAAAAGGGGGGAAAAAACCCCACCTACTGGGAAGACCCCTGATATTAGTGGTCTAGCTGCTACAGTTAAGACATGACCACCTAACATGTCATCTAATCTTGCCATTAAAAGGTGTGAATTTGCTAATAAGCCTCAGAGCTTGAAGAAAACTGACATAAAAGGCAGTAGCAATAAAAAAACCTGTGTATTTTGTTACATAAAGGAATGGAAAGGAAAATTAAAATATTAATAAAATATTCACTGCGTCGACTGTTGATGAACTAAACAGCAGTACAATTTCATGACTATCAGCTGGACTGCATTAAAGTTTAACAGTATTTTGGTTTTTTTCCTCATTACCTTTATGTTTGACTTAATCATCTAGCTAGCTGGAAATTCCAGCCCTGAGTCCTCTATTGCAGCAATGCACTGAAGTCCAGACCATCAGTGCGCTGGCAGCCCATCACCATTAACTTCAAGAGCTAGCAAAGTTCAAGGAAGCAGTCTCCTATACCACCATAGCTGCAAGCAATATACAGATGTTAAAAATTATTTGATTGGTAAAGGATATACAAGGAAATCAAAAAGAAGATAAAACTGAAAATCTTCACACTAACTACCCGTTAAGAAATAGCCACCATCCTAAAGACAGAGAAAGTTTTTCTTTTTTCCCATCAATGCTGACAGATTACTGCGAGAGAGAATTAAAGGAAAGGTATGAAGTCAGTAAAGGGAGAATTCAAGTGACCTACTACATGTTAATCTGGCAAAAAGCACATGCCAATTGAACTGTTATGGCCATTCTCCAGGCAGAGACTGACAGGTCCTGGAAATGCTGTCAAATTACTAACACACTGTCTGCTTCTGAATGAGCACTGAATCCTGCCGGCTTGGATCTCTTCATTCTGGCTTGATCTCAGGAACTACTTGAGGCACCTGAATAAAACCAATGAAGGTTAAGCAAGTTGAAGTGTTCTTTTTCTTTGCCATTTTAGCATAGTTTATTAAGAGCTCCATTTCAAGTAACTAGGAGCAGAAATGAAACTTTTTTTTTTTGCTGTACAAAGATCACACATTTTTTCCCTCAGTTACTTAAAGTACTGGAAAAAATCTATAATCCTTTAGGTTGAGAAATGACCAATATGATGCCTGCTATTCCTTAAGTAACCAATCTGTCAATAGGTTAGAAGACAGTTATGTAAGAGAAAAATAAAAAATGTGTATTGCATCAATTGGATTTCCAAGTAATTCAAGTTCTTAATTTTCAAATGGGTATATTTAAAGACTTAGCAATTACAAATTCTAAATGTGAAGCTACAAATGTCAATAATCTCATTTAAATGTATCAATTGATTGATAAAATTGGTTTTGGTAGGTAGAACTAAGACAGCCATATGTTTAAGAAGCTGCTTTATGCTGTGCATTAGTCAGACTACTTTTAACCAGCCAGCATTGGTATGAAACCAGCTGACCAGATACAACAGGAAAAGAAATTTTCCCATGACTTGAATATAGTAACACTTCAGAATCCACTGCAACTTTGAAACTTATTTCACTTACTGGAAAGCATCCATTCCAAATCATTTAGTACTCTTATCAACTCATACTCTTAATACATATTATTGTTCAGTATGCATAGTTTTTCCACTTTTAAAAAAAATATTTTCAAGTTTTATAATCTATCGTCTTCAGACCTGGGATTTTCCACCTAGTTAAGTATGTTGTGAATCTGAAAGACAGCCAGAAGAGAAAAACTGTAGCAATGCAACACTGTGGGAATTAGGAAAGTATTCATTGAAGGACCTCTTTTGGTTCTGAATATCATTTACATGGGCTAAGAACACTACACAGAGCATTATTCTGTTCTCTCTCTCATGCTGACCACACACAGTCCAAGAAAAGTGTAACCTCATACAATTTGTTCCACAGCTGGAAAAGAAGACCTTTCTTATTTTGCAGAGACCTAAAACAAGAAGAGACACCCAGTGACTGTCACACCTATGAACTCGCAAATCACTCACCTGGTCTAAAGGTGTCCTAAAATGAAAGTGGAGGGGAAAACAATCTCCAACTGTAAAGCCAAAAGGTTTATAAACACTACATTCTAAAACAGAAGAGATACACTTTTAAGCAAAAAAGCAACTTGTGAAAAGTGATTTAAGCAAAACCTCCCTGAACGACACTAAGTAAGCGTAAAAGTCCTGCTTCTGGGATACCTACTCACTCTACAGGCACAGAACTGTTTTCAGGTAACTGTTGCTATGATTTTGAATTTCTGCAGACACACAACTTTTCTAAGCTTTCCAAGAATAAAACGGTGCACGTTTAAAAAAGTTCTTTTCCAGAATATGAACATACACATAGACAGATTGATAAGCTTCAGAGTGTATCTTGGAACCTAGCACAGATAAACTGATGGGTCCTACCACCTAGGGAATAACATCAGAAAAGGGATTTGCACACCAGGAATTGCTTTAAGAGGCCACAACTGCAGTGCCTGGATGCTAATCAGCTCCCAATTAGCTTCAAAGCATGCTGGCCCCAACAAATACATTCAGTACCACTTATCATCAGCAACCCTGCAAAGATGAAATGCAGCAATCACCCACAGCAAAGCACACCTACCAGTATCCCTAGCACACTGATGAGAAAGATATTTATACTGCTTTTTGCTACAAAAAGCATTGTGGGGAGATTCTAGCTCCATCTTTAATAATAACGGGAGGACTCTGTATTAGAGGACTCTTGATTACCCTCACTACTAAACAATGATACACTCACATTTCGGTATGAATAATTCTAGCAGCCTCAGTATAATCCTTGATTGTCTGCCTTTTCACAAATGTCCTCTAAATGTAATTTTCTGCTAACTACTCACTGAGGAAAAGCACCTCCTAAAACCACAGGGACGTTGCCTAACATCTAAATCTGAAGTTTTTGCAAAACAGCAATATGCCTGCTAAAAGAAAACAAAACGGCAAGCACATGTGCATGATAGGATTATTTGATTCAATACAATATAAATTAGGTCAGAGTCCTCTTTGGAGGATTCTGTGTCGAGAACTAGGTGGTCCACTAAATTTCTATTCATTTGCCTTCAGGCTCAGGGAATTGCAAAGATTCTCAAGAAACTGATATTCTTCTACCCACAAGAGTAATCACTATTGGGGGCGGGGGGGGGGGGGGGGGGGACAGGGCAGGGGGAATCTCTCCGTGTAACCACTTGACAATATCTGGAGACCTGAGAAATCTTTTAATAACACAAAGAGCAGCTAATAAATCTTTGCATATATATAACACATATGTACATGTATCCATACACGGAGATATACAAAATTCAATACAGAAAAAAAACCAGCAAGTCCTTTTGTGTACTTGGGCATTGCACTGCCCGTTTACTTTTTTATGTTGTACATATCCTTAAGAAAAGTAACAATTTATGCATCCTCATTAAACCAACAGTAATGGAATGACAGGAGAAGCACTATACATAGAAAGCACAAAGGATTACGGGCTGGAAACTCTGCCCTGAGCCTGCTCCCTGGCAGGCTTCTGCTCACGGACACTGCATTTTTAAAAGCTTACCCACAGTTATCATCCTTTCTGATTCTATAAGCAACTAAAGTAAATCTTCACGCCTCCAAGGGCCATAAGACCATGCCAAGTACTTCACATATCTAAGAGGAGGACTGAGTCAGGGCAAGATGTGACAAGCAGCCCTTCAGCAGTCCTGTTGCTCCACTGGGGATAGATCTGGTTAGGACACACAGCTGAGCCTGAAGAGCTACGTCCGGGGTAGCTGCTTCCCCCCCAGCTGGGGACATGACAGCCTACAGCCTCCACACCTGCACAGACGCACAACTGGTCACCCCCAGCTATGAGCTTCACTCCAACACCTCAAAAAGCAATATACTGATTAAGAGACAAAGCTGACAGGTCTCCCTCTGATCTGGTTCTTCAAAATGGCACGTATCTTGAAACAGACCCACCACTGAACATCGGCTGCGCAGACCCCACCGTAACTGGCAAGGGTCGTGCTAGCAGAGCCCTGTGTGTGTGACTACACCACTGAAAATAAAGACAGTTAAGGACTTTTCACTACAACCGTTTTTACACAAGTTCTTACAATATTTGTTGCTCCAACAATTTTAAGATCTTTGTAAAAAGAAGAATGGGACGTTTCATACTGCACAGTTAAAACCAATGAACACTTATACCTGTAACACTTGAAAATGTGTTTGATGGCTGTGTAAGATGAGGTTGCACACAGTAACATGGTTAGCTTTCCTGTAACTCACAACATTGGGTTTACTCACTTTCTCTAAGTTGTGACAATTCTGCTGCCTTTACACAGAAATGGAAGATTGATTCATGGATGAAATTCTTAAATCACCACCATGAAATGTAATTCTGCTGTAGCTAGACTGGGCAAAAACTAGTGTTAAGGGCAAAATACAGAGTTGCAGGTTTGCTATGTGACAAGTCAAAGTATGAAAATGAAAATATTTAAATCTGATTAATTACTTGTTTCAGAATATATGCTTTCATTCTACTGTATCAAAATACTCATAATAAAACAGTGCAGCTGATGAAGTCAAGCACTCCCTTACAAAGGCTGGCAAATTTGCAGAACAGCACTTGAAGTTCAGATTAGTAAAATCCTAATGAATATCTACTCTAATACCCATGTAATTGCATAGAATGCATTTGCAAGTGGTACAATTAAAAAAAAAAAAAAAAAAGGGAAGAAAAAAAACCACTGGCACAATTGAAGTCCAGACTTGATTTTATGTCAGTTTAAGAGACTTAAGTGACAACCTGGAAGAATGAAGATCCCAGTTCAACCCCAAGAAAGAAAGAATTGCAGTAAAAATTTCCAGTTCTTTCCCAGATTACAATATGGTTCAATCTTGCACTGTAAGTACCAATGTCAACTTATCAGTTTCATCATTTTTGTCCCAGACATCAGACCTGTTTTCATACTTTACCCAATGACTGTTTTATTAGAAGTGCCCACCTCTTCCTGCACACTGTACATGGAGTTGGGTGCCCACCACAGGCTCCTGAAAGACTTTCTTGGAACTACATATGTAAATGTTGCTGCTGCTGCACTACATGTTGCAAGATGTCACACTTCCTTTTGGGAAGTGTAATTTTTGACATATTTTATCTCACAAATCCACCATGCCAATAACTGCTTTAACAATAGAACTAGTACTGTAAGAAAGAAGCCACAGAAGGGCTGAAGGCAAGCACTGCTGAAATAATACTAAACAGTATAGGACACATGAGAGACCAAGTAATAACATACTTTTATTCCTAAGTAATTGGCTGAGCAAACGTATTGTGATTCAGCAACTCTGATTAATTTTGCAAGAATGCTTGGGTAGTGTTTATAAAAATCAAGTCATTACCTTGACTAAACATTGACTTGGACAGTTAACTTTAACCATCAAGACCTTGACTAAATATTGACTGGGAAAGTTAATTTGAACTATAAAGTCTAGAAAATCTTGTTCCTCTTTACTGGCATTTGCTACCACTTTAAAATGTAAACACAATTGTAAAAACAGAGGTTCTCCCACCTAACGAGTATTTAACTGGGTAGCTTGTCTGTTGCTAAATTCAGCACAACTATCTTGCAAAATCTGAAATCTAAAATATTTAAAAGAAAACAGGCCTATTACGAATGAGAGGGAAAGGCCAATCTTCCTGTGTTTTGCTTGAGCAAGGACCTCCCAAAAGTATTAAAAAAAGAATCACAAGGTTCATGGTTTAAAATTATTTTGATACATATATATGCAGGTGTCTTCCAACATATATTTAAAAAACTGTGCCTTGCCCAAAGAACCAAGGAGGCTGACCACCAGGACAGCGTGTTCATTCTGGTTCCTCTACTTTTGAAGCCCTAGTAACAGCTACCTCAAGTCTACATCCTCCACTATTGGTGTCACTTCATCATGTGAGGCCATGGGTCAAAGGACATACACAGGGTCTTTCACTAGCTGAGCTAAAAAAAAGAAAAAGAAGAAAATCAATTTCAATCCTCCTAAGATGAAACCACTGATGTGTGCAGTCACTAAAGTCCCAAAGGTAATCCTACAAGAAAACATGATGGTGTCCTCCATCACCGTGCCGAGATACTGTTAAAGTGCAGCAAAATCACCTATGAAGTATAGTCCAAGACCAGCATCTGTATCAAAACACTCCAAACAATAAATCTGAACTTCTAGACCAATGTGAATAGTGCATTTTAAATGTGTAATGAAACAAAGTGGTAATGACAAAGGGGCAAGGAATCTTATGTTTCAAGAAGGTGTTAGGTATGTGGCTAAAGAAATAAACAATGACTGTGAATCCAGCAGTAATTCTACCTACAGTTTCATTTCAAGAGTTTGAAAGTGCCTTTTAGCTTTGTGCCTTAATTCCTCTTTCAATGTAACAGCTGCCTTTAGCACACTCAATGAAAAATAGCTTAAGAGCAAATATAAAAGATATAAATCTCAGATACAAGTTGAAATATCAAACTAACTGGTGAAAACTTGCTTTTCTATTATTTTTGAGTATAGTAGTAAGGAACAGATTGATAGTGGCGTTATGGGAGGGTGAGGATGGAGAATGAAAGAACAATAAACAATACAATCATCGGTAGTTTAACACAGCGCTGTGTCTTGCAACGGAAACATACTGTGAAACAGCTTGCAAGATAAGCTTCATCAACGATAAGTAATTTTTATTCCGTTTGAGTGGTTGAAAACAATAAACATGATTAAATGCTTCAGACATGCATTCAGAATTTAGACAAATGGCAACGAGTTCCAAGGACTTTGCTTTTAAAACTGCTCTGGGGAAAGACCTAAAGATTCGCTTAAAGGGTTTGAAATGTACAATAAAAGAGAAGTTCATGGAGTAATTAAAAACTTTCCATTCATCTGCAAGCTCCACGACTGTCCCAAACAGAAACAAGCTTTGTTCTTTACTGTTCGGATGAACACTGGTCCCAGTTCCCTACCTCACTACTGTACCACTCAGAGAGACATTACAAATGTGCCGGTCATGAATAGGAGCTCCCGTGGCGTGAAACACCCTGCAAAACACAAGAGAAAGAGGTGGCTCTGGCTCCGGGAGAGTTTACAGTCCAGGCTTGTCCTGCCAGCCGCTGTAGGATCTGTCACCACCGTCCTGCTCCAGGCTGGCAGCGAGCCCGTGGGCGCAACGCATGGGAGCAACGCATTTCCAACTTTAACTAATTCCAGGGTGTCTGTTAAGGCGTTCCTGGTGACTCGGGGACGGCGCACAAACACAAAAAAAGCACCCAAAACATTCAGATGGGGGCTTTGGGGGTTCTTCTGTTTGTTGTTTTTTTTCCCAAAGGGCCGTAAAGGTGAGGTACGTGAACCCGATAAAGCTTCCCACCCCCTTCCTCAGCCGCACGCCCATGGAAGGCGGGGGCTTGGGGGGCTCCTCGCCGCGGACCAGACGACGGCTCCTGAGGAGGGTCCCTGACCCGGGCACCGCGTCGTCAAGGGGCTCCCGGATCAGGAGAGAGGGCGAGCTCGTCCCACACACACCCCACACACCCCCCCCACCCCGGCCAGCGGCCCCTCAGCTCCGGGCGCCATTTCCCCGCCGCTCCTCAGCGCGGCGTCCCCCGCCCCGGCTGCACCTTCCCAGGGAAGGCAGCGACGGCGCAGACGAGCCGCCGCCGGGCTCCCTGCCCGCGGGGAGGGAGGGAGGGAGAGGGGGGCCGGGCCCGCTGCCCGGCGGCACCTCCCCGCCGGCCGCGATGAGGGAACCGGGGCACGGCCGCCACCGAAGGTGCGACCGGCGCTTCCAGCTGGCGGGGGGCAGCGGAGAAGCTACTGAAAGCGGCGCGGAGCAGCCGCGGGGACCCCCGCGGACCCCCCCCGGCTAAGCCCCGGGGACACCACCCCACCTCCCCCCGGCACAGCCCCGGGGACGGCGCGGCTCTCACAGCCGGGGGGTCGCGGCGGTGGAAATCCCGTAACTGCATCGGGTCTGTGGGTCGCTCTTTGATTTTTTTTTTTTTGTTTTGTTTTCTTGCCCCTTTCCAGGGGACGGTGAGAAGCCGCCTCTGCTCCGCGACTCGGCTGGGAGAGGGGAAGCCGCGCACCCCGCTCCCCTCCCAACCGGCAAGTTCCCGCGACTCGCAGAGGATTTCAGCCCTTTCCCCACCTCCGGGTGACGGGCAAAAAATATAATTAAAAAAAACTTCCTCCGGAGAGCAGCTGCCCTGCCGTGCCTGCTGCGAGAGGGGTTCCCCTTCACACGAGGGAGCAACGCACCCCAACACCGGGGCACCCCGGGGCGCAGCCGCTCGCTCCCCCCATCCCGCCACACCTGCCCGGAGATCGGGCACCCCCCGGCCGCCGAAGGGAGAAAGAAGGGAGCCGGCGCCCTCACCTGCCCCAGCGAGCCCTCTCCTCCTCGCATTCCTCTGCTCCCCATCGTGGGCGCAGCAGCTGCTGTTATTCCTTAGGATACACATGGCTCGTCCATGCTGGGAGAGCCGCCTTCCCGCGCTGCCTGCCCTCTCCGGCCCCGCCAGTGCGGCGCTGAGGCCAGAGGGAGGGGAAAAGGGGAGGTGTGTGGAGAAGGAAAGCTGCTGCTGCTGCTGCTGAGGGGTCGGTCTCCTCCTCCTCCTCCTCCTCCTCTCCTAGGGCTGGGGGTCTGGTGCAGCTGGGCAGGGAGGGGGGGTGCGCCTGGCTGGGCTCCCCCAGCTCAGGGTGGGGCGAGGGGATGGCGCGGCCCCAAGCTGTCACTCGCCTGTGGGGCAGCCCTCGTGTGAGGGAGCGGTAACCCAGCGGTGTCGGTGAAAGGGGCTTCCCGGGGGAGCGCAGGGAGGTCAGGGCGGCCCGACAGCCCCTGCCCACGCGTGAAACCCGGCCACGGGCGCCGCGGACTCGGTCTCCCCCCCCACCCCGCCCCGGCCCTTCCTCACAGCCGCGGGGCTCCGTGCCCGCAGAGGAGCGGCCGGGACCGGGCTGTCCCCCCCGGGACCCCTCGGGAGCTGGTGGCCCACGGCCCGTGTGGCGCGCCCCGGGGGGGGCCCCGCCGTCAGCCCCCTACGAGCGTGGTGTTTTTCTCATGGCTTCTCTCAGTCACCCATGAAAATTTAATGAGGCATTTAGGGCCGTTACCTTCAGAGTCAATGGAGGGAGCATATTTAGCCTAATGCACTCGCCGCGGAGCCAATGGGTCTATTGCAGGCAGAGCAGAAGTCATGGAGAGACTCTCCTTTCAACACAAAATTCACGACCCATTAAACTTATTCTGTGGTAACAGCTTCTTTACAAACGGAGACCCATAGAAAACAGAGGCTGTCATGCACTTCCTGAAAGGATTTACATACAGAAGAGAAGTACATTCACGAGGTTATTGCTGTTTCAGTAGTATTATCTCCAATCAAGGCATAAAAGCAGCTCTGCTCTAGCTAACTGAGGTAAATGACTAAAAGAAAAGCTTTTTGCAGCCTCCAGATAGATCTGATTCACCTCCCCGGGCTGAGTGGCAGCGTCTCCTTTGGCTGACGGAGAAGAGGGCTCAAACCATTACAGAGTATCAGGTCTGATCAGAAATTACGAGCGAGATGTTATGCCGGGCACGCAGATATCTAACTGCTGATGTGCACTCTTCGAGATGACAGTCAAGGAGTGATCACCAAGATGGTCACACGGTAGAAAGATATCTACAGGTTATTTTACCTCCAAGTGACAGGCAGGAGATCTGAACCAACGTGGCAACACGCTTAACAGGGCAGAGAACGCCCAGCCAAGAGCAGAGGGAAAGGCTGGCGCGAACAGATTGATTGAAAGTGCGTGCAGAGATCCAATAACATTCTCAAATATTTCAGTTTCATCTTCCTCAATTATTCTTTCCATAGCACATTAGGTATTAAGCATAAAAGATAAAGTCATCTAATAACCTTTACGACGTAACAAAAATGTACTTCAAAAGTCATACTACATTTATAGAAGTAGTTGGTAGAATGGAGACTTTTACTATAGACCTGTTTTCTTTAATTCCATTTATTACAGAAATGAAAGGCGGGATTATCAGTTGAACTCATTTATTCTAATGTGGATTAAAAAATTAATTGCAGCAATGTTTCTTAATGATGAGAATTTCGCCATCTTGAGAAGACGAAGAATTTAAGAAAAAATAAAGGTAACAGAAGTCACCTTTCCATTAGGAAATGATAGACAGCATCCTCAAGATGACATGTGGCTATGCTTGTCCGTAAGTATTAAGTCCAATAAAATGTTGGTGATCCTCAATTCCCAAAACACATATTTTTTTGTTGGGGAAACAGTAGATAAACTGCCCTACACCCTTGCCCATTATAGTATAAAATGAAGTTCCATCTACCATGTTGCCAGCCTCACTGATGTCCTGCAGTCTACAGGAAGGGTGCTAGCTGTTGACTGAGAAGAGAAGGAACTTCGAGTAAATGTAAACTTCATTCCCATTTCTGAAATTTATGGATGCAAGTCACACTTGCTAACAATATTTTTTAAATATAAAAGACTGTACTAGCTCAGAGCTTGTAATATGAATGCAAATGAACTTGTAATTATACTATGCAATTTTCTACTTTTAAAAAAAACTATGAAAATAGAACAGACCTGAAGAGCAATATGAACTGCAGTTCTTCATTGTGTTCCTTCATTATGCAGGAGTTGCCATAAGCAATCTGCTCTATTTTAATGTAAAATATTTTTTAGGCCATCTTTTGCAACACAGATTCTCACATGAGAACATTTATATGGTCAGAGTTCCTCCTCTCTAGTGAAAAACATGGCCAAGATGCAAAGGAGCAACAAATTTGATGTGATGACTGGCATAGCCTTCTTTTGTCTTCGTCTGTAAAGCTTATTTAAACTCAACATTCCTATATTCTCCTTTCTGATGATCTACTATACCAGCACAGATTAAGTCATAAACCAATAAGAGTTATATATTAAGAACTGTAGGCCAAAGATGTCATTTCCACATTCCAATAATCTACTGCGGAACATTTCGGTTCCATAGATAGGAACCTACAAAAGTAGTTCTCTCAACTATTTTTCAATATGTTGAATAGTTATCTCTGCAGCACTCAATCCCTTAGTACTTACTAAAATACTTGACAGGAAAGTAGCATCATCTTCTTAGTTTCTGATTAGATTTCAGCTAACAGGACAATGATCATAAGCTATTTAGGTGTTCTGGTACTCATTAGTTGCGATAGGAATGAATTCAATGTTTCAACTAAGAACACTGCATAAATTGTTTAAAGAATTGCCTCAAAATAACATTAAAATATCCACTGCTGATACCTGCACACCTGGATTTTAAGTAATTTGTTATACTACCCAATTTACAATAAGAACTGCAGTTACTAGTAAACAGCTGTAAGATGTACCCCACAGAGCAAAAATGTTTGCCTGGAAATAAGAGATAATTCGCAGGGTAATTATTGAAAGTGAATTCACTGATAATTCGGAGTCAAGTTTTCTGACTCCTTAAGAAAAGGGTACTCAAAAAACTTCCCCCTTTCACCTCACAGGCAAGTTAATCAGCATCAGCTGGTTAGGCATACATGCTAAGAATGGAGCTGGTTTCCTTTCAGAGCAGACCACTTGCTGGAATATGGATCTCCAGAGCCTCCCTTCCTAAAACCTCCTCTGGTGATGCAAATTTTTAGCATTCTATTGGTCAAGGAGAAGAAAATTTTATTTAATCCACTGGGTTGTGTCCAGCTGCAAGCTTATGAGTTTCTCATGTGAAATGCTAAGATAGTATCCACTCTGTAAAACCAGAATCATCTTGCATAAATGGTAAATCACTAGGCCATAAACCCTGTAAGGTTATTGTCAGTGCACATGTGTAACATCCATTAGTGTTAATGAGAATTGGACATTCTCTGAGATGGAATATAGGTCTTATTTTCATTAAACTAATTCATATATCTCAAGCTGTGATGGTTATAAAGGGCTACCAAACAATTTTATAGAGAAATTTTGAGAGATGTTTGAGAAGGAGCTTTAGGTGGTGCTTTCAAAGAATCTAGAAGTGAAAAATACTTGTTACGCTTTACTTGACTCAAGTGTGATTTCTGGAGTGGGTATTCAAATATTTGAAAAGAGCATCAGCCATTATTTCTGCTATAAACATCTTACTAAAATACAGAACAATGTGCAGACCATCCCTTGCCAATTGAGCTCTCGAAACATCAGCTCCCTCACAAAACCACTCTTCCCATTGACTGATCTATATTGTACCCCACAGCAGGATCATCTTGATCACTGCAGATACTCGACCTGGATAGTTCCTCACACAATAGTGGCTTCAGCTTAATAAGTTCCTCTAAGGGAATTAGGCACTGACTGAAAATAATACCTGCTGCATTAGCAGTAGCTATGGTAGCCCATCTCTTACCATTGTAACTGCACAGTTAGCTCCTTAGCCATCCAGCAGAATTAATCAAGATTTGGTATTCATCCTCTATTTTCTCAAATGGGAAGAAACTCTGCGCTTTCATTTCACTAAAGATCTATTATGGATATTTCCTTACCTACGTACACCTACTCAGCTGATAGGTGACTGAACAGAGTATGTTGCTGAACACTACTCTTGCCCGTCAAAAAGATGTATGTAGACAAATTGCGGTGATCCTTCATGGAAAATGAGAAGCCCCTCTATCTTCTGGTAGTGGCACATCAGGAAGTTACAATAATCCTTGACCACACAGTACAATCTGATGAAGCACGTATTATCCTGAAAAGTCCCCAGATATCTATTAAAAACCAGCACATGAAAATACTGAAAATGAAATTAAGTCTTGAAAGTTCCAGAGACTTATCACTGGTTTCTGAAGATGTACCTGTGTATGCTCCTACTGTATTACGGCTTGGTCACAGAAGGAATTCTTCCTTTCATGCATGTCAACAAAGATGTCACGATCTTGTAAGTTAGACATGAAAAAAGGATTCAGGAGCTTGGTTCAAATCCCAGCTCCATCACTGTGTGACCTTGGATAAGTCAACCTATACTTTTGTTATGTCCATCTCTACCACACCTATCTCACAGGCCTACGATGAGACTTTCTCCACTAATATTTGGAAAGACCACGGAGACATGCAAAGGATGTATAACATCACATAGATACTACCCATTGTGATACATGTGACCATTCATTCCATTTTCAGTCCCGGGAGGAAAAACAGAAAGAAGATCTTATTATTATATATATTATTATTATATATATATATTATTATATATATTATATATTATTGCTAGCTCCCGTTATTCTCCATCACATATTCAAACCATTATTGAACTAACCCTAATGAAATCTTTTTCCTCAACTGCAAATGAACAGTTCCAACACACATTCTAAGACTGCCCCTCTAAAATCAATCAAGTAGATGGCAGCAAGTAGGTGCCCATCTTGCCAAATAATGGAATTTGTAAAAGCACTGGAGATTATGAACCACGTTATTTCCCAGATGCCCACGAAAAAGTCTGTGATTCTTCAAGTACAGCGATCATCTTCTTCACAAATCCAAACAGCTTCATATTTCAAATCCTTTTTGGCAAAGTGCACTTCCCTTCACAGCCAATTAACTGCAAACTAATTTAGAGTGGGTTTGGTTTTGCAAACATAAGTGTCAGGTTCCAACAGAGAATGTGTTGCTAAGAGCATGATATATGCACACATTCTGAGTTCCATTGTTCTCTCATCCCCCCCAGACATCACTGACGATCCATATAGAGAAATCTCTGAATTTAATAAGCTCTCTTCTAGGAAAAGTTCATGGATGAAGAAAATTTTCGGCATCCCTTACATACTGAAAGCCCACATGTTCCATATTACTTTGGAAAGTACTCACACTAGTTTAAACACACATGAACTGACAGAAAAGGGTATTTACTATGGAAAATGTATATTTACTATAGAAAAATCTATCTACCCATGGAAAACACAGATCTACTTTATAGAGAATTTTGAAATTTGGCTTTGTTCTGAATCAGACAGTAAAAGGGGGCTTGGAGATTATGTTTTAAACTCTTTGCTTCTCCAGGAAGAAAGCTTATTGCAGCTTGTTCTTAAGATGTATTCTACTTTAACAAGCAGTCAACACATTTAAGCTCTCTGATTTGGACAATATTGCAACTTCTTTTTACTAAGTATGTATTTATCTTCATTATTTCTTCATTTTCAGATGTTAGCTTTGCAATCAAAAACTTCAGACTCAGAGGTCCCTAAAGAACTTGGCTGTTGTCATATTCCGTGGTTTTGACAGCAAAAGATTCACTTGCCATTATAAAAATCATTTTTGTTAAAAAGAGACAGACAAACATGATATTTAGGACTGCATTCCCCTCAATTTCTGCCAAAATAACAGGTATTCAGAATACAGCAATTGTGTGTAGTGAATGTCCTCAACAAGTAAGGCTGTTTTTCATTTCCTCTTATGTCACATTACATTTTCCTCTTTATATTTTCCTTTAAGTATTTAGACAGAGCAGAGAGTTTTAAATGTGTCATTGACGCAAATAAATGTTTAAGCAGTTATTCTACCTTGGGTTCAGCTCTTGTCAGATCTGATAAGTTAAATATCACTGGATCTGGTCAGTAATTGGATGGAAGACCTCTGAGGAAAACTCAAGTGCTGAAGCAAGTGGCACTAGTTATTCAGTAGGTGTTTTTCTTAACCTCAGACTCATCCTGAAAAACGCACTCAGCATGGTATTATGAGCACTAGCTGAACAAGGCATTTTCAAGTGAGATTTAATGTGTTATTTCTGTTAGGCCCTAGAAAAGAGTCCTAACACTTCCCTTTGAAACTTGCTTAGCCCACTTTCAAGTTAGTTGAGCCCACTGCTATGTAAAACTACCTTTGAAAGTATGAAATCAATTTTTAATAATTTTCCTTTTAATAATAGTACATTTTAAAAACCTGCGGTTTAAATAGTAACTTGTACGTTTCTTTGCCTTTACTGTCTACATTCCTGACCTTTCCTTTTACCCTCTTGTTAAGTTTCTGAGTGGTCAGCCTCTCAGTCTAGCTCATGGGTACCAAAGCATAGATGCTTCCTTTTGCCATTTCAGAACCAACATCAGCATTTCCAAACCCAGATATAATCCCTCTTTAACAGCTGCTGATTATTGATTGTTTTGCCACTGCTTCTTCATGCTGGAACTACAGTGATGGGACCATTCCCAAAGCTCATCCAATCCTTCAGGCTGTGGAGTACATTGCGGCCAAGGACTGAGGCTGCTTCACTTGCTTATGAACTCAAGACATTCACGGATGTGGCTCAACGGTAAACAACTGCCAGGGCTAACAACTGCAGTTCAAATACAAGATCTCTGCCCTTCTGGGACCCCTACAACACACCATGAAGTTAACGTACAGGTAAAACTAGCTCCTGGGATGTCAATTTTCTCTTAGTCCAGCAAGGAGGCTGGACCCTGGAGCTCCCAATCCCCACGCACTCTGCACAGTGAAGGTCTGCACAAGTCTGGCAGCATGCCAGAGTTCATCCAAACATATTTGCCTACATTGATATTTCTGTAGTGCATTTTAAAACTTGACAAATCATTACCTTCTGATGTTCCATATTCATATTTTTTTCTCTTTAAGCTTTCCAGGCAGAAATGTAAATTGCAAGTGCCACCACAGCAACTCAATGCAATAATGTAAATCTTCAAATAACAATTTAAATGAAAGATGTTTGAAGTATTTTTATTTTGTAATAAATTTATAGGTGTCAACTAGATCAGGGCCTCATTTCTAAAGGGGTTTTACTGTTTATCTAAAAAGACAATCCTTCACTGGGAAGAGATTATAACATTAGTCTGAGACAAAACACAGAGATTCAACAAAACATCTCAAATGCATGCTATTTATTTATATTAGAAAACTGTTTAATGGTACAGTTTGGGTTCCAAAATGTCTATGTCACTTTTTATTCCTGGCTTTTTTATTCAAATTCAATAGGAAATTAAGACAGAACCTATACAACCCAGTTTTGGAATCCTCATCCACTGCCACAAAACTAGGATAATTTCAAAGACTGTTAATAAACGGGATTTTTAAAAGACTGATGGTTGTCATATGCTTAAGACTCAGTTTGAGACTATGCAGCATATACATAGAAGAGATGACAGTTTTTCAAGTATGTGGTTCCTCTGGCTAAGGTGGTATTTCTCCAAATCACGATTAACACTCAGCAAATCAGAGAAGACAACAGCACCCCTTCAACCCAATATGAGGGCCAAGTTCCAGTTTTAGATGCAAAGCACGCACTATTGCAATTTTTGGATGGCTTACTTTCACATATATTGTTTATCAAAGACTGAATCTGTATGCCAACCTCTAGCAAAACTGACAAAACCAGCAGCATCAGTATCCAGAGAAGAAGTTACATGGAATCAAGGTTACACACAGAATAAAAAGAAATACAAGTTATTGTTAAGCTGAATAACCCATTCCTTTCTGATTCACAGAATCACAGAATCACCTAGGTTGGAAAGGACCTTGAAGATCATCTAGTCCAACCTTTAACCTAGCATTGGCAGTTTCCAACTACACCATATCCCTAAGTGCTATGTCGACCCTACTCTTAAACCCCTCCAGGGATGGGGACTCCACCACCCCCCTGGGCAGCCCATTCCAATGCCTAACAACCTGTTCTGTAAAGAAATACTTCCTAATATCCAGTCTAAACCTTCCCTGGCGCAACTTGAGGCCATTCCTTCATTCCTCATCAACATCTGCCTAAGTGTATCTCCCTTTACAATGAAGTTTGTTTCCTCGACATAAAAATAAATTTGAACAAGAACACCAAGATGTTTGTCACTTTTCAGAACAGGGAAAAATCCACGTTGTTTAAAAACAAAGGCTTCTGAACATGCAGGCATGTTCAGTTTGGACTTCAAATACATAACAAACATGGTCTTCGGCAAGGAACAGAATCCAAATTTCATTAACTAAATAATGGATTAGAAAAGATCTATAGCATTCAACTGAATAGTTACCTTCTGTTGAAATGTAAGTGCTTGGAACTAACAAATGTTAATAAATAATACAGCTCAGGAGTGGGTGGTAAGCAAGACTAGATCCATCTGGCCTGTTGATGAGGAAGAAAGAGCGCTGTAAAATTCACGGCTACAGGAATGTGACCAGGAACACATATGCAAGGGTGCATACTGGATGAGAAGATGGAAGTGTGCAGCTTCCTCAGCCTCATGCCCTTATGTTAACTTCAGATCTGCAGTAACGTATGCTCCAGTCCTGCATATTGCTGTGCGTATTTGTGCTCGGTACATAATGTCCCATGAAGACATGAGCATGACTTGGATTGGAGAATGCAGAGTTCATGGGAAAATCTGCTGAAATTAAACAGTATTAGTAAATGAAACTAGAATTTGCTAACATTTGTATTCAGGTAGTCATAAATTCACCTTCACACTTTCCCTATTCTATTAACATCTTCCTCTTCTAATCCACGGGAGTTTTTGCAGTCTGACACACCTACTCACTGCTTTGCTTCTAACACAGTCTGGAAACTGAACCCCTCTCTCTATAGAACACTAATTTGCTACACCTTCAGAAGATGATTTTGCATTGAGCTGAAGAAGCATGGATTTTGTATGTGTTTTGATGAGCCATCAACTATTTTAGATACTATTCAAGCTCACCAACAGATTTCAAAATGAAACAAAATCTACCTCTCATCACATGCACAACAGGATATAACAGATGTCACAGAGAAACCAAGTAATAGCAGTTTTCATGGCTGAATTCAACAATTACCTCTGTGCTCCACTCTGTGGTCTCTGCCATAAAGCCCAATAAGCATAAAAGAGACACCGACTGCAGGAGTCTAGTGTAAACTTTTATAAACAAAGTCTAGCAAGGCACAAGCCAGAAAACCATCCAAATAAACATCTTTCACAATAAACCCACTCAAGAGCTAGGTTATCCCTAATCTTGAATACACTATGTCGTGTTGGAGCAAAGGAGGATATACACTGTTGGAGAAAGAACAAAACTGATGTCTCTTCTGGGAAAAACACAAGAATATTGTGCCCATGTTTACACTATAAGTTCACTCTCATCGGTAATATTTGCTGGCAGGAATGGTATCCTGTTGGTAATTCCATCACTGACCACTTGCAGCCAGTATGAAAATAATGGAAATCCCCTCTTACAAAACAACAGCACTTGGCAGCTCCTTCTAACACCCTCTCTAGATGAAAAGCCCAATGAAGATCCTTTTCTCTGGCTCATTGCACAGGAGTTGTACATGGTTTTTCTGCCCCTGTGTAATTTTCTCCTGCAATGTGTACTCAAGGTTAAAATGCTGTCCTTTCTCCTTGGTGAAATCTGTCACTGAACTATCAAAGTACACACGTTAGAGAGCTTGCCAAGTGGATAGTCAAGCGATGCAAAGATAGGCCTTTGATGCACGTTGTGACCTTAGTGCATTCCCCTTAAACACCTAAAAAAAGGGAAGAAGAGCCTCTTCTCTTTGCCATTTGGGGGGAGGGGGGCATTAAGTGGCTCTTTGAGTACAGTAGCCCTCACATTTATTGCAATTATTATAGCCTCTAGAGGCTTAGCTGAGACCTGAATCCCTTTATGATGAGCAGTGTAAAACATAAAGCAAGAGAAAAGTCTTATCTCAAAAATGCATAAACAAAATGCAGCTAAAAAGACTAGTAAGAAAACATCCTCATCCCTGTTTCCATAATAAGGAAAGGAGGCATAGGGAATACGTGAGCTCTTCCCCAAAATCCCAGTGAAATCTGTGGCAAAGCCAAATCTCTGCCAACTGCTAGGCTGACACCTTCACTTCAGAACGACACATCTACGACACAGACCTCATCTTCCAGGGACTGCAGCTCTTTCACATCATGCATGACCTTTGAAGAGATCTTGTAGACCAGTAAATCAACATTTACAAAGGTAATTGCATACACAGACCTTTCTGGGATAATGCCAGTTTGTTAGTTTTTCTGTATTTGCCACAAAACAAGGAAAGAGAAGAAAACCACAAGCTATGGACAGTACAAATATTACTTGTAGGAAGCGTTCGGGCCATGCATCTGACACAACCTCTTACTCGTCTGTTCTACCTGGTCTGCATATCCAGCTGAGAATGTCCATTTTACTATCTGTTCACCTGGCCTACTGTTTGCATACTCATTGTGATTTAAACATCACCACACAAAAGAGCATTAAAGCTCAAACATGACTTAGAGCACAGTTTAACAACAATCATATGGGAACTATCTCATTTTAGTTAAAAGCGAGTAGGATTAAATGCAATTAAGAGCTCCCAATGATGTAATAAAGACAACGAAAAAAAAATCAAGGCAAGTGGGAAAGAAGCAATCACCTTTCTGTCTAGAAACAGTAAAATAACGACAGTCTGATTGTTCTTAGGGTCACCAAGGCCAAAATGTGCAAAATGACCTTCATTAAGTCATACTTTGTACTTTTGCTAGGGGACTGTTGCATCTGCTCCTTTCAATTTGGCTTGTTTGAGTAACAAAGCTCCCAGCGATCATCTAAACCTCATTTGAAGCACCTGTGAACAATTCATTATATTAATATAACAGCAGGGGAGGAGTATAGATACTAATAAATAGGTTGTTGAGCAGCTTCTGCTGCCAAGGTTGCTTTACCCAGCAAGAAAATGTCCCCTCCACCCAAAAGCTGTCCCACTGCACTGAGACACTGAGATATGTTGCACCACAACCTGTCAGAACACACATCTGGTGGTAGGGAAGCATATAAATTAATTTTTCCTTTCAAAACAGTTGATAAACTTGTGTCTAATACTTCTGAGAGACTCCAGCATGATTTGAAACAGTTTGTTCTCAGTTGACATAGAACAAATGTTCTCCAGCTAAAGGTGGCTCTGAAAGGCATTTGGTAACGATTTGTACCAGCTGGGCCTCTCGTTACCTTGAATAGATTTGTGTAAATCAGCACACAAAAATAAGTGGTCACTGCCTTTAATTGCATTTGGAGGTAGCATAGTAATAGCAAATATCTGAACTTCTGCATTTTTCCTTACATTCCGCAGTTTCAGAAATAGAAATATTCAGAAATATTTTTTAATAGAAAGAAGAGCGGCAAAAAGATTTTGCTGTTAACATCTATTTAGTCTGGTTTCATTTAGTCACATTTTGCAAATGTCAGTGGAAAGCAAAGGTCAGCTGAGAAAAAAACAGTATGCTATGGATCAGTACAATTACAGAATGCAGAGTAGCACGGGGTTACGGAATAAGCTGAGGAAAACATATCTGCGGAGTTGGATATACATGGGGTAAAATCCTGCTCATGGACCTGCATACTTATCACCTTAAAATATTAGGAAAAAATTATATTGTTTATGTTACTATACGTTAAGATCTTTTTCCAAAGAAACAGAGGAGAATATCATGTTTTCAATTAATTGCCTCTTTTTTAATATTTGGGCATCTTCTGAAAAAGCCTTGTTTTTGACAACTAGTTTGCAGGCCAGAGCATCCTAGCTGAGCTCTTGCTGCAGTGAATTTTTCTCCCATTGCACAAAGGGACCATAGGAATTATAAACAAAGTCCCCAGAGAAGCTGTAGGCTGTAATCCTCCTTCTACAAAGGACCCCGGGAAAATACAGGAAGGCCTAACTTTTAAAAGTGTTTAACATTATCCAAATCAGTATGCATTAAGTACTTAAAAACTTTTATAGCTCTCTCTCCTATTGTCTTCTGTCTCTATTATTCTGCTGGGTATAGGAGTATTTCCAGCCAGCTCAAGACACGCTATAAGCTTTGATGAGTTAGTGTTGGTAAAGCACACTGAGAAACTTGAAAGGAATGTGCAGTTAATAATTATAAAGTATCTTGCCCTTACAGATTTGGTTGAAAGTTTGTTACTATTATTATTCTGGAAGGCACACAAAATCCATACAGAAATGTCTCAAGACGGTTGAACTGGAATAGACATTGCCCCATTTTCATCCCTTTATATAAAGAACAGAAAATTAGAAAAGGAAGAATATTACATATATCAACAGCCAGGAGGGAGAACATTTTAAACACAGAAGTTAATACGATCAATATAATTTTATATCAATATAACAGAGTAAACAACATAACTCTCTTAACATCACAACCTCACATTTTCTACGTCACCGTAGACATGGATTAAAGATTATTTCTTTCAGCGAGTTTTCTCTTTATAAGACAACCTTTTTCTGTAAATACATTTGTTGGTTTCTCAACATCCAACTACACATGTATGGAAAAGCCATAAAGATATCCAATTTATATTCTTGACTCTTGATGAATTATTTTAAACTTAGAAGTCAAAGTAACCAAAATCTACTATTATCTCTTTGCTGGAATTGATTTAGCAAAAACTGGTAATTGTCACACTGGGGTATCAAATATAAACAAAAATTTGCACACATACCATGAAATCCTCTCCAGCAACATGATACTGAACAATAGACAAAACTGCTTTTATAAAAAAAACAAGCTAATTTTTGTCATTTTTGTGTAAGGAACGATCATTTGAAACCTTTCTTTGCACCGAAAAGAATCACATGACAGAAGCAGGTTGAGGGATTTTCAGTAATTGTATCTTTCACATCTATCTTCTGCATAGATAGCTATGAAATAAATATCAACTGTGTGTGAGCAAGTATAAAACTGTACTTGAGGTACTTCTGTTAGATAGAATCTCATCCCCTTGAAATTGCCTTTCACATGAAAGATGCCCATTGACAACCAGCAGTTTAACTAGCTAGGAATATATATCGTCAACTACCACTCAGCCTTAAACTGTTATCTGATTTGTCCCATAAAGCAAAATATATGAGGTACATGATAAGGCATGGGGATAATGTACAATAAACATAACTTACACTGCAGGAAAATGAGTTCCCGTTGGATCATCTCACAAGAGAATCAACTGTGTAAGAATCTGCCCAATCTGATCAAACTGTTTTCTTGTTTTTATTACTTTATCCCATAAGCATAATTAAAAACAGTCTTTTTGGTAAGATAGTTCTGTAATAGCTTGTAAATTACTTATTCTAGTGAAGCCTGCCAAAACTTTTTTTCCCCCTTTTGAAAATACGATCTGCATTACTTGCTGCAGTAGCAAGGAAGTACAATCATAATACTCTTTTCTCAGCCTTTCCCTCTGAATCTTTACAGAGCATGCAATCACCATTGTCTTCTTAGGTTTCTTCTCAGGACAAGAGAAGCTATGGTTCATAAAGAATGGAATGTATTTAAAAGACTGTCAAAAATCATGAAGTTAAAAGCTATCAAGACTTCTGAATAATATCTCACTAAATATGTTTACATTTTAACAGGGATTATTAATTTATGTCTCCATTAAAAGATCAAGGGAAAAAATGGTTTCTATAGAAGACTTTTTACAACAGTTACTTATTTTCTCTTAATGGATGCAGATTCTATGTCAAGTCTTATCCATAGTGCTGGAGTAGTGTAATTTTGTACACATTAATCATCACTTTAGATGTTCTATATCCCTTTAAAGGTGTAAGTATTTGGAAGGAAAGTCTTCACATAGCTTGCATTCTCAAATAATGGCTATAAAATCATAGGCAGAGGTTCTGGAGTAACTTTCTTCACCTAAGCATGTGCTTTCTAAATACTTGCATTGAGGAATTTTGAACACATAACCCACAGACTATGAAAAAGTACAGAAGTTGTGGTTTCAAGACCCAAAGGCCCGCTAGGAGTTTGTCCTATTGGATACTGAATAAAAATAGGTCAGGAGGACCTGTGCCCTGAGGAACCATCATCTCAATAGTCGATACAGCCTTTAGCTGGAAGGGAGCCTGGTACACATATATTGATAGCAACAAGTTTATTATTCTAATTTGTGACTTCTAAATGAAGAAAAAGAGTGTTATTAGATAACCTAATGAGATGAGAACAAAAGGAGATGGGGTAGGGAAGTCTGGCAGAGAAAGCATGGTGAGGAAGGCACACGTGCAGAAAAGCTGAAATGGGGATACAATGCCGAAGGGACAGATGGAGTCAGAGCAAGGCTGTGACACAGGTTCCTCCACAGCTTGTGGGCAGGCAAACACCACAAACTCTTCTGATAGCAGCTTCTGCACAGGCAGGTCTATGCACAAGAAATTCATTATTGTTTTTGAAAACAAGCATGTCAAAACCAGCTTTTGATTCGTCCTGATTTACACCATTAATGGACTTCCAAGTCCTATGGTTTCTTGGCATTATGCAGACTTTATATTGAAGAGTGCAAAAAAAAAAAATCACCATAGCAGGTTGGAACAAATTTGGCCATAAACAGGTTTGTAGAAAAGAGTAATTCCTCTAAGGTTTCCCAAACTTCCCCTTATTGTCACAAGTCCACTGCAAACAGTCTGAAATTTTGTCTATTCTCATTGACCATTTCCCTCTAGCTTTCCTGTGTTCTGTTTTTTAATTATTTCTTAATTAGATTACAAACACTTTCCACAAAAACAGTAAAGCACTGCCTCTGAGCTAGTTCCTGGTAATGGTTCATTTTAAATGTGTATTAACTCAAACTGAATGTAAATTAAATTAATCTTTCAACAGAAACAGTAACTTGTCATTTTCCTCAGTGCTTGTCTCATGCAAAATTTGTTCACTGTTTAAAAAGCCATTTTTTAAATTTAAAGTAAACAAAATTGGTTACTGACTTCAGAACAAGCCCTTCTGTCTTCTATTATTCCAGATCTGTACTTGGTGGAGGGACGTCATCAAGACAATTTTATCATCTTCCAGTCAGTGATCTTGCTACAAGCTCACATAAAGTCTTGCAAGCTATTGGAAATAATATTATACCTTTCTGGTGTACCATTGCCTGCTTCACTACCATCTGGGAGCCTACTTCATGGTATTGACAAACATATTTCTTGATTTCCTTGACTTAGATAAAAAACCACAAAATTTGTTTTCGTAATAAAGAGCTATAGGTTGACCAGTTTTTGCAATTAATTTCTTCTCACGCTACAGCACTTGCCATCTTGGTCCATAAAACAGGGGAGCAGGGAGCACTAGTGATACCAATCTCTTGCTATTTGGCCAGTGACCCCTCATGTCCCCCAGGAGGATGACTGAGGAGGAGCCCCTGATCTCCTCGGGATTCTCTACTTCACAGGCCTGGAAAAGGGCAATCAGTGACAATTGCTCATTAACCTTCTCCACTGTTGGAAATCTATTGGCGTGCCTGGTTCTGAAAACATCCTTAGGAGAGCAGAGTCAGGAATATGGAGGTGCAGGGTGTGGTGGGAAAGGTCACACATCTTCATCAGCAAGCAACTAAAGGAAACGGAAGGAGGGGTGACATTACAGGATTTTAGTTTCCATTAGCATCACAAAAATAACATATTCAGCATAAAAATAACATATTTTCCACAGGACCTATTTACCTCTGACACCAGAGTCTCTTCCTCCTGACAGTTAAATTATGGAGAAATATCTCCCAGGATTTATCTTGGATTTTAAGTGATTAGTTGTTTGCTGTTTAGGACACCTCTGAACAATTTTAGCCAATACTGCCTGAAAAGGTTTGCTGTGACATCTGATACTCAGTATTGGGGAGAACACAGAAGCAACCAGTTATTCTCAGGGGTTTTCTATGTCTTGAGTTCTTAAAAATAATGTTAACTGTAGAGCTTAAATCAGCACTGTTGGGGGCACCCAGTATTCCTCCTAACACAGCAGCCCAAGGCTGCCAAAGGCATTACCATTCCTCTACTGAAGCTTGCTGTGAGGTGGAAATACTACCCTGGAGTTCATGACTTTGTAGCTCTAAGAAAAGACAGCACCATCAGATCTTATTATACCATCTTATGCACAACTCAGTAGAGAGGGAAAATCCAATACAGGACTCTGGGGACCAAGAAATCCTAGAAAAGTTATTAGTGGAGGAAAAAAAAAATCCAAGAGAGGTGGAAGGAGCAGGTTTAACTTTCCAGCTGTGTAGTACAGACACCCCCACTGAAAACTGAAAAGTTTACATCCTTATGACTTTTGTGTGACTGACACACTAATGAGCAGATTTCCCTCAGACTTGCCCTCCCTACTAGTTTTAAACTGTGCAGACTAACCAGCCCAACCTATTTCATTACAAACATTGTATTTGTGAGAGGCTGTGAAGAAATGAGTTTGCCTAAAACGTTTTTTGCAAAGATTTCATAGATCCAGGATGAAATTTTTGATCAAAATCCATGAAAGAGACTGAGATAAGAGAAATCCAAGTTTAAGTTCACGCCCTCATTCCCCTCTCCTTTAGCTCAATGAATATTTATTCTTACAAGTGGAAGGGCTTTGAACAGAAGAGATCAAAAGCAACAGAACAAATCTGCAGCCCTGTGGCCGAGTCCCCCTCCACGTGGGCTGTAGGAGGACAGGTTACACCCCTGCTCCCAGTTACGTGCCTACCCGGCTTCCCCAGGGGGGCTTCTCCCCATCTGCACTGCCATTTCACTGGCTTTCGGAGGGCTGCGAATAGAAAAGAGCCGGTTCTTGGTCATTACACATGCTATTAATCTCCTTTTGTGTTGTTATTAATAAACGTTTCCATTTTTAGAGCTGCCTATCTGCACTTGATGCTTACCTCCCCATGCTACCAACCTTTGTAGGAACATTTCAAGCATTCACTATCCTTCCCCTTAACAACAGCTCACTGAAGGGAAACACCATTAAAGTTTCAGTGGTGCTCGCTGTACGCAGGATAGCAACGCAAATATTATCTCAAGTTATTTTTATGTTAGCCTTGCGCACTGAGCAGTAGTGTTGCCAGCAAAGCGATCAGGCAGAATTGCACACGTAATTACAGCCCAAGAATAAAGTTTGATGACTTGCGGAAAATATCAGGAGATTGATCTATTACTGAAGAAATAAGGCCTGATTCTAACAACTATTAGAAATGAAACTAAGCATTCACTTTCCAGGATGTATTTGTTTTAATTTTAACACAGACCCATGAGTTACACTATAAACATTGCATTTGTTAAAATATTAATACAAATATCTCCGCACAAGGAAGAAGTAATTGGGTGGTGGCTTTACCTTCTGACAGAGGAAAAAGCCAATTTAAAAAAATATATTACTTACTTCCCTCAGCCAGGCCTTGTAGGTTAGCTACAAGCAACTCATAGGTCACATAAAAGTGCAATGATAAAAAATGCAGGTGCTGTGAAACATTTATAAAGTGAAAGTATGAGGGAGTATGTAGTTTAAAATCTGAAATGACATTTTGGCATGGAACAGATCTCCCACAGGGCAGGTCTGAAACTTCCAGAAATTCTTAAAATGACATCTTTCAAAATGAACAATCATCAAATGTGCTGAAGTCGTTACCTCAAAGTGCTTTACTGATAAGTCAGGCTGGGAATATGCTAAAAATAAGTTGCTCGGTTTTACAGCTTGCAGGACTGATGTGGCAGGCGCATCGTGCCAGGAGCTGTGACTCACGTGAGTAATGCCCACGCCATCCACCGTGGGTGAACCCAGTTACAGTTTGTATTAACTCAGGTTTACTTTGACAGACCAGAAGGAGCACAAAGGGGAAAGCATCCACAGAGGCAAGGGAACGGCACATCTACACCATGCGGAGGGACACAGCGACCGGACGCTTGGGCGGGCACTGACACGAGTCAGCACAAGCCATCCAGAGGTGTAGCCTGACCCAAAACAGCTCCGAGGAGGTGACAATACTTAGTGGCATCTCTGCCCTGTGACAGCATATGCTTCTTTTATGTGGTTAGTGGCACAGAGAGCGCTCTCAAAAGGCTGAGCTTATATTATTGAGCCTGTTTAGTTTAGACAGGAAACGAGAGAGCAGGAAATGAATGGTACAATGCAGGCATATAGCCATTTATTTAATAAATTCTCTGGAATTCAGGAAAAAAAACCTGTTAAAAGGAAATTCCTTTTTTGTGCAATGCATAATTAACCCATGGACCCCTTTTCCCCAGCCCTTGCTGAACATTAAAGCATAGTAGGATAATATAGATTTGCTACTGTTCTTAGGTTTGCTATGGTTCTTTTCTTTCCTAAAAATGGAAAACCTGAGGTGCTAACCGTAAGCTGACAGGAGTCTGGCACTTACAGGTGTAGTATTTCACAGTAAGTTTCTTCTATCAGAATTAGAGTCACTAGCCATTGACAAAACAGAATAAAAGATGTTCCATGGCTTTCACCTACCATTGATCTTTAAATGCAAGTATGCTTTTTCACTCATTTCCTTAACTACTACAGATACAAGCAGAAGTCTGCCTTCTGCCCCCAAATGAAAGGTTTGTTGAAAATAAGCCCTCTCAATGCAGCCTGGAGTAATGCTTTGCATAAAATCTACTGTTATAAACATGTAGAAATACTTCTGTCACCTCTGCCTGGATATACAATTCTGAGAGTAGCTCAGTTAACGTCACTGCACCCTGTCAGTCCTCTCTCCATCCCCAGAGGTGCTATCCACACTGATCTGCTGGCACAGCTCCACACACGATCACTCACTTCTTCCATTTGGTTCTACTACAGGAATCTGGGTTAATGTAAACACATGTAAGTAGTAAAGGTTTTTTCCTCCTACGTGCACTTCCCTAAATCCAGCTTAGTGAACAACTCTGCATGCATTCCCTTGCTCTTTGGTCTTCCACACAGCAACTAGGAAAAGGAAAGAAAACCTCACACAAAAAACTTGAACAGTCTCTTGTCCATAGGCGAGCCAAAGGACAGAAGGGAAATACAGGTTCAGGCGAGGCCCAGAGCTGCAGCTCTCACCCTGCATTAGAACTGAGAGCTTCAGGAACGTCTTTCCCACGCAATTTCAATTCAGCCCTGTTCTATGCTGCCGCTCGACAGAGCTTTTCATTTCTTGGTTGCAGGCTGGTTATACAAGGAGAAGCCACGAGGGCTGTTCATGCAGCAAGCAGCTATGCAAGAGTGCTTCATCTGCCTGGCCACTGCGTAATCCCACCCCGTATTCACTGCACGCCATTCAAGACTGTCTCTGAAGAGAGAGATTGCTCATTTCTTTATAGAGTGTTCCAGGCACTCAGAATTATGGAATACAAGCTTCCCACAAGTGTTTATTAACCTCCATAGAAGAGAACGTGTTATCCCATTTTGTAGACAAGAAGCCAATAAAAAGGTTGATTTAGGCTTTCAAAATCAGTGACTAGCTCTTAAGTGTGTAGTCCAAAGCACAAAAGGCTAGAATCTAAAAGAAAAGGTCACAAATATTTTAGGGTATTTTTTATTACAAAAACAAACAGCCCCTCCTTCATCTCATTTTCAACAGCCATACTGAGTTGCATGAAAGTTTTTCCCATTCCCCAAAGTCAGCTGGAGGCAGCCACTCAGCACAGACACATCAGCCCTGCAGTTAAAAGACAGGATACGTAAGGATCTTGCTTTCAATTGCTCACATCATTGGAGCTATAGAGGAGAAATTCACTTCACCAATTGCACAATGGCATGACCAGGGCGCACAACCTCCCAGTGAGTAAATGTTTTTCTTTGCAATTATATAATCCAGCTTTATACCAGTAAGGAAACTTAATAGAAAGAGAATTGGTGCCCATGCAATAACTTAATTCAGAGGGACTAAATTCAGCAACCAGAGCAAATGATGACTTTATTAGGTGTTATCCCAGATATTTGTGTGCTTTTAGTATACCCTGATGTGTAATTGTTCAGCTGCTGAAATAGTGGCATAGCTTCACAGAAGTCAATGAAGCTGTAACAGTCCAGCTAAGGATGATGTACAGAGCTGTATACATATTTTCTCCTTTCTTTCTTTCTTTCTTTATTCCATCATTTCAGCATTAATTCTGGTTCCAGAATTTCAACCCTTGAACAGGGACTGCAAAAAGGATAGCAACACAAGCTGCCCCTTTCTGCATATCAATCTATCCCTCTACTAATTGCATGATTTTGCCTTAAGCAAATAGTAAAAATGGGACTTTTTTCATTTTCTCTGTGATCTTCACTACAGATGGAAAATATTTGTAATGTGCTGCATATGACAAATTAGCTACCAGTCCATTTTCAATCTTCGGTGGCTCCACAGGATTTACCGTGGTGTAAAACAGAGCAGAAGCTGTCCAAACACTGTCACAACTGAGATCCTGCTGGCTCAGTAACACAACAAAATGCAGATGAAAGGCTTTGAGCTATTTCAGCTTAGATAGTTCTACGCACAAATCACACATAACTAGGTTGACTTAACTTTGCTCTAAAATTCAATGACGGTAATGAATTTTTACATCTTTTCTGCTATTAGTGACTTGCATGTAATAATCCCAATAATATTATCTCAAATTCCTATGATACTACAATATTAATGGAAATGTAAAACTAAACTGCTAAAACTTAAAACCGATTAATAAAATATCCCGTCAAACAGATTCATTTCACTTCCTAAAGCAAAGAACTTCACTTGATCTCACAGCATTAGCTATTTGAAATGCTAAAACATTTTTCTTTCAGTTGTAAAAGATTTTTCCACAGGCAAGAACTTGTTTGTCACTACTCACATGGCAGCCTTTCTACAAAAACAAGAATCTTGTACTGTATCCTTGCTTGGGCACTGGAGCGTCTAACAAGAATAGTTAGAGGTTATTCCAGTGAGTTAATTGGGTTTCGGAAATGGTTTGGAAAGAGATGCTCTCTCAGGTTTTCTCCTCTGTTTGTGGAAATATGACTTGCCAGTCAAAATTAGGATCTCTGTTAGGAAGGGCAGCAAGAGCAGACCTTCACTCGCAGCTGCTTAGATAGTCTGGAGATGAGTCTAAAAAAGGCAAATAGAGAAGAGTTCCTCAGTAAAGCCCCAGATTTGAAATTTCTCAGATTTGAATATCTGAGTTCAATCTAAATTTGTGCTGACCTTATTGCAGGTGACTTGCCATGGAGGTCCATACCTGAGTTTAACAGAAAAGCCAATCTGAAGTGGTAAAGCAACCCTGCACATCCCCATGACTGCCAGAAAAATATAACTGTACTTTTCCTGCTTCTTCTGTTTTCAACCAAGTTGAGCGCTCGGTACCCTCCCTGGGGACACCAACACGACGAAAATTCCCAAAACACAGGAAAGCATGATCCTGGTTCAGGCATGTTCATGCTGCATGCCAGTTGGGACCAGCACAGCCTTCTTCTATGCATCCAGCTGTGTTGCAGACTGCTGAGGAGCGTGCGGAGCAGTGCAAATTAGCACGGCAGTGACAGACATCTCATCTTTCAGTCAGGAGAAGTGCGATTCACAAATAAGAGAGCAGAAGAGAGAGCTTGGGGCGTAGATGCTGCGAACGCACCCCACTGAACTTCACTCGTTCGATTAATCCCACTGAAATCTCAGTTCTGCACGTATGTAAATACTTGCAAAATAGCAACCCTCATTTGTGCCAGCTGAGCGGATTGATACAGCTTACAACTTTAACACAGCACTGCCACCCATGGAACAGATGGGTCCTTACATGAGATCCATTCACGCTATCCAGACTCAAATCGCTGGGCCAGAAGCCTCCAGTTTTCATTTCTCCACGAGCAGAAATGAGCCCTGTCCTCAGTCATCTGCCATCATACAAATCTAGATGAGCAGGTTTGACTTTCTCAAAGTCACTTCAGGCTCACAGCACCACTCAAGGGAAATGGGACCTACCTGGTTATCTTTGGCCAGTGAGATACGTTTTGGTCTCCTGGGCTTCAAAACAAGTAAGAGAAAGAACCGCTCACACCTCCATAAAGCACAGATTTCATTTAAAGATATCTAACATAAAACTACTCACAGGGGTTTCTTTGCTTTCACCAGAAGCTTCTTTGTTTTATAAGCTCCATTATTATGGTGCTACTAAATGATTTAAATATCACTCGATTTAAGCCACATGCTTTCATTCTCCACCAAGTATCAGACCTATAGGCTACTAACACAAACATAAGAAATCCTCTCTGAAATCTTCTAAGGCTGATAGTTCTCAATTTGGTATCTTTATTTTACCCAGAAATTCCTCTGGAAATATTCAAGACTTTCACAATATTAAAAAATAACCCACTTACTAAGTGCTAAATAATATTTATTTTAGCTAACGGCAGTCTTTTAAAAATCCTTGGTTCTATAAGCCTATTAACTTCTAATACTATCAAGTTCAGCTACAGAAAAAAAAGAAAAGCCTCGTCTTGCTGCTTATTGATACTGGATGTCATCTAAATGGCTAAAATGCAATACTGTCCCTAGGATTATTACTGCGTGAGAAAAAGATATTTAAGAAGGGACACGTAGGAGAGCTGCACTCCCAGACCAAGCAGCAGAAAGCTAAGCCGTATGGGCAAACAATTCTTCTAATTTCATTGTATTTATAGGTCAGCTAGTTTTATTTTGAAGCACAAGAGATTTACTAGGAAAATTCATTACTGCCACTTGCTCTGATTTTCTTTCTCAATATAATTAAGCTTTGCTAATTGTCTATCATGATTAAAATCATGCCAATAACAACCTTGTTCCCCTATCTGGCTGTGCTCCAGACTCTTCAGAGCTCTTGTTTAAGGGCAGTTCTTCCTGTAACAGTTGTGAAAGGTCTTTCACCAAGCATATGAGGTGAGCTGTTGGCCTGTTTGCCAATAAATTCATAGAAGTCAGGACTCTACCCATGGATTATCCAAGGGAAAGAAGATAGTCAAAAAGAATCATAGAAACATCTAGGTTGGAAAAGACCTTGAAGATCCTCCAGTCCAACCATGAACCTCACACTGACCGTTCCCAACTCCACCAGATCCCTCAGCGCTGGGTCAACCCGACTCTTCAATCCCTCCAGGGATGGGGACTCCACCCCTGCCCTGGGCAGCCCATTCCAACGCCTAACAACCCCTTCTGGAAAGAAACACTTCCTAAGAGCCAGTCTGACCCTGCCCTGGCGCAGCTTGAGGCCATTCCCTCTTGTCCTGGCACTTGTTCCTTGGGTCAAGAGACTCATCCCCCCTCTCTGCACCCTCCTCTCAGGAAGTTGTAGAGGGCGATGAGGTCTCCCCTCAGCCTCCTCTTCTCCAGACTAAACCCCCCCAGTTCCCTCAGCCGCTCCCCATCAGACCTGTGCCCCAGACCCTGCACCAGCTCCGTTGCCCTTCTCTGGACACGCTCGAGTCATTCAATGGCCTTTTTGGAGTGAGGGGCCCAAAACTGAACCCAGTCATCGAGGGGCGGCCTCACCACTGCCGAGTACAGGGGTAAGATCCCTTCCCTGTCCCTGCTGGCCACGCTATTGCTGATACAAGCCAGGATGCCATTGGCCTTCTTGGCCACCTGGGCACACTGCTGGCTCGTGTTCAGCCGGCTGTCAATCAACCCGCCCCAGGTCCCTCTCTGACTGGCAGCTCTCCAGCCACTCCTCCCCAAGCCTGTAGCGCTGCTGGGGGTTGTTGTGGCCAGAAGAAAGAAAAGACGTGACCAACAACTGCATTTTAAGTAAAAAGTGACATTCACTGAAGATTGAGAATTCATTCTTGCAGGTCAGAAAAATGACCTCAAACTATAGACAAAGATATGGAGGTGTTGAAATGAATGATTACTTCAGGGCTGTATTATCCTCCCAGCAATACAAAGCTGACGTAAGGCATGGAAATTCAGCCAGAACACAGAAAGGGGAGAAAAAAAGAAGAGAAAAGGGGTAGCGTGGGGAGGGGGAAAAAAGAAAAAAGAAAGAAAGAATCAGTGGTGTTGTTTTAGCACAGACTGCTATTTCTCAGCTTTACCCTCTGAGTGGAAGGCAAACTAGGGGTGCAGAGGGCAAGACCCAGAGCTCTGCTGTGCACTGGGGCCCCACTGCCTGACACAAGGGGACCCAGAGGGCACCCTGGCAGGGGGAGCAGGACACAGCTGGGAGGCCAAAGCCATCCTTGGCTTCTTCCGACCTTCACTTTACTGCCTACCCCTTAGGAACTTCCTTGATGAACAGAGACAGAGCTTGGCTTCTAGCAGTGTTCATCAGGAAATTTCTGACAAAACAGATTTTCAGGGAAAAATATTGATTTATTGACACTAAGATGTTTTAACCTTCAATGCGCTTGTTTCCCAATAGCTCATTTGATGGTTTGCTCAGGAATCAGGACTCCCACTGCCTTGGGCAGTTTGAGATGCAGGGGTACCTAACTCACAACCAGGGACACTGAGGTTTTGGGGCTCTGTGCTTCTCAGAGGAAAAACACTGCAGGTGCTACAATCTGTTTTAAATGTTTTTTAAAATGCTACTTCCATGTAGAAACCCAAGCAAGCTTCAAATGAGTGCTTATGTCAGCACATCACTCGAGTGTCCCAGAGTCCCAGTTCCAGAAGTAGAATAACCAGATCACTACCTGCCTCACCTTTTGGCAGTACAGTATGTGTATCTGGACTTTTGTAGCTCATTCACAGTTAACTTTGTGCACTTCTGCTATATAACACATTCTGTGCCTCATTTCCCCTTAGGAAAAGAAAAAAAGCCGCTGCCTTTCTCTCCACTTCTGTCTAATTTACACTGTAACCTCTTCGGGCCAGGACCTATTTCTTGTTACGCATTCATACAGTGCCTAACACAAAGGCAACCTAATCTCAGGCCCTTTTTAATGCAAATGTAATAGAGAACCGGGCTGTTTGAACAGAAAGGGTAATTTTGGTTCCCCCTCTGTAATGGACTTTTACTCTGGGAACAGATAATTGGGCTGTTTTGTCATTATTCTTTTCAAAGTGAGGTTAAGGTCCTATTGGTGGTAAAGTGAAATATGTATTGTGGGCTAATCAGCAGTCTGTATCAAAATATGCTGGGGCAGAGCTCACCCTGCATTTACTGAACTCAATAGATGGGTTGTACTAACACAATTAAAGGAAGAATGTGGCTATGTACACATGTAAGATCATAATACCCACGCGTCTTCTTTTACTGCAGATCATGCAGGGAAGGGTCTGAAGACTAGAATCATGTCCATAACAATTATGGGTCTAGACAGAGACCTGCTTAAAGGTATGAGCTACCATTAGAGCAGTTTAAGTTACTGCCTCCTCCAGAGGAAGCAATCAAAGAGGTGGTGGTACTCAAGCTCTTCGTCTACCACAACATGCAGTAAAACAGACTTCAGCCCAGTGGCAGGTTAAGCTGAACTTTTTCACTTGGTTTTGCAGAGGACTAGAAGAACACACGCAATCAGTCAATGCACCTCAGCTGGGGGCAGTAGCTTTTAAAGCAATGGAAGTGAACTGCTGGCAGCTGGTTAAGTGTTCTTGCTCTAGAGTCAATAGGGTCAGTGAAGATGCAACCTGCTAAATCAAGTCCAAGGAACAGAAAATTTAATCCTTCATTCTTACATGCTACTAGTTATCAAAAGGCTGTTTCTCCTCACACAGGGAAGCATGTTTTTCATGGTGCCAGGGTACAGAACTAAAAAAAAATAAAATTCTTCATCACCTTTGTTGTCAAATACATTTCAAATGCAGCAACCTCTATCTTGGTGCTATTTGTTTCAGTCTGAGAGAAAGCAAAGGACTGCCAATCTTCCATCATTTTTTAGCATGAAGGTCAGCTTATCAGAAAATAACATCAGTGGCAGACATTTAAAATACATTTATTCCAAGGTTTCTACCACCCTTTCTCATGGATAGCAGATTTAAAACTGCTACTAGATAGTCCTGCTTTTCCAAACCAATATAGGCTATTCTGGTCAGTTTTTTAATGCAGTGAATCCGACTTGCTTCCAAGTGCAAGCCAGAATGTTGATAGGAATCACAAAGCCGTATACGAAATACACTTTGGATCTATTGGAAACTTTCTTCCCCTGCAACATTCGCATAACCAAGATATAAATCAAAGAGATCCTCTCCACTAGCATGCAGAAAGAAAAATCCTTGGCTCCAGGATTTACACCTTTCTTTAGTAAGATGGATCCTAATTCTGACAACCTCCTACAGACATCGCAACGAAAACCTGCTCATTCCAGCTGTTACCTGAGCCTCAGTATTCCTTTTACACTTAGATTTTAATCCTCTAATTACATGACTTGTAAGCTACTGAATTCTCTGTTCATGAGAAACTGTCCAGGATATCTTGCAGAAAGAAAAAAGTGGTATGTTTTTGTAATGCTTAATTCTCACACAATGAAGAAATATTGGACCAAACCTACAAAAGCCAATCTGAGTAAGAAAATAATTAGCATACACTCATTCCTTTAAATGCCAGGGAAAAAATTGTCCAATATATTTGAAATTCCAATGCCTTTTTTTCCTAACGCCTTAGGCATTAATGGCTTTTTAAAAGGACATAGTATGTAATTTTCTTAAGGCAATTTTCAATGTTTTTTCACCTTCAGAAAGAATGTACTGGGTTAATCTTTCCCTGCTGACATCATAAGGATGATTCCTCCAGTTAAAAGGTCTTCAAAACAAAAGGAATAAAAAAAAAAAGAGTTCATTTACAGTTTCTTTGCTGAGCAGACAAACCATACCTTAGGATCGTTCAATGACAGCCTGTGGGACAATTGTCCATTCAAATGATTATCATATTGCAGTATGCGTCCCAGCAGTCCCTGAATAAATTCTTACATTATAGTCCAGGCTCTGCTGTATAAAGAATTTAACCATCTCTCATTTGTGACTCAGGAGACCTGGGTTATGCTCCTGGATTTCCCATTGCCCTCTGGCATGCTGCCCTGCAAAAATCTCTTTGCCTGTTTCTTTGTTTCTCCATCTCTGAGGTGGAGATCAGGGTGGGGATCAGGATATCTTCATAAAACACCCTCCTGTAGAGGGATCAATGTTAAGGTTCACCCTTCCAGATGACTCTCCTGGAAAGCAAAGAATTTCAGTCTTCATTTAGAGTACAAAAGCCAATGTGTCTATGGCATTTTTAAAGGCACTTTCACATCAAGCTCCGAGAATGTGTAAATGAAAATACCTCTGAAACAAATTCTGTTTGTTTTTCATCCATTGTCTGACATGCAGTTCATCTTATCTTCAAGGGAAAAAAAGTTAGCACTTAAGCACTTATTTCTGCTGAAAAAACCATTCATATAAATAAAAGAGAGACAGAGAGAGACAAAGTGCTCTGTATGGACACTTTAAGCTGACAGAGAAAATGCTCCTACCACAACAAACTGGAGCACACTCTGGGAGGACAGCACTACTCTCGATTTTCATCTTTTAAAGAAAATGAAGAAGAATGAATAGCTATGCCTCACTTACTCTTGAAACAAATCAAAAGGAATATTCTGGTATCTATTTGTTATCCTCCTGTTCTTGTTAATGAAAACAAAAGACCTAAATATTTGATTACTTCCCCTCTGTGTCAAAAATAATAGTTCATGTCCTTTCTAGTTTGACAGAAAGGAGACTTGTTAGATCTAAGTCCTTTCATCTGAAACACCATCACACAGGTTCGCACCAGTCTAACCTATCAAAATAAAGTTGAGCTCTGAAAAGCTGGGGTTTTTTTCTTCCCCCCCCCCCCCTTTTGGAACTGCACTGCAAGCAATGATTAGATTGCATTTGCCAATAAATCTATAGGGATCAGTGAACCAAAATAGCTACTCCCTCTCAAACCTATCAATTAACAAGCTTCCTTTTTTAATGATGTTACCATTTTATGATTTGCCTTAAACCTTACTCCGTTCCATCCTGTGCCCTTCAGAACAAAAAAGACCCATGCTAAAGGCTGTGTAAAATGCACTTGGGACATCCATGTTTGTGAATTTATATTTTAGCAGTTTCAGCAGCACTCACTGTTTTAACTAGGTGGAATCTCAGACATGCAGAATTTTCAAAAATATGTGGTTCAGGTGAAAACACGTCTGTGCTGGTTTTGGCTGGGATAGAGTTAATTTTCTTCATAGTAGCTAGTATGGGGCTAGGTTTGGGATTTGTGCTGGAAACAGTGTTGATAATTCAGGGATGTTTTAGTTATTACTGAGCAGTGCTTACACAGCATCAAAGCCTTTTCTGCTTGGGGGTGCACGAGAAGTTGGGAGGGGACAAGTTGGGACAGCTGACCCCAGCTGACCCAAGGGATATTCCAGACCATATGCATCATGCTCAGGATATAAATCTGGGGGAAGAAGGAGGAAGCAGGGGACATTTGGAATGATGGCGTTTGTCTTCCCAAGTCACCGTTACACATGATAGAGCCTGGCTTTCCTGGGGATGGCTGAACACCTGCCTGCCGATGGGAAGTGGTGAGTGAAATCCTTGTTTTGCTTTGCTCGTGCACGCAGCTTTTGCTTTACCTATTCAACTGCCTTTATCTCAAACCATGAGTTTTCTTGCTTCTACTCTTCCGATTCTCTCACCCATTCCACCAGGGGGGAGTGAGTGGCTGCATGGGGCTTAACTACCAGCTGGGGTTAAAACACAACAAGGTCTCAGGCAGAAAACATTATGTCAGTACAGAAAAAAAATTAAAGCGACGAGAAACTTATTTGAACTAATAAAGACATAAAATGATAAGGGAGGATAATTTTAAGAAATTTGTATGTAGGCATAAAGAATTATATTTCAGAAAATCACATGTAGCATCCAATTGTAAAGAATGAAGTCAGTCATGGGAAGAGTGACCTTATTCCACTGAGGTCATTCAAATTATTCTAATAGCAACTTCCTGATTGTCAGTATTAGCCATCAATATGGGTGGTTTGACTTGTTAGTGTATGTTTTTTTCCTGATGTGCTGAATAGTACATTTTATTACAATACAGATTCCATTTCATTCCCACAATTTTCCCTCCAATGGCATTTCCAGTTCAGTTGTTGACCCAAAGAACCCACTCTTTGCACCCAGCTGCACCCCCAGTTCTGCCACTGTCCCACTTTGCCCCCTCATTTTTCCACCTACAATGGGTTTGTTTTACACAGTTCTTGAAAATCAATGCTTAGTACGATGCATATATTTATTTAAATAGAACTTATGTTTCTAGTAATTACTGGTGCAGCAGTATTTTTCTTGCTGATGTTTTAAATAACCTGAAGAGAAAAAGAGAGAGAGAGAAGGAGGAGATAAAAAAGCAGTTTAAATGACTCTAACCTTTTAGCAGAGTTGTGCCAGTCTGAAGCTGAATAGATCATTCGGAGTGTTCTTTCCAAATGGTTGTATAACCAAAAAAAAGGGAAGTAAATCAGGGCATGATTAGTCTCTGTAGCAAGAACTAGGTAAGAGAACAAATCAAATTTAACACTAGGAAAGCAATAATGGAAAATGCCTGTCTCACCGACAGTTCCCTTGAGATAAACAATCTGACAGTGCTGAGCCTAGCCAAGCCAGTCTTCTCATAGGTACCACAAAAGCCACTTGTCCAAGCTGAGAACTTTGTAGAAAAAAACATGAGCTGTAGTCTGTCCCTTGTTAGCATTATGGATCTCTATGTTTAGCAAAGATAAGCAATATCACAACATATTATAGTCCAGAAACTTATTAGTCACCCTCTGAGATACTCAATTAACACTTTCACAATGCCAAGAAGTTAAAAGAGGCCAAAACCTCTGAAGTACCTTTGAAATAGTTAACCCCATATAAACACCACAATATTTTTTTCTTACTATTTTCCCTTCCTAACCTCATCATGTAACAGTCTTTCTAATATTTCCAGGCTCACCCTCTGATCATCACTATGTTAAACTTTTCCTACCATGCACTGCCTTCTCATGAGCAAAAAAGTAGTCACAGCTTGTGTGGAGCACTGAATGCAGATAGACAGTTGATGTATGAAAACAAGTACAGAAACTACAAAAGCTTTTGTTCCGTATGATGAAAGCCAACATCAGTACGGATTACACAACTCAAGGAGAAGCCAGCTAACAGAGCACTCACAAATCTGAATTCATCCATTTGGCTAACAGGATTCATTTTATATTAAGTTTAGAAGAGTAACATGGCCCTACCACATACTCAAGATAACTCAAACAGACATTATATCATTCAACAAATTATCAACTATGTGAAATCAGAACTAAAGATGGAACAAAGTGAGCAAAGAACCTCATCTTACATTTAGCAAACCAAATTCACTTAACAACCATTACAGGAGCTCTTAATTTCCCACTCCTGTGGCACTAGCAAGTCCCAGTCTCTCTGGCTCAGGCCCACAAGTGTCAGGCTCAGTGTATCGACCCTCATGCTCATGGCTTGTGAGCTCCCAAACTGGTAGGGAAACTGTGAAATAGAAACTGCCTCCACCATGTCAGCTGACACAAGGGACATACCCCTGACACAAAATTTAAGAAGGAGATGCAGCCCCGTGCTGTGAGCTATGACTGCAGCCCTCCACCTTACCTTACCACTGATCAGGACTGCATTAATCCCTGACTTCTACCAGCCAGGAAAAATGAGATGGTGAGAAATTTATTAGGTTTTATAATCATGCATAACAATCTGCTGTATATCATGACTTAAACTGGAAAATATGCCTGACAGTAGAATTTCACTCTCATTAGATAAAACGAGGAAAGGTGATTGTGTGTGATCTTTGCCCCATGCTTCCATTGTGAGAGAGAAAGGAGACAATTGGCCACAGCGTTTCTTATTAATTACACGTTATCTCTTTGAGTAGACAGGGTTATAGAGATCTGTTTTCTTCTCACTCTTTTCTCTGGTGCAATGTGAAGAAACACTTTTATTAATTGGACAACAATACTTTGGGCTATAAGGTACTTAAACTCCTAAACCCTACAGGTGAATCCAGAGCTAAGAAGGAGGTATTTCACTTTCTGATACAGATCACGAGGAACCAATAGTGAATTTTAACATAACTGACATTAGTAGGGCAAAAAGCCACTCAACACAACCAGCAAAAAGACACATGTGCCTTTTCTTCGATCTCTCTCCTGCACAAGAGGCTCTGCCCCCATTCGACATGCCCTGCCTTGAGTCCACTGCCCATACCATTTCTATTAAAAATAGATAAACAAGGAGAGGTGACTGTACTTGTTCAAAACCAGCGAAAGAAAGTGTTCCTTCCTCTCTCTGTGTTCCTTGGTGGCCAAAGCACTTCAGGTGTCAGAAACCCAGATTCTACCTAGAGGATAGCATTCCCCATCTTGTGCAAGAGACCCTGTCTACCAAAGGCTACCCTCAAGCAAATTCCAGATAAACTAAATGCAAACATCTTCTGCTCCATTTTCCCACCTTGACAAATTTCTAGTTACTCCTAGAAGCATTCACCAGTTTCCAAAAAAGCCAGGTCCCTGAGAAGTCTCCTTTCCGGTTCACAGTCCAGCTCAAGAGCCAACTCTCCTTGCAAGTGAGCACATAAGCTCAGAGGTGGGCAGCTCACTCACCCACCCACAGCTGCCCTCCTAGGAGGGCTCTTCCTGGCTCCCTTCAACCTTTTCTCAGCCCTTCTGAGAATGATCTAAGGTCATGGAATTAAAAATTAATGCATTCAAGTGTTTATACTTATCTCCTGTTTTGCAGAGAGGTTTTTGAATATTTCAAGTTCACATTTTAAAAGTTTTTCTCCATTAACTATAAACACTAGAAGCTTAAAAGCAGAGCAAGGTGAGAGATCGAGACCTGATGCCCTGAGAAAAAGACAAGACACCTGAGAGCTGACAAAACTCATTCAAACATCGACAAGATGGTGTTACACTGAACTTCACTGAATGTGTCCAGAAGTGACTGGGTTTCTTTAAGTACTTACTCTGTGCTATCAAAGGATTTCAGAAACCTAAAGCACTAGAGATCAGTGTTTTAAAACCTGAAACAAAAGGGATGGGTGCCAAGGAATAGCTGCTAATTGTTTGTCAGTGATATTTGCCTTCCTCCTGCAGTACTCTGATTTTTCTTGATGGGTAATGCTAGAAGAAGGACGGTCCCTTCAGACCACCAGTACGGGTCAGTCATGGTACTCTGCATATAAATTGGCTGCGCTCATTTGTAATGTTTTCCTTCCTCTGTTGCACTGCTTCTTGATTAATTAGTGCCATTAAAGCACCTAGGCAGACTACACGACAACTTGCCTTGCATAACAGTGGGAAGAAAGAGCAGGTCCTTCTGAATTCAGGGAAAAGTCTCTGAAGTGTAAATAGATAAAGATAATCAAATTCAGACGAGATTAAAATTAACAGACTATCAACCAAGTGACACTATTAATAAATGTCCACAACAAGTAGGGACAGAAAGGACTCCGAAAAGACCAAATGTAATTTAATTAAACACATGAGAACATACGGAAGAAACCACAGCAGATAACTACATGAAAAGACAAATAAAGATTTCAGCAATAATTTATGTTATATTATTCACTGTATAAAATGAACCATACTGGTGTTCCTCTCTATTTACATAGCAAGATGTAGATAGAAAAACCTTGGGATTTTAACTGTAACCTTGCACACTATAGATACTTGTCCTTCGCATTAATAAATGAAATTTTGTTCTCTGTGCAGCACACAGCATTAGGCCATGTGAGTGCAGAATATACATATGTACTCACAGCAATCTTGTGATGCAAGGGAATACTATTATTCTGATTTTATGGATAGAGTTTTACAACCTCATTAGTCTTGAGGCAACAAAGCTTTGTTGGTAGGGTTTGGCTTGATATTACAGACCGTGAAAAATCACATCCCATAATCTACATGACTAAAATAGGCAAAGTTTCTGATGCAAATGCAATGAGGTTGACAAGAGCCTGTCCATGAGCTATGCTTGTATTTATTTGAGTAGCTACACTGGCAGAATACCTCTTTCACTGTTTCTCCACTGGAGATGCAGCCCACCAAGCTGACTTGGGCGGGGGGAATTTTGTAACAGAGCTACACCTCAATCCTCAAAGCAACGAAGGGACTTGCCAAAGAATGCGGATGCTCATGCTACAGCAAGGAAACCAGCTTGCAGGGGACAGCCCATCCTGGCATGCAGGACAGGAGCAGGCACAGCAGATGAGGGTGGCTGAGCAGGGGCTCCTCTGAGCCCAAATGCAAAAGGGACCTGAACAGTGGTGGGAGCACAGGCAGGCTACGGAAGAAGGAATATGGTCACATTGGCTGGGCATGCAGGGATGGAGGAAGGAGGACTCTCTGCTTTAAACCTGTTTCTTCAGTTACTCAAAAGATAAAAGGGGAGTCTTTTGTTTCCATGTTAACACTTGAAGAAAGAGTACTATATATCACCCTAAACTCAAGAACCATCCAACAGCACGTGCTCAAGTTCCCCTGCAATGCCTGTCCTGCTGCTGTTTAAAGTAACACTCAGAACCTCCATTTCTAGCAAGGTAACTCACCATCCTCATCCGCTACACTTAAATAGCAATGCAAACTATTATAGAAACAGAAGGTGTATCAGAATGCACCAGCTATTCAGGTAACCCCCCTATTGTCGGTATGGCTCTGCCTATGCAGGTGAATACATATTGGCTCCTCAAGGAAAAAACAAGGCCAAAAAAAAAAGAAACTGAAATGAACTACAACCTTCTAAAAATCACAGCCATGTCAATAATACAGTCCAGAAAAACTGTATTATAACAAGAGGTTATTTTCTCTACTGAGATAGTCAAAATTCTTCTAAAAGACAATGCCACCAAATGGTTTGCCATTGAATTCTACCATCACAGCACTGTCTAATGTGGCAGTTTCCTAATTGTCACTGTTTCCTATATCACTTCATTAATCAATTCACTTGATTTTACTGCGTTTCAATCACTCCACACAGGAATCACAGAGTGGTGAGTGTTTCTAATGAGATCCTGCAAGGACCCTGAGTAATTGACCCTCGGCTATACAGCATTTTTATCAACAAGCTAGAAGAAAATACAAAAACATTATTTGATAAAAATGTCAAATGACTGACAAAGATTAGGAGAATGGTAAATAATGAAGTGGAGAAGGTATTGATTCAAAGCAGCCTGATAAGATCAACACAAGCAAACATTATGTGTTCCGCAGTACAGCCACTGAGTGAGTCCTAAATCCTAACTAGGAATTTGGATAAACCGAATCCTAGGAACAAAGAACATACGGCACTTTTACAGGTTGGAGAAGTCTATTTTGGGAATAGGGGCTAAAAACCAGAAAAACTTGGAAATCATGACCAGGCATTGCCATTACAGCGAAGGGGCTAATGCATTCCGTGACTGTGTTAGCAGAATAAAGCCACACAGGAATAGAAAGATTATATCACACTGTTAATGTGAATTGGTACAACCCCAACAGTAATGTGGCAGTGCTGTCCCCATGATGGGTCTTGCATGAAACAGCCATAAGAATGATTAAAGGAATAGTAAATATGTGTTAAGTGCAAAAAATAAGGAACTCAATCTATTCAGTTTATCAGAATAAAAGAGAGGGCACAAGTTGATCACAGCTTATTAATACCTACACAGGACACTGAAGTTCAATAACTGAAGCCTCTTTATGAAATAAACAGAGGTATAACATGATCCAGTAACTGGGAATTAAGGTAGGCAAGTTCTGACTTGAAATGAGATGCTGGGTTTTAATAGTGAAAGTAATTAACAAGTGGAAATGATTTATCGACAGTTAAGCCGCATTCTTCAACATTGTAAACCTGTATTTCACAAGTGGATGTTTTCTGACAGATACACCCAGGCTCAGCTGGATTAATTCAGGGTAGCCTTTAGGAGGTCAGAAGAGATTATTACACTGGTCCCTTCTGGCTTTACAAACCATGGGTCTCTAGATCAATCCCCATTCCTACACCTCTGGCCTTGAGTATTTCCTTCAGGTCATTAAGTTTAACATCCACTCTCCTTTCATTTAGAATATGCAATTTAAAGCTATAACTGCTGCCTTAATTTAATGGTAATTAAACCTGAGCCATCCTCAGTGTTTTCTGCAACTAACTCACTATTGCATAGGAAGAGTTGGACATGGTCTTCTGGAGCCACCACCTGACCAGGCTGCTGGGAGGGGACAGGGACAATAGCACAGCTGACCCTGCCCCAAAGGACAGTCACAGCCTGAAATTTAATTAAAGGGAGGGTCATGTCATTAGAAACCATTTTTGGCATGCAGGAACAAACATGGGGAGCCAGCGCAAAGAGTACATTGAGTCCTGACATCAAAAGCCCATTCTGTCACTGAGATAAGCTTCCCTCAGCCCCCATCCCACGGTAATGCAGGACTTGTCCTTGTCAACATCCATTCTTCCTCATCAGTGACATAATATGCCCAACATTCCCATTCCTGAAAGTTTTTCCCAGTACTCCTCCTCCTGTCCCTTGGCCCCAGGTGTGAGCCTATTCAAGCCTCATGCAGGCTCAGTTAAACACTACACGGTCATTTTGCTGTAGCAAAATAAACCAGTTCCCACATTTAGCCCACACAGTTTCTGGAAGCATCTCTCACTGGTACTGTATGAAAAAACACAGACTCTTATTTAAAATAAAGATGATTTTTAAACATTTTCATTGAAAGCTCATTCAGCTGGTCAACAAATTGTGCAATGTTGCAAATATTATTTACAGCCAGAGAGCGCAGGACGCAGTATATCCCAGCTGAATAATGCACTCTAAGCAAGTACCCATTAGTGATGATGATTACGCGCCAGAGCACCTCATTAAGCCTTTGACTCTCTGGTATCCATCTAATCAAGACAATTGCACACCATTGTCATGTTTCTCGACTATGACACAACCTGACATGCTTGAAAAGGGGCAACTTCTGAAACTGCGAAGGCACTGCTGCCAATAGTGGAGTGAAAAATGGGAAAGGCTCCATATGCTTAAATGGCTCAAAGAGGAAATGTTGAAAACCAGACTCCAATTACTGCAGTCCTGAAAGGCTCCTCTGAAGGAGATGCATGCACACAAAGTCCATCAGGAGTGCTAAAACATAAGCAAAGTCCATTTGTTCATCTTTGTATTCACACACACTTCTCACTACGTGTAATGAGAGCTATAAGTCTGTACTCGGGTCTTTAGAGAACTAGGAAGAGAAATGCCTTTAAACTATATTTATAGATTATAAAATATATTATAAAATATAATAAAATATAATATATAAAATAGATATTACAAAATACATTTATTAAATATATATGCCTTTCCTAAGTTTTATGTTAAATTAAATGAAATAAAATAGCACTCTTTGACCTAGACCAATGGAGATACAAGCTGGAAAACTTTAAACCAAAGACTAAGTTTAGTCTTTTTCTCATACAACACACAGACTGGCCATGTACTTCCTTCCTCCTGCTGCCTGAGACAGAAGAATTAGCAATTAAAGTGTTAATCATATGGTGACCACCAACCAGGCATTTTGTACTTTTTCATTTGCAAAGCCCTTTCCAATCATCGGCTAAGTTATCTAACAACTACTTATCAAAAGACTCCCCCAAAACTTAGAAAGCAAAGAATAGTATGCATATGGTGATCTGGGAAATCAAATTTAACAGGTATGCTCTAAAATCCCTTCTGGTTAATGCAGAAGGCAGAAAGGAATTTGTTCATTCTATATCATCACACACATGACTAATAAAGGACTCAATAAATTGTTAGTTTATAGAGAACAGGGTATGGGATTTATTTAACTACATTGTTTAGCAGAGATGACACAATCCATAACATCATCACTGAAATAAGTAAGAGAGCCTTAAAGCAATATATAAGTTGTCGCCGCCACCACCACGTGCCACTTAAGATGACAATATACATAAGCAAAATATTTTAAGATAGATAACCTCAGATGAAAAACATTACATTGCTGTCTTCGGATTTTGGTCTGGTCTTAAAATACAACTTGGGTTTTATAGAAATGTAAGCGTGCTTAAAAATAAAAACTAATGCTTGTGTACCAATCTATTTGCAGTGCTATAGATCTACCAACTGAAGCGATAAAGAAGAATGAGCCCCAAACACACTATGTTATTTGGTTTCATTCCTGTTATTAGTGGAGGTAATTTATTCAATGTTGTAAACACACACAGCTCTTGGAAACTATCCGAGGCCTGAGTGAAAAGGACTTTGCTGAGTTGCTTGGGTGAAAGGAGCTTTCCTTTTACTAAACTATCAGCAAGGAAGTCAGCAATAAAAAACTTAATGTTTTATCTCAAGTGGAATACTTCAAATCTTCTAAAATGAAATTCATTTTCCTGGTGTACTCATGGGAGTTTACATGGAGATAAAGGACATGAGTGTCGCATTTATTCCTCAAACATCCAATCATGCAGAATGCACAAGCCTTTGTGCTGAACAGGTTTCAGCTGCAGAAGTGAGAACCTCCTTTCAGCAAGGCTGGGTGGCTTCTCCAGCAAGTCAGCATCTCTCTTGCTGATCTGCAAAAGAGATGTGGGGACCATGAAGGTTTCTTCCTTGAGATGATGCTGATGGCACTGCAGGACTATCTCAGAAGTTTCAGTAACATAATAAAAGTCTCTGTGCTCTGAAATAAAATTAGAAGACTAATGTGACTGCGGGTTTCTCAACAAAACTGGAGCCTTGTTGGTTTATTGCACACAATTTAGTGATAGTCATACCTTTCACGGGGTGCAAAAGTGCTTTTCTTTTTTTTAATAACAGCTACAGAAAATCAATAGATTTCATGAGTTCAATTAATCCCCGCAGCTGCTGTGCCAGAGTCAGAAAGAAACAAAGAAATTTTCCATTTCTAAGCTTTGGGACTAAGCTATCCCACTGTTGTCTATAGAGGAGGATGGCCCTTGAACCTTGGACTGTCATTCCCATTAAAGCAGGTTTTCCTGTGATTTGTGATTTTTAAGGGTAAGCCCTTGTAATTTATAAAGGTAAGACAGTGCTAGACTCTCTTATGAACTAACAGAGTCATGCAGTCATTTATATTTAAATGTGTTGTACCACCCTTAAATATAAAGTCACTAGGATTTAGGTTTGGGTAACGGATCAAGGTCCTCTGGGCAGCCCTGTCTTAGCCTTGCTGAGTTACATGCAGGCTCATGCGAGAAGACTGACCTACTACTGGTACTTAAGTAATTAGAGGAACTTTGACTACTTGAAAACCCATTTCTAGGTATTTTTTTCCTGAGGTGCTGTCTTTTGTGACAGTGGATGCTCAGCAGGAGGCTGGAGAGCCCTCGCAGGTAACTTTCCAGGGGATACCTGGTCCAAAAAAAAAAGCAGCCGCTTAGAACCCGTGCTCTGGGTATCACCAAAGCACATCAGACTTCATGTCTTCTGCAGGGCCAACTATGCGTGTTGTTTGATTTCAGTTTACCCCTTTCATCTCTATGACTGAAACCTAAAAGATACCTCCCATTTATGATATATTTCCTTGTCCAAATGCTGACTCAGCTTTGACAACCAATGGCTTGACAGTGCCTGGGCACCTACGGCGCTGACCTGTGCACACAGGGGATCTTACTGAAACGTGTGACACGCACTCTACATCTTCTCCAGGAAAAAGGTTAATGTTTTATTTCTCCTTCTAAATAGCCAGTTTGGGTCCTGTAAAGGGCCTATAAAGCTGGTCTTGACTAATTACTTCGTGGTAAAAGAAGTGACCTCAAGTAGATCATTGTCCTTTATTGCTGCCAGATTTTATGCCAAGACAGTTATCCTGGTGTAAAAAGATGCCTTTTCACATCACAGACAAAGTAAAAGCCTTTGCGCTTCCAACTCTCATGTGGAATTTTTTGCCAGTGGCAAATCTGAGCTAAATTTGAAATGTTTATCGAGTGATTCACCTTTTGCACAGCCCAGAACAGCTGCCTTATGACAATGTCACTTCCCCAAAAAAGCAGTTTCTACAAGAGCACGCAGCACATTGTGACAATGCACAGGGGACATACTGAGGAGCTGCGATGGCCAGAGGACAGTGATGAGCTTCAGTTCAGTGTTACGGTCCTGAACGGGTGGTTTATAGCCCTCATGACAGAGGTAGCATTCTTTTGTCAGACTGGGGTTTTTGCAGCAATACAAGATCATTCCATTCTACTGGAAAAAGCGGGGGGAAAAAGGCCAATACTGGGATCTCTGAACTTCTGGTACTTGACAAGCTGGTTTTCTGTGCTGTATTATCAGTGGCCACATACCACAGCACTGCAGGCACTCGTGTTCCTGCTGAAGGAGGACCAGGAGCATTTTCTCCTGTTGGAGTGTGGATCAGTTTGTATTTTTCAACATGACGATTGTGGCTGCCAAACCCGATAATGAAAAATTGAAAGTCAAATAACCCCTATTAGTCTGTCAAAGGTTGATGGAGCTGGTATTCTATTTTCCCATTGTGAACGACTACCATTGTTAAGAGCTGACAGGCAAATCTCTGCAGAAATATGGACTCTTTGTGAGAGCTATTTATAGTAACATATGACAATGCAGTGGTATAATATGCATACTAAAGCATTGCCCAGGATATGCAAGAGCCCCCTGGTACAATTTCTGGATTGTAAGGCAAAATTCCATTAAGATAAGAACATCCGAGGGGCCTAAACAGATGAGATACGGAGAAGTAGGGAGGAATGATTTGGGTTTTGTTATGGCATAGCACCAACAGTGTAAGTATGTACAACAGCCTTTTAGGGATGAGTAGAGAGCACATTTATCAATAGCACAAGAGCAAAAAATGTCAGGCTTGTGTTTATTTTGCTCTGCTTTTCTTTCTTGTTTCTTTTTGTTTGTTTGTTTCATTTTGTGACCAGTTAAAAAGCAAACCAGGTCTGTGCCTGGATCCCAGAAGAAGAGGGAAGTGCTGTTCACAATGATCAATAGGGAACAGCAGCAGGATGGATGGCTGCGGGAGGGATTCAGCAGCGCTCTCTAACAAATATCGAATATTAACTGAGACAGGGTACCTAATATGCTCAGTGTATGCAGAAGCAGGTCCAGGCTTTGCAGCAGTGCCAACAAAGCCAGGACAAAGTCCAAAGATGATGATCAAATAAATGTTTTCAGCAATTTCTGAAGGACTGGATGAGACATTGGGAAGAAGAGAACACAGAATGCAATGACAAGATAAAACAGCCAACACGGCTGAGCATACACTAATATGATTAAGCCTCATGCAGATGGCCTTCCCCTCCTCCTTGGATGCCAAAATTAATTTTGGAGAGGCAGAGTGGAGTCCTTCGAGCCACCTGGTCCCCTCCACAGCACACCTTTTCCTGTGGGCAGCCAGTTCCTCTCCAAGCCCAAGGAGCAGATGTTGCTGCTTTTACCAGATGTTTTCTGATGCAGATGGCTTTGAAAAGAGGGGAAAAGGAAGGAAAAAGGAAAAAGGAAAAAAAAGGAAAAAAAAGGGAAAAAGGGAGGGAAAAAAAAGGAAAAAAAGGAAAAGGAAAAAAAGGAAAAGGAAAAAAAAAAAAGAAAAGGAAAAGAAGTGGTACCAGGATGGTAGTTTTTGTGACAGTGTTTGCTACATGGATTTGAAGCTCCTACAGTATGGATATCCTCTGCTATGACATATCTGCACTAGCCCACAGCCTAAAAAGGCAAAGCCAGTCAGCACATCTCCTGGCACTCGGGAAAGCAGATTTCTGAATTTTCACTTTTATTTCCCATTTTTAACTCCGAAATACTTCTGTGCTTCATATCATCAGGAGCTGGTAAATAGAAGCATTTTGATTTGATGGCAGAAGGTAGCAACATAACATTGCATGCTTTGTAGATCGCACACTCTGCAAACACGGTTCACTGCTACTGTGGTGGCTCTACGGGATTTCGACCACTGTTCTGGGTGCTGCTGTATAGCCTTAATGCCTTCGAACCCTACGGTGTATCAATTAGAACTGTAAAAGCCAGAGTCAACGGGACAAGAACTCTTCAAAGATGGAGACAGCATGTGGTGACAGCGTAGGCAGCAGAAATGCAGCCAGGTTCCTCGTTCCCCTAACGCACGCAATCAATTTTGCAAAGCTTCTGCAGTTTGCATTCACTTACCTGACAGAAAACTTCTGAGCATACAGATAACAGACTTATAGACACCCTACAGTTATCTAGCTTGCTAGATACTATTATTGTAGAGAGATAAGATATGAACATACACACGTATAAAGGAAAGAAGCTAAGACTGATAAAACTGCAAGAGCACAGAGAGCAGCTTAAGACTCACCAACCTCTTTGGTTCTCGTTACCAGCTCTTTTAACTAAAAAAACCCCACAAAACTGGGAGGAAATCTTTAAAATCCTTGAACAGTTACAGTGAGGCCACCAAATTCCACCCAAGCCATCATGCACTTCTTGCAGTCATATACACAAGTTTGCTTTCGCTCCCATCTCACCAGATATATTTTCTTCCCTTTCTTGCCTAATTTTCTGGTTATCAAAAGAATAGTGTATATAGGAGGCAATCTGGATTGTGCGTGGGTTTACATTAATGGCATATGGTCTTTCACAACATAGTCAGACATTTTGTCAAGAGAATAGAAGGTGAATATTGTCTCTTAAACTACATACAAGTGTTAAAGAAGCTCCTTTTGAGGGGAAGAAGGAAAGAAAATTGTGTATTTAAGTGATGATTATGAGTTATATTGGCTCTGAAAAACACCTCGTCTCTTCCAATAAACGTTTTTGGTTTTAAAATGGGGCTTTTCTTTGGTGCTGCCCTCACTTCAGTCACAGGGGGTTTCATCACTGATTTCAAGGAAAGAAGGGTTGGCCAGCAAAAGCTACTTTAAAACATACTCGTGAAATACCTTCTACCACTGCTTTGCTGTTGTTTTCACAAAACATCAGGCTGCTCCAAGTAGGAGCCTCTCACGGGAGATGCTGCCATGCCGAATCTATTTCAATCTTTCTGGTAAACTAAAAATGAAGAAGTAATTTACTTTAAACAATCAAAAGATTTGCTGTAATAATGCTAAAATGCTTCAGCTTGAGACAATGAAAGATAATTTCAGATCATAAGAGCACATATGTATGTGCTATGAATACATATAATGAAGGTTAATGTTTAAGTATGATCTGAAGCATGAAAAACGATCTGAACAAAACAGCAACATGAAAATATTTTACAGAATCAAAACACAACAACAAAATCACAATTATTCGCCATGATTTCCTATTCAGAAAGTTTTCAAACTTTTCAGGCCCAACAATTCCCTCACAATTCTTTAACTGAAACATTTTCAATGACCTTCTCAGTCCTGGCCCTCAGTATGGGCTATTGCTTAAAAAGCTGATGCAAACCTCTCCCATTTTCTTCTCTTTACTTTTCTGTTTCCTCATAAAAAATATTAAATAGCAATAAAACTTTAGAATTATCCATTATTAACTAAAGGTTATCAGTTGATCTCCAAAGGTTTTGTATCGAGGTCTTAGGTTTGGTTGTCACTGTCGTAGGGGTAGAAGAAACCTCTACGCTGTAAAACTCTCTTTCCCACCTGTAATTCCCCATAAATGAACCTTGTTTTAGTTAACTTTCTGCATCATCTTACTCTCACATTAGTAGTTGCCTTGTGGCATTCCCTCTGGACTGTCAGGCTGGTTACAGGTTCAGGAATTACCTGATGTCTATTTTTTTAAAAAGAAAAAAAGAGAAAAATATTTTTTGCATCAGATTTGCACTGCCCAACCATACTTGACAACTAATTGGCTCCAACACTTAAAGGAAACAACTTACATATGATTTAATTAAAATCTTAAATAGTATGATTTCAGGGGTAGAGCTATCCTTAAAGCAAGGATTTCAGTTCTAATCCTGGGTGAATAATTAGCTGACTCAGATGCATATTTATGGGGACAATAGTGTTCCACTAGGCAGAAAGACACTAAAATAATGACAAGTGAATTAAAGAACCTGTGTTACTGATGTGAGGAGATGACAGCTGATGACTGTGTTGCCATGTAAGAGGGTGGGTTTGCTATTATTTGGGCCCCTGGAACCTTTTATGAAGCCTTTACACTGCTGACTGATTCAGAAGGTGGAATTATATTTGATTATGGGTACTCAAAATATTTTGTTCAATCATGCAGTGCATTTCTCATGAGAAAGACAAGAAAGGGTGGGAAGGTGGGAGCCGAACTTGCTGTGAGACATCATTCTCCACAGCTACGGCAAAGGCAGATGATAAAAAAATGCAAATTAATAATAATTCCCTATCAGACAATACTGGCTGACTACATGTAGTCTCCCTACTCCATAACCACATCACAACCTACACAGCCAAGTGTGGGCCACGGCATCGCTGGGGCCACAGGGACGATCCCCTTCTCCTTAAGGAATGCTGCCACCATGAGTCTTGTGTCCTTCTTGCCATCTCAAGAGTTGTGTCCTCATCCTACTCTGCGGAGAGGCCTCGAGGCAGCTCTCCATAGGCACAGGAGAGCCCCTCAGACCACTAACTTCTCTGGGAAGCGCAGCTGCAACGTGTAGATGTTGCTGGATATTGCTCCAAAGCAAAAATGTCAACACTTGGTTTTAAAACTGTTTCTCAAGGCCTTCAGAAAATACGAGTACGTATAATGTGGGTTGATTTGGGTGCTAACCTGCCAAACTTGCAAGCCAAAAGGAGGAGAGCATGCTTACAAGTCTGTGTGGAATAAGAATTCCTGATTTAGTTCCTTAAGTACATTAAATAAGAGAGTTTTGCCTTTAAATCAATAGAAAAGCTCAGAAAGTTAAATATAGAACACAACAGATTATGCAGAAAATGATCCCTGAAAATTTTTGCACTTACACAATACTTGAAGATTTTATCTTCTCCATGACTGGAGGTCTTAGCTCATTAAATGTCAATATTTTGGTCTATTACTTGAGTTTGTATTGTGGTACTGAGCCCATAAATTTGAGATGGGTGTATGTGAATAGCTGCACTGGGGGGTTAGCAATAAAAAAATACGCAGCAAGGCACTGGATCTTCAGTAAGGAGGAAAGTTGTTGTTCTTTACACAAATCTCAGGAGATTAAGCAATGGAAAAGTGTGTCAGACAGCAAGATTTCACGGTCCAGAAATTCAAAAATAAGATAAAACTCCAAAATCGAATTACCACTCTTGCCAATAAGCTATTACTGTGCAGTTATTAAATACACACAGACATTCACATGACCACGTTGCACTGTAAATCACACTTGCAGACAGTTCATTTAATAAACAGTGTTTGAGTAGACAATCTGTTTTGGATTATATTAAATATATAACTCGCTCCAAAATGCATTCATACTTAAATTTTGTTGCAATCCTCACTTAAAAAAAGAAAGGGGGGAGGAGAAATATAAAACATTGCCGAGTGGCAATTTTCAGTTCTAAAAAGCAGCAAGTGGGAACCAAAGCTTAATCTATTTTAATAATTTACCTTTAAAGAATTTATGCGGTAAAGCTGGATGATAGCCCAGAAGAAAATAAGTAGGATTTCGCCTGAAGTTTTTAGTAATTAAAATATTACACCATTGATTTAATTTACTTGTGTTACAGTAAATGTTTTTGCCTTGAAATGCACTTTGAGGATGTAAACATTACATATAGCCTCATTCTAGCTGCTCCTATGGTACAGCACTTCCCCGTGCCCTGCAGTTAGCTGGGTCCTACCTTCAACGCTGAGCATCCCTCTGGTCCTAAACACAAATCCAGCACCTTCCTGGGGTGCGTTTCCCTCCCCGCTTTGCAGTCCAAGGATCTGGGACCACATCTCACCACGTGCTCAGCAGCAATCGCTGATGACGCCTGACCCCAGTACACTGCAATCCTGATTCCCTGTTTTATGGGGGAGCTTTAGCCGCCTTCTCCCAGGGGCATCTTGTAGCTGTGCCCAACCCTCTGCGGCTGCAGATCGGCGCAGCCCCTGCCACAACAAGGTGAGAATACAAGAAAAGTGACTTACTCAGTAACTGAACCGTGACACATTTTAACTGTGTTGGAGGTGATACCCGATGGAAATGGGGATAACGTGAATACTGGCGCTGTAATATGTATTTTATAAATAGAGTAGATTTAAAGGGGATATACAATCTCATGCTGCAGGGGTTTAGCCAGACTCCATTAGGATTTAGGTACAGATTCTGCTGGAGAAAAAGATGGGTCTTATCAGGGATCTGCTGCCTGAGGGCTTTCTTGCATTTTCCTTGGAAGCATCTGGGGCCCCTCGGCCCTCATCCGCAATGGCAGTTTTTAAATCCCACCATTACACCGCAGCGTCACGCTAATGTGCAATAAGGCTGTCCTGATTGAGAAGTGTGATGGCACAGGCCCTGTGTGCCTGCCAGGAACTGAAGGTCATGAGCCCCTGTGACTACGACGCAGATGCATGGACAGTCCCCATACAGTCCCAGAAGCTATCAAGGACATCGCTTCTGGGCCTGATAAATCAAGTTAAAGAGCATCTCAGAATGCTCAGCCAGATGGATCACTTGAATGGCTAAACACTCTAATACATCTTTTTGAGAAAAGATATTGGCTTGTGCAATGAAACAGATAATTGACTATTCCATGGAAACTGTTAGGGCTTTACCTCTGGGATCAGCAGGAACCCATCTCTCTTACTACAGAGGTAAGCCTGCATGTCTTTGGGTTTCATTTCATTCTCCCTTCCTTCCAGGAGGAAGATTCGGAACAGAAACCCAGCCCAGGCTGGTCTTCTCGCATCAATCCACCCGCCGATGTACTGCGATAATCTGCAATTGAGCGCGAGTGCCACAGCTTCATAAATCAATGCAAATAGCATAAGCTTCTAAAATAGCCACAGATGCAGGATAACCTGTCCTTAGCCCAGGTGGGTCAGATTGAAAGGAGCTCTTCAAACCCCCACCATCAATCGCAGTAAACCTTCTCTCACCCCATCGATAACATGAATCCAGTGAGTAGCCTCTGATCTGCTCTTACATTGATGAACATAGTGATACCAAGGAAATAACTGATTTTTTCCTGGATTGTGATAGAGGTGGATGAGAGGAGAGGGTGCCATCCCCACTCTTCTCTGGCTCTTTCCTCTTTCAAACACGACATCAGCTCCACAATTTATGAAACTGGATTTTTTTAAAATATGAAAAATTAGTAAAATCCAGGTTACGGAGCTGTAATTCCAGAGCAGAGCTCCACCAAACACATGGGCCTGTTAATGCTTTATTTCTGTGGTTTCTCAGGACACGAGCTCCTTGATGGAATTACAGTGCTGTCATTCAGGTTGCTTGTTATTTGTTCTGTATGTAAATAAAGGGAATGCATTTAAAGGACTGCACTAATGTATTCAAATATTTGTAGATAATCCACTGTAAATCTCAAGACTGGAGGATTTTGCATAAATGCTTGAATCTGTAACAGCTAGGAGGGAATTCCAACTCCCTGACCAAGTAAATTACACAAAAAATAGCAGCATGATTAGACCAAGCACATTAATATTCGCAATAAGTTTTGTCTGTCAGCACATAGACTGAATTCAAGGATTGCATCCTTCTTAATATCCGCATGGTAGGAGAAGCAGCCAACCACAATCAGGGTATAATAATAACAGCAATACACATAATTTCATTTTCATACAGAACCCCAAAACATAAGGGATTGGGCTGCTTATTATGTTTGCTTATAGCTTTCATACAAGTTTTGAATGACAGTTGATTAGCTAAAAATTTTTACCGCCCAAGTATTCCTGCTCTCTACATTTTGGTCAGTTAGAAAGAGGTTCTGACAGCCCTGAGTCATTTGACTCTTCCACAAATCGCTTGTACATTTGTCTACCAGGAAGAGAACCACCTCCATCAGTAAAGGTGTTAATAATATATACACATATTATTAACTGAACTTATTTTCATTTCTTGCCCTGGAGTCATCATTAGTGAAGATTAAACATGCATAAATCAGTCTCTCTTAAATTAGTGAACATCATCAAATGTCACCTTGTCGAAACAAAAATATATTTATTTATTTATTTTTCAAAAATTGAATGATGCCGACAGACAAATACAATTATTCCACCATCCACCAATTTTTTACCAGGCCACTGGGCTGCATCTAGTCACTGGTCCCATAAGTCTCTCATTATTTCTAAACCAGGGGAAATCAAGGTCAGGTCTGGAATTACTGACTTTTGCCCACAAAACTTATACACCTTAATTTTACTAAAAAACCCTGGGTGGTTTGGAAATCTGATGTGGGAAGGACCAAATTATGTCTTCAGCTACTGAAGACTCTGCTATGCCAATCACTGGAAGTAGCACACTTATAATAGAGAGGAGATTCGCTGTCAATATCGCAAATAAAAACTAATTAAGAGCGAATGGTTTAATGATAGAGGATCATATTTCAACATTGCCAGTTCCTGCTTTTTTATCATAAGTCTCTTGGAGTTTATTTAAAAGTACTGCTCCTGAAATAAGGTGATTACACAAGAATCTCACTGTCATTAACCAGGAGTAATTTCTCAGCCTTTCAGTTGCAAAGAAAAGCTAAGTACAGCTTCAAAGCTCTGAAATGAAAACATTCAACATTTATTAATCTCTGTAATTTTTGAGGGCTTGCTTACATTATTAAATGTTTGGGGTTGCCTTCACTGAGATAGCAAGTGTACCAGAGACATACCAAATACCAGGAGGCTCTCTGTCCTTTCAAGGAGGGGAACGCTGATGCTGTTTATTCATAGTGCTAAGTTTAGCACAGCTCCAGGCATGAGGTAGTAAAAAACACACTTATGTTGATTTGCATTTCTGCTGATTATTTGCACAGAGCTGTCACCTCCAACACTGCCAGACAGAATCAGCATCCCTAAAGTGCACTGGACAGACAGGCATGGTGGGATTAAATCTGAGACCAAGCAAACAAAATTGTTCTATGCACCCTACCCTGGGAAAAAAATGGGAATTTAACATTATTCCAGGTTACAGTTGCCTAAATGAGTTATGCACATGTTGGGGTAATCTAGCAATAGAAGTGCACACATCCGCTCTCTATATTGCATCTGCAGCATCTTGCTTCATCTTTTCCACATTTTCTTGCTTATCCAGCTTTTTTCTATAAACAGACAATTAATTGGGGTTAGGTTTTAAAAGCCCTTTAGTTGCCTGAGAGCTCAGACTTCAGCGCAAGTTAGGCACATAAAATACTTCTCAAAAGTCCACATTTAAGGGACCAGGGAAGACACTTCCCCTTCTGCAGCCACCTGGATATCCTCTAGAACTCCCACTTTTCTCCGCTGAGGCCCAATGACCATCATTAACACACTTCCCCTGGCAGCCACCCGAACCTTTAGGCTCTTGCCAACCTTGGCTGGTCTCCTCCTGGGAGCTGCCTGGACCCACAGAAAAAAAAAAAAAAAAAAAAAAAAAAAAAAATCAGTGGCACTAATGGAGTTGTCCTGTTCCCTACTAGCAGCAAGATGGTGGCAGAGCAAGCACAGGAAGGTCTAGAGTGGTTTTGGCTAAGGTGGCCCTGGTTCAACAAGAGTGTGAGCCTGTGCTTGCCATTATCTCAGCACTGTAATTTGGGGCTGACCATGTAATGGAGATGGGCTTTAAAATCACTGAGTTCCCTCCCTTTACAATGATGATAAAATTCAGCACGTTAAGTGCTGTGCTGACACAGGGCATTAATCTTTACATCCTCACATGCTTTTTAAGTGGTCATGCAGAACGACAGAAATATTGCAAAAATCACCAACAGCAAAATCAAAATACTATCTTAAAAAGAATGCTTTAAAAGTTTAAAAGAAAAACTTCCATAAAGTTTGAGAGAAGTACCCCAGGATAGACTACTGAATCACCCCAAAATTGGAGCTAAAAGTGGTTTTGATCACATTAATCCTCTTTCCCAGTTAACGCTGCTAAAAACATTTGCTGTGGACCTAGAAAATACTGTTCCCATTAACAGCTTGACAGTATACTGTGAACATGTACACACAAGCAGATTTTTTTGTGTACTATTACCCTTGAACATCAGTTCAGACAACATGCCTACATACCAGATCTTGGATAAATAAACACAGGGGTATAATACAGAATATAAATAATGATAGAAGTTGAGTTCACATTGTTCCCCATTCCGTATTGGGATCTAAGGGCTGTGGTAAGGCAGCCTTCTCCTAGTCTCACCTACCACAGCTCTTCTATCCATAGAAATGATTAAAAATTAACTAGGCAAGGAAGACAGATTGACTTTATCAGGTACTGCTGAGATCAGATTAACATTCCACTGGCACACAGGAGTTCAAAGTTCAGGTTCTTGCATTACTGAAAGTTTAATTTTTAATCTTTCTTTAATAGTAAAGGTCTAGATGAGTACCCTAGATAGGTCCTGACCTGACATGAAGGAACCTCAGACCATAAACTTCAAAAGCATTGATGATGGGCATCTGATGTTTGCTTCTCCAAAAGAAGTAGGTCTCTTGCCTGCTGAACTAGACGTACTCCTGGAATTAATCATGTCTCCATTGCTCTTGTTTTGACCAAACATATTATCCAGCTCCAAAGGACAAATGCAATGGTGAGAGAAAAGTAAGGAGGCCTCAGCAGACCGCTGCAACTTTTCTGTTCCTACCTGATGGCCAATGCCACCTCTAGGGACCAGCTCTTGAAGCACCTGTACCTTACCCCAGCTCAAGATTATAGTGCACTAATGACCATAAAGTCAATAAGTATTTGTGACGTACACATGCTTTTACCAACGCTGTTCTGTCTGACTCCTCACTTCGGAAAGACCGTCCCTGCCATCAGAAGACACGCACTCTTAAAAACTTGGGGTGTTCCACATTTCCGCCACCGTTTTATTGTCTGCCTTTACTGTACTTATTAAAGTTGCTAGCAGAATTACTTAGCCTAACATCAGTAAATACTTAACATGACAAATCCTTTTTAGATGTTCACATTTTATCTCATACAACAGAGGTTCAGTTAGACTCTCACATCAGCTACTAGAAAGGTTACAGAAGAAATGAAGGACCTTGTCTCCCACTCAGCTTCACTATCCCTTCAAAACCAAAGTGATTGCTCTTGGATGTAGATGGGGGACATTCAGTACCTTCACATATGGAGAGCATATTCTATATGTTGAACATGCCTGTGAGGTAATATTTCAGCTGAATCTATTGTCTGTCACATCTGGTATTTTGAATAATCAGTTAAGTGAACCATAAATTAAATTAAGCCAAGCCAGGGTCATAAACCTAAAGTGCATTTCCAAAGGTTCTCCCATATGAAAAGGGAGTTGGCTTAGAAGGCTTTAACATCCTGACTCTGAGATCCTTAACTGCAAATAAATCAACAGCCTATGTGGTTGTACCCATGGAATAGCCCCTAGAGTGGATTAAAAATAAATTCTTGTGAGAAAAGAATGTGACAACACAGATGGATTTTCCTTCATAGAAACCTGCCACAAATGAAGGGCTTATGATGACAACCAGAGCTAAGAGACTAAATTGGAAATATCTTGGGAGATGCTATCCCAGTGGTGCTTCCTTTGCCTGCCCTGGGTCTGACAAGTTGGCTCTGAAAGAGCCGGAGGCCCTGGCTGCCCTGCGCCCACGCTGGCCCTGCCAGCAGCCCTCTCGAGCTGTGGTGGCAAAGGAGCTGTGGGAAAGATGAGGTTGTTTTATTCACCTGACACCAGGATGAGCAAGTCTGGTGTCCTAAGCAGCTGCTATCCAGAGGGCTCTGGATTTTCTCCCATCTCCTGGAGCTACTGGCTGCACCACTCCAGTATCAACCAAAAGAACGATCTCATAGTCAAGTAACATAAAGCAACAGCTAATTTTTAAGCTTGCTCTACACAGGGGGATGGGGATGCTCTACACAGCCTTGTGAATGCAATGACTGTACCAATTCCAGCCAAAGGATTGTCTTTTTGTACACCTCTAACATCATTGAGCACCATGCTTTATCAATAAAGAGCTAATGAACCAAACCACTTGTTCATATGCTTTCTTACTCCTTCTCCAAAATGTCACCATAAATCTATATTGCTGGATAACAGCAAGCAGATGGATATCGTAGCTTGTAATTTGGCACAGGTATTCTCAATCAAGTCAGAGGTTAATTCTCCACAATGATAACCAGCTTTCTCATTTGTTAGAAGCCCATTATCATTTTCTGAAAGGTTTTTCTCAGGACAAGGGTAAAAACAGCTCTCTTTGTCCTACTGCTTTATCCATTATGGAAAGAATGAGGGATGAATTTCTGGAGACAAGGCAGAGTTAACCACAGAAAATTACATCTTCAAGTAAGCATATAAACAACAGCAAAAATTTCCTAGAAACACTCTTTGAAGGAGTATATGCCTTCATGGAAGGTATCTCCTGTTTTGTGAGCAGTTCAGGAAATACTTTTGCAAGCTTTGTTAGGATTACTACTTCCTCAGTGAGACTGAAAAATAAAAGAGATCAAAACCAAAGAAAAAAACTATTTCCTGAGATACAGGCCTCATGCAATAGCAAAACGAATGCATTCTATTTTGTAAAACCATCAAACTAAACAACAGAATAGAAAAACAATATAGCCTCTACTAGCTGGGTGAAATAAAATGGGGACACAGTTCCATTTCTAATGACATGGAAAGGCCTAAAATTTGTAAGTGAATGCAAACCCTGGCAAATAAGGTGAGCTTCAGTCCTGACTTCCAGATCTCGCCTCATCCCCAGTCCTGGAGGAGGTGTGTAGCATGTCTGGGAAGAAAATTTACATTTCCTCACTCTTCCTCCTCTGATTTTAGGACTTCATTAAATACTCCTAAAAACACCCTCTTAAGGTATTTGTTACTCTTGAATTTTTTTTTTTGCTAATGAGCTCCTAACTATGGCATAGCAAGTTCATCAGCTACTGTACTTTTATAAACCAAAGAGGTACTGCAGCTAATTATTTGTTAAACTCATTATCAGAGCTCTGCTACTGTAAAATTTTATAGCTATTGAATTTTCCAGCTGACATCCTGCTGCAGGACATTTGGTAAGGACTCTAGCAGAAGTCTTCTGCCAGACCTCACTGGGGCAGCTGCAGATGTTAAAGGTGGGTACACAGTAACGTGTCACACTGAACTGCAAGGAGAATGAAAATGAAGATACTTCCTCCTGCTATAGAAATGATAATCACTGGCAGAGGAAGAATGTACAATGCTGGTCCCAACAAGGATTAGCAGTGTCTGTCCAAACTTACTGTACGCATCATACCCCAATTTAAAGTATTTTAGTGTCACAGTTATTTTCCTTCCTAGTTGAAAATGCAGTTTTGAATCAAATTTACCAATAAATACCTTTCAAGGAAAATAGTCAGAAGACATCTTCAAAAAAGCCTAAGACTTAAACAACCCAAGCCTGCCAATATTAATTGGGATTAGGGCTGTTTTTAAAACCTTGAAGTGATAAAAAAGCAGCGATGTGAGGGGTTTTAGAGTTCCTGCTTTTCTCAGAACCCTTAACACCTCCAATGGGGCATCTCAGGGCATCTCTAGACACTCACTGAAGTCCAGGGAAATCTCCCCACCGACCCTCATGGGCACCGGGTAGGTTCCGTACAGGTAATCGACAAGTTTTCACTCTCTACACACTAAAGAACAATATATTAGTAGAAAATTAATAGCTCCATTAGTTATTGATTAACAGAAATGCTACAGTGCTCTTACAGTTTCAAATTGTTCCTGATTAATGGAAGAGGCATTGAAATTTAAACAATGATCTCATTGTGTTGGAAGCATCACCAGCAGAGCACAGGCAGAAGAGCATGGGCAGGTAGGTGACTGCAGTATTGACTGTGGTGTCTTACATCTTGCCCTGGAAACGTGGATTAGCCAAGCCTGGCTAAATAGGGAACCAGAAATGGAAAATATGTTTCAGTATTAGTCCTGGGGTTAAGACACTTTAGGATTCTGCCCCAACAGATAACTGTATTTCTTTAATCTGCTGGGCGATGTTTCATTTCCTTTTCTGCCTCACTGTTAGCACAGGAGCTCAGGTATCTGGTGTGAGCCTCCCTAACTGGTGAGGCTCGCCACCCCAAAAACCATCATTACATTGTGGTGGATAATAGTTGCTCCCAGCCATTCCCACCTTTTCCTTCTACTCCCTGCTCTAGTGCATCAAGATTAAGGTACAATGAATAAACAATAAGCCCATGTCTCCACCAGAGAAATGAAATGTTCCAGCCTGAACACGAGAGCTGAAAAAGATTTAAACACAGTTTTGCATCATCCACTCCAGCTTTGCAAATCTGAGCTGTGAGTCAGCCATCCTCTTCTAAATCATTGCAATTGCAATGTCCTCCAATAACAAGCCCTCCAATTCTTCCCACAGCCCCTGGGAATGCAGACTTCTGGGAAGAGTCAGAAACCGGCACTGAAGTGGCAGAAACAAAACTACTGAAACTGCTTGAGTGCTTGCCCGACAATGGCATCCCTTAAAATAGTGCAGATTCAATCAGCAAGTCCCTTCCAAAAATTGCCTGCATGCAGAGAAGCCAGCCAGAGCACCTTCCAACACTGACATTAGATGCTATGAAGAATGGATAAATCACTAAAATTATCTATTTGGAAAAAGGGAGAATTAGATTTCCCAAATTGCTAGTGATGTTTTAGACTAGAAAGTTTTGGAAACAGGGACCATGTTTCCAGTTCCATCACTGACTTGCCCTGGATGTGAACATGGTCTTTGCTGACTGAGTAACACATAACAGAAATCTGCCATGCAGTGAGGCAAAGAGATTGACAAAAAATTGGGAATCTCCAAGCTGAAACTATTACATTTCAAAATCACGTTGCTATGCAATACTCATTTTTCTGACTATGTAGGCTGAATGTGAATGCAGGCTACTATAACCTTGTATTATAAAGAAAACACCAGTAAAAACCAAAAAAGACGTACCAACCTCTACAGAAATAATCAAAACAGGTTTTATTGCAGCGCTCGGCCACGTGTATCAAAACCAGTTATGCATTTATACTTAAAAAATTAATAACCCTGTACTATTTGATAGTTGGTGATACTGAATTAATAATTTTAGCAAATCAGAAGGAAGTTAATGTAATCCTCAATTTGCTTTACATCTTCAAAGTCACCTACGGCATTTTACAAGGCAGGTAATATTATCACAGCTGGACACCAAGGTAATCTTTTGAGCTCTTTTTCCTTTTCGAAATAAATGTTACAGATTTACCATGATACTGCTACAATAGCTGTTAATTTACTTCGAAAGATGAAAGAAAACAGGTGAATCATCAGAGCCTTGAACTCCATCAAACTGAATAGAAATGCCAGCAGGGCACAGTACAAATGCGAGATCCAAGGCTGCAGATGGACCAGCAACAAGAACCTCCTGCCACACCTCCCCATTTCAGGGGAGATTTGGATTCAACCTCCTCCATCCTCGCTTTTCGTTTGTCCTTTGATCCAAAGCTGTGTGATTTGCAGAAGACGGTAGATGCTCCACAAGAGCAAATTTGCTATTTGAAAACAACAGGTTGGCTCTTTGAGGCCGAAACTGAAAGGAGAGCTAACAAGGACCCCAACACTGAACTACAGTCCTCTTTTCAGTCTGGCATTCATACTCTGGAAACCACCTGAAAAGCTTAATGGGCTCAAAACACTGAGACTAGGAAAAATTCAGCTTTAATTAGCATCCAGTTCAAAATATCGATTTTAACCCTTCTTCTTTGGGGCACAACTCCTGTTGAGTTTGACCAGTATCACACCTCCTGGAAAAAGCATGGCTGTGCCTATACATTAAGTGCAGTTTAAAAGCTCACGAGAGACGTACCCACCCCACAGGAAAATGCTGGCAGTTCTCTCTGGCCTAAGAATCCAAACGCTTGATTTAAACCAACGAGCACAAATTGTCTTTTCTGCAGAGGACAGATGTTAGATATGTCATCAGCTGGACTCCTTTCTTACCGAAAAATCCTGCAAAAGTGAAGTGCCTGAGCAGCACCCACTGTACCTGCCCACACAGGGCTGCTCAAAGCCCCAGGGTGCTGCAGCAGGACCACACACAACGGTGATTTCCACCACCTCCATCATCTCAAGCTCCCCATGACCCCAGTGGTGCTTTCTTATTGGCATCAGGTAAAACATAGTAATTTACTCCACAGAAAAATATTATTAAAATAAATCTCGAGAGATGAGGTGATCTTATTTTCCCCTGCATTGTCTTCCAGCACCATTCAGGACGTCTCAAAGGCAGCAGGCACAAAACCTGCTGTACAGAGACATACTCTCCACTTGTCATCAACAGTGCAAGGAGCAAGCCCCAACAATCGTTGTGTAAGGACCTGGTATAGGAAATCACTTGCAAGTTCATGGTAGTAGTCCGATTTTATCGAGTTTTTTACTGGACAACCATTTCATTTTGTGTCTGACTATGGTTCCAGTCTAACTTTTAGCAATTATGAAATATAGTCAAGGCACACTGACTGTGTAAGAGGCTGGTGTAAATACTTGATGAATACTAAAGGGTCTCTCCGCTAACTTTCTGCATAGAGTAGTCAATGTTTACTCTTAGAGTTCCTTTAAATACATGTTACTCACATGAACGTTCATCTCAGGCTCGTTCTTTAAAGTGTAATAGCTATGGGATACTTGTGCTTGCTTTTTAAACTTTTTTAGAACTTAAAAATAAAACTTAAAAAAAGTTTAAAAAAATAGAACTTTAAAAAAGTTTAAAAAAAAAATCATTTACATAGCAGAAAAGCCTAATCAAAACCTCCCTGATTTCCATGTCAACTGGCATAGATGTTTCAGCAATCAGCAAGCTTATATAAAAAAAATCAAAACATATTTGTCTTCTTACATAAACTATTACAGTAATATAATGTAAAAAGTTAGGGATCTAAATGACACTTGAACGGGGGGAGATGTAAAAGCTGGAATGATTGACTTCATAATGTTTTCAGGCATTATAAATAACCTTTAAATGACACTTCTACCCTGATTTGCATAAGCGATTGACAGTTCATTGGATACGGGGAAAAAAACAGACAAAAACAAAGCTGAGACAATACTGAGGACTTTGGTCTAAACAAGGACCTGAGGGAGTGACTGTGACTTCGTAAAAGAAAAAGAAAAACTGTGCACAGAATCCTTCTGCAGAGCTTGTAACTAGGAGAGGGTCAGTCAGTGCTGCTTCAATCTCAGATCACCAAACCATCTACTGCAGATTCACCAGGATTAGCACTGGGTTCGCACTGCGCTCTGGAAAAGCTGTGAAAATTGATGTACAAACCAGGGCTGGAGGCCACAACGGCCTGAGACAGGTCCTGCACAGGCCCTCCAGAGGAATTCCCCCCAACACCCAAAGCATTTCCCACTGCCGCTGGGGCTGGAAGCTCCCCTCTCACCGTGCCTCTGTGAGCACCCACGCAGCCTCAGAAACACGCACCCGAGTTTCCAGTATTTCTTACCCATGTAAGAAATAAAAAGCTTTTGCTCATGGACAGACAGATCCATTTGCTCTGAGCTGCAGCCCAAGGTAGCGGTTATGTGGCATGAAAAGGGAGGATGGGAAGAGCAGGGGAAGGAATGAAGACAAGGGAAGATAATTGAAAGTACCAGTGCATTAGTTATGTTGCATATATCTAATGTAATTAGTATTAATAAGCTGTCAGTCAGAAGATGTAGCTGTTAAAAGGCAGTTTCAATAAGGGAAAATGATAATTGAACTCCTCCATGTATTATTTGTCTGTACTTATTTATTCTGCTGTTTTTTTCAGTTCATTGCCACGGATGCACATTTAGCAAAAGTGAAATTGAAGTAGTAAACTGCATTTTTTTCTTTATTAACTAGAAAGAAAAACTATATTGCTCTGAGTAGTGCCAGTCACTGGCAGGAAGGCTCAGGGAGGTCAATGGTTCAGTTCTACACTACGTTCTCACTCAAACCACAATGCTTTCAAGCTATAACTTTAAATGAATTCTGCTTTGCAGCATATATACTCATTCCTGTGGTACCTGGTATGGTACTGCTGCTCCTTTATTCTCTATTAGTGGGTAAAGATACTCCAGAAGCTCTGCAGGGTCCTGTCTTGTGGTTTAACATTGCAGTTCCTATAGCTGGTCAAATCATGTGCAGTGAATAATATATTCAATCATTTTCCTTTTTTTTTTTTTTTTTTTTTATTTTTCAATTGTCTGCAAGCAGCTTACAGTGTTCCCCAAAGCATCTGTAATGAGAAATTAGTCACTAAATATTTTATACAAATAGTTATTAGTCTGTATCTTGATCACAAGCAGTTTGCTGTGGATTCAAGTGGGATGGAAGGATTTAGATTGGATTTGTACTTCTGACTGTAAATTGGCCACAGCTAGCTCCTGGAGACAGCTTGCTTTCTCTGCTTCTGAAAGCAGCCCTCATGACAAAAGTTGAGGTATTCCAGGCTCCAGCATTCAGATGGCCAAGCTTAAAATTACATTAGCTCTCCTCACTCTCAAATATCCCCAGTACATCATCTATACTATGAGTACCTCCCAAGTCTCAGAGCTATGTACAAACATCACATCCCTATTTTAGAGCGGGGGAAGCAAAACCAGAGTCAAACATGACCTTGGCTGCGTGGAGGAGGTCTTGACCTGTGCAGAAATCCTGACTTTTATACCCAATGTCAAGAAACCTTTCCTCTTCACCTTGACAAAAGCGCCCAGCTCAAGTGCCAGACTGCATCGCTTGCCGTGTGGTCCCTCAGGTGCCCCTTCAGCACCGTCCTCTTCCTCCCGCCGCTCCCCTTTTAGGGTCGTTTAGATGAGATGCTGGGGGATATGGTGTAGGGCAGAACTTTGTAGAGTAGGGCTGATGGTTGGACTCGATGATCCCAAGGGTCTTTTCCAACCTGAATGATTCTGGGATTCCTCGCATCCAAATGGAGCACCAGGAGTTCATGTTAATGCCAGGAATTTCCCTTCTATGTGTCATACAAGGAAGAAATGCTGCTTTTTTTGGTCATTTAAATCATCTCCTAAATTTAAGGAATCTGTAAGTTGCAAAACTATGGCTAGCTTTCCACAGAGGCTGGAAAATGCTAAAAGCACCGCTCTGACTACTGCAACCAATGTTTAACTTCTGAGTTTGTAAAATCCAAGATGAAATAACTGAAGGTCTTGGGCTGTAACAGTTCCCATCAGCTCATGTTATCAAAATGAAATATTTCTGAACTGGTACCATTCTAAACAAGGGATACAAGACATTTTCTGACTCAGGCTACTAAAGGAAAAACTAGACCTTAGAGGTGACTTGGAAGACAAATGGGAGCTGTGACACTCCCAAAGCCCCTGCTCCTGCATCCAACACCTGCCCTGCCTGGGGTCACAGGGAAGCCAAAGTGGGGCTGCAGAGATGCCAGACCTCTGGCCTGGCCATATCAGGGCTCTCCAATGGCTTGATGTGCATAATTTGGATTACTACAGCTGGAGCTTTGTTTGGAAAACACTGTTTTCTAAATGTAATTAATTGTCATCATTTGTCACAGACATTGAGAACAAGGCCCCGTGTAGCGCTCAGCAGAACATAAGGATGCAGAGAAGCTCACAGTCCATCAGCACTGTCCTGGGAACTGTCTTTGACCTGATGAGGCAGAAAGTCACGCAGTAGCAATGTGCTTCTGGAGCTGTTAGTCTAGGATCTCCCTTTGGTGTTTCCTTCCTTTCCTCCTCCTGCCAAGCTCCAAAGTGAAAATATGGGATTGCAGTGTTTTTAAGGACAGGGAAGACTGAAGAGGAACAGATGTCCTTTCCAGGCCTTTAACCTTTTCAGGATGAAATGTCTGCAAGGACCTTTGGACAGGGGAGAGTTTGTGGTTGTTAAATAGCTTGTCCCATAATTGCAAATAAGGATCCAGTGGAAGCACAACTCCTCTGTACGAAGAACTTCTGAACTTCACGCCAAGAGGCAGAGCTCATTTTCAAGACGCGTGGTCGCTCCTCAGCCTTCCCAGCCAAGGGGGGACCACCCACCCACCCCCTTACAGAGCAAGAGACTCCACAAAGACACACAGATGACTGCTGGGGCTCTTCTTCACAAGGCATTTCTGATACAGGAGCTGGCCCCACCACTGGAAACAGGATTTCAACCCATTTTCAAAGTTGTTTATTCACACAGGGACAAAAATTATTTTCTCCCAACCAGGTTTTCTTGTGCCAGTCATTCAACATGTTCTATGTTCTTTTCTTCCCTTTCTTATTACCTTTTCTGATAGTAAAGACGTTGCAGATGGGCATCAAACTGTGCAAAATGTAAATTATGATTGGGTAGAGTCAGAACATAAAAAATAAGTTATTTGGATGCATTTTTTTTCCTAAGGACCACAGCACATATGGCATGCTAAAAAAATGTCTCGTGTTCATTAAGGCTAAATGAGACAGGTTAGAGAATCATGGGCACCAAATGGAAAACTCGGGGAAAAAAACACTGGCTGGCAACTCATTCTGCTGATAATATTTTTTGGATGTTTCCCTCCTGCCCTCTCTCCCTCTTTTTTTTTTTTTTTTAAACTGCAAGGACATTTTCGCAAATATTTCACAAATATCTGATGGCTGTTGCTTAGGAATCTGTCCTCCCCGCTGTGCCTTCCTCATTTGAAGGTCATAATCTTCAGTTCATGAAATCATAATTATCTTGCTAGCCAGTACCTCTGATGTCACAAATGGAGGATGATGATGACTTCAATGAAAAAAGCAGCAGTGGGAGAAAATGAACTCCTCAGCCACCAAGAGCTTGTTTTCCTCCCCAAAAAGATACAGCCGAGAAAAATATCAGCAGAATGATCTCCAAATAGACTATTTTCTGCGTGGTATCAGTGCTTCTTCCAGAATATGAGGGCAATTTCTGCCTTGTGCCAGTTTAACACAGACTTCCACTTTATTTTAACGCATAGCAGCTCTTATATTTAATGTAATAGCAGAATCTTGCTACTTCTTAGGGAGCTCATACAGAGACTTCAGAGTTCTTCTATAAAAATGAAACGAGCCTCCCTTTAACCCTTAGCAAAGCGAAATGGCCAAGATTCACCACAAGGTCACCTACACCTGAGGCTTCACTACCGCTGGATAATTTGACACTGTATCAAAAAATACAACAAATAAATGCTGTCTGTAAGACTAATGAAGTGTATTTAATGTGCAACTCTCCCTCTTGCTTGTTATTAAGCATCCCTGCCAGCCTAACTCACAAAATTCAGGGACTCTGAATAGTGGGGGACAACGTCTCTCCCCAAAAATGGGGGAGAAGAGAAGAGGGACCACAGTAGAGACAGGACATCCTGATGCATTTCCCCTGTCTGTATTCCTGGGATATCCCCGCCCTGCGGTACGGACCAGAAGACACATATGCCTCACTTAGACATTATTTAATTATTGGAAATACAACTAGAATGACGTCTCTGACTTTCCTCCAGGACAGACGCTCTGGGAACGCAATTCAGCACTTCTGAATGTCATTATTTTGAATAAAGCTATCAATGTTTCTCCTGAAGAGTTTGGAATACAAGTAGATTTCTATTGTCACTATAAATGCTAGCGTGTGTCTCTTGGGCATCAAATAAAATACACTTCAATGTTACTGCCTGCTTGAATGAGACATTAAAAGAGCTATATTCTGAATTCCTGCCATTTTATAAAAATATAAACTAATAGTGTGATGACATGGTTCTACTGTCTCTTCCAATTGCTGATTTCAGGCATTACCTTGCAATACATAGATGTGCAAAAGCAGCAGTGCACTGGGACCAACCTCCCATCTGGAAAATGCAATGGATTCTGCCACATGAATGAGAACAAAATATTTAATGCCAGAGGCTTGGAAAAACCTGAAATTCCCAAACTGTCACTGTGTTCCCTGCCACTTGGCACCAGTACTGGGCTGTGTAACTCAGGGGGGAATAGGTGGTGGCAACTGCATCCTCACACAAGAACTGTCTTCCAAAGGCGTATCGCAGCAACAGCATCCTCAACTTCCCGGCTGCAGATTTCAGTGACAGAGGGGAGAACACGGGGGGAAACAAAAGCACAACAGCTGTAGTGCCACAGGCCCCTGGCCTAAGGAATATGTTGGGAGACTGACACGCACACCCACTATTCTCATCATTAGAAACAACATATGGTGGGTTGGTGTTCGTGCTGCCTTTCTCTGCCTGCCCTGTTTCTGCTCAAGGTATAAGTAAATTAAGAGAGAGTCAGGCTGCACATGTGAGCAGAGCATCACAGAGAGCAGAACTGTATAGGGTCAGAACGATGCATAAATTCTTTATCAGGGTTATTTAAAATAACCGCATCTTTATCAATTCTAAAAGCTCCAAAGGCACCGAAAAATTACCCTATTTTGTCTTTGTGTGGCCACAACCTTCTTGTGCTTTTTTCTATTCCCACTGCAGCAGATATGCCCCACTATCGCCATCGTTGTTCACAAACTCCCAAAGCAGAGAGCACAGGGCATAAAAGAGTAACATGGCATTTGCAAACAAGGTGACAATACCTGAGATGGCTCACCCATCCCCAAGAGCACCCTGCAAACTCTTTCTGTGTATTAATTATGACACAGAGAGGTACACATCAGCTTCTGATAGAGGTTAAAACACACATTGCTCTCCTTGGGAACAGCCACATAGTGTCAGTCAAACACCCTGGCCCATGCAGGGTGGCCCACGGGTGCCCAGACATGGGAGATGAGTCCTGCAAAAGGCCTTTCACACGGGCTGCCCTGCAGCAGCCACAGCTGCCTCCTGAGTATGGTGGGCAAAGAGCAGTCTTGGAGCTGTGAGAGAAAACATGGGAACGGCATGGGATAGCAGTTCAGATAAAGGCACAAGCTCACAGCACTGCAAGGACATCAGCTGAGATAGATAGTTACTAACACAAGAGATCTGGAAGACAGCAGGACCAGGACCCTGCTCCGGGAGGGTTACTGCGACGTGTGCAGCCGTACACGTCACGCTGGGAACGCTGCTGCTTGCACGAGACACGCACAGAAAAAAAAGAACAAAAGTCTGTAATTCCACCTCTGTCAAAAGCAGGATTACAAATTTCTCCTACATTTAGGCTGCTTTTAATGTTGAGAAAGGTGACAGAAGAAATGAGATTCCTGACTTGGGGACGGCAACACCAGGCAACACTGCAATACGGACTCATCGCGAGAGCTCAGGAGAAATGGCACAGGAGTTGGTGTCACGGCTGTGGAGTTAACCTTTGTCACCTCTGTATTTAGCTGGCTGAGTTTCTCCCTTAATGAAGCAGTTTGATTTATGTATGAGTCATTTGCCTTCATAATAAATTTATTAAATGATCATCTTTTTTTCCCTCCAGATTTGTCACTTGAAACATGGTAATTGGTGTTTAAACCTGCAATGGCACGTCATCGAATGAGTTCAAACAACGTTACATGTTCCTTGCTCTCCGTATCGTAACAAAGCTTGGCTGTCAGCACTAACGTGGGGACAGGAGGACTCCAAAGATGAGGAAAAAACCTGACATGAAGATGCTGCCTCAGAATGCTGATAGCCCTGGAACTTTCCCTCCTTTGGTGACACAAAACTTAGGAGCTGGGGAGAAGCCCAACTTGCACTGGTACTTGAAGTGGCAATCTGGGGATCAGTGTCGGCTTCAAAACATCATCTCAGTTCAGCAAAGTGCTTCAGCAAACAAGAAAACCAATGAAATCCAATGAAGACTAATTACAAGGTTAATGTTAGACATGTTTGAGTATGTTGCTGAATCAGATCCTAATCTCACACTCTCTTGGCATTTCAAAACATAAAAAGAAGTTAAGACCATGCCAAGAATCCGCTATAAAAATAATTGCTTTTAGTTTAAAAAACTAAGTTATAAAATACCTATAGAGTTGCAATTGGTCTTACTTTCTCTGCAAGCATCATTTTACATTAGATCATTGTTTTTCATTTACAATTTGAATCAAAAAAGTACTTCTGTTTTAATTAGTTTTATAAATTTGCTGAGCTAAATGAATACAGTAGTAAAATCAAAACTACAGAAAATGTGCGTAATCTGAGCAGGCTGTATTACTTGTGGAACAAATTGTAAATCTACTGCTTAATTAAAATTATTTGAAATGCTAAGATGTGAAAACTCTGAATTATGCTGCCATACAAAACCTATAGCTCATCTTAATAAATTACGATAGCCTCAGCTACAAAATTTTGTCATTTGGAAGGTTTCCATCTATACATGTAAATTTTTTCCCATGTTATACATATACTTTTAGGACCTCATTTGCATCCTGATTTGATCAATGATTGCATAAAACGGCACTTGGGCTTCTGCTTGGAACTGCAATGACTGAAAAAGTAATACAATCAGAAGGCATGACATTTTAAAACACAGCTTGCAAGGTGTTGATGCGTTAGCCCATTTAACTCCTGAGTCCTGAAGGCTCCCTCAAGTTTAGCCAAGAGGGACGGCAACCCGCAACGCTGCAGCGCAGCTCGCCAGCACTACCCGCAAAGGGTGGCTTTGCCAAAGAGCCAAGCATCCTTCAAAGCACATCGCTGCCTCACCCTGTGGGTGATGAAGCCAGCGTTTTGCCACATTTTCGCAAGGACCGCAGTCCAGATGTAAGCCTTTCTTCCCCAGAATATCACAGGCTGCCAAAGAGATGAAACCCTTTGCCCCAGAAGCAGTCTGCAGAAAAAGCCGAATGTGTGTCATGCTGCAGACGGCTTCTGATGCCCTGAACCACACCTACAACTTTGCTGGAAGGTTTCTGCAGATGATCTGCTCTGGAGAAATTAGTTGGTGTGCAAAGATGAGCAGTCCTACATGGCCAAGGCTTTAGACAGAGAGAGGAAGAGTTTTAAATTCATTCTGCAACACTAACTGGAGACTTTTCTTCTAGATGATAATCTTAGTTTTCTCAAAACCCATTATAATCAAAGTATAACTTAAACCACACTTCTCTTTTCTTGCAATGGCTCAGTGACAAAGCACTGTGAGTGGCAGAGATTGACAGTATTTGATTTCAGCTTCCAGGGCATTAATAATTATGTGAAATTACTCTTATAAGCAGGGTTTCCTTGCCCACTGACTACTCCGTAGATTGCTAAGACAAAACCTACCCAGAAATACAGAAATTGTATTTCTGTACAGCTCTGTCAGCTGGCCACATCATTATAAACATATTTCCTTCTCCTTGTGTTTCTCAGTAGGAAAAAACCCAAATCCTAAATTGAATACATCTTAGGAATTTCAATTTAATTAAGAGGATGGCAAGAGGAGATAAAAGCAGGATGGTGTTTATTATCATAATAGATTTCTATCTGCACTGTACTGATACACCTGTGCCCGTGTATTGATATGTTCTAGTGGAAAAAACCTGTGCAATCTGTACTATGTCATAGAGGGCATCAGTATCACACGTACCTGTTTGGAACTGAGCAAAGGAGACAAAAATCTCACTCTGTGCTGCAGGAAAGGGAACAGATGGTGCAAAAATTCACACACACACACAAATTCACACTTTTTTATGACACAAGGTTACTAGCAAGATCCTTCCATGCTTATGCGTAAAAGGATTACAGCTAGAGTTAGTCATTCTGGATTAGCCACTAAAATTGAGGTGTGGAAGGACTCCAGCAGGTGAGAAGTTGAGTGGTGGAACAAGGGATCAGCTGAGAACTGCAGCCGTGGAGCACAGAGCGAGCCACACAGAATTACAGAATCACAGAATGATCTAGGTTGGAAAAGACCTTGAAGATCCTCCAGTCCAACCATGAACCTCACACTGACCGTTCCCAACTCCACCAGATCCCTCAGCGCTGGGTCAACCCGACTCTTCAACCCCTCCAGGGATGGGGACTCCACCCCTGCCCTGGGCAGCCCATTCCAACGCCCAACAACCCCTTCTGCAAAGAAACACTTCCTAAGAGCCAGTCTGACCCTGCCCTGGCGCAGCTTGAGGCCGTTCCCTCTTGTCCTGTCACTTGTTCCTTGGGTCAAGAGACTCATCCCCCCTCTCTGCACCCTCCTTTCAGGCAGTTGTAGAGGGCGATGAGGTCTCCCCTCAGCTTCCTCTTCTCCAGACTAAACCCCCCCAGTTCCCTCAGCCGCTCCCCATCAGACCTGTGCCCCAGACCCTGCACCAGCTCCGTTGCCCTTCTCTGGACACACTCGAGTCATTCAATGGCCTTTTTGGAGTGAGGGGCCCAAAACTGAACCCAGTCATCAAGGTGCAGCCTCACCAGTGCTGAGTACAGGGGTAAGATCCCTTCCCTGTCCCTGCTGGCCACGCTATTGCTGATACAAGCCAGGATGCCATTGGCCTTCTTGGCCAACTGAGCACACTGCTGGCTCATGTTCAGCAGGCTATCAATCAACACCCCCAGGTCCCTCTCTGACACACACGCTCTCTGCGCAAGCTCAGAGACTGGCTCTTCTCTTCACGTGGCTGCTGAGCTCTTCCATGCACAGCTCCACCCATTCCTACAAATCCCACAGAGCTGGCTGTTGGTACCCAACATGGCCCAAATGGCAACACAGTGTCTGCAAACACAGAGTCCCGCGTGTTATATTTAAGAACATATATGCAGATGGTTCTCTAGAAAGCACACTCTATAAATAAAACATGTTTAATAACCCAAGCAAACCAAACAAAATAAATAAACCATGCTACTGAATTGCAACTTCCTCTGCAGAAGAATCTGCAAAGCACTTTCTGGGGTTTGCAAAGTGCCGGCTTGCAAAACATTTTGCATGATACAGTCCTATTTCTTAAAGGGCTGCGAAGGTCTGCAAGGTGCATCAGCTACAAACTCCCTGCTGTGCAGCTCTCCTGCTCTGAACCAGTACAAACCAAACCAACTCAAACGTCAGCTTGAGTCAGTGCTCAATTTTATAACTGCAAGTTCTAATTTATTAGAAAACAATAACTATGACTTTATTTTCCCGCTGTTGGGAGTCAGCGAAGTCCTTGTGAGCTTAGTAACGCTGGGCCAACTTGTACCAGCTCAGTGTCCAGCCTGGCAGATTCCCCACAGACCAAGCCCTGTGTGCTGAGTGGTGGTCCTACAGTATCACACCTTACTTCTGAAGACACTTCTTTTACCTGCAGAGTGGGGTAATGGGAATGACACTGAGGTCTCAGCTTATTCCAGGTTTATTTCCAGCTCTCAGATGAAGGGCTCAAGCCAACCCGACCTGTGCTGATGCTGGAAGGAGTTTGGCAGCAGTCCTGTTCCTGCTCCTGCTGCAAGGATAAGGCTGAGAGATGGGGTGCAGGGGAGAAATGTCCCGTCCCAGCCAGCCTGGAGGGAGATGGCCCCTTGGGAGGCAGCGTGGATGCAGTCTGCTGAAAAATGCTGTGAAACTGCTCTAATAAAACTCCGTAGCTGCCTCTGCAAAGGAGCTTGTCCACTTCAACTACTCTATGTGGGTGGGGGGGCTCATTCCTATAGGAAGGGTTAGCAGGATTAAACCCAGGCTTGTCTGAGTTGGTTTCCAAAGTCAATTTGTTGTTCTTCTCTGCCTTTTTATTCTCTGCGTAAAGCTGAGCATGCAGAAGGAGAACCAAATCCAATTCAGCACCAACTAATTTTTCTCAGGACAGAAGATCCCTTCCATTAAAAAAAAAAAAAATCCTCTGTATTTCCATACATGCTGCAATCTGGTGAATTACCAGAATGTATTATTTATATAAAGCCTCCTGCTTTGGAGAGATCCATAATTGTTGGCTTCCTTGCTATGTGCTACAACACAGCTTGCCTTGTTTCACAGCCAGAAGTGCTGCTGTATCTTTTTGTCTTCCTCTCCCCAGCAACTCGGCTATTCTTTTGAGACATACTGTAAGTGTCAACAGGTGGGATGGGGCATTAGGAGGTAGAGGCTGCCACGTTACTACAAAGGACCATCTGGGCACGATGTGCAGGCACAGAATGCAGAATGCACAGCCAACTAGACTGGAACATCTGTCTGCCTCCAGCCTCTTCACCTATGGTAAAGGTTACATACCATCACGGTGCCAGCTGTGTCAGGTACTAGTTTGGGTTTTTTTTAAAAAAAACCAACACAACAAAAAAACCCCAGCAGTAGCCCCTGGGGGCATCCTTTGGGCAACTTTGTACATTTTAAAAATACAAAATTCCGCTTAATTCAAAGCGGAAGTGTCCTCCCACTTGTCCCCATACAGGAAATCTTAGCAGCACCTATCAGGTATGTGTTGACTTGGTGAGTCTCTGCCATGCAGGTGCAGGACCCCACTCCACATGAGAACAGTCAATAGTATGTGCTTTGCCTGCATAAAACTTGGGATTATACAGGCAGCCAAATAACTTTCAGCCAGATTTCCCAACGATATTATTGAAGCAGGGAGCTTAAAACTATTAACATGCTATCAATCACGCACTTACAAACCCACAGAGTAACCCACGGACAACAATTTCCCCTCTATTCCTGATGGATTTTACTATAAACAAACAAAAGCGTTCCCATCCTGCACTTTCCCTTTCCGATACTGTTGCCAACTCTGACATTTTTTATATTCCTTTTAGTAAACCAGTGCCAAAAATCTCCCTATCTTTAACAGCAACCAAAGCAGCAGCTACTGAGGACTCCTGCAATCCTCAATCCATCACCGCAACAGGTGAACCAAATCCCAGAACTTTCAAACAATTCCTTTGGCTAAATCTCAGAGTTTCATCTCTCTTGGCTTTTCAAAACTGCACCATGACATTACATTCCTGAGGCAGTTTGAGCTCAGCAGTCCCGTGGATGCTGCCCGGCTACCAACGCAGGAGGCTGAGCCGCGTGAGGCACAGAGGTGTTTCCCAGCTGGCATCTGAAGAGGAGAAAGATGGAAAGCTGTCCCCTTACCTATCCAGTCTAACATAACCTGGGGATTTTGGTCCGTTTTGTTTGTTTGAACATAGTGCTTTTTTAACATGTTTTGTTAATACTTTATGTTTGTTTAGGAAATATTCAGTAGGATGTACCACCTAAGGAAATGGGACCTTCATCTCAGGTGTGTCCAAATCACAGAGCCACCCTTGAAACGTGGCTCCTCTCCACGTGACATTTTTTGATTCCCAAAAACTGGACTTTCTGTCATTTTTTAATGAAGCTTTGTGATGCCCATTTGTAAATTCTCTGCCTCTCCAGGCTTCCTCCCTATTCCTCATACCCAAACAAGCTTGCTCGCTGAATGACACCAACGTGGCTGGCACTGCAGCACTCACACCCTGCAAGGCACCACTTTCCAGGGTTTGTTTTTTACACCAGCCACTGGTAAACGAGGCTCGTGTGACAGACCACTGGCTGGATAATGAGTTCATTCTCCAGACCCACCGAGAGCAAGGTACTTTCCTGGCCCATCTGTTCGCTGAGCTCCTCACGGCATGGCTCCAGGAATGCTGTTTCTGAAGACAGCAGCAAACACCCAGCAGACCGCTGATGTGCAATAGACCCCGGTTTGATGGCCTCTGTAACACACAGTGCAAAGCTTTCTCAGCCGAAAAATGGAAAGAGACAGAGCACTGGGATTACTTCAGAGTCATTGCTGGAAATTCTTAAACTGGAAAAAAAATCAGGGGGGAAGAAAGCCTCCAGAAGGCTAAAACAAATCTTCTAGCACAGAAATCACCCAGGCACAGTGCTCTTCCTCAGCCACCTCTATTTCCTCCACATTTTCTAAGAGAAATAAAAGCTCCAGGAAAGTCACAGGTCTGTAAACAGAAGCGGTCAGAAAGTCAGAGTGAAGATCTAGAGAGACTAGAACAAGAAATGACACTTAAAATACCAAGCCAGGAAGTGTATCCAACCTTGACTGAAACTCTGGCACACCTGACCTCAAAAAAGAAAAGAAAAAAACAGTTGAAAAGCTTATATACTATCTGCAAATATTTTTAGAGGCAAGGAAAATTGGTACCTTCTTCAATTTGGAGAAGGTATGAATAAAAAGTGATGGGGGGTGTTATACTTTAGTGGTGAGTAGTTCAACGAAGATAAAGCAGGCTCTCTAGTATAGCATATTCTCAGTACAAAAATGTGGCAACGGATGACTCTGACAAACGTCATATTTAAAACTGCATTTTTAAATATTTAAAAAATGTTGTGTATGTTCTTAAACAGTGTCCCACAGAACTCACTGTTATTTGACAGGAACAAGGTGCAGATGTAGGTGATTCATTAACAATTGAGGCTGATGCAGGTCAGGAGAACATCCTCACTCACATCCAAGGGGGCTTTTTAACAATGAACTCTCATGGTTAGGGTTGGGATATGAGCCAACTATTAGTAGACAGAGCTTGCTCCAGGTGAATCCTTCCACAGCTGCCTATTGTCCCATATCACATTGATTTTTCTGACACACATAGCACTATCCATATAGAAACAGGACCAAATACACCATAGGTGCAATCCAGTATGGGAAATCCTATTTGGTTGTGCAATTACATTACTATCTTCTCCCTGACTGTACTAATGTCTGAATTAAACTGTAATATCTCATGACTGGAACCTTTCTTTAATTCATGCTGAAGGGTCCTCACACAATCTGTGGCACTGAACAAAGTAGTAAATTCACCTCAACATCTTTATGCTTTCCCATAGTCTTTAAATCATTCATACCCAGACTTTCTGTATGTTCTGGACTGGACAGAAATGCTTCTAGCTCATAACTTTTCCATTAATGCTTTTGAGGAATGAACTCTTTAAAGAGAAAGCTCTGTTCTTTAATCATCGGGAAAAAGAGCAATGCCCATGCTTCACTGCTGCAGGATGAGCCCTGAGAAGCCCCTGGGCTCTGAGCCATCTTGGAGCAAGGTCCCTCTGAACACTGGCAGAAATCAGGCCCTAAACACATCCCTAGTGAAGAGCGCACACTGCAAACGTATGACTCATGCAAGGCATGGCAAGGAAGGGCTAATGGTTCTTAGGATGACCTTCCCCTGTACAGGCAAAGAAGATGTTAGGCAAACTCTCCCGTCTGTCATGGGATGTGCTTCTGTGAATGAAACTCTCCAAATATGCTTCCCTGTAACACATGATGCAATTATACTCCAAGATTTGATAAAAATTGGAAAACAAGTTTGAGAACAGGCTCCACTGCATCATCTGAAGAAGCTAAGCAGGGTGAACAACAGAGCTGCACAGTAGGAAATCAAAGACTTCACTGCACTGCAACTAACTTGTGAGACATCTCCCAACAATATCTTCATTGAGAAACAGCATGCCAAGGGCTCACAGGTAAAAACCGCTACTGAATACAGCAAAACTCATTAAAAAAACATTAAGGGGTTTGGCTTAAACATGCAGAGTTCTGTAAAATTCAGAGAAAGACCTTCCTTAGTAAGGACCCCATACACGAAGACACTGCAGCCTTTACGACATCGATGACATTGACTGTCCTCCTCTTTTGACAACCGTCCTTTTCTCCACGAACTCTTCTTCCTCCGTGGGTTTAACTCAGAGCTCTAAGGTCCCCATAATCATTGCTACAGAGGCTGATAGAAGAACCCCACAGGGGTTTGCTGTTTTGTGAAATCCCCAAGCTAAACTTCATCAAACATATTTAGCAATGACACAAAGCAGACCTGCAGACCTTCTCTCTCTTCATGGTGGCTGCACTGGCACCTTTGGAGTCACCTTCCATCACTCTGACCATGAACTACCCAACATGACTGACAGCTCTGTTTCCTCCCAGGGAGCTCCTGGAAAAGGGACTCTGGGGAATCCACTTCCAAAGTGTGACAGGAAGGTATAGGACATACAACTGGATAACCTAGAAATGCCCTACCATTCCTCTGCTTCTACAGCCACTGTTACTTCAGGATGCTGATAGTAACTTCTGATGCAGTTCACCCATTTTGCAATTGCAAGGATGAACTGCATCTAACCTCCTCTCCCCAGTAAATCAAGCAACATGTGCAGGCAGCAGTGCCTTCTCTGGTTCCTGCAGAGACTCGGGATGCCCTTCCCTGGCACAGCTCTGGGACTTGTTCTCAGCAGCAGAAGGGGAATGGAGTCTGGATGGTCCTCGCTGGAAAGATTTAGGTGGACACTTGGACAGACAGACTGCTCTCACCAACAGCTGACAGTGGCAGGGTCCACGAGACAAACCTTCTCCTTTGGAGACTCCTGTACCCTGTGTGCCTGGGAGAAGGGGCTGTGCCACCAGCTGAGATGTCAACAGCTGACTGCAAATTTCTTCAAAATTCTTATGGTTCCTTTGACTACATATGACTTAAAACTCTTGTAGGGGCAAGGAGCATTTTGCTGAAAGCACAAACTTGCTTTTGAAACAACAGAATATTGCAAGCAAATAGGAGCAGGGTACAATGGCTTGCTGCTAGTCTGTATATTGTTTCCTTAGATGCTCCAAATTTCTGGCTTGAGGCCAGTCTCTCAAACCCACTGGGGTCTCCCCAGTCCTACATGTTACCACAGGTTTCTCCCTACTTCTGAAACTGCTCTGAGATGGTTTGTCCTCCCTCAGTGCTCTCCAGCTCCCCTCTTCCCAGCTGCTCACAGCTTCTGCCTCCAGCCTCTGACCTTTCGATGGCTACCTGGGAAATCCCAAATTGAGTAAGAGACTTTTTACAGCAAACAGTTTACATATGATTAATTCTTCCTGTAGACCTCAAAAAAAACCCCTTCCTGATTAACAAAGGTCACTGAATCTCAAAAGTTTACTGCAAACAATTCAGACACATTACAGCTCTCCTCTAAAAAATGAAATAAAAGAAAAACTGGTTTTATCTGGGAAAAATAGATGTGGTTGAAGGCAAGAAGCTGGCCAGATACATACTGAGTAACTGATGGAAGAGCATCTGTGTGTTAACACCACCAGCAACTTGACCTTATAAAATGGAGAGGGACAGGGCAAGACCTTCTGCCACAGCAACCCCCAGTCACAGAGAAAAAAAATATATATCCTAACAGTGAGCACTGCCTGGAGCTCCTGTTGGAGTTGCTTGGTAGTAGGATATTCTCTGTGTGCTTTGAGGTTGCACTTTTCCTTCATAGGTGTCAAAACACTTTGCAGAGGTACAACATGACATTATCTTCATTTTACAGACAAGGGAACTGAGAGGCGGTGACGAGAAGTTATTTTCTCAAGATGAGATAGTGGGTCATCAGCAAAGTTAGAGCCATGGTCCTTAACCACTCCAGCATCACTGCCACCCTCCACTGCCTCCTCAGGGAAGACAAGGTTTAAAAGTATCAGTGATTTTCATTGTAGGTGCTGTGCCTCGGAGCACACCAGGACTTTTCAGTGGTGACAAACGGTGGCAGTGTCAAATAAAGCACAGCACCTAGGGCTTCCAGCTAGGCTGGCCTACCAAAAAGCCCTGGTGGCACAGATATTATCCTTCTGCAGAGCAGGTGCTCCTCAGGCAGGGATGTTCCAGCCCTCAATGGGTTTTGCAGCTCTCGTGGACCAGCAGAAAGAGCAGCAACCTCCTTTACCAAGAGGAGCGTATGAAAATATTAAGAGGGAATCCTCAATCATCTTCCCTCATGTTCCCATCATACCTTTCTCTATTAGGGAGCTGTGACTTTGCTAACCTGACTGATCCATAATTCATAACTATTATCCATGCTCAATAATTACAATGTTAATATTTTGGTAATTTAAAAGTACCTTTCTCCAGCAGAGTTCAGCCTGTACCACTGACTAGTGAACAATTTACGTGTTTATGAACAAAACTGTGTTCTCTCCTCTTTCTTTTCTTCCCCAATTCACACCTTCAAAATGTTTTCAAAATGTTGGGGAAAAGAGGAATTTTAAGAGGAAATCTCATTACTTTAAGGCCAAATTTAAAAATGATGAAATGTATAATGCCCGATCTATCAGTCAAAGCCAACTCTGCAGACAGACGCACTAAAAGCCCTTCACTTTCTAATCACTAATAGGTAACACTATCAAATTCAGCCCTACGCTCTATTAGAATTGCAGTAGAAAAGCACTTTGTGTAATATCCAAAGACAGCTTACCAAATACTATTCACTTGGCCCAAAGACCAAATATGTTAACAATTTGAAAGCTTCCTTAAACAATGTGCTTTATCAATATGCTCAAAGTAGTAAATAAAAATACCTAAACAGAACTTTTGTAGATAAAAAAAACAACCCACCACAAAATCCCAACTTGTGTTCAGCCAGAGGACTCTGACTTTTTCACAGTGTAGGCACTGATTTGTAAGTGACCCATGGCTGTGTTTTCACCCTGGCTGCAAAGCCCATCATCTCCCAGTTGCAAACCCCAGGAACCATTTCCATGCCTATTCACCCTTCCTTCTGACCACATGTATTTCAGGATTGTTCATAGCAGGGTTTTTTACATCCTCATCTCCTATTTCCTCATTTTCCCACCAGTCTCCTAAGCACCACAAACGCACAGTGTTGGCAGGGCAGCCATGAACTTCATTCAGCCTCCTCTCTCAGTTGTGTTTTGCTGCTTTCTCCTCCTTCAAGGCATGGACAAGCAGAGACACTAAGCATCTGCAACCAGGTCCAGTGTTCATGCCCTCTCTTTTCCTATTATTGTCAACCTCAAACTTCAGATTTTCTAAGGTTTTCTTGCTCTCCAGAGTAAATGTCACTGAGAGCGTGCTGCTGTAAAACACCCAGAGATTTAGCAGAATCGCCCACCTGCAGGCAGCAGCAGCAGAGTTTTGACGAGGGGTTGTAGCAAACATCGAATTTACACATATACAGAGACAGTGCGCACTGGTGACAAGTAGTACAAAGGCTTATTTGATGCGAAGACAGAATGACTGCATTGCTCATGTCAAAAAAAGATCAGTGGAAATGTAACAACAGACCATTCTGCATGCTATACACACCACATAAAGCACAAAAAAATACTCTTTATCTTTCCTCCGCTTTTTTAGCCTGGTTTCCTGGAAAAAAAAAAACCAAGAGACATGCAATTGTTCTGTCAGTCATCGCTTCCCCAAATAACTTTTGAACCTGTTGGCTGATCTCAGGTTTGACAGATAGGCAGAGGTCTCAAAGGGATTACATTCCTACTAGATGCGTGAAAATAATAGAGACTCAAACTAGTGCCTTTACTGAACTCACCTCTGCACCGTGCCTTACTCTGGTCTGTACCTCAGGGGTACCAATTAGACCACGAGCCAGAGCAGCTCTGCGGATAAGGGAACAGCTGGGGAAATGCTTACTTATATCATCAGACAATGCACACAGGAAAAATAATGTTGTGAATGCTCCAACCACAGGACACGCTGAGATGAGGGCTCCTGCCTTCTCAGATCCATCCTCCTCCAAGCACAGAAATTCAGAGCAGAATCCAGAAACGCCAGTGCCGGCAGCCTGATCAGCCGACCTTGGCATCTTCGGCGCTTACTTTGTTCTCAAAACTGAAGTCACTTATAACATTAGCAGAATCCTGTGTGATGTTAGTGTTAACGCCCCAAGAATTGCCCTGTTTCCCCAACGCACAACAATAAAAGGCATTATCTTCCTCAACCTCCCCCTGCTGCCCCCTCGGAGCTGCAAACATGAATGCATCCTCTGAGCTACGCAAGCACAGGTACAGTTTCTTGCTGGCATTACAAAAAAAAAAAAAAAAAAAAAAATAGAGAAGCATTGCCTGGCAAAGAGTAAGCTTTCTATTCAGTTTTAAGGGGATACGTATGACAGGGAAGCTACAGGACTCTCGTTCTAATAGCCAATGCTGCTAATTAAAGCTGTTTTGGAAGATCTGCAGTAGCATATAAATCACCCCACTATATGCTATAAATAAGAGGCAGATACTGAATTGAATAGCTCCCATTTGTCAACTGAATGAAGAGATTTGATTGTGCCTTTTTGAATAATAAATCCAGACATACCTAGCAGGGCACTAAGAGCTGCTAGAAGTGTCTCTTCTATCAAACAACAATGATTATATTATGGGGTATGCATTATGGGGGATCATCCATTTCTCTTGTTTTCTCATTTATCGTTGACATCCTCCCTCCCAGATGAAACATTTTGCTCCGTACAGAGTGTATTCATGCGACGATCTCAGAAGTGCGGCAGCAGCGAACACTACTGAGTCTTATGATGTGATGTGCACCTACTAGGATGTATCACAGAGCAGAAGGAAGATTTGTAGAGAAACTGAGGTGTTGCAGCCTAAATACACAAGTTTTTCTTCTTACCCTTTTTCGTATAGAACTTCCAAAGGACACTCAAAATGCACTGGGTCTCAGACAGAAGAGAGTCACACAGTTCCTACTGGCAATGGATATCCATTTATACGAAACAATGCAGAGAAACCAAGCTAAATTCCTTAAGATCATCTTATAACATCACTGAACAATGGAAACCCCAAAAGGCACCCATGCACAAGCAACAGATTTGCAATAATAATAACAACAATAATAATACAACAAAGTTACCTCACTCCTGTGTAGTAAGCTCTTTTCAACCATGAACACTAGATCCCACTCACAGCCACCATGACTTTCTCACTGTAAAAAACAAACAAATGGGCACCAATTAGGAAATGGCATTTATTAATGCTAAGTTCAGAGTAGCTTCAAATCTTGAACACAGACTCATAAAAAAGAAGATTTAGGATTCCCTGTCACACGGAAGGCTGCAGAAGGTTAATTGAGTTCACTGTAGAGGTATCATTACCTCTATAACATATCTAAGGAAAAAAGCGCTGCAGTCGGGTTATGAAGACAGACTTATTTTAAGCCTTTAAAACTATTTGTTAAATTTTTGCCCTCTAACACGATGATGATTCGTTGCTTTGCCCCCAGAACCCTCTGCAACTGAACAGCAACTTTCACAGCATTCCCTCGACCAGTGGGTTTTGCACCCTCCCACACACAGATGCTCTCATCCCACACACCAGCAGACGCGAGACGCAGGTGAGCCATGACCTCTGGCACCCGTTCCCATTTTCCTAAAGGAAACACATCCTCTGGGACTGACCATGAGATTTAGTGTAGGCTCTTCTCTCCCCTGCTGAGGAAGCAACTGCTGGCTGGAAGCCAGTGAAACGAGCCCAAGGGGCTACAGAGAGCTTCCTGGGGGCTGTGCCTTTACCTGCTCTTCTGCTAGGGCTTAAAGTGGGGAGAAAAAAGGTGGAAATCTTCCCATCTAGGGCCCCTCGTCCCCCTGCCCCCCTTCCAAAATGGCAGCAACTGCCTACAGTCCTTTCAATATCACTAAGATAAATAGCATCCTTCTTCTGGCCTGCTCCGGGTAGTAAAGCTGTGACCTAGGTGTACTTATTTTATCAACAATAACAGTAAACTGGGATTATTTTATTATTTTGGGGTTATGTTTGCCAATAAAGAGGAAAAGACAGTGCTAGGCTGAAAAAATTTGATGGCTACACATTGATTTTGAAATCCCAGCCCTGCTGCCTGCATCCTGAAGTGCTTGCCTTGCTGTCTGTCCTCCCCTCGCTTGCGCTTGCTTGAGCTCCTGAGTCTAAATAATGTTCCAGGCACTCCAAGTCAGGCCATGGCTTGCATGTCACCAGCTCTGCAAAGACTTTGCAGTCCCTGGTTAGTGCCTGATGGTGATACAAAAGCTACTGCAGAGCGGTTCACAGCACACACAAAGCACAAATGGTGCTTTCCTCACTCAAGCAAGCAGATGGGACTGAGCACAAAGAGGATAAAATACCATTTTAACAAAATCAGTTTGTTCAGATGACCTGAACTTGAAATTAAGGTGTTAAAATCCAAGACAAAGAGGATTTCTGATTGGCAGTCAGTGATGTCATATCTGTGCCATTACAGAAGTAATTCATGTGGCTGCCTTTAAAAAGAAATAATTCCCTCTCTGATTCAGCAATAAGACATTGTAGACAGCCCATTTGCAGGGGATTACATGGCACTTCTCAGGTAGTTAAAGTCACTGAGCCTTTTGACCTTGTGCCTCCTAACACTGCTGGAGGCATAATCACATAGGAATGCACTGCTTACCATGTGTGTCTTATTGCTTAAATAAAGTCTGGCCATCCAGCAACCCGAGCTGCGGACCTCAGGCTCATTTTCTATGAATTATTATGAGAAAACAACATGAATGTAATAAACAGCACTATTAATTAGTTTATTATATCATTTCAGGGATGGACTGCACAGACTAAGAAACATTAGAGGAAGGCTGTGCCAGCCCAGAATAAAAGCATTTCTCAGGTCATTGCCTTAAACACAGATATTTTATGCTACCGTGATGCTTACACAAGACAAGTAAATCTTTGCACCTTGCAGTCTTGAAGTCACTAGAACTAATCATCTCGCCAGATGAGATCCTAGATTGCTCACTGTCATAATGTTTGGCATATAATGAACATGAGGCAAGGTGAAAATTGATATCAAGACCATTTCTAAGAGCTAAAAAGTTAACACCTAAACTGGAAATCAATATATGCTCTAAGTATTGATCAGCAGAACAGAAATCTTCAGGTTTTTGCCTCTGCTGAGTGAATACTGCTGTAGGTTGAGTTAAAGTCCATGGAAACACCCTACTTTTAACAGTTATTAAAAAAAAAAACAAACCACAAAGCAACCCAACCGTATGCTTTATGGAAGGATTGCCTAACTCTACCACAACCATGTGCATCTGTGCAGAACAACCAGGAACACGCTAAGCCAGAAGTCAGCAGTGACTTTTTTAAAGACTCTTAGTTTTTGAAGTCATGCTTGCCTCCTGAAGACAAACAGCAAAGACCGGAAGAAACCACAGCTGAGGAGCACCACCTCTGAGGAGGATGGTCTTTGGTACGTGCATAGGAAAGGCAGGTCAACACAGGGTGATGGAGCACAAGACAAAGATTTTGAGCCTGCTCAGTACGTGGAAGCCCAGATCTCGTCTCTGCAATGCAGTGCACAGGCCTTCTTACTGTTTTGCTTGTAGCACTGCACGAAGGCAACGATACTGATTTGGGGAGCAAAGAGGATCTCCACACAGTGTTCTGCTGCATGGTGGGGACATACCTCCTTGGGTCAATACTAGGTGAAGAGCAGCTGCAAAATATGTCATCGCATGCTGTATATCTGCTCAAAGCAAGCTTTTCGGACTCACTGATGGATGAAATAGCTGTGAAAAACAAACGTCTTATTGTTTGAGTCCTCCAGCCTGCAAGGAAGCAGGAATTTCTGTGCGCTCCATCAAAGAAACACTTGACCCTATCTGATCAATTCCTCCTCCTAATTATTACACACTGAAAGACGTGAATTTCTGCTAAGTTTCTCAGGTGAAAAAGGGGCAAGAATCTCTCAGGAAAGGTTAGAAAAGCTGTACATCTCTAAATATTTGTTGGTCTGCATTCCTTTAACTTTGCATGATTAAATACAGCCTGCTTCTGTTCTTCCACTTTATCCTCCGGGGAAATTTATCATCAAAATTATTGTACAGCATTCATTACTCTAGCCTCATTTAAAACCTTGCCCTACTTATTATTTAGGCTGCAAAAAAAATGTTGCTTTGTATAGTATTTCCTATAATAGTCTCAATCATTACATTTAAAAGATTGCTGTAAGGCAGCTTAGCCTGCATTAGAGAAAAATAAAGTGGAATTCCATAGTTAAGTGTTACAGTTTTTATTCAGCTTTTGTTTCCCAAATCATAACAATGCAATGTTTCAATTCCTTAAAAGACTCTCGCTGCTAATTAGCAACATTCAGGACTTCAGTCCCTGGCTTTGAAAGGGACATCCAGTAGCAATTTTCTGGCTTAAAAGGTAGAGGGGAAAGGCAGAGAGGTGGGAAGGGAAGGCAGGCAGGAGGCTCCATCAGTTCAGAGGTTCAGTGGTCTTTTAAATCAGTGGTGCAGGGAACACTCAGCTGCGACAGTCGGAGCAGCAGGCAAAGCAAAGAAATGATATTTTCTTCACTCATTCAAAATTTCCGTTTAGGACAAAGAGACAGACATGGCTATTTAAAAGAAACAGGATGCGGTGTCTAAAGGAGGGGAGAAAATATAACTTAAATCCCAGTAGTAATTTGGGAATTGTTCATACTGATACGTAAAGCCTCTTAATTTGGGTTCTTTCACTAATGGGACTACTCTGATGTTGAGTGCCATTGCGGGTTTTTTAGATAATACTATGTATGTGTGCGCCTAACCCTTCTGTACTTCTGATAAAGGATCATTAATTGGAATATGAAGTCACTGGTACAGTTTTTCCTACATGCAGACCCTCCTGGGGAGGTTATCAGCGTGAGGTCACCTCTTCGCCCATTAGCAGCCCCAACAAGATCTCCTACATGGACTGCAGAACTGAAGACTCTCTTATTTCTGGTCTGACCATAGCAAATTCAATCAGAAACCACAGGGTGAGCAACAGCCATACACTGACACTGAACATTTTCTGGATGTTGGGTCACGTATTCATTGTCTAGGTTGTTTTTGACCTTCCCCACTGCCTTCCCTGGATTTGACCAACCTCAGTGGCTTTTTGCTCCCCACAAACCTGGCCACTCCTCCACCTCTTTTCCATCCCGGATTAAAGACCTGATATAGGACTTAGGAACATACAAAGAACCCCCGGTTTAACTCTCTGCAACGGTGAAAATTGCCTGGTTATACCTAATCTTTGCTTCAGGTTTTGATTCACAACTATACTTTTCCCTTTCACCCATCTACCTTGTCTTTTTGACTGCTTTCTATGAGAGGCCTTGCTAAAGACCTTTCAATATCGTAAATAAATGAGATAAGCCAGTTCCTCTCTCTTCATTTCTTATTGACAAGTTCAAAGACTTCTAAGAGATTAAGAGTGAAAGACTGTAAGTGACCTGCTGGGTCATCAAACCTAGGCTTTTCCTATCGCTTCCAGCCATATCCTACAGTACCTTTCTACTGGATAAGCCTGATCTTATCAGCATCTCCCAAATGTTTTCTTTTTTTCTTATCATTTGAACCAGTTTACCAGGTAACAAATGAAAGGCTTAGTGGTCTGTAACTCCCTGGATCATTTTCTTTCTGGTGTCACAAGAAGGCATTTTGTCCTTTCTATCCATCGAGCAGACACACTCATCACCCACAGGAAGGGAAAGAAAAAGAGGTAAGTCTTGGTGGGAGGAAGGGAAGAGGACAGTAGAGCTGATGTTCATACAAGATGTACTGTCAACTCCAGTACATGGAATGCACTGACAAAGCAGTGAAACAATGAAAATTCCTATTTTATAAGAGATATGGGTCAAGGTAGGGATCAATATTTTCCTTGGGTATTATTTTATCATTAGGCCTAACGGATAAAAATATATTATTTTCTTTTTTACCTCTAATTGTATGGATTCAGAGTTAATAATGAAAGATATGCAACATCCTGCTATTTGTCATCCACAAAATCCAGCTTTTTCATGAGTCTGGCCAGCAGAGGCTGTTTCCGATCTGTTCTGATGAGTGTCTGTGTGCTTCCTATAACTGGAGGGACTGTGCTCATTAGCCGTGCCGTGTTCTAGAGGGGCAAATTACTGTACACAAACCTCGCAGACGCCCCAACACCCAGCTCTGTGGGACAGCAGCTGCTCAGCACATACTGATGCACACTGGCAATCTCACTGCCTTTCAAAAAAATGTTAGGAAAACCCATAATGCTAAAATATACCTATCAACATAAAAGAGGTTTTCACAAGCAAGAAGTATTTTATGCGTCCTCTCTCTGGCAGCCATTTTAAGTGCATAAAAAGCTTTAGACTTGTAGCTTGCTGCAAAGAGCAGCAGAGATGTCACCCAAAGGGGCCAGGAGAGGTCAAACATCACTGTAGTGCTCCAGTCATGGGCAATTTCCAGCAGGTCTGAGCCGCGGTCCATTAACCCATGTGCTACACAAACGTACTGAGTTATAACGCTCGCACAAGAGGGAACAGCTTACCACCCTCTCTGAGTCCGCAATACCCCCAAACCTCTTCTTACATGCAGCAAACACTGTACTACAACGTGAGTTTACCTCCAGAGGTTGACCTACAAAATGCTTTGGTGCAACCAAAACATCTCCCCAAAGCAGGTTCTCAGAGCAAATGCTAGAGCACACTGGGGTGTGCAGGGCTCAAAGTGGGGAGTGCCAACTAATGCAGCAAAAACGAGCAACATGGTGAACCTGAGCAGATTTTCAACACTTGGAGAGGAAGGAAAGGAAGAAATTTGGCTTTTTTTTTTTCTTTTTTTGAGTGATGCATTAATTCTGTAACTTGCAAAGAAATCTTGTTTTTTAAAAAACCCTATTCTATTTGTTTTCTGCAATACATCAGCATTGCCCTCTGTTTTATAAGCCAAGGCTGTCTATACTGAGATATTCCAAAACACAGCTAATCCCTTACATAAGCATTTAAACAAAAAAAAGATTACTTTGGGAAAAGCTTGCAACTTAACATGACTCCCAGAAGGGGGGACCTCAGCTACCACATGAGAGACATGAGGCACAGCTGGTGTTTTGGAATCGCCAGGAAAACACATCAAAATCACCTCTTTTCTTCATGGATCCATGAACCCAGTGCAGGTCCCCACTGCTGCCAGCTGCAAACCCCTCCACAAGCAGAAGCTGCTTCCTTGTGGACAGGGGAGCTTTGATCATGGGGGCAAATTTCCTACATCATGGTGGAGCAGGTTATTTCCCTGCAGCCCACAGAGAGGACCACACGAGCAGATATCCGCACTGAAGACCCTGGAGACCCCACACTGGAGCAGCACGATATTTCCTGAATGAACCGTGGCCCATGGAGAGCTCACGCTGGAGAAGGTGTATCCTAAAGGACCACAGCCCATGGAAGGGTTCACGCTGGGGCAGTGGAGAAGTGTGAGGAGGAAGGAGTATCAGAGATGGGCTGTTATGGACTGACCACAACCCCCCTTTCCAACCCACTCTGTGCTGCTTGGAGGGGAGGAGGTGGGAATGAAGGAGTGGAGTTCATCCTAGAAAAAAGTGGGAAGGAGATGTTTTGGGTTTTGTCATTGTTTCTCACCATCCTACTCTATTTTTAAGTGACAATAAATTAATTTTCCCCAAGTCCAGTCTGTTTTGCCCATGACAGTAATTGGTAAGTGATCTCCCTATCTTTATCTCAACCCATCAGCTCCTCCATCACAACTCCCTCCATCCTGTTGAGGAGGGAGAGTGAGAGCAACTGGGTGGGCATCTGGCAGCCAGCCAAGGTCAACCCACCACACTTGCCCATTCCCTGGCAGGCACATCTTTCTTTCCAAGAGTTTATTTGGAAGAGCCTGCTGTTAAACCAGCATCCCACAGAGTGTTAAGTGCATGTATGGGACCTGGCATGACAGGGACCACTGGACATTGGCCACAGGCAGGGATCCTGATAACCACTGTTACAACAGTGCTTCTCATAACTTTAAGCTATGGAACTGGGAACTGGTTAGTCCAGAAGAGAGAAAAGTTGATCCCAGCATGACAGGCTTTCTGTCAATCCAGTCTCTATAATTTATTTAAATGTTCTTCTAATCTTCCAGGCTGCAGTTCATACATTTATATTCTTAAATTCTTTATGAGCAGTAGGATTAACACCTCTTTCATCAGACTGGAAGTAAGGCTGATCCTGACTAGTTTTGATGAGTTCCAAAAACCCCAAAGCTTTCAAGAGCTGTTATATTCTGAGTTGTGGTTTCCCCCAAAGAGAGTGCTCCAGCTTTTCCTGTGGTACAGCCTGCAACTACTTCAACATATTTGTATCCCACCATTTCTATGTGAGAGCCTTAACAACTCCATCTGCTTCCTGACCCCCAGATGACTTCCCATCAGCAGAAACTACCAGCACTAACGGGATGGTTGTAGGATTATCAGTTGGTTGTCAGAACATGAGTCACAGAAATTGTACCCCTCCTCCTACATCTCAAACCAGAAGAAATGACCTGTCAGGTTGGCAAGAGTTTTTTCTGTTCCAGAGCGTCCAAAAGAACAGATTTTAAATACTTTAAGCAGAAAGGTCCCTAAGTTGAAGGGACACCTCTTTTTCTGTGGTCCTTTTTGCAGATTTTACAAGAGGTCAACCAGCAAAACAAGGTGGTCAGATCATCAAATGTTTGTTGTGTTCGAGGTCTCCCACAGGTAGACATCAGTGCAGATGTTTCTCCTGCTGTCCCACATGTAGCACAAAAGAGGTCCAGAAACAGGCTGACTTTCCAGGGTATGTCTGCAATCACTGTCTGAGTCCAGCGTCTCTCTAGCCCTACATTTATTATCATTCAGACAAGAGTGGGATTTCGGTCAGGTCTTCTGCCCCTGGGTTTGACCCCAAATGTCATTCCACATCTGGACAATCTTTCTGAATTTGTTTCACAGATGCTTCTGGCAGCATCTGCCCTTTCTTGGCATTTCATGCCAGTAGCATCCCTGTGGTGAATAAGGTCTGAGGAGGTTATTTCAAGGGGTGCTGAGCAGGAGTTGAACCTTGCTTCTGTTAGTTCTCCTCCAAGGCCAAGCTCCCCCATCCTGACATCAGCCCACCTGTACCTCAAGGAGGAGCTACTGCTAGGCAAGAAAATCATACTGGTCTCCCTGCCACCTACAGTGCTGCCCTAAAGCCATGGATCAAGCCTGAGACTGTAAAATTAACATTTCCTCCACAATAACACTCCTGAAACTGAGGAGAAAGAAGAACAGTTCTCAAAATCCCACTTAGGATACCAAACATGAACAGGTCAAGGCTGTGAACCTTACCTTCCATGCCAGATCTTGGAACATTTACTAAATTTGACCACCCTCCCCCTCTGCCTCATCCGTCATTTGGGCAGACTGCACTCCCATCTCCTGTTGAGTCCCTCACTTGCACAGATGTGTGAGCTTCATCCAGCTAAAACCTGTCTGGTAACATCCATCAGCATCTTGTGCGCTGTGGGTTTCAACCTGTGTGTGAGTGCTTGTACTCTGATGAAAATAATGAAAACTGATTATCTCATCATGTCATTTGCAGTGGAAAGAAAGGCTGGTTTTGACTTCCGAGTAATGGGATCTAATTCTCTGTCCCGAGTTCATTGTCGTTTTCCCCGCCCCAGCCTTTGCGTCTCTCATCTGTTAAAAATGAAAGGTTTTGAACAGGGACGGACGAGGGTCATCTCTGTCTACGCTTCTGTTCCACAGTCAGTGTTGTAGAAAAAATACTGATGAGGATCATGATGATAATGAGGAAAATAATAATGAGCATTGATCTCAATGGAGATGCTCCTCCGTTCTACCAGGCCACTGAGATGAGAATCAGGAATCCCCTGACATAAAGGATGTGTCACACTAAAGTTTAATTAACAGCAAATCACAACCCAAATGACATATTCCCCCCCTCACGCTCAATTTTCATAACCGACTTTTCACAACAAAACTCCAGGGGACATTTGGAAATAGAGAAGAAAGTAAAAACTTTGGCCCCCACATACAGCTTGTTACACTGAGGAAGTCAGTCATCCATGATTCCTCTTTTTCTACAGTGTAAATCATGAGCAATTTCAGTGTAGTCCGTGGAGATGAGAGGAGAATGAGGTCCAATATGCTTCAAGAAAACACACTTGGCACAGCTTCTGTGCTAAGGGCAACACCCTACCTGCTGATAACGGTGCCATCAGTGCATGTCAGCTGAACACATACCACCGCTCTTTCCAGCTCTTTTACTGCCAAAAAAAGGGAGTGCTTACTTCTAGTCAGAACAGCTTGCGCTTCTCCAGAACCATTTCCTATTACTTTCCCAACATAATCAAATTAACCTAGGTGAAATGCTCAGGAAAGCACTCAGAGACAGCATGAGGTCTTGCTTGCACGGTTGGCTCAACCAGGCATCAAACTGTGGTGCTGCGGTGGAGGTGGGCTTGCTGCAAGACCCCACATCAAAGCCCTGACTCTCAGTCTCCACTGCCTGGAGCCACCTTGGCTGTGACATAACCATGGAGAAACCCCACATCAAACACCAGATCACCACTGAAAACTTTTTTTTTTTTATATTCTTTTTAAACTTATTTTTCAGACAGATTTTTAACTTGATCTAGGTCCCCACGAACACTACTGGTGGAGCAGGAGAGCCAAACCAAGAGGGGTGGTGAAGGCAGGACTACCCCTTTTTTGCAGCAAGGAGGATTGTGGCACTATGGCATAAGGAGCTCTATGAATTTATAAGGCTGCTCCTAGCTCATAGCAGGATCAGAGGAGAAATTAATGCTCAAGGGAAATTCATGTAGCTGTAAATAATCAAGAAAGAGTGTTCATGACTGAAATATTTACTTTTCAGATATGATTTTTGCTATTGGTATATCTGTAATAAAAATATTTTTATCTTGCCTCCAAGTGCCAGACATTTAAAAGTTTTTTTCCCCAATAAATGTAAAACATTTTTTGATTGGCATACTCCTCTAACTGCTCATACAAGATACCATGTAGGCAAACATGGCTTCCCTTTCCATCAAGACCTAGGAGAGATCTTGTTTATGAAAAAGTACAACATGTAGAATTCTTTAAAAGACTTTTTTTTCTAATATCTATCATGAAGTAGACGACTCATTTTATGGACTAAGTAGGAAGAAGTAAGGAATATCTCAGGCAATTCCATGCGTTTATATCCATTACATATTAACTCATTACATATCGATCATGGAAGGAATCAATTGTTCAGATTAAATCAATCTCCAACAGAATAAGGTCATGGACTTGTGCTATTAACTACAATCAGCCACTTAAGAAGAGGATATCAGGAGAATAGTTCAAAAACCAGGTACATCTTCCATTGATAACCTGTCCCATAAACATTCCTTATGGAAAAGTTCACATAAAAAACCCACAGCTGAATTCAGAATGCAACTGCAGCACTGCACAGCAGATATACAACACGTGAGTTTCAGGGTACCATCCCATGCTATAATCCAGCTGTCTCTCCTCTCAGCAAGCAGCTTCTTCCCAATAAAGAACAGCCCTTCCTGACACAAGGAGATTCAGCTGACAAAGCAAAGACTACAGAAAAGGAGGAGACAAAGCTGCACAGCTCCAGCCCTCCTGTATGGCTCTGCCCTGCACGTGTGGAATCAACATTTACTGGCCAGACCCAGCACAGGGCAGGCCAGCAGCAACAGCAAGGAAGACTTTTTCCTATCTTTGGGAGAAATAAATAATCACACTTTAAGGAAAAAAAAAAAGTGAGAAATAGAAGGCCAAGTTTGTATAAAATTCAAGCAAGCCAGTCTTGCAAATCATAACTTATCCAGCTCACACTGCTGTAAGACAGAGATCTGTAATCTAATTGAAGTGAATAGCTTGAAGTGCACTGCTATTAGAGAATCAAAGCTCCTGTCTCAGCTTCAATATCTGTGAAACAGAAGTAATAGTGTTTACCCACCTAGCAGAGATAATAGGAGTAGTTACGTTTGTACAGAAATGTGATCATGTAAAAAGCACTGTGGTATAAAAGTGCTAAATATTATTATTAGGTGTATGTTTTAGTACTCAAAAAATACAATTCATTCAAGCTCTTCTATTTCTTCAACACTTCTAACAGGCTTCCAATGTGGCTTAAAACCCCTGCTCAAAAATAAACATCAGAATAATGAGCTTTCCTTATTTAATTCACCAAATCGGCACAATAAGCTCATGTTTAAACAAAAAATGAAAAGGAAACTTGCTGCTGTGCCAGAACAGCAGCACAATCAATTTTAATTAGCATTGCTCATTGTGGGAAATGATAAGGTATCAGTCATAGTAATTGGTGGTGTTGACAATTAGTCAAAGTCATTAACATCTCAAGACCCAGGACAAAAAAAGCTCACTGAATTTTAAATATCTGGAGAAGGCTTGCTTTGAAATTCTTAATTTTTGCACAGTCTGAAAACATTGCTTAAATTTATTATTTGTTAGCTTTCCATCAGAGCACAAGCGCTGTAATAACACAACCAACCCGAATGTCACCGGTGCTCGATCAATACGAGTTTTCCACAGAGAGCTACAGCAAGCAGGGCTTGTCTCCTCTCCTCCTGGAGCTTCGCTGGCGAGCACCACCACATCCCCACTTCCCACCTCTCTCCCTTTGTCCCCCTTCTCTTGCTCTGGATGCTCAGCCCAGATCCTATCCCCGTAGACATATGCAGGACTGAACGGATGAGGAAATGCTCCCAGCCAAGGGAAACGCCTTCAGCTGGGAGCTGGAGCATTTCCAAACCCCGCACGGTCCCACGTTGGGAAATAAGCCCTTACGTACACAGAACTAGGGTGGATGTTGGCCATACAAGCAGAAGCAACTGCTACTTGCAGATATTGCCTGGACCACATCATTTAATGACCAATATGAGCAATTCCTCAGGCTTCTTAGAAGCTCAGGTATAAGTCAAAGCCTATGACAAGTCATTAGACCCAATATAGGGCACTTAAGGGCTATGACCTGGTCTCACTTACACCTGGGCACCCCCAGTGACCTTCCTGCCTGTGTTTGCTATCTGACTTACGCTGAAAGAGAATCAGTGCTGGCAAAGGAGGTCAGTGATTATATTAACCAGCTGAGTAAACCAGATAGCCCACTTGTATGTCTCAGATTAGAATTGACACAAAGATTTCTAACGTTTCAGTAAAGTTAATGTGTTAATATCAGGTTATTTTTGCTGGCCATCAAAACCATAAAGTCCCCGTGGCATAGCAGATGGCTACTTATATCTTCATGTTTTAGTTGGGAATAATTGAGACACCTGGTAAGCAGGTGCCTGAGAACAGGAGATGACCCACCACAATGAGTTGCATATGGCTCACTTATGGACACAGCTGATGCTAAAAAAGGCAGAACAAGAGGTCATCAATTGAACCAAAAAGCATTCAGTTAATCTGAAGGACTCCTGACCATCTGCCCTAGGAAGACACAAATCATGGAAATACATTATCAATTGTTTTCTGCTAGAGGAATTTCAGTGAAAACTCAATATATTCCACCTCCCACACCTTTCTCTACCTTTACTGTAAATAAAGATGTATATAATACCGCAATAGCCATCCTTCTGGTGTAAGTAGGTGTTATAGTTTAAAATAGCAGAGGTGACATGTATTACTCATTTGTCCTTTTACTTGCTTTAATGTGTTTATTTGTATGGAAATTAAAGTCAGGTAAAAATACCATCTCTTCTCCTAGCATACGTATCTATTACACAATCACGGCTATTCTTCTGACCCTGCACACTTACCACTCCCAAACAGACACAGCCTTTCAAGCAACAGAGTAAAATACGAGACTGCCACAAAGGAATAAATCCTGCCTGCCAGATGCTGACGAGCAGCACCACTAGCGTAACTGCCAGAGAACACAGTCTTAAAAAGAGACTCCCCCAAAACGCAACTGAGATTCAAAGCAAAGAAACTCTGATTTAAATTCCCCCCTCAGCCACTGGCCTGCAGCAGCAGCGGGGCCCTGCCGCTGCGTCCGCAAGATAAACACCATTTTCAAGGTCAATTTCCTATGACCAGTTGCTTCATTTCTCATCATTTTCTGTCCAACTTCATAGATTACCACTTAAAATTGATTTATTCTTTCCTTTCCTAGCATTACTTTGCACTTCATTTAAAAGGGGGTGGTGGTGGTGGATTTTTTTTCTCTGTTCTGTACAACAGCGCTGTCATAAGACGATGAGGCTCAGCTGGGTTTCAATTGACTAAAATGACTGCTCAGTAAAGCAGCATGTTATAAAAGCTAAACCAAATCAAGAGGTATCTTCCAACCATTTTCCCCTCTCTTCCCTACTGCTAGAAACATTGTTTTTTAGATACAGTGTCTTGAGCTTTTATATTGTGGAGCTTTGATGGTAAAGAAAATGTTTTAATAGTCTCTAATAGAAAACAAAAGTTGTATTTAGGTCTTCCCAGGGTTTGAGATTCCTTCTGCAGGCCGGTAGCACTCGCACTTTAGATCAGATTAAAGCTGACAGAGATGAAACTGCGCTGGCCCACATCCTTGGGCTTGCTCCAGGGCCTCTCATCTGCATTTCATCGTGATGTGAGCACATGTTCCCATCATTGGTACACTCATCTGCATCACTCTGAATGTTAATCACAGGCTAACCCAATTTCTTCCGCGAATTTATTACTTACTGTTCATTAAAGTTCATAAAACCTAATGTGAGCCTGAAATAAGCAGAACCTTAACAAGTAGTCCTTAGCTACATGGCAATTCAGAGGTGGCAATGTAAGACTGAGGAGCTTCTCCTTTGAAGGTGGATGTCAAAATCTTCCATATGTTCTCCAGGGGATGCAAAGGGGGAAAGGAGGCAATGGGTTACCAAGAGCTGTCTTAGCTCTTTAGAAAGCTCTAAAATTGGCACCCTTGTCGGAACTCACTTATCAAAACAAACACAGAATTTTTTCACAATTATCTAAAGATATTTTTTCAGTGAATGAGGAAGAAACATCAAGGATGAAGGCAGAAAAGCTGCTTTCCTCCCCTTCTGCCTTTCACAGAGGCTCTGATCTCACCAACGCTTGCAAAACACCAACCACAGAGCACACGCACAGCTCCATTCAGTCTGACAAGGCTGCTGCCATGCATAGAAATGAAGCATGTCCCCAAGTGCCTGCAGCATCAGGGCCCACAGCTTCCGAATAACGTGGCGATATGACGGGGAATGACACCAAAATAAGAGGAGGAGTTTGCTGTAGAGCACTTGCAGGGAAAGCCTTGGGCAGCATGCACCACAAGGATTAAATGTTTTCCTGGCATCTGGAAGCGTGCACTTTCTTGCCGATGTCCCTAGCAGTCAGATCTGACGAGTGACACTTTATTGCACTAACCTTTGCAATTTACTAATGATGCGTGGCAGGAACATGCTCAGGCAACACTTGCATGCTTAAAAATAAGCACATGCTTAAATGCTTTGCTGAGCAGGGCCCAAAGAAGCCACATTTGCGTTTCTCACATCGAAAAGAGGCAATCTAATGTATTCTAATCAACAGCTAGAGTAAACATTAACATCTACCTCCCCAATGAACTTTGTACATCCAAAATTATCTGAATTTCCTACACCAGTTCCTCAAAACCTTGGGAACACACACGAATCCAAGCCTCCAAAATCCCGAGTGGAAACTGCTAAAATTCTCCAAAGGACATTATGATTGAAATATTCAATCAGATGATGCTACCATCAGAATAATGAAGCCTTTGGAGGATTTGCTTCATCGAGTATAAAATAATTTTGAGAGACACTTTAAAGGAAGAAACCATGTCTGTGGGAAGAAACCTGACCGACTTTTTGCCAGGAAGAGGATTATTCTGCAAACCAGAAAATGACACCTCTTGGTAGTCCATCATCAGATCTATTTCTAGGCTAAAATTATACGTCACAAAATATATAAATATAATTTTTGCACAGCTGTGTAAATGAAAACACATCTGTTGGGAAAAGAAATTACAGATGTTTATTCTCCGTTCTTCAAAATTTCCATAACCATAGAATGAATCCAAGCTGAAATTAGAAATTTGCTCTCTCCTTTAATTAAATCAATTTGCATTTTTTTCTTCAGCTGATTAAATAATAGAAAAGCATAGAGGCGAGGGCAGGCTTTGTGATTAAGGCACTGGACGAAGACCCGGGAGAGCTGAATTCAATTCCTGGTCCTGCCACAGACTTCCTCTGCGACCTTGGGCTTAATCTCTCTGCACCTCTTTTCCCCATCTGTAGAAGATGGATAATATTACTCTCACAGTCTCCATCTCGTCTATTAGATTGCAAGCTCTGCAGGGAAGGGACTATCTATTACAGCTTATATGGACAATACCCACCACAGCAGGGACGGGATCGGAGGGGAACTTTCTGCTGCTCTGCTCCGTCAAACTCACAGCAGCAGCAACAAGCCGTGACCTTTCGCAGGATGGCATCACCACCATCCTCGCGTGAGCCAAGCATGTACGCAAGGAACATAGAATAGGTTTGACGGAAAGCGATGCAGGGCTTCTCAGTGACTGTTATGGCCTTTTTTCCATAAGGAATGCTTTTTGCTTGCTAAGCTAACTCCACAGCGTGGGCACGTGAGCTGCGCACAGGGGTGCCGGGCAGAACAGCGCTGCAGAGCGCAGGGCTGAGTTTAGCACAGAAGTACAAAGCAAGATAAGGCTAAACTTTTTATCACATTCTGTTTGCCAGGTCCTAATCCCATTTCGCAGAGCACGCTATTATACAGCGTTGCAATTTTTTGCAAGCAAGGCTGAGGTGCAACCTAATGAGAGTGTAAAACCTGACTTTAATAAGGCCAAAATAGCCCATGGCTCTCCGTTGGGACAGGGCTGTGGGTGAAGCTTACAGCTGAGTGATCGCAAAGGCGGAAGAGAAACAGGAATTCATCTCAGGAAAGAGACTAGATCTTAATGGAATTATTTTAGAGCACAATAAAACACCAAGCTGTCTTCATCACCACTATTACTCTTGCCCAGCTAGACTGCAAGCATATCACATCAAATCGACGGAAGGAAAATTAGTATCTTCAAAAGGAAACAGTTCACTACATAGCACACAGTCCAGCTACTGTAATGATAAGTTTCCTGATAGCGATCACATTAAAAACCCCAGTGGTTATAAGAGACTCTACGGAATTCATCATTTTTGATGGCTTTTTTTTTTTTAATAGAATCAAAATAGTATAATTTCAAAAGAAAATTTCTAGCTATGCTGTTTTAAAGGATTAACAAACCATTATGTACTGGAGCATACATAATGGAATCAGCAAACAGGAATCAGCAAATAATCTTCTGTCTCTGGGAAGAGTAACATGTAATTGCCAGAAGCACCAGGGGAATTTCTGCCTTTTGTTAAAGCTTCAAGAGGTGATTGTCGTCAAATTTCTTAATGTCCTCTGCTCATTGCAGGGGGTTAGACTAGATGACCTTTAAAGGTCCCTTCCAACCCAAACTATTCTATGATTCTATAAATTTGACAGAAATACAGAACACAACAATCAGTTATAGGCATGAAAGGTAATGGTTACAGTTTAATACAATTACACAACTTTCACTCTGGTCAGGAGCTGAAGCCTGCGTATTGATTTGCAGATGTAAGTGCTAACTGTTATTATTCAGTAGATTATGGGAGAAGAACAGTGAGCTTCTGAACACTACAGACAAAGAGAGTCATGATATGCAAGATGAATTTTATGAAGCAAATTTTCTTCATGGAGCCTTTACACTGATACAGTCTCAGTTTAATTCCATGAACTGATAGCTGTGATCAGACAGTTGATAGGCATCGTATTTCCCTAAGCAACTGCTTTTCCATTAAGAAGCTTGCATCAAACCAAAACACGATGGGGGAGAGCACAGCACAAAGAATAAATATCAGAGAGAAACCCAGAAATGTGGCAATATTACAAAACTAAACCAAAGCCCGTGTCTTTATAGAACAAATGCATTCATGGCATTTCGTGAGCGAGCACCAGAGTGAAGTGCCACGAAAAACCTTCCTGTGTGACCATCTTCAAGTTCAAGGCAATGGGGATCTGGAAGCTTACCTCCTGGGACAACAGCTTTATACACATAGCATGCCAGTGCTGGAAGAAAGGCTGCATAACCTCTAAAAACCTCAGCAATAATGCATCTGATCACACTGATCCTACCATAAGGAATTGTCTTCAAGAGAGAAGCAGCAAAAGAGTACTTAAACACAGATCCTGCAAGCTCTAAAAGGATTACTGGAGCGCTCTTCCAGCTGGTTTCTCTAAAAGGCGGCTACTGGCACCCAGAGAGGAAAGAAAATAGCTGTAAACACTCTACAGCATCATGTTGCACTCGAGGCTCAACGTGTGGTCCTACTGCAGGCTACAACTTTACAAGTTCACATTGAAGTCAGATGGACCCAGGCCTACACACTACATCTGGCAGAAAAAGTATGCACACTGAGTTTAGCTTTTCTTGTTCTTTTACTCCCTTTTAATAACTGCATTTAGATCCTGTGGCTAAGGAATTACTTATAAAAATAGCTCTTGAAGAAAGATTTTTTTTTTTCTGTTTTGAAAGCCATCATGAGCCAGTACAGCATATAGCTCTTGAAAACAATTTATCACACTCCACTGTAAACATCCACACCCAACTTCTGTAGAACTCTTCTCGCGTTCAGGTATATAATTGTAGACAACGTCAAGTAGGATTCTCACTATAGATTAAGAGATTTTGCCTAAATAATTTATTTAAAGAGCTAAAATGTCCTAACATGTTCTGTGGAAGATTCGTGGCCCCTCTGAGAATGCTTCTGGGAAATTTGAAAGAGCAACAGAAAGAAATGTGTCTGCACAAATCACTGTGACAGAACTAACTCATGTTCATGGATTTCTTTGAAAAATAAATATTCTCTGGTCTTACACTCTCTGTACTTTTACTCTTTGAAGTTTTTCACTCCAAAGTAGCCAGCAGAGTTTTTGGTACTGGTTCCAAACCCTTCTAAAGAGCACAGGTGATGGTAGACCCTTTCTTGAAAGGTCATGCAGTATCTACTGAGAGATGCTAACAGGATGTCATCCAAATAACTCGTAAGATTTGTACAACCCCATTCCATAACAGACAATTTCTACATGCAAATAGCAGGTTTCCCTCTGTTCCAGATTCTTATCTGGTTATCTCTTTGCCCACACTAAAAATTGTGAGCACAAATGCTGAGGCCAAGTGCTCCAGCATCCTGGAGAAGTTATGCAGTGGTCACCACTGCTGCTGGAAGCATTACTGTTTGTGCTAGAGCAGTGTCTAGAGACTCCAGCAAAGACAACGCATTTACACACAACAACATATAAAACATACAGTAAAGATACTTTTTGCATTCCCAAATAGGGACAGGAGTCAGGAGATGGGTGTAGAAGCACAGTTACTGTGGATGTGGTAGGTAGAGAGGTGGGGAATGGTACCAGCACAGGCTAGAGGTATTTGAGGCTCCTCCCAAGGACGGTTGGCAGCTCAGAGCCTGCCCTGGGGGAAGGCCTGGAAGGCACTGGGAGACCAGAGCTGTGCAGACACAGACCGACCGCAGAGTCTGGGGCTGGGGTGGTGAGCAGCAAGGAGCTATGGGAGAAATGCCTGAAGAAGCAAGGGCAGAAGCAGGAGGATCACAGTAAGATAAACGCAGAAAAATAAACTGTCAATAGCTTCAAAAGTTGATATCAGATGATTATGTCCAACACAGCAGAGAGGACCAGCCCACATCCTCAGCAAACACTCCAGGTAAGAAGCTGCTTATAGCAGCAGCATTTTGAATGGAGTTGCAGGAACATGAGGCAGGGGATGAGGTCTGTTAGTCTCTTATTTTTACCCAATAACCATATAAGATGCCATAATCAATTATAACAGCTAAGAATAGCATCACAGTGCTGGAGTGGAGGCAGTGTTTTATGGTAGCTGCTTTTTCCCCAGGTGCTACAGATGAAAAGATTTTTCTTGAACTAACTGTGGAAGAGTTTCCTGTCCCGTGGCTGAAGCTCACCAGTCTGCTGCCACTGCACAAGGTTTACCACTGTAATTCTGTTGTGTTAATCCATCAGAGGAGCTTTGCTGGGTAACCCTCTTCCTCTATTTTCTGAGGAGATCACACACAAATAGCTGCTGGCCAAGCTAGAAAACTGTGTGCAGGTGTTCAAAAGCAACGTTAAAAATAAAAAGCAGTATAGACTGCTAAAATAAATGCAATTCCTATCAATAAACCTTCTAGACTTCTATCAGGGCTGAGAGGTCAGGTACACGATAGAAAGCAATGCTACACGGAACACACTCCTTCAAACCTTACTATGCTGCAGCACATCTGTATTCCAGCAATATCTCAGGTAGGAAGTTGTAGCTATATTGATAAATTATATTCTGTCCACATCACTAGGGTGTCAGTAATGTTTCAAAATGCCTGGAGGATCAGTGGGCAACCCTCATAATGTATATATAAAGAGAAATCTTGTTTTGTCTCCCTAGAGACAGTTTCTATTCTAATGGAGTGTGGTCAGAGAGACTGCTTAATTCATGCATTTAACTCTTGATCTCCATCACTTCACAGTGTTTTTGTGCTAACTACAACGTATAGTGGCCATTAGGCAGTAACACTAAGACTGACTTTTCTTTCTTTATGGATTATACAGAAGGAATGGGAGCAAGTCGAGCTCATTAGCATATGTTTAAAGAGTTCACGGAGTTGGCAGTAGCAGAAAGTACCCAGCAACCAGCAGAGATGTTTAATTCTAAACCTTGCACATCAGCATTAAAAGGAATATCTCTACTTCTCACTGTTATATCATTAAATGAACCAGAAGGAGCTAAACTAGGACCTCTGGAGGTGATGACAACAGAGAGTCATCTGAGCTTCAAGCAGGATAACATGAATTTTAATTATTGTAGCAAACTAACTGCTAGAGTACTTATTCCCCTTCACTGGAAGGAATTAGTGTTAAAATGTGTGCCTAAAGTCTTGCGGTGCAGCCAGGCATTCAAGGAACAGGGCTGTGTGTTTCTGGAGCACGCGGAGTGGCTCTGTCCCGGCAGCACCGCGACAACCACAGCCTCTCGCCAGGTGCACGGTGGCAATTTCTGGTTGTGTAACCCGGGCTGCTGTGTGCAAACCTCACACTCGAGGTGCGGACTGTGCCTGGGAACCCTACGACCAATGCAGCATCTCTCCAGCAACCCCAGCTTCCTCATCCAGAGAAATCAAGCAGTGCTGGCTTGCAAATGAAGGTGGGTTCAACCCAAATGACTGAAGGTTGTCTTTCCACAGGCAACCATCCCTGCAGGGAGGTGGCCAAAGAGCAGATTGGCCTGCTTCTCCTCTCTCCCAATTTGCAGCTGAGCCCATAGGGCTGGTTGGAGAACACACCACCATGCTCAGCATCAGACTCACAGGTATTTCAGGGATGCCTCATCTAAGAGCAGCAACCTCTCACAAACCAGCAGAACAACCAGGTGAGAGCAGCAGAAGTTGCAGCCACTTCACTTCCACCCATCCATGCTTACAGACCAGTGACTTGAGCCATTAAATGACCCTCAGTGACACCCACCAGGTTACACTGCCCCAGGAGAGAGGAGGGACTGAGAAGTCTCACCATGAGCAGCTAGAAACGTTGTGGAGGTCATGAAAATGTGGGGTTTGGTGTAGAAAGGAGTAGCAAAAGGCTTTCTTGTGCCTTCCCTGCTCCCCTGCCCCCTTACCCAGGGTTGCTGGCCCCAGCCTGGGGTTGAGAGCAGCAGTGGGGCTCTCCCCTCCCAGATCACTGGCCCACAGAGAGCAGGTCTCTGCAATTTAAGGCAGGAAGATATAAGTAATACTACTTTCACGCAAACCTCCTGACTAATAGACCTTGCTGTCACTGAAGTTCTGGGAATGGGATAGGGCTTTTCTGCTTAATTCACAGAGAATTTGCATTCTGTCACTTATGGTCGTCCCCCCCCCCCCCCCCCATATATGCACATCAAAAAAGAAAAACCTTTCACTTATGGATTTGAACCTGCTCTCACACAAGGCAGGCTCCGGGTGCATGCCATGGGGCAGGAGGAGAGCCAGGGCAGCACAACAGGCCCACACGTGCCTATGCTGCAAAAATCCTCCTTGCTTGAAATTTTGAAAAATGTCAGATATCAAGGAGCATATGTTAGAAGTGCCCCTGAGCAGTCACAGAACACTACATTTACAAACAGAAAAAACCAATTTGAATCACTCTGTACATTTGCATGCAGCGTCTGTAGAATATTTTAGAATCAAGATTAATATGCACATTGAAGGAGGGGGGCTGCGATGACACGAATGGCAAGCCGGCTCCATGGCCAGGGAGCAGCAACGAAGGATGTGTGGGGGAAATGGGAATCCTTCACAAAACGTCCCCAGGGACAGAAGCAGCTTTGGGGTGTCCTGCCATCTGGCAAATGCCGATACAAAGGGTATTTATTGCTTTTGCAGATTACTGCTGTTCACACTGAGGTTGGTAAAGGCTATCTGAAATTAGATCTTAATCTCATGCCCAGGTAGCTGGCAGAGATCACACTTGGGCTCAGAAGCTCACAGAATCATAATCATAGAATGGTTTGGGTTGGAAGGAACCTTAAAGATCATCTAGTTCCAACCCCCCTGCCACGGGCAGGGACACCTTCACCAAATCAGTGCCATACATCCTCTCAAATTACCTCAAAACCACAGACTCTCACTCCTCAGCTTCTTCATCACCTTTATTCATTAAGGAGTTGCGTTCAAAGAGCAAAACAGGTGAGGCAGAGCCCCCCCCCAGACATCTGCTCAAGCTCATTTTATACAGTTATTGCTCATAATGAAAGGTTTGGGGGGTAGTTTTTGAAGTGCAAATTGCAACAAAAGGCCTCAGTGACATCCTACTTGCCAACACCATCGTACTTTATTCATCCTCGCTAAGAGGTAGCTACTGCACTAGGGTTGAGGAGCTGGGGCTTTTGAAGCATAAGGCTTTGGTTTATCAGGTAAATAAGCCCAGGAGGTGATAAGCCACTCTCTGAAAACCCTTCAATAATCGCAGTGATATATGCCTTGAATTCACACTCCTTCCAGATTTCCCCAGCTTTTTAATGACAGAAAAGAAGATCTCGGTTTTAGAAATAGTCAGTGTCCTCTATTGTCAGCTCTAGCTTAAAAAATAATTAAGTTTACTCTCCTGCTAGCCTGTTATCAGGTCAGTGCATGATGCTAAGAGATCAGTATGCCATGGTAAGAAATATTTGTCTATTTAACCCACTAATTCAATCTCAGTAAAGAATGAAACCCATGAAGTATCTATTTATAAAGTAAATACAGCAAGTAGAAATCAAATATTGGTCCTGTTTCAGGCCATTAGCTGAGAGGATGGTGGGAAGGTAATAGCCATGATTTTTATAGTGTTAAAAAGGAGTGGTTTGTTCCTACTGTTTTTTGTAAGTTTTTTCATGCCTGTGTCATCCTGAAAATGTTATGGGGAGCATTGGAGGAGAAGTACCTTAACTGGGATCTGAGAAAACACTCCCAAAGCATAAGCAAGTCTAGGCACTGGGCACAGCAGGACTCGCTGTCCTTCTCTTTACACAGCAGAAGTAAAAAATATCAGACATCAAATGGTGAATGCACACAGCATTCAAGCAATTATTGCCCACTGTCAACAGCTCATTTAAACATTTTCTTCCGTAAATGCAGTTCGGTGGACTGGCAATTTCCACAGAGGTATTTATTCTCCTTAGAATCTTCCAGGTATTTGCAACAAAAGCCAGTGACTCCTAAATTAAAGTGTTTCCACTCAGCCATCCTCCCTTAGTGCCTCTGGCAGGGGGGGTGTTAATTGGATTACTTCACGGAGATTATTTTCCGGTACAGTCTAGACCTAAATGTATTGGGATGTACCTTCTCTCATCACGCTGATGGGGGACTCCAGTGTCCTGTGGAGGACAGTCCTGGCATGCAGAACAAAACAGAGGTAATGTGGACATCCTGGTGGTGCTCAAGAAGCACCAAGGCACCTACCAAAATTCTGGGAGAGAAGTTAAAAATTTCCAGGTTTTAGTATTTAGCACTTTTTTTTTTGCTTATTATTACTATTATTTGAGTTAAAGCAGCCTTTTATGTCCCCTCTCTTCTTCATCCCCTAACATACGGTGTTGAACCAACTCTGGTCTACCTTTCCCATTTTGCAAGTCCAGCAGAAATTATCTATTCTGTATTCTCAAAGTCCATTCATCACACAAATGAATGTGGAAGTTTCAAGTGCCAAACGAATACAGCTTTAGAATGCAATTAAAAAAGCATTTAATTCCACTAATATTTCACAAAGAACATTTTCACAAATAGCAACTCCTTTCAAAAAAAAAAAATCAAAAAAATCAGAGTAAACGTCACAAGTGCCTTAAATAAAGAGAATTGCTATTGATCTCTGGGTATCCTAAATTCAGTAAAATACTGTGGCAAAATTGTTTTGTAATGAAAGAGCAATTTAGAGGTCATTAATTTCATATTTGCCATTCCCTTTTTACTACACTGATCCCTAAATTAACGACCTTAATGTCTCCTATGTCATTTAGGGATTTAATGGTTTTGATCCAGATTTAAAGGTTTAGAAGCGTTTTGTTTGGAGTTTCTCATACACTCTCCTAGGAGCTATTAAACCTCTGCCAGAACCAGTGGTTGTTTCCAAACAAATCTGTAGTTTTAAACTGGGGAAGAAACCTCAACATTTTCCATTTCTAACCAAACAACTCCCACTTCTCCCTTTTCATGGCAGAGCAGTGCAGCTGAGGAGGCTTTTCATGGGATGATTTCTGACCCCAAACACATTTCAATATGGGATTTTTATTACTTTCTAAAACCAGCCATGAAAAATAGAGTACGTTAAATCACAAAAGCCCAGCTGTTGCAAACGAGATGGTAAAGCTGGCTTGTTATGACCGCTGCAATCCTTATTAATTTCTTGGACTCCATCCCCTTTGCAGAACGTGGGCTGCTTCATTTGAAACACCATCGGGCAGTGATGGGTGAACACCTGGAAAAAAGGGTAGTGATACCAGCCTTTCCCACTTTACCAGTTCAACCACAGCACAGTAAATACTGCAGTATTTCTCACAGATAACTCATAGAATATGCACAAACTCCCCAGGTAAATCCTCACATACTTCAACTGCATGGGACAACCACAAACCCATTGGAGGTTCATGACTGTCCTACAAGAAGAATATTAACTTCAGTTAGTGGCATGTGAGGGGACACAGCTTGCAAACCATGGGAGATGTGGTGTCCAATGGCAGGCAGCAGTGAGCCCTAAATGCATTTTCTAGGTATAACTGGATGGCTTTCAAACAAAGTGGTGCACTCCTCTGTGACTTGCACTACTTGTGTCATAACTTTAATGGACTAAAGTTATTGTTGTTTTCCCAGATACCAGGATCTCCCTTTAATTGTCCACGTAGAGAATTTAAATAGTTCAACATGGACTTGAATTCTTCATTTAAGTGGCTTGTGTCTTTATTGGATAATCTCTTACGTGTGCTTCATTATATCAATAACAGTAGGAAATTATTGATTTTTCTAAAGCCATTAAGTTCAATTAGCTTTACAATTCAAATGGAAAAATGGTAAATTGCCTCCATTTGATGATAAAAACAGTAAGAGGAAAAAAAAGGATAATACCCTAATTTGTGAAGTATTTGAGCAAAGTGGTAAAGGTAAAGCAAACAAATGAATATTAGCATAACAGCTCTAATCAGCACTGTTCGGCATTTAAAAGTGGCATCATTATGCTTACTGGACTGTGTAGCAATAAGTAGTTGTGATGTTGTTTACCCACTTAATCTTGTGAATAAATTAAAGCAGAATAAATAATAAACAATAGGAAAAAGGGTGGAAAATAATTTGGAACAAATTAAGCTTCTGCTTATCCTCGGCCTAAGGCGCATACAGCATATCCCAAAAGTTGTTGAATATTGAAATGTAGTGAAGTGGGAAACACAGACCCAAACCTCCCCAGGATCTTGGGAGACAAACCTGGGCAGGTCCCACCGCACACTCCCCTCCCAGCCCAACCCCAACCCAGCATCTGCGGAGGGTGGGAAAGACCCGCGGACCTTGCTGCAGATGATGCACAGCACATGGGGAGATCAGTGCTCTCCTCATGGTATATAGGGTAGGTTTCTCCTCCCCATGAAAGAGTGTTTTAAATACTTTTCCCTTGTTATAGTTTACCTCATCAGAAAACCACTGTTTTTTTAAAAATCAGTTTCCTATATTCCTATTCATTCAATCCATTTGCTACAAGCAGTAGGAGTTTCAGTGGTACACACACGAGTTTTAATGCAATTACATTTTATGCAAATAATGCAAGTATTGTGCAGGATTCTGTAGAAATCAGACTCAATAACGCAGTCTAGCTTCTGTGTGAACTCTGCCTATAAAACTCAGGGGTATGCAGATCCATGAATTACAAACTGAAAGCCTGATTTAAAAATCCATTAAAGCATATGCTACTGATCAACTAATATATTACAAGCCACCTGACCTAGAGTGGATTTTACTTATTAATTTTACAGGAATATAACATTTTTGCTGCTGTTCACAAATACCACATAAAAATCCAAGTAGAGATAAGACCAGTGAAATAGTAAAATAAAAACCAAGCATGCAGTGAATGAAATAACCTTTTCTAAAATTTATATCCAAATTCATATTTTGAAAGTTTACTGGAAAATCATAGCAAAATTTTGTCATTTAAGTTCAGTTATTGTTCTCAAAAGACCAGATTCAAAGCTTTTAGCTGCTTTTTTACCCCAGTAGAAATCATAATTGGTTCTTTCTGTTTACTACAGCACCAAAAAGAACTTTTCAGCAAGCTTTGGGTTTCTGTCCCTAATGCCAATTCTCCAAGAAACGCTTCCCTCCACCCAACCTCGTATGAAGTCCAGGGAGGAATTCCAGTGCCACAACGAAGCATACACTGTCTGACATAAGAATATACAAAGAAATATTTTGCCTGACTGATTGATCAGGCAAGACTGAGCTCTATGTCTTGTATATTTGGTCCCTGCTAGAAGGTACTGTACATCTGGGAGGATTGGTGCCAGGATTTGTAAAGCCTCCAAGAAAGCTCTTGTGTGATGCTGCCTTTCTGCCTAATAGTGTTTCAGTTCCCAGCCATGCCCAGACTATTGATTTCTGCAGTGACTGCAATCAGTCATAATGAAGAAACAAGAAAGAAACCATCCATCCAGACATAAACCCACAATCAGATATTATCTGGGGCTCAGTGCTGATTTAATTTCTACTGACCCAGTCGTTTGGGTTGGCTAGAGGTTTTGTGAGGGACTGAGTTCACTTTGTGCCCAACAGTAACCTTAGCATTATTACTTTGTTCATCATCTTCAAGGCATTCTACAGACGGTAACAAAACATTTATTTTACTTATTTCTCTTATTCTCACATGCTGAAGCTTGTTCTTCTAATTTTATCTTTACAGTTGATTTTATTAATAAGTGTCTAGTCATTTTCTTAACAAATATCATGCTAACAGTTTTTTTGCTGAATAATTCACCTTTAATGTTCTCCCCCCCCCCCCCCCCCCCGAATTCCTCCTCTCCAGTTCATATCCAGCTGCAATGAACTTTATTGCTTAACACTATAAAACCCAGATACATTCATTTTCCAGATGAGGAGTATAAACTTGGAAATTATGTATTCCCAAGGCTTTCCACCACTGTCAGCCTTCTGAAGAACTGAAGACTATGTGCTTAGTTCCTCCTCCCCTTTTCTTTTCTTTCTGTCCTCTGCCCTTAACCCAACTTTGTGCCTGGATACCCCTTGGGTTGTTTCGTTTTAGCCCCACAACACTTGAAAGGATTTGTGAAGCTGTTTCCTTTAACCTGGCTTCGTAGCACAGATAGGTCCATACTTCAACAGTGGTATAAAAAAAAAAAAATAATCGATTTTATAGATGGCAAAACAGAGATATGGAGACTGCACAGCTGGATCCAGACCAAGCTCTGGAGAGCACACCACCACATAGAAACACGTTTCATTCAAATAGTCCCACCTGCAGTGGTCAATGTGTCCCATGGCTGCTCCTGACATAAGATGCAGTTCTCAGTCTTTCACAGCCACAGGCTCTCGTGTTGCCATCTGTGGGAAAGGCTTTCCTCTGGCTCTGTTTCTTTAGGACACTGATGTGAAATGATAACCAAGATATTCATGGTTTTGTCATCTTTTTGACAGCTTTGTCCCCGTCTGTCTCAGTAGTCCATGATCTTGGCCCAGGTTATTTAAATCACAACGCTAAAGTCCGGGATGAAGACAGAACACTAGGCTGGTGTCTGCCTACCAAAGTTCATCTGCAACTCAGTATCTTACTTAAAAAGTCTTTCTGTGAGCTACACAGAATGACTCTGCAGACTGCATGTGCCCACGACCCATCCTTGGGGAACTCTTTCTGCAGGATGAATTAAAGCTTACCCATACAGAAGGCAGATGTTCTTGAAGACAAGCATAAGGCTGTGGAATCAACTGCCAAGTTTAGGTGAAAATTCACACCCATCCACCCCAAGTGCAGGATACAAGCTTGATTCTCCCTGCTTTAACTTCAGTACACAGCAACTGATGCATTAAAAACCAAAAAGAAACTCATTCTGTCTCAGAAAAAACTTCCACAATAACAAAACCAACCAAACAAAAATGCTATTAAAATAAAACACTCCATTGCTCACACTTCTCTTCCTGGGGAGAGATGACAGAATAAACACCACATGATGGATACTAGTCCTGTTCCTTAATGCACTACAGGACGGCACTCATGCGATAGCGATGAAAACAGTCTCAGACTGACAGAAAACAAACTAGAGCAGAAAGAAAGAAGCATCCCAGGCTGAAGTTTCTGGCCCGGGGCTGCCTCTCATTATGTTGAAGTGACAATTTTTGCATAGTTTTAAAGCTAAATGCAATTCAGCATTATTGACTCAATCTGTGGGTTTTTCTTTCCTAAGCCTGGCACTGGAGGGGAACCTTCTAGTGCTCCCACAGATAAGCTGAGCTGGATCTGCAGAAAGCCCCTAGCTCGGGAGTTTTGCAGAGTTGTCATGCTAACACTTTATTTGTTCTTTACTATAAGATGCTCATCCTGTGCAAAGAATCTTTGCAAGTCTCATACTATAAAGTCTTTTTGCCATTAATCATTCAATCATTCCCCAGTATGGTCACGCTATCGATTCCTTTCTTTAGTAATGCAATCATTAGTAATGGGAGAATAACAAAGCATCTATCCCAGATTTCAAACCTGCAATCAGATCTCTTCTGGACTTCACCATCGATTTCATTTCTAGTAAGCATTTCCAATCTGAATCGCTGAAAGTTTGGCTTTTGTAGATCTCAGGAAAATATTTTCCATTTAACATTTTGAAAGAGGCTGTGTGTAAGAATTGATTTCCAGGTGTTAAGTTATAATGCTGAAATCAAATGTATCTACCAAGCCCAACGTGAAATTCTAACACCCAGTGGCAAAAATAGCCCAAGACGATCACTATAGCACAGCACTATCACTAATTTCTCATTCAACTGATATATGCGTTTCTGATTAGTTCCTGACTATGCCCTGTTCATCTTTAACACCTTCAACCACATTTTCAAGAATACAGCCTTCTTCACGAGGAACCAACATTCACGTGCAGCCTGTTATTTGTCATACAATTATTGTAATTGTACATACAGTAGGAAGGAAGGAAGAAATTGTGGTTAAGAACACTGAATTGGGACAATGTATTTGGGGACCTTTTCCCCACATAAAGCACGTATTGTCTTGGAGCATCACCTTTGTGTTTGTAAACTGGGATTCTACTAGCCCTACATATGCCACCTTCCCCTTATTTATATACATACATACAGGACAAGGTGGTGTTTCACAGAAGTCTGCCTTCCAGATAGCAGCGTTCCACCTTTGTATTGTGTAGGGCACACTGCAGCACTGGGGCTTAGCCTTCCTCCTACAGAAATTGCTGTGTCCTTTCCTACTAAATTTCTAAATCACTGTGGACCCCACCTCCAAAGCTTGATGTTACCACTGTTAGATTCTTAAGAATCAATAGTAAACACATTTTCTTGGGAGTTATGATTTTTGACTAGAAAACAAACAAAAAAATTGAAAAATGAAGTCACCCTTCTGCTGAAGAACTGAAATAGCCTAAAGGAGAAATACCTATTCCTTAGCCATTATTAATTAACTACCTAAAATTTGGCACAAGTGTTCGTCTACTTTGTATGTATGCACGGGGGACCCGAACTTTTAAGAACATTGTTATCTGAAAGCAGAGGGTGATTGGAACAGAAACATCAAGAACAGAGAAGTATTGCACAAATAGGAGTACTCTACTCAGCAGTTCCTGAGGGAACTGGAAGAGAAAAAGAAATAGCATGTAGATGTATTAAAATGTGAGCAAGTTCTTAAGCAGCTGTGATGAAATATCCTATAAAATACCTCTACAGTTAAAAGCAATGATTGGTCTCTGCGAGCTCATATGCTCTGAATCACATTGATATAGATGCTTTCCAATACAGCATTTTCTGATCAGATGTCACACTAAGGTTCTCATTTGGGAGAAAAACACACAGGTTTTCTCCCTTATTTTTGACAAGCGGGGCAGGCTGGATTCACCATCATTTCACAGAAGCCCAAGTGCATTTGTGAAAGAAGCGCTCCGGTTCAAGCACAAAGCATCGAGCCTGATGAAAGCGTTGTTGAGTGACATCCTTTGGCCTGGGCTATGCAGGAGGCAGGACTCTATGATCATGATATAACCTCATCTGGCTTTTACCATCTGTGAAGCTGCGAAGCGTGGCCTGAAAGAACCAGGGTTTCTGAACATTCATAAGGTCTAATTGTATCTGTATCCAACCTAGCATGACAGCTGCATGTGCTAGAAGAATAGCCAAATCTAAAATAAAATGTGTTTCTCGTGACACTCTCCCAAAGGCCATTATTTGAAGAGCAGTCCCACTGCAAATACATCAGAGCTAGCTGCTTGGTTTCAGCATCAGTACATACCAGCCTGTTTTATGCCTGGTTTATGTAGAAAGAGAGCCCAGTAGATCCTAAGGTGGCTCCTCCATTGAACCAACCACAATCACAGTCAGCCAAATACCATTTAACACCATAGATGATGTAATTCCACTGGGATACAGTTAAAATGAGTCCCAACTCACTTCCCCTAGAGAAATGCAATTTATCTGGGCTTACAGCTGTTGCATTCACAGGATAAGATTATAAAATAATCCTTTTCAGGAGCATTAGGAGATACGGGTGGCCAGAGCAATAGAGTCGCACTGATGTCCCGGGAAACGCTCTAACTGCGAACGTGCTTTGGGGAAATGAGTAGGTGTCCTGCAGGACCTCTACCAATTTCAATATGCCTGCCTGAAAGGCTTGGCTTCTCCAAACACTGGGAAGTGGGAAGGGAGCCCACTGCATGACCAAGCATTCTCATGTGAATCAGTAGTAAAATGAGCAGAGGAAGAATTTAATGGAAACATAACATGAACTCAGTAGGACAGAATTACATCCCCACAATGCTCCTCTGTAAATATAACAGTTTCATAGAGTTGGTGCAAACCCTTACACCTACATAGTCCACGAACACATCGACGATTCCCAGCAGGTATGGATTTACTGCCTATTATTCATTCCTCCTTAGTAATAATATCAATTTAGCTGTTAGTTTTTGTTTTGACTCAGTGCTTAGGAATCAGCGGGGCGATAAAGCTATTTAAATGGAAATACTATTCAAATACACAATCACCTGATTGGAACACGAACAGCTCCTGCTCCTGAACATTTCTCATATAATAGCTGCTTTTTCCCTCATTAAATGCAGAAATCTGATTAACATTTAGATCACACGTGCTTTACTTACAGCAATTAGGACCAGATACTAGAGTTTTGTTAAACTATGTAGGATTTTTATGCTTTATCATGAAGGGAAGAACAAAGAAGCTCCATAACACTACATCTGGTCCTTTCTACCACTTCTGTTATATGTGTGCTGTCAAGGACAAACATTAACTTTAAAGAGAAGTCTGCAGGGACAAACTTACTGAGAAAAAAATTGGACACTTGGATGAACTCAGCCTTGTAATGTAGTACAATGATTGGTAACACTGTAATTCTGTATATTCGCTGGCAACACCCAATTAAACAGTCTAAAGGGTTACAACAGCTACAGATTAGGAAATAGCTGCTAGAAAAACACGTATGTGGCCTGAAAATGATAACCTTTTTTGTTCTGATCAAAAAATAATAGTAATCTACAATTCATAAGGTTCAATTCAAGTTAGACAGGATCAAATCTTAGTTTTTCTAAAAGCTTCAGAAATATAACTGAAGAGGCAGTTTATGATGCCCACTGCATTATTTTTCTCAAGCCATGTTGTCACATACTTCACAGTGGTCACGCTGTTCAGCAAATACAAAACATACAGCTCAGCCCCTTAAAATAAGAAGCACAACCAGAATTAAACAGTAAAACAAAACAAATGAAACCATATCTTAAGAATCCCCAAATATATTACTATTTCCTGCAACACTCTGCTCTGACTGGTCCCAAAAGTGATTCAAATAATTTTAATGAAGCGTTTTCCAAAATTAAATTCCACCTGCGTGACTAGGATGGAAATGTGTTTCCCAGACAGACGGCAGGTCCTGGCACTGCTGGTTGCCCACGGCCCAGGCACAGCCCATGGTTTCAGTGCCTTGCCCCATCAGGAGCTCAGCAGAGCAGATGCCCTTCCACAGAGCGCACCACCCTCCATGCCATGGCAAGACCGACAGCTTTCAGAGGGGCAGCCACCCACCTTCATGGGTGAAGGATGCACAGACCTCACAATCCCACTGATTCAGAGAGCAGATTATTATTTTTAGCAGTGATCGACTTCTCCAGGCAGCAATCTCTGGGGTTTCTTGGGGTCTCTCAGCCTGGAGATCCCAGGCAGGTGGCTACAAGCACACGTGCAGAGCACACCATGCAGAGGTGCAGCAAGTCTACTGCATCCCATGTCAAGAGTTTTTGGCTGTTCAGCGTGAAGCTGATCTGTACTGCACAGCAGATCTGACACCGGTCCCATGCACCAGACATACTGCTCACATGATGACCGGGTGCACACATGCAGCAGATGTGATATGAGGCATACAGGACCTCTGGCATAGTCAACCCAGCACTAGCAGGGCTTTGATGCACACATCTCAAAAGCAGCAAGTCAGTAATTACATTGCCAGAGGTCTGTAACAGTTTGGCTCCTTCATAGCAGTTCACCAGAAAGGCAGTTTGTGCCACGCTTGCTTCTTGCCAGTACGTTGCACAGAACAGGCAGAAAGTTTCTCCCCCCCATCTACTTTCTTTTGACGTGCCGCCCTAACATCCCGCATCATCAAGAAACGCAAAATGCTGTTTTCCACTTATGAATAAGGGAGTACGCAGGCATGCGCATGCGGTGGAAAAGATCTCTCCACAACATACAAAACCAAGTTTAAAAACAATGCTAATCCATTTTCTCTCTTTATGGGTCACCTTTAATCTTTTATACAAGCATTTACTCAGGTCAAGGTTGAACCGACTTAAGAAAAGGACTTTGAGTCCTTTGAAAGGGCCTGCGAGTACAATCTTGTGTTTGCATTTAATTAATCAGCTGAAGCTTTCAAATCTGCACTATTATCTCCTTAATAGACCAGCACCCTGAAGGCCTTCGCAGAAAGCATCACAGCCCTTGGGACATGCTGATGCAAACCACTGCCAGTCAATTCCCAGATTTGTTGCAACTCTACACGACATGAGGCACACGAACAAAAGAGATCCAAATTCGGGAGACTAAATATTAATTGATGGTAAACAGAGTAAGATTTAGTGGCAGTGATTAGCTTCCCCAGTTGCTTTACGGGTAATGTTGTTGTTGGTTAATGAACTGTGTCTTTTTCTTTCTCTTTTTTTTTAATCCTGCAGATGTCCGGCGTGGAAGAGCTGTTCCTCAGACGGCTCCCAGATGAACAGCCTGGTGAATGTCTAACTTCCCACGCAGTCTGTATTCCTCAGACACTAATTAGTGATATTTCAGGAGCTGTGAATGATGGAAGAGTCTCTTTTTTTTGTTCAAGAGATGTTAATAATCTAAAATCAGGCCTGCTCTTGTAATTGCTTTCCACACCACTAATCTGATGCCCACCAAAATGCCTCGAGGACCTGATGAGCAGACTGGAGGTGCCTCACAGTGGCCTCCTGCACAGGGCCAAGCTGCAGCTTCACTTTCTTAACAAGAACATGAAGAAAGCCAGGAAACATTCAGAAACACATAAGAAAGATGCAACCTTGTGGATTTGTGCACTTTATTACCGGAATCCCAAAGGTAGCAGCAACTTCTGGCTTGGGTAAAAAGTGTCAGTGAGCCATTGTGTTTTACGCTATTACTATAACTTATAAGGGGACCAGTAGCATTCCCATTAGCACCTCTTGTAGCATATGGACATCTTACATCATCCAGCTGAGACTGTGTAACAAGAGGAGAGATTATTTTTTTTCTTTTAAATAACAAACCTCACTAGTTCTAGGAGAAATTGTGGGTTGGGAAGATGGCAAATATTTCCTCTGTCCTATTTGCAGTTTTGTAGGCCATAAAACCTGAAGGGACTACTGGAATGTCTCGCCTGATCAGCACTGAATAGGACACAGGACTTGAAAATAGCCACTGATGGAGAATGCCACACCCTACGGTACATTGTGGCAATGATTTCAATTATCTTCTCTTTTTAATATGTGTGTCTTGCTTCAAGCTTGCAAGAGGTCATGTTTTCTTGGGACCATTGGCAGGATCACGCCTTATTCCCAACAATAAGCAAACACCCTCAGGAACAGACCAGACAAAAGGACAAAGGGTTTCTGCTTCTCCTTCTGCCTTTTCTGTAGTTCTTCCCCTCATTAGCATTGCAGGTTAAAGGCATGACCAATTCCTTCATAGAAAAGCCTGAAGCCTTCACCACATGCCCCCCACATGAAAAAAAATGTGACTCCTGTTCCCCACTCTTCCTAAGATGACTCACACCATCATTCCCTCCTCGAGCACGGCAGCTCCTGTTGCAGCTTCTCCTGTTCCAGCTCTACCTCTTCCAGCTATGCTTTAGCAGCAAAAAAAGTTAAATTGGCTCCACCTTTCAAGAAATAAATGTAAATATGGAGCTCAGGAAAGGGGTCAGGGCTGTGAACACTGCAGGATGGGACAAGGGAGAACCTGCCTCTAGGGGTGTTTCTGGATACTCCACTCATCTCAACACCTGTAAGGTATGTTAGTATAGGCTCTCCCTACACTAACACCTCAACACCTAATTTTGGGCCCTAAATTCTTCCTCAACTTCTAAGAGCAAACATTAAAGAGGATGAATTCTTTTTAACTTTGACTCCATGGAGCACCCTTGTTTGCTCCTCTTCTCCTTTAAAAGCAAAAGCTTTCAGCAAAACACAGCTTCTAGGAATCACTGCATTATAGAGCAAGGTCAGAGGTCTCACTTTCAAAGCATGCCTTTTCCATTGAAAACACTGGGAAACATGCTCTGTTCCAGCAAGGAGGGAAAATAAGGTTGGCTGGAGGACCACTCATGCTAGATTTGTTTTCCCCTACAAAGGCTCTCACAGGGCTGAGACAATATATTCACAGCCCCATAAATCCATAAGTGTTGACAAAGATATTATTTGGGATCACTGGACTTTGTTCTTTCACCTGAGATCAGATCCATTCTGCTTCTGAACAAAACAGCCCCTTCAGCTACCAACAGGACAGAAACCTGACTGATAGTTTGTGCATCAAACCGCATTGTCCACATCAGAGCTGCTACAGAAATTATTCCAGGCAGAAGAAAGAGAAGGAGCAATCAGCCACCATGCAGAAGGCAGCATCCCAGGCATACGCTCGCTCTTTTTGGCAGCGTTTCACAGGCTAATGAGGAAGTGGCATATGTGTAACCTGCCTTAGGGACAGACAGACACAGACTACAGACTTGTTACGGGATGCCCGAACTGAAACTTCTCATTTATGCAGAAAAAGAAAACAAGGTCTGTGTATTGGTTGCACTGCAGAGAGCCCTGGACACAAGGATGACTGGAAAAAACAGGTAGACCCTCATGGACACAACGACACCAATCTCCAATGTGCAGTAGTTGCATGCTTTACTATAAACATCCACATTTGAGAAATGGCTCAGTTTATTCAAAAGAGCCCTATAAAACTTCACTGACACTCCAGAAAACCATCATTTTGTCTTGCACTGGTGATGAACATCGGTATAGACACTTTCCAAGGGGAAAAAATAAAAATAATAATTTGAAAAGTCAAACCTAAAGTAATTCTCTCAACACATTAGCCCTTCACATAGCAAGGAAACGGACCCTGCTGTGCTATCCTCTCCTCCAGGTGACAGCAAGCTAAGCAAGCATTGCTAACAGCAAATATATGGTCCAGACTTGCAGCCAAATAAAAGATGGGAGGAGGTATGGCTTGTCTTTGGGTGGAAGAGCAGTAATGAAGACTTGCTGCTACGGTGCTTTTATTAGAAGTTCCATTTCCCTTGGGAAAGACCTAATCATTTGATTGCCAAAAATTTTTAAGGATTGCTACCCAAAATAATTTCTTCTGTTACTGTACCATATGTTTGCGGCTCTAACCAGTCTAAAAAAAATAATTACATTCTCATTACTGTAACTACGGCCAGTCGCAACTGAAATATTAAGCTGTCAGACACAATTCCCACTGCAGCCACTGCCTCGAAACCCCCATCAGACATGGTGCACCTCATCACAGCTCGTGCATCGTGTGAGGCAGCTCCAGGACAGCATTTTGCCCAAGTGAATTACAGTGCACTGAAACAGGTCATACCCGAGTATCAGATTCACATTTTCACAGGAAATTTGATTTAGGTTTACCAGTACATATATTCCTTTTGTTCCAGTTCCCCACCGGGAGAGCTGATTAAATGTGCAGAAAACTTAGAACTGCTCCTAAGAGTCAATTCTTCGGTGCAGTGAAAATCCCCATGGCAGTTGCTCCTCACTGGATGGCCAGCAGGGGCAAACATGTTCCACGTGCCCCAAACCCAACTGTCAAAATGACTGTAGGATTGCAGTCAATTACTGGAAAACAAAGCCTCTGCCTGCTACCTTTATTCTGTACTAAAACCCTACAGTTATGACTGCACTGAAAGGAGAGAGCGTAATTATTTATATATTTATTAACATTTACCGTCCTGCTTTTTAAACTGCAGCACACCTTAACAACTTATGAAAACTGTAATCAATAGCTCCAGACTCTGAATCTCAGCTGACTTACAGAATGGCTGAAGAGTTAACCCTGATAGACCTGGGTACTTTGGCTTTTTTTTTTTTTCTTTCTTAGCTTTTCATGGGCTAATTCAAGAGCAAAAGCTTTGTCTTCGTGTCCGTTTGTGCCAGGCGCTGCAGTAACACTAAGTCCTTGCTCCTGACACTGCAGTTTTGAAAGAGACTTAAGTGCAAGCACATAGAAACAGTGGGGTAAGATTCCACAACAGGCACTAACACAAAGGAAAAGCAATTATTTATTGAGGTTTTGTAGGCACAAAGGTTAGTTTTCAGAAGAGAAATAAAAGGTTCTTTTGCAGATGCATATGGCAATCTCCTCCCCATGAGTAACAGCTCTTACGAGGTGGCATAAAGTATTGACTTGAAAATGGGTACAGGCATTATGCTGGTATCTGAAGAGTATTCATCACAGTAGGTTGTGAAACCATGACGGTCTCCTAGACCCTGAAGTAAAGGGTGGCACTACAAAATTATTTCTATTGAGATGACTGTATTTTTCCCAAAGAGCACCACAAGTGTGTAGATACATGTCATTTTTCTCCCCTGAGTTGTTTGTTTTGTTTTGTTTTTTTCCTTAAGAAAGAAGCCAGAAGTGTTGATGTTATCTTTGGATAGAGATACATGAAGAACTTGCATTCTATTTCCAGCTGGATAATCTTCCAGGACATCAATACCCACTAAAACGTTTAGAACAATTTATATACTCTTTATACTCTCTAAAAAGGGAACAGCCTTTAAAAGCCGAGTTACACACTATAATTACTCTAATTCTCTGCATCTGGCATTCAAAAGAACCCAAATTAAACACCATAGAGAACCTCAAGTGCATCCATGGAGCAATGAAGGTGGAATTAACTCCAAATTAAATGGGATGTCTTCAGAGCCTATCGAACCACTATTCAAAGTGCATAGATTAAAACCTTTTTATGTTATTGCACAGATTATTCCTCTTAGAGCAAGGTAAGTATTTTGAGAGTTTGCTTCAACACTTCATAATGCTACTTGGATTACAGAAATGCTTAAACTGGAAAATCCTAGAGCTAAACACCATAAATATTGGAGAAGTTCTAGGCTGGATCAGCTCCAAACTCTGCAGCTTGGAATTAATATTGATCTTGCGGTGAATAAGGATCTTTCTGCCTTGCTGTAACAGCAGAGGCAAACACAACCAGTACAGCACACACAGCCACTACTGCTCCAACCTGATGAACATCTACAGTGCAGTGAGATTAGGAGCGGTCGTTAAATTCAAAGTACATGACTAAGGGAAGATACAAAGCAAATTCTTCTGGGGCTATTCTAGATGCGTTACATCCCATGTCTAAAGGATTTAGGAAGGAGCTGCTGTGCTCTTCATCCTCAGTGCAATACAGCCAGGAAAGCAAACATCCCACAACTAGCAGATTTAGATTTGAAAGCAGCATGTCCAGGATGGGTCACGTCAGACCCACACACTGTCTCAGCTCAACTGATCTGTGTGGATGCAGCAGCCTTTTCCCGCTAATCCAGTGTCAGACATCCAAAAATGTGTAGGATTGCTGTCTACAGAAGTAAGATGTACAGGTCTAATAATCAAGTCCACATGCTTAAAATTGAACAGGGCTGAATTTAGGTCAAAGATGTGAACCCTACTCACTGTGCAACTGTATCATAATACCTAGAAAAGCACAACTGCACATAAGGAAGCAGAAGGACAGTCTCTTTGAAGGATGCACCTAAGAGCAACCTCTGTCTTCGAGCTGGCTAGAAGGACAGGCAGGATGCAGAGAAGATTGCAGCTGCTTCCCAACACTGATCTACAAAAGGAATAGGGTTTTCAGGATCCAAGACACATGGCAAGTAAGCCACAAGCCACACAGATATCTAGCAAAGGGCAATCCACCTACCACCTTCACAGCATGCCCAGGACTCTGCCTCCTTATCATCCGTCAGAAGAAGAGACAGAGGTGAGAAGACTGAGGGAGGGAATTCACCCTGCTCTTACTTGGAGTTGTGCCATAATTTGCAGCTGCTTCACCAGAAAGAAAAGAAGAAAGAATATATCACTGAGAAGACTGGCAAAAAAAGGTCACACTTTTGTACCTGGGAACAGACTGCGAGTCAAGTGAATTGTACTTATGCCATAGCGCAGCCCAGCCACAGCAACCTGCCGCAGCACATCCTAGTTCATCAGATTTGCAAATATTATTGATTTATCTACATGGCTCTTTATAAACAGTCATCCTACTACCCGCACAGAAATAGCAACAGCTAATAGATTCTCAGAGGATAAATAGCTGAAAGAAACTATCTGGGGGATGGATTTACATTTAGCAAGTACAGAAATCTCATTCTAGAAGTCTTGAATGTAATTATAGCATTTCTTCTTGATACTCTCTCCCTTTGCAGGACTACGGCAATTGTGTGCATGTAACCAGAAGCCGTTACAACAAATTGGTTAATTTTAATGAACATGCTCAATACAACGTCTAACGATACAGTATATGTAAATGTGAGGACAGAACATATAAACGGTTCAAGAGTTCAGAAGAAAAGCGCGGCTACCCTCTGCTGCACGTTGTCTGGGCCTATAGCCGAGCAAGATGCAAGCAAAGCTATATATGTGTGACTGCAGAGGTAGTCCCTGGTCCTTTGTTTGGTGTCAGGTTATTTCATCCGATTTAAATGTCATTCTGCTACATGTGCTTTAATATATTGTTTGCTGTAATGCACCGATGATAACATTTGTGATGAAGACAACATCATCCAACTACCTTTCTCATCTGTTCTTTTTCCATCTTGTCAGTGTACAGCCATGGAGGTTATTTTGCTGCATCTTTTTATGTTTCATGCTTTGTCTGTCCATAGGCTTATCTTGCTTTACCATAAATTGTGCAGCCTGCTTATCTGTCTGTGCTCTTAATCTATGAGATGTATTCAGAAGTATTATAGGTTGCTTACCTCCTCTGCTCTAACTCTTTGTTTACCAGTTCTGTATCACTGGACATTTTTTTTCTTATCCTGCCACAAATTCCCCTTTCCAGGTTATTAACATACGAAGCATTTACAATTTCTTCTGTTGTTTCTATGCCGATAACTCAAAATTGCTTCAAGTCTTCCAAGTGAAATCCTAGTCTCTGAAGTAGAGACTAAAGATACCTGCCCTGCTCAGCTACCAGAGGAAGACAAGCTTTTGAATGCTATGTGCTCTAAAGACAGCTTTACCAAACTCCTAATATATTTTGACTCTCTCTTTTAGCTATTGACACAGGTTCCTAAAAAGAATTAATTAGATACTAAATGTGATTATGTAATTCTGGATGAATAGCAGTTATCCCAATTTAAGAGTTTTCCATGTTATATCTTATGTAGTCTCTTACAAAATTTCTTTGACTCTCTCATTCCAAAGTTAGATTTAAAAGCAGATGGTTTTTGATCCTGTGTATGAATGTATTACTTAAGGGTCTTTGAAAACTTATCAATGCCTTCCTACACCTAAAACATTGCAATTCTACAGTTCTCAATCCCAAGTCGTATGTTAATTCTACCTCTGAAGTTTTCCAATATAGATTTCAATACTTAAGGATTGTAATTTCTGGTGCGATTCACTCCCTGCCCCCCCTTCAATCCTGCTCTCTTTTGAAAGCTCAGAAATGTACATCAATTTCTTATGGCATTTATTTCCCATTTCCCTGGCAACAAAGAGACAAAGAATTATTATTTTTTATTTAGGTACTAAGTAATCAAACCAGTCCTATTCAACAAAGCTTGCATGCACATGTTTGTGTTGCATCAGTGTAGTTAAACAGTATTTCACTCTGGCCTTAGTTAGTAAATAACCTTTACAAGTTCTTGAAGCCCTGACATTTTACATTCAAGGATTTGACAAATGCCTTACTATTTACATCTATCTTTCATGCACCTTCCCTTCAGTCTCCATATCTGCTTTCCACACCATATTTCTTCCTTCTCTTTGCTTCATAATCATCCTTATCACTGTGTTTTATTCTTGATACATGCTTTATCTATACTTTGATTATTCTTATTCTTCCCTCTTCATTTGTATAGAAGGTATTTTAAATGGCTTTAAGCTACCTGATTGAATAGACTCAGAACAGTTCAACATATAATGCTTTATGTCCAGTAGCTTTTAGCTTCTCTGCTATATCCATCACATCTTGCTCCTGTTCATCTACTCTTTACTACCTTCTTTCAAACTTTTGTCTATAGAATTTACACATCCTTATTTCTCTTCCATTTGGTTGTATCTTATATTCAACCATCCAAAGCATTTACAGACACTCACCACCGCACATCTAAATGCCAATTGATTAAATTACAGCCAGTATTCTTTGGATACAATTGGATGAGGAGGTGAGAGGGTATCTAGGCACTACTGAAAATGAAAGGTCAGATGCTGCCCCTAATCTGTTTGCACAACTCCCTGTGGAGCCCAGGGTGACTCATTCCTACACAAGGTCTTGCAGCCTGTCACCCTGTTACGGGCATGTTTTACAGCAGATGAAGTGAGCTGAACAAAGGACCGAATCAGGCCCCACACTCCCCGGAGCACAAGGCAGCATATATGTGTGTGTGTACATTAAATGGACACGCATGGCCCATCACGTATGATGACAGTCCCCAGTTCTGCAGCCATTTCTACATGGGGGGGGGGGCCCTGGACCTGTGAGGACCTGCTGATGCCAGGCACATTATAGTAACACACCTCCATCACACAGAGGACAGGGAGCCTGCCAGCACGGAGACATCTGCACACACAAAACCTGTTGTAGAGGGAGGGTGGAAATTGCAGGTGGTCAAAACTGGACAAACTCACAATGGAAATGAAAGGTCAAGTCCAAACATGCATCTCAGCATGCTGAATACTAGTTATAGCTCACCAGCTAGAAAGATAGCACAACAGCACTGGTCCATGCACATTCGAGGACTGACAATATTCCCTCCACAAAGGGCTTGCATCCGTGTTTTGACTTCACATTGAGCTCCATCCCCTACAAACACCCACATGAGCTCCAGCCAGACTACAGCTGCCCAGATGCTAGCACTTGCGTTGTCCCTGCAAGAGCAGCAAGATGCTGCAAGCTCAGGGCACTACCACACCAGTATTCACTGCAGCTGGCAATGTGGAAACCGTGCCCCCACCAGCAGCTTCATTTTGAAAAGGCTTTTAACCAAACCTGGGGACCACTGGCCTGTGAATGCCACAAAGCTGATCAACAGCCACCTGTAGCACCTTTGGCAGATGCATAGAAACATATTTTTAAAAAATAGACCTGTTGGGGGGTGGAAATCATCATTTTCCAATTAACAATAACAGTGCTATCTGTGCCACAACCCTGTAACACAACAACATTAATGTATTTACTGTCTCAATAGATGCTGCCACAGCCTGTCCACATGGTCTTGGACACAAATTACCTGATCAGGCTTCAAAGGAGGTTTTTCATCACAATCTACCCCCACAAAACACTCCTGCAAAGAAGCAGCTAGGGGACCATCTCTGCTGCTGGATCCAGCCCAGCTAATATGGATTATAGTCACCAGCCACCCATGATAAATTCATGGATGCTTGTACAACTAAGGATCTTGAAAATAGGGTACTAAGTGGACTACAACGTTTTATTGAAGCCGTGAATAATTTTCCAACTCATAAATCCCAGTAGATCTTAGTAGCCCATGCAGGCAGGCCTGTCAAAATGTTTTCATACTGCCTAAAAAAAAAAATAAAAAAAAATCACCAACTGCTTTTTCTGGGTTTGAAATTCAGTATTAAAACCACGTATTACCCAAATACAGTTTCCAAAGGAACTAGGGATTCTAATAGTCTAATGACTGTCTCCTAGAGTTCATTTTTCACTTTTCAATAATTGGTTTTTCAGTTGCATTTGCATAGAGTACATGTAAAATTCCATAGCCCATTAAGTTAATCACAACATGAAGCTAATAAGCATGGACACGCAAAGACATACCTAAGCCCAGATCAATTTTTGAAGCGGTGATTTGAAGTTGCAGCAGAATAACTGCTCCTCGAGCCTGCCAATTTGACAAGTAAGAATGCATTTTAAAGAATTGAAATTTTGCACTGCTAAGAATAACCCATAGTTATTCAACATATTCACCTTCTAAAGAAAAAGGAAGGAAAAAAATTAAAAGAAAACCCAACACACTTTGAGAAAAGGATTTTTGTGATACTTTGAGCAATTTAGCCAGTAGTTTTCCTTCCGTGCTTGCTTTTCCCTCTCCATCCTCCACCCAACAGCACCTCTCCTGCAACAGGACAAGTGCATTAAGGAACAATGCTCTACAGCATCCAGCTCTGCACAGCCTCTCACAAGTACCACTCTTCAAGTGCTCTTAACCCCCACATTTCCAATTACACCTCCACCCAACATAACTCTGAAGAATGTCTCTGTATCAGCAGGCTCCTTCAGTTCTCACAGCCTGGCTCGGATTCGCATTTCTCCAGCCCCTACAGCCTCCGAGTGGTCGCACACACGTATCACCACTCTTTATGCTTGACTCCAGCTGGCCCAAAAACCGCCTACCGATCACAGACAGGTTGTCCAACCCTGCCCAGGAGGCTGGAGCCATCTCCTAGCCCAGCACAGAAGGCACGCGCCTCTCCTGCCTTCGGAAAACAGGAGATTTCCATGGGAAAGTTTCCACTTTGCCACTTCGCAGAACAGTTCTGTGCCGCTGGCTTCCCATCTGCCTGCCTGGAAGGCTTCGCTCCATCCTGTTCTTCAAAAACAGGGTTTTGTTCTGGAAAGCCATGCCTGGGAAAAGCAGCCTTGTCTTTCTCTCTCTTTTTTTTTTTTTTAAATAGTGTTTCATCCTGATGCAGAATGGGAATTTTTGTTTAAAAAAACATGCCCTTTCTCCCACGTGAAAAAGGCATTTCCATTTTCTGGCAAGGTCTATACGCAAGGACTCAAACAGAATAGATGATGTCAGAGCTTAAGAGCTTTCGGGATGATAGTTTTGTGGCAGCAGAGCTGCTCTCTTTTGAAGCTTAAGGATTTGAACAAAATTATGGGAACGTAGCCAGAGGCGGTTTGTTCAGTGTTGGCTTTAGAGGGGTGGGGGCTTGGCAAAAGAAAGAGAAATCATTGCTTTTTTCACCAGTAGTATTAAACACATTTGAAGGCATTTTCTCTTTATGTAGACTTCTTGTTTTTCTGTTGATTTGCAGAGTGATATGCTATTTAAAAATATATAAATGAAGAATCAAGGTGTTTGGTAGAAGGTGCATTTCCTCTGACAGCAGAAGCAGCAAGCCATTGACTTAAGTGCTCTGGCTTTTCCTAGGAGGTTCAACAGGATTTGGCACAGGTTTCTTTTTAATGTCATGGCTACTCTTTATTTCTCTGCTGTTATTCAGATATGAAGCCTTAATTTTGTTGTTGTTGTTTTTGTTAATCATGACATCATGGGTGGAAACAGGGCAAAGCATGCAGCCCCAGAGGGAAATAAAAATCAATCCAAGCTGCTCATTAAAAGGTAAACCGTCAATAATCTTTGTCAGGCCTTTTTATCTTGGGTTTTAGCACAGTGTGATCCCTAAGGCAGCATGTGGTATTGAGATTTAAAATGGTTCCTACTTTTCACATCTCCATCAGGAAGATTAACTCCTTCAACACAGGCTGAAATTACCCTGATTCTAATCAGCACATAAAAATGGTACAGGATTAAAAGGATCATTTTGTAACAGCTTTTCTGTATCTGTGCTGACAGAGAAGGAAAAATCAGCTTCTGAACTTGATTGAAATGGTGCAAGTCAAATATCTCCACAGATAGAGCCTCCACAATGAAAACTTGGATCAAAATCTGACCATTTTATACTTCAAGTATTTTTACTTTTTTTTTTTAAAGTTAAGTGAACATGTGTGGGGTTTCTCTAACGTTTCAATGTTCACATTAAAAACTCACACTCTAATTTAGTCAAACACCATAAAAATTTGCTTGGTAAGTTTATTTATCTAAATACTTGACACCAAGATTGAAGATTCTTCTATCAATTTTCTGTGAACTGAGCCTCTATAACACAACTTTGTCTTTGAAATTAGGGTGAACTTCTATCATATCATTAACATTGAGCTAATTACAGAAATGACGACAACTTGTTTCACTAGAAATAGTGTTGTTACGTCCACGTACCACGTATTATTAAAAATAAGCTTCCCAAGGAAACATTTACTGTGTTCTTTGCCACAATGCTTCAAGCAGACTGCCAGCTATCTTTGCCTACATGTCCTCCTTCATGAATTTACTACATTGAATAAAGCACCATTCAAAGTCAACTAAATCTGGATTCCATCCACTCAGGATTGCTTGGAATAAGGATCTGGGTGCACAGGAAGCAAACACCTCTATTATACAGAGTAACTTGTCTGAATAGTCAAAATATTAGGTCAATAGATCCAATTATATCCCTGCAAATTGTTTTCCAAATGGGATGTTCCCAGGACATTGGCTCTTTATGATGAAGCTATCTGAGATCACCGGAAAGGGTTCCCTTTCTCAGCCAAGACCCCACTAACATGGTACACCAGCACACCACGAAGGAAGCACAGCCACCTTCCTGGACTCCTATTTTTCATGCAAGTACAGAAGTGACCAAAGACCCCCCAGCAAAGCCATCTCCCCTGTCACAAGCTCTCCACAGAGGGAGTACAGGCCTGTTAAAAGTAGATGCATTATTCAAGTGTGATAATAATATTGAATTTTCTAGAAACCCTGGGATCTTTAACAGGGGGAGCAGAAGAGGGAAAGTTAAACAAAACCATTTAATTCTGTTATGAAATACTTTAAGGAAATACAAGCTGATGGCTATGCTTTATCATCTTCCTAAAGCCAGGTTTTCTTCATGTGACACTCGAACTCCAGCAGTGAGGTAGGATTAAAAATAAAACCAGTCATGAGTGCACAAGCTTGTGATAGAAAAACCTAGGTTTGCAACATGGACTTAAAGTGATCACACTAAAAAGACAATAAAACAGCAAAGGAATGCATCTTATGAGAAGCCTTAAAAGAATAGTTGTTTATCTATCAGAGATCTCCCCTATTCAGAAAAAGCTGAACCAAACAAAACTACAATATCCATCTACACTGAGGTATGCACTTAGCTTAATCAACACTTTTTATTTTAGCTCATCAGTTTGAATAAAGACCTAAAAGTGTGCTGAATTATTTAGCTTGTTACTGCCCAATAACATATTAGGATCATAATCTGCTGTATTTACAATACTGAATAGGTTCTGATTTTTCTCCCTACTTATCTTGGGATGTGAACATTGAAAAAGAAATGCAAAGTTTGATAATGTTTTGTTTGGGACTGGAAGTGACTAATTTAGAAATATCAGGCATCTAGTTGGTCTAGAGCTAGGTCCACAGAGGGACCTAAGGCACAGCAAGATCCCCGGTGGGCAGTGCCTGGGCAGGTGCCCCAGCCTGGAGCCAGGAACCATTGTTTCCTTGAGGGTACGAGAAAAGATTGAGGGGCTTAGAAACAAGACTCTCCACAACAGCATGGTGTCAAGCTAGGCAAGGGAAAAATGCTCAAAACTCAACCTCTTTTGAGTCCTGAAAACTTGCGTTTAAAAAGAAAAAAGAAAATGGTGACATGAAACTGGGTTTCACTAAATGCAGGTACTGAAAGCATCTTTTGATGTGGGCAAATGGCTCAACCCTTTCGTTTTAAACTGGTAGGAAGGGATGGTTTGAGAAAAGGAAGGTGACAGTCTTTCTACAAGAGAGACTGCATTTCTGTCCTGAAATGAGATGACTCACCCTTTTGCAGCACATCGTTTTTGTAGGCATAACAACAGTGCTCTCAGTCACTTCACACAAGCTACAGTCACAAGTTACCCAGTGAAAAGGACAACGGTGGTTCTCAACTTTCACCTAAGAAACAACCTTTAAACTACCTGAAGTTAAATACACAGCATGAGGCAAAGATTATCTGAAAATATTTAATAGAAATCAACTGTCAGATGATCAAACAAGCAGTCAGCCAGAAAAGGCTACCAGAGGCGTGATCCTGGACCAGCTCCAGATGCATTATGAGAAAAGCAGTCAAAGAGATCACGTAAAAATCACGTGAATAAGGCAGCCACCAGAAAAATGCATATGTTATTATTCAGTTTGGCATCTGGGCACTGCAGCTGCCAAGAGAGCAGGAACGCCTGGGACCTCTGGAGCAACAGACACTGTGCCAAAAGGAGTTTCCAAACTACAACCACATTTTCCCTTCTGATTGCAAGTAGCAGAGCCTGAGCCCCACCACTCGGCCACCCCTCGGCACTCATGGGGCTGGACACTCAAAGTGGGAAGCTGGTTTGTTTACAACTTGGAAGGCACAACACTGATCTGCTCTTATTAACTGCAAAACAAACTGGGTGCCTGTTCCTCACCCAGGTCCACTACCTGATCCTCATACCAAAAGTAGGTATCTAGCTCCAAAGAAGAAAAGAAAGGAGAAGGAGGAAGAGAAAGCTGAGGTTGTGTTTCCATCAATGTACATGCATCTAGAAAGACAGACTGCAGAAGAAACAAGAGCACTTGGACAAAGTTAAATTATATGGTTTCAGCTGACTGGGATAGAAGTTCGCTAGAGGGAAAGAAAAATCCCTATTAAGCTCACATGGAAGTTGTATTACCTTTCCCAACTTCCCTTCTACGGGCCATTTTTGAGCTTCTCCATCCTCCAGGAACAGTTACTTGGCTCCAAAGCCAGGTAGCCTGTGATCAGTTCTCTGGGCAGGCACAAACTCCTTGCAGGCTAACCAACAAACCCTGCGTTATCAACTGCCCTCACCACAAGAACTTAATCTGCAGTACCAAGATGAGCCGTGTAAAGCATCTATGCATACAAGTGCCACATGAAGGATAAAATGGCGAGTTATTCTAGCATGTACAGATCTACATCACATTTCTGGGTGTTAAACATTGTATTCAGGCAGAGCCTGAATCCAGATCCTCATCTAAGATTAGCTGATACAGATAAATATGTACTGCCAGACAATTGAAATCAAACTCTTATTGCTACAGTAACTTACATGAACTGAATCCTGGCCCCATGTACCAGGGTGTTTATGAAAAAGATCTTGGAGGAAAGATGAAAATAAAAAATTGGTGTGCTGTGTTCATTTGCTATAGGCTATGAAAAACTAAAATGGTATGAAAACTGATTCCCAGAACACTTGACACAGTTCAGAAGTACAAGGAAGAATTAGACAGCTCCCTTAGTGATGGCAGGCACTGAATACATTTGATAAAACAGAAGAGCTGTACAGTGTGAAGTGAGAAACTAATCTCAGACAGACAGACAATTCCACTGTTGCTAGCTACTGACATTGTGGAATTCACTTGTTAGTAAGATATAGCAATTTTTCTTGTAATGCAGACCCCTGAAAGTGTTTGCCTTTCAAGCAAACAGCTAATAAAGGCAGAGATTTATATCTGTTAATTTAACTCGCAATCTATCTCTGTCTGTGCTATCCTTATGAAATGCAACAATACGAGTGAGCAAATGAATATCTTAACTTTGGCATTTCAGATGAATGTTATGTTCAAAATTGTGCATCTTTGCCTGTGAGATTTCTGGAACACTTGAAGTACTCCCAGCAAGTTATTCCATAAACTATCTACCAGACCATATGTTTGCTGCCTACAAGTCTGGGCAGGAAATGTCCAGTAGGAGCCACATCTGAAAGGAGGAAGAAGCAGCAGCCAACAGTGCTCCCATAACTAATCTGCATTTGCAAATGCCACGTTGGAGTTGGCAAATGAAGCATTTCAAGTGCAAATAGCTGTGAAGACATTTGTATGTAGCACTGGAACTGACGGGTAGATGGTGGGTTTGTTTCTGTTTAATTTTAGTGAAGTTATCTAGTTGCTGGTAGAACAAAGCCACTTTCCCAGGATTATTTTTTTTTTTAATATAAAGTTGACTCCTACATAGAAAAAGCTCGTTTCCCTTCTAAATTCTCATTTTAATGCACAGCTACTTACAATAATTGTGCTCAAAAATCATAGCAATTATAAACACTTATCCTGTGAACAATTACAAGCATACTTCTCTAGGCAATATGGTCCTAGAAGTTTAAAGCACACGCATTAAACATGGTTATAAAGTTTTTATAAACATATGTACAAGTTGTACATATAAGCATATATACAATATGTTTCCTTTATGAAGCAATTTTATCTTGAAACTGATTTTAGAATCCATTTAAATACGTTTCAAGTCTTCATCTTTTATATATTTATACATTATACCATGTATAATGACTGTATTGCATGTGTGCAATTAGTAGATCACACACAAGATGATATGTTTTCCAGCAGCAAATCGGTATAAATAGTCTAAGGCTGGGATAAATCAACACAAAGATTAAATATTATGATCTGGGCTTGCATTTACAGGATATAATTCCCATCTGATGAAACAGAGTTTCTGAAATGCGTCTCTGTCGCTTATCATTAACACTGACCAGACATAACCCCAAGATTATGCTAATATAAGACAACATTCAATTAGCATACAGAGTGCTCTCTAATCAAAAGCCCACACAGTATTAGAAAAGTTTGAAATTCCCCCCCACCCTGTTCTGTGCTTCTACTTTGTGAAGAAAATGTTCCACTTTCACAACACTTCCCTTTAAAAGCCAGTGAGGATCCTTTAGCTGATGAGCAGTCGATAACGCATTCCCTGAGGAAACTGCCGGACTATACTGATGCAGTGAATTTCTCTCTTCGCCAACATATTCACCTTCGTCCTACCCAATAGGATCATCAATCTAATTAATCTGCAGAAGTATTTTAAACATGAAATGCAGGTGGGCCACGGGAGTGTTCTTTGTTGAACTGAAACATTTTCTTCATAACACTCGACTCCAAACGCTTCTCTGATGGGTGTCTAAAGGCCTCTTTTCCCACATCCCCCAAAAGGTTTCCGATGTGGGAGCCCCAGGATGGAGCAGCCGGCTGAGGTTTGGGGCTCCCACTGCGGAAGGGAGGTGGGACCCAACAGCGCAGCTGCAAAGCTCAAAGGCAAAAAAATCAGTACAAGCCCTCTGATCCCAAATGCGGATTTATCTCCAGAGGGCTTTTTTTTTTTTTTTTTAAACAAATTGTCACTTACAAAACCACTTCAGTTACCAAGATAACCCACCTACTTTCCCAAAGGACTCTGCTTCCTGCAGCTGTGGCTCGCCCCAGGAAGGAGCCCAAGTTTTTCCAGCTCTTTGGGAAAAATTAAACTATTCAGCCAACCACTTGCCAGGGAATCTTAAACTGAAATCTTAAAGCAACCCCAAAGCCTCTGAAGCCATCTTGCAAGTGCAGCCAGGCAGTTTTACCAATCTTCCTAAGCAACCTTTTCCCCATTTTAACAACATACAGCTCCTATCAGCGTTGAAAATAACATCCAACGAATATCTGGGTTAGGTGGTTGTGGTTTCACTCAAAGGCAACATTGGTTTGCCCTGTTGTTTCACAGGGTAGATTTAAAGAGAGCAATCAGGAGGAGCAATACACAACGGATTTAAGTGCTTGGGATTTTAAAGTTCACTAAACACAAAAGTAATTAAAAACTACCGTTTCCAGTACCCGATCCAACACGTAACCAAGCTGCAGCACAAAACTTGCCTTTTTATCTATGTTTCAAAGTAAACACTTGTGACTGATCCCTGTTTTATCCTCGCCTCCCACATTGCCATATGGCTACGGATGTTTCAAACAGACATTATTCCAATAGCTCATTACTTACCATCTTGTGCTGAAGAAGAAAAGCTACAGACAGTTTTGACAAAAACAACAATTGCCTAAAAATGTTAAGTATCACAGTCTTGCATCATCTTAGACGTTTTTAGTCTGGTAACAACGATCGGCATTAAGGCCACACGTAGAGAGGAGTGAATCAGCACATCGGCATCAACTTCACCACATCCCCAACAGTTTGCACTGGTGGAGGTTCTAATCCTGCCTGATTTCATATGGAACAGGCATTTCTAATGTGAATTCAGCACATGTCCTGCCTAATTAAAGGCAATATCCTCTCACTTCAGTATTTCCTTTCCTATGTATATCACAGAAAGGTAGAACTTCAATTCACACATTGATTGGGGTGCATCTCCTACCATGCTGTGACATGGTCTGAAGAGAAGAAAACCCTCCGGTTATCCATCCATGGTACACAGTGGGAGCAGCCCTCATGGTCTCAGCCATCCTGGAAATCTTTGACATAGAGCAACTGAGGTAGGGTCTGTGATCATTAAGTGATTCCCCTTGTGTACCAATGAAAGAACAGGGGTTCTGAAGGAACAGTAATATTGACAGGTCCTGGTAACTTGCTTTTCTTTGGCAGAAGGAAATTCAACAGGGAGCATATCTTGGAGTGAACATGTAGCAACTCTGAATTTAATGGGTTTCCCTGTGTTACACCCCAAGGCTGATCAGACCTTTCTGGCAATGAGGAGAAAACAGGTTTTCTTTCTTCAAGGAAGCAGTAGACTGCTGCAAGCCATCACATTACTGCGATTTGACTCCTTGTTGGCCGAGGCACATGAAGCAACTCTGCACATACCCTTCCAGATGTGCCTCCCTGGTTAAACACTTTTGTGAACACCTTGAGCAAATACATTTCACCCTGTAGAACAGAGCTGGTCTGAGAGCCTACACAAGGGCAACTGCACCTTATCAACATGCATTGGCTTTTTAAATTGCAATAACCTGAACCCTTGCAATCAATGTCACTGCAAGCTCAGGACAACAGCAATCCGAGGAGAGTCCCAGGGTACAAGTCTCCAGCCTCACATAACAAAGACTGCCTTCACATTGATTTTTTTTTTTTTTTTTAAGCTTAAGATTTAGGGAAAGGAAAAAAAGGCTGCGAGGAAGAAGGAAGGGAGAACATGAAGTTCACCCTGTCAACTTTCTATGAGATTTTACTATTTTACCACCTGGCCACTTGTTTCATAAGCAGATGGAGAACCAACATTAGTTATTAGCAGAAGGAGGCCCTTCAACTTACAATTAAGTGGTTCCAATTGTATCCTTTACAGGTGAAAGTACATACTAAGTCATGTGTCTATCCATCATTTTTAGAAGTGTCAAATAAGGCACTTAATTAGCTATGAAGCTTGCTAATGAACACCAGGCCATCTCTCTGCTACATCACCTTCCACTTCTGGCCTATCCTGGTCTGATGTGACCCTGAAAACACCAGTCCTTTTGCTACAAGGAGGCACACATGTACTGCAGGTCTACTTCCAACACACATCAAAATCTGCCAAAAGCCAGCAATGTGATTTCTGGTCCTTTGGCAGGTTTTATTGAAGAGCTCCTCCAGCAACATCTGGCTGACAAGACAGGCATCTGGCAGGCCACTGCCACGTTATTGATGAGGGATGCCTGGATTTTAAATACAATGCTTGATACTTGAAATATAATATTGTATGTTATAATCGCATATTACACAATAGATAACATTTTTTATGTATATAAATGTGTAAAATTTAATAAAAATCAGTGCTTGTGTCTTTGAAGGGGAGAAGGCAAGGCAGACAAGGAAACCCAAGTACGCTAACACAGTGCCAGTCCAACCTTGGAATGCAGGGATAGCAACTCAGGCAACCAGAGTAAATTCACTCTTTTCTGTCAGATCAGAATGGGCATTATTGAACAAAGATGACAAAAGAATAAATGAGGGTTCCTATTTTTAAAGCGCTACAGGAGATATCCCAAATAACGCCTTCAAAAATCATACAAGAAGGACTTTAAACAAATCAAGATACATCTGCTTTTGCACCAGAGGTATTTGCCTTGCTAATACCCAGGACTCAAAACGTGTTTTGATCATGATAGGACCAGCCAGGCATTTGACTTCAAAGTACACTAAGCTAGAGCCTGCCCTCAGGTTAGATGCTCAGTGAAATTAAATACAGTACTTAATCAGAAGTTAATGTCTGTGACTCCTGAAAAGGTCAGCCTTTTTGTGCGCACAAGTTTTCCAAGTCAATGGCTTCAGAAGGAAACACTGCATTCTTCTCACAGTGTCTCTGGTGTGACTTCCCATCTGAATTAATAGTTGTTAAAGTTTGTTGCATATGGTATGTCAGTCCTGCTTAAGAATAAAAACAATTAGAAGAAATGCCACTCTCCCGCTTTTTCCCTTCATAGGAGATTTCACCTTCTTCAGAGAAGAAAGTCTGGGTGTGCTGTAACAATTAATCCAGGATAAAGAACAGGCTTCCTTTATTTAGTCATTTAAGAGGTTTAAAGTTTTGCTGTTCTCTGTTTTTCAGGATTAAAGTGACATTCTTCTCCATGATCTAGGCAAGTGAGGTTCCTGCGGGTAGGACACTGCCCAGTCTGCGGGAGCCCTGAGTTCAGGTGGGTCTTCAGCAAGGAGGTACAAAAGAAAGCACCTCCAGCAGAAGAGATGGGCAGACTTGCCAAGAAGAAACCCAAGGTGCTCTCTTGCTGCTACCAGGACTAGAGAAACCTTCCCAACCATAGTTTGTTAAAGTTTCCTGTAGACAGGAAAGCAAAATAATCAAGATCATCTGTGGGAAAAACTCCTGATCAGGTCAAACTGCATTGAGATTTGGGAGGGAGTGGAGTTTCTCACTGAGCAGCTCCATCCTCACTTCCCCTAGATGGGGGCAGAGCGATGCTATTTCAAGGTCTCAGGTCCAGTCTTATTCACATCCGCTTCATTTTTTGTAGTATCAAGTGACATTACCTACATTTCTCTGCTACTGCCTTACAAAGATGGAAAGAAAAGCTGTCTAAAACACTGCCAAACTCCTATGGGAGTTTGAAGCAGAAATTCATTAATTGATGATATTAAATACATAGGTTGATAAGAAACTTGCCTTCAACATAACTGTTGTTCTTGGACTAGAAACCAGGAGAAACCAACTTTGCTGTACACTAGATAGACTACCACTACTTATCTTCTCAACTTTGTAAAAACCTCAAAACATAATGCATTTGTGCAATTTCTCAACAACACCTGCTTAACAAAGCCAGCGGTCACAGGGATGCAAAAGACAGATCTACAAGTTGTAGGACTGTGATTTTGTTTAATAGAAGCATGGAATAAATTGAGAATTCCTGTCCCTATCAGAAAGCTTTTCGGAAGTTGAAAAAGTTCAAAAGTTCACATGAACTCTGTTTCCAGGAGCTATATTGTTGTTAGAAGTCTGACAATTTCCCTATTTGGAATTTGCCTTTTTAAAAAAAAAAAAAAAAATCAGAAATACATAAATATATAACATATTAAATTCTTTTCAGTACAAGCCTACAAAGAAATGGACAAAGATATTGAGGGCTTACTTTTTTTTAAATAACTAAAAAAACAAATCCAGACAGCAGCCAGCTAATAATCTTATAATAACTTCAGTTCTGCATCTTCCAGCTCTTCTTTTTCTCAGTCACACACCGAGCACTTTTATATGGCACTTTTTGTACTATAAATTTTAATAAAACCAGCAAAAGAATTGGGAAAGAAGCTAATTTTTCTGCATGCCTCTGGCAAACAGGAAGAATTCAAGAATAAGTTAAAAGATATCTTTCTACTACCGAAAATTCATTTTCCATAACAAGACACTGTCATCTTCCTGAGGAGCCTGTAATTCCAAGATAAAGATGAAAAGATGTTGTTTTATCATAATGACAAGTATCTGCATCCGTATTTATTTTGTGCTCCGACATCACTGTACAGTTTGTATTGTCATGGTACATTGAAAAGTAGGAAAACATTTAGCTATTTCAATAACAAGAGAATAAAGGATAAAGTACCAAAGGGAAATAGCATAGCACAATCATTTCCGAGTATCCCTAGGAAAATATTTGACCCACATAGAGGGAATAGAGAATGTAGTTTGTTTCCTTACAACTGCTTTTTCCATTTTCCAGTGGCCAGCCCATGCATTTTAATCACCAAGTACTACAGCTTTCTCTGTCAGGCAGCCACTTTGCTCCGGCTACATAAATAAAACCAGGACCAAAGCCAGCAAGCATGGAAAGGGATGACCCCAGAAACTGGGCAACTAGTTTAGGATGCTCCAGGTGCCCAGATCTCACCCTTCTTGGTGGGTTTAGTGCTACCTGGCCACTGGTTCAGCAGCACATAAGTGAATATGGGGCCGTGTTTTCTGGTACAGCAACCCTGGAAGCAAATCTGGAATTTTGTCAAAAAACAAACAATAGTGGGCAACTCCTCCTGGTAAATGGCTTAATCACTTTTCTGATAAAATTCAGAGTGGCTGCCTTGGAAATGTCTTACTTGCCTGTTACACCGTTATATACATGTCAGATAGCATTATGTTAGTGGCTTAACTTCCCCCTTGTTTATAAGCTGCACTGAGGTTATCTTTTCACCTTCTTGTTTAAATAAATTCCAAATGTGTCAGTATCAGTGCCTCTACCACAGATTAATAGAATCAGCCAAAAGGATAGCTGACATTTTTGTTGCCATAGAAACTGGTCATGATGTTACACAGCTTGTCTAGTTCCCATTTGCCATATATCTAGCCAGCTTCTGAACACGGTCCCCTTTTGTTTCATGAGGAATTACATTAAAATATTAAAATATAATTCCATCTTAGTTCAGTCCCCATTCTGTAGCAAAGAGGATTATAGAATATTAAGATACTTCCTAAGGAAAGTGCAAAGTGATGATAATATTGCTGTGTGGCTTATGTGCATTCCAGATTAAAAGAAAAAGAAAATACAAGTGGAGTAATTTATCCCAGAGCCCTATATCCCAGTTATCCTCCATTCAAGTATCTCCATCAGCTTCAAATAAACAGGCTTTTCCTCACTGAACCTCAAAGTGGATGTACTTCAAATGTGATTGTACAAGACAAAAACAAAAATAAAAAGACATTAGTGAAGTTATTTTTAATACACCATCAACATTTTTCTGCATAATGCGTAACCTTCTCAGTGCTGCTATCAGGCTCCCTCTCCACAGAGGCATCGCAGCCTCGAGAGAAAACCACTCACATAGAATTAAGATGTGAAGTTTCAGCACTTAGCGATGCAGTGTGGATGTATATTGTGCCAGAGGGCACTGTACACTTTGAGAAAATGCAAAGCAACTCAAGCAAGAACAATATCTAAGGACTCCAAACTGTCATGTCCCTCTTCTACCTCTCCGAGACATACTAATTCTCATTATTTTAGAGGAGCCCATTTGCTGATACAGGGATTAAAGTCAGAAATAGATTTTGGGCAGCTCTTTTTCCCCTCTTTTAATATACATGAAAAGCAGGAGCTGAACTCCATTGCACTGGGTGCTATGCAAACAGAGAGCAGCTCCTGCTCCAAAGGGACTTCTTCCAGCCAGAACAGCAACATCTGGACATCACTCTGGTCACCCAGAGACCACCAAACCCACATTCTAGGTACTTTAACTTGCAGGTAAACAACTATGTCACTGTTGACACCACCAAAATCTATCCCAGTCACTGCAATAATCCCAACACTGGGTCTGATCCTTACTTAGACCACTAAGCACCATTTTGGGTTGATTTTCACTGTTCAGGTAAGTACATGCCACTTGCTACTGTGGCCAGGGACTGCTCTGAGCTACCCTCAGATACCATGGTAACCAGCACAAGCAGACAGGTAAAATTGCACAGAAAACCCTCCCTGTTTTCCATACTTCTAAGTGTGGTCATGAGGAGTGGTTTCTCAGGGCTTTCCTTTGTTGCAACCATGCAAGAAACTCCTCCAGAATCTCTATTTTACTTCACCCACGAGCATCCAAGGAGCCACTGACAGATGTCAGATATTAAACAAAAATTTTGCCCTGAGCAAAGCACTGGATGCTCAAGCTTACATGTGGCACACCACAGCCTTTGACTGTCAAGATATTCATGCCCAGTATCAGTGTTTTTTTCTCCCTGCAGTTCATAATTATGCTCCATTTGGGGCAGAGCAAGACCAAGCACGTGCTGCTAGCGTCTTTCAGGGGTGGCAGCAGAGGGTCCCACAAAGCAGCCCTGCATCTAAGCAATATTCCTATTCCCTTCCCTGGGATGTGCCTCTCCATGTCACTCCAAAAAGAAGTTAGCCACAAAGGCCAGATGGCAGCTGGTGCTTACACGGCTGTGTGGTGTGGAAATGGAGAAAGGCAAATTCATATGAAGTGTGATGGACTTGCAGCTTCTCTGCAGCACTGCAATAATCTTAAGAGCTGGTAAATGGGATGCAAGATGGGGGAACTATAGGCTCATACCACTGTTAAGGAAAAAAAAAAAAGCTAGGCACAGTATCTGCAAGAAGCACAGTAAGCCACTCTCCTTTCCAAGCTAAGCCAAAAACCAAAGAGATGCCCTTTTGGGCAGCCCCTGACAGAGAGATGGTGTCAGTTCAACCCCAACCCAGTCTGGAGATATTCACATAATTTTTACTCAATCACATCTTTCAAAATAGCCCATTCTCATCATTTGTACAGAAGACGACTAAGAGGGAAGATGGAGAATACAAGGTTTGTTGAACAATGCAAGCTGCAGGGGAAGACGCTCGTTGTCTTGAATTTCCTGGGTTTGATGATCAGGTTAATTTTGCATGCCCGGTTGCATCAGCATGTTGAGTTATGCAATGTAGCAAGCTGTCGCACTGTACAAAGCATGACGTATCATCTCATTGATGCATGAAATTAAAAAGATGTGGTTTGCTGGGTCACCCACAGATAAACCATACTTGATTTTCAGTCAGTCTCCTTTTAATTATATTTAAACCTTGCAAGATGAGGAAAAAAAAAAAAGAAGAGGTTGTTCAAATACCTGCTCATCCATTAACAGTAAATAATTCCAGCCAGTCAATGCTAGAAGTTGGTGCAGCAGCACGGGTATTTTCCTGCTATTTTTGACGCACTGATGACGAAGTAGTCATGAGGCTCGCTTGTCCCATCCCAACAAGGCACGCAGGGAACGGAGCAGCCTTTATAGGGCACCCTGGGATGGCAGAAGGCTGCTCAAGCTGTGTAAGCAGCAAGTATTTACCCTAAGCCAACCCACAAATGGAGCTGGACCGTTGGCACCTGCACTAAGGCATGGTTTGGGTCCACTTCCTTGCATTGCTGAGGTGTGCAGAGATGTCTGGAGATCCTCCCTGCTCAGGGCTGGGTTTTGAGTATCTCCAAGGACAGAGACTCCACAACCAGCCTGAGCAACCAGCAGTTGGCAGAAACAGGGGAGGTAAACAGTTTCTGGGAGTGGGACACTGCTTCTTTTAGGCAGAAAGCATCCCTATTAGCAAACCCTGGCTGTGAGGATCTAGAGGGGAACCACATGCACTCTGGTCAAAGAGTTCACATTATCAAATTTACAGCTGCTACCACAGGAGCTTGTTCTTCAGGTATGCCATTTAGCTATCCCTCCCTTTGCCCAAGAAAGCAAATATTTTAGCATAGTCAGAAGAATATAAGCATTATCTTTTAAGTCCAAACATACATTCTTGTAACAACAGAGATGGCAGCAGGGCAGCACTCCACAGAGCAAGTCTCAGAGCCAGAGTATGGGTACTCTGCAGCAGTAGCCTATATATTCAGAAAAAGCAACCCGCTCTCAAGTCACAGCATAAACCATGGTTGCTGTAAAACAAGAGTATGACCTGCAAATTCAGTGGTAAAGACAGGAGCATCTGCAAGAGGTTAAGAAAGTTATTGAAGCCTTAAGAATAAGCCTACTGACCCCACCTCTGGCTTTGGGGAGATTCCCCATGAAACAAGGACAGTCATCTAGGAAGGCTGGAAAGTATCAGAGTTGCACACAACAAACAGAAAAGATGTTACAGGTGCCCTGTCCATGCATCCTGACAAGACAAAAGCTTGACTTTGCAAACTCTACTACTGGCTTCACGTGTAGTAGAAACAGGCTGCAGATTTAAAAAAAATAATTTCACAAGTGTGCAACTGAAGGAAGCATTGAGGGTAGGTTTGGTTTTGGTGCACTTTTTTCCCCCCACTTTGAAGAAAGCAGGAAAGGAGTAGGCAAAGGGTCAAAGAGAGCAAAAATGAAGCTTTTTCAGGTTTTCTTGCAGGGAATGTTGGACTTTGCCCAATATAGATTATGGCTGGCAGAAGATGCAGTAGATTCATGCATTGCCTTCCTGGAATATAAATTATTCCCCCCAGGAAAGAAGACAAGTAGTAAAACTTACCTTAAAAAATTTATTACTGTAATCATTTTTAAAGAGAGCTTCAGAATCTACTGGGTTTCACTTCAGGATGAGGGTGGGATGTGAATGGTGCCCAACACTGATGTTGCCGTGGCAACAACTTGTTGCTGGACATAAAAATAAAAATGCTTTCTGTCACTCTGGGAACCTAAATCAATAATTGTCAGGGTAAAATGAGAGTTCTTTCTGCCATATCATATGCACGTGATTTGTTAATTAAACCCACACCATTAAGGCCTGTGCTCACGGTGAAAGCATGGTTGTTCTCTGCAGGTGACACAGACCCCTTGGAGCTGGGACAGCATGAGGTCTGTGCATCACTTAACTCCACAGAGTGGGTTAAAACAGGATTTAGGTGATCTACGGTCCACACATTTGCTTCTGCACAGTAGAAATTATGTCTTTGCTATCCATTTTTATGTGTAAGAATGAAGGGTCTTCTTATTTAATCATTAATGTCCTGTTTTGATAGTAACTAAAGCCATTGAGGAAAAAAAGATTGCATACTTGTCAAAAATACAGTACACAATGTATATCATCGATAATTTTTCCACTCATATGCAAACCACCGTTCAGACCAGTGCAGCCAGTGATCCTTAGCAAAGCCACATGCTTGGGACTAAGAGCAGGCTGCAATATGTGCAAAAAACTACTTATTACGTGCCTATGAATCACACTGATACTTGTGAAACTTGAAGTTTGTCCAGAAATTACTTAGAAACCAGGTAATCTAGCTTATATGACTTTATCTGACTTACAGCAAACAGAAAAATAAGTTGAAATGTATACCTATATATATATTTTTCCCTTCAGCAAATAAATCAGTTCTACCTAAGGAAAACAGGAGAAAAGATAAAGTGTGAAATGCTACGTCGAGTCAAAACTGCACCACACGAGGTGGCCCCAGGTCTTAAAGTCTCTCCAGACTGGATTTACAACAGGGTCCGCTCCACCCCAGACGGGTCCACGACAGAGAGGACACCAGAACAGCTTGAAGCCACTGTCACTTGCTCCCACACCATTTGTTAGTTTGGCTTTACTCCCCAGAGAGATGGCCAATACCCTTTCTCCCGTGTCCTACTAACAGGTCCTCCACAAATCATCAAGCATTTCCATAGCTCAAGTGGAAAACTGCAAGGTTAATGAATATGCAGAAGTCACGTCTGCAGCCTAAACATACAGGAATCGTTTCAATGAGTCATGTATTTATAGCAAGAGTTTCTATTATTAGAAACATAATTAGGGTATGAGATTCATATGCACAAGTCTAATCTACTTGAATGAAAGAACATGCAAGTTCCCCAAAGCAGAATTTATTCTCCTGTATTCAGATAAAAACACTCTGGGTCTTTGGCCAGATACAATTTTTAACAGGAAAAAGGAAGAAGAAAAAAAAGTCATGTTTAATGAGTCCAACAGGTAGCTAAAGAAATTAGCTCTGAAAGTCCTGAAGTTGGTTGGCAGCAATGAACTTCAGAGAAAAATTATAACATTTTTGCCATAACTGATAATCAAGAAAAAGAGATTAATGGCTTTTAGAATAATACAAAGCAATAAAATATGCAGAAACTCATTAATATATCTATTATGTAAGAGGTTGTGAATCATAAGCTTTTGTATTGTTGGAAAAGAAATGCTATGCAAGAGGTTTGGATTTCAGTAAAACACCTAAGTAGCATTTAATATAATGCAAGAGCTATAATATGATAAAGTGTATCCCTGTCTTTCAAGAAATTCCTTTATAATGGAACATTTCTCATTTCAATAACTTTATCTGAGATAAAAAAAATAATCTATCACATTGAGTATCCACTTTAAGGAAACCTAATAAAATGTTATTTCAAACAATGCTCATTTAGCTGCCTACTAATGCAAAAGATACCACTTACTGCATGTTACAGGGCTCGTTTTCCTCCTTTTTTAACTCAGAATGACATTAAATTTTGCTAATTTTGAATACAGACCTCAAATGTGGTCACTTCACTTCTGCCGTTTCCACACTAATAAATGCATTATGAGAGTTTAGAATGAATTACTAGGCAGAGTTTGACTTCTGACTAGGAATCTTATTAAAGCACAGCTTCAGGGAAAGGTTTTTAATGCAGCATAAATTGTCGTGGCAGTTTTTACAGATGGTGTGGCAGTTTCTCCCCTTTTATTTTTTCCTGTCCAGTTTCAGATTAAACATGGAGTATTGAGCAGTTTATGCAAAGTGAAGGAACGCAAATCCTTCCCCAACTACCCTCCATCTCCTTGTTTCCACCTTCAGGTTTAACGACTTTTCCCGTGTTGAACTTCATCATGCAATACCATTATTTCACACCTTATGTTTATATACACATGTATTTGTTTTCACTGTAACACTGTGCTACCTCATTCCCAGAAGCTACCAGTGTTGGAAGTAAGACAGGTACGTAGGAAACGGCTTCACCAGACCACAGCAGCCTACCAAGAAGTTCACTTGAGCTGTCTTACAAACCTCCAAATGTGTTTGGATAGGAAACCATTTGGGAGAAGGAGTCACAGGTTCATCTTAAAGCCTTGTACTTTCCATGGCCAAATCTTGTCTAAGTTGATAACTGCAGCAGCTTTCATGCTAATTGGTGACATTTCCTTCGGGACATCACCATTGGTTGTATATTAGTGTCAGTGCATGTAAACCAGCTTGTTTTTATTCTTGTGCCGTCTGTCAGCAATAACGAAGGTGGGAATTGCTGGGCTGTCACTGGATTTCCTTTTGTTTTCTCTACAAGTGGTTATTAAACCATCTTTTCTGTGACACTCTCACCACCTTTGTCTGTAAATTTGTTGAAGTATCACTAAAACAATCACAGCAAAATTAAATGGCACAGCTGAGGAGCAGAGGAATGGTTTGGTGACATCCACATCTACTTTCTTAGCAACACCAAACCACTATGGGGAGGTAATGCAAAGCAACAGCAGCAGCAAAAAAAACCCAGTAATCCAGAGACTCCCTACAGTGATGCCCAATACCAATAACATGATGAACACATATCCTCCTTAAAAAATGCATGACTTGAGGCCTAACACATACAAAACATAAAGAATCATCTGGAACTTGGAAAAAAACAGAGCGTACAGACTACAAGAGACAAAGCAGCTTTAATCCTTACACTCAGGATTTCAACCTTCAGCTCTCAACTTTCCCCACCAACATAGCTAAGTGCACCTCTGCACCTCTATGCGTTACAGCAGAAAACAGTTACCTCCAACTCACCACTGGTCCCAGCCCTAACTGCAAGGGTGAGAAAGTTATTTAAATTGCAGTGATTTAACTCTTAAAATCCAGAAAGTAGCTGAACTGTTTTTCATGTAAATACCTTTGTCACAGAGCTAATTCATATAAGTCTGTATGCAAATACTTCCACAGCTCCCCCAGATCAACAGAATCACACACCTGCCCTTGTTTTACAGAACATACACATTTCTGTACAGTTATACTCCAAGAAAGCACATAATTTAAGGAAAAAAAGTACCTTTTTACATTACAGAGTTGCTCCCACTCTCAGCATCCAAAGTTCAGTTAGAGAAGATAAAAACTATCACTCCAAATATTGCATAACAGCAACCCAAGTTCTTCCTCAGCCTCACACACCCCAAAGCAAGCTGCTCGCTGCCAGCATTTACAGAGGGAAGGGGAAAAGGCCTTCCCCTTTAAATGAGGCCCATCCCCTTCAAATGAGGCCCTTGCTTCCAGCTGAGCTGGGGCTGCCCAGGTGTGGCTGAGGCCTTGCAGCAGCCATAATCCCCACAGAATAAGGCTGAATTTCAGCCCCCACAATGAGCTGGCGTCTGGTGGTTATTACATGCACATGGCTCGGTGGCTTTGCTTGCAAATGATGTGTGATTGATATCACCTGTATCCTTATCCAAACCATTCCCTGTTACCACTTCAACCAACAAATAATCCCTGAGCTGCAATTCCCTTGGTGGTCAGGGAAACAGGTTTGTGCCTTCTTTGTAATTCAGCGTGATCTTTTAAGGAAGCATCAGAGTCCTCTTGAACGTCTTGAGTAGCTGGGATCCCAGAGAAACCTCACTCTTTAGTTGGCTACACAGACTGTTTGTTTCTTGGAGAACAAGACTAGTCCCTGATCTTGTTCCTGCACAGAGCCTGAAGGAGATACACAGCCACGGATGAGTCCCGTCCCAACCCATCGCCTGCCATGAATGACCATTATGACCAAGGGCATCTCAGAAACACATCTCCCTGACTGCATTCGCGGCCTTTTTACATGCATGTGGGGTTCTGTGCCAGGAGGTGAGCTGAAGGAGTGACACCTACACTCCACTAATGAGAAGGAAGACTGATAATTGCTGTATCCCTGCAGGGAATCACTCCTCAGCCCCAAACCAGCATCCAGGAAAGCCCTGACTCTGCCCAGAGGAGCCTTCCCCTACTCAGAGACCTGCTCCTCCAGCTGGTCTGGAGAGCCTGGCTGAGCCAGGGCCACTAAAACCTGCGCCGATACCTTCATAAGGTGTGACTTTGTGACAGGCCCTTCTCACAAGCTGCAGTAACAGGATGTTTTTATCAAAAGACTTGAAAACGTTATACAAAGATTCAATCAACAGTTTAGCCTGATGTAATAGATCTCAGAAGGGCTCAGAAGACCATTGCATATAAAGCATGCAAGATGACTTGAGACAACAACCTGGTAACATCTTCCATAATTTAAACAGGGCTGAATACTTTCAGTGATAATAATTTATTCAACGACTTCAGCCCCTTCACTGTCCATAAATTGTCTTTTAATGAGTTACAACGTTCATAGATTTATTGTTTCTTTTTATTCACTTGCCTTTTTTTCGACTGAAAATTCTTCTCAAGCTATTCAGCTGAGTGGAGCTACACTAATGAGCTTTGTAGCCAAACAAGTCACATGTTCCTGTTTTGGTTCTCTGAAGGCTAAATTGAAACCCTAAGAAATAAAACAAAATGGGGTTTCTCCTGTGGTCACTGAAAAATTAACTTTCTGCAACTCCAAATCTGGGTTGCTGGCTGCTAGTCTCGGCAGCTCCATCTGGCTCCCTTCCTCCCTTCGATGAGGACCGGGGTGACCCAGCAGCCTCCGCACCGCACAGTCCTGCTGTCGCTCATGTAATATAGATACATGGGGGCCACACTGGAAACATCTTCAAGACAGATTTCCACCATCATCTCATATAATCTCCTGTATTACATTGTGCCGAAAGCTCATCCAGTAGCTTCTGCATCAAGTCTGACTTCTAACTGCATGTTTTCTAGAAGGTCATCCAACCTCAGTAGTGATATTAAAATAGATGGGGTTTCCCACAAACCTGTACAGAAGCTGGCAACTCCCTTTTTAGCTACAAAGGCATATGTAACCCAGTCTGGCGATGCCAGGGAAATAAGAAAATAAATTCAACACATAAGAAGCAGAATAAAAATTATCATTTCCAACTATGTCTTGCTCGGAAAATGGTTTTTTCCTCTGAAGGATTTCTAACATGGATATTTAAAGTAAGGACCTAAAATTAATATGCAAGTGCATAAGTAACTATTCCATTTTTCCAGGGAGCTCAAAACCCACAGCTCATAACACCAAAAGCCAGTGGGTGCTCTCATTGCAGGGCAATCTGTCTTCCCTGGCTGCTGAAATGGGAGAAGCTGCCCTTGGGGCTGCACAGGATGAGCCACTGCTGACTCAGTGACCTGCCAAGACATTTGGACTGTTACTACCCCTCCAGGTGAATTCCTGGAGGGCCCAAACCACTGCTTGTGCTTGTGCTGCTTGTCCCTTAAGCTATTATGCTGGTATCTCCATATAAACTTGGTATTGCAAGGTCCTTGAGGGACACAAGTCATTAATGGAAACCTGAAGGCTCCTTAGAGCAAATTAATAGACATATATATTTCATGTATTCACTAAGAAAGGGAAATATGCCTGTGCAGTCATGTATACAGCTTCTGCTGGAAGCAGGAGATAAATATTACTAGTGGAGACCCAGATCCAGGTATGTTTCCACATTTTTCATCCTGTGAGACACAGCCCTGTAACATCTTCAACTGTGCAAGTCCCACAGAGAATTCAGCAGGGATTTCAGGTGCGACCGAGCCAGCATAGCCTTCAGTGAGAAACAGCAGCAGCAAAGTTGGCTCTGTCTCCTTTTAACACCATCTAGGATCACACTGAGCTCCCCTGCACCAAAACCATGCAACCAGCAGCAATTGCTGTGACTACATGGAAATGACCATTGAGCAAGCTGCAGGATTTTCCCAAACAGCTTAGTTTGGGCCAGTAAACTAATTTCATGCAGAACACTGAACTGCAATCAATAGTATCAGCTACTATCTGTTATCAAGCTGTGGCTGGGCAGATGGCACAGACATAGAGATGATGGCTTTTGGCTTAGAAATGGCCTGAGAAAGGCTCTTGCCCTTGAACACACAGGTGCTAATGATGGATTATCCTCAGCCTCTTCATGACTTCCTGATTCACAGATCTTAAAGTCACTTCCTGAGCTGTGAAACTCAAATTACATTCCAATGCTGAGGGGTAGGTTCAGACTAAGTTTATTTTATCAATAGACTGTGTGAAATATTTATTATATCAACAGTATTGCAGGTAGTCCATGAGTTCACTGCCTCAGCTCCAGGAACGTTCTGCACACTTCAGCAGGCTCTCTGCTGGGACAGCCTCTCTTACAGCTTCTGCACTTATATTTCTGCACATGTACTTCTGTCAGCATGGAGCTACACTTGATTCAGTAACCATAACACATGTTCATACGCAGAAATTGTCTGTCTATAAAGTGATTTCCTACAGTGCCTTCTAATCTGTAATGCTGCCTCATACTGAGGCAGGAAGGAGGCAGTGAGTCTACATGGTCTAGACCCTGGTAAGCTCCAATCAGACACAGTTTGGTAAGAAAAGCACAAAATACTTCATCACTAACGCTTTGAGGAACCTCCTGCTCTTATCACCTATTAAGATCATCTCTACCAGACCTGCTCTATTAAAAAGGCCATTCACGAAAGGAGGAAACCTTGACCATGATGCTGTGCTTTGAAGGATGGAAACCACAAGAACTGAAGTTAGAAGAGAAGAGAAGAGAAGAGAAGAGAAGAGAAGAGAAGAGAAGAGAAGAGAAGAGAAGAGAAGAGAAGAGAAGAGAAGAGAAGAGAAGAGAAGAGAAGAGAAGAGAAGAGAAGAGAAGAGAAGAGAAGAGAAGAGAAGAGAAGAGAAGAGAAGAGAAGAGAAGAGAAGAGAAGAGAAGAGAAGAGAAGAGAAAAAAGAGAATAAGGTTCCTGGAATGGAAGAGTATCATTCTTCAAAAATAGGAAAAGGAGACCTCCAGCACTCCAGTACTTATTGTGGGTTGGAGTTTATTTCATTCTGACTGAGATACAAAATGTCCCAACATGGGACATCACACCTTGGCACTCAGAAGAACAGATACTTCTCCCCTCATGCAACAGCTTTGTCAACAACAAAGCAATCCTGAGTAACCACCACAACTTTTTCCTACAGAAATATTTCATTTTCTCTTACGGATTTTTTGTGGGTTTTGTGTTTTTTAAAGGAGCCTAGAATCCTGCTCTGTGACTTGTTGCCTCTAGCACATATAGACACTTTATGCCACAGTTTTAATTTGCATTCCCCAATGAATATATGATTAGCAATTGCATTTATAATTAGTAGTTTTGTCATTTAAAGTTCACCAGTTTTGCAACCAATTATTGAATAAAAAGCTGTTTATTATTTTCAATATATTATTACTTTATTATGGCTCATTGCTTTAAAATACTTAGTTTAATCCTTCGCAGGTCCTTAAACACAAATATGGCAGCTATTAGCAACCTCTTCAGTCAGGCATAAAATTGTACCCACAGGCCTCATAAACGACGGAGTGCTTTGGAGAGATTAAATCAGTGTATACAGCTGCGAGGGAGGCCATTAGGAAATACATTCTCATTCTGCCTTAGTGTTATTTTGTTTTGCCACTGTGCTCTTGTCAAATCTATCAACTACCTGTGCTCTCGTCTCCATAAATAAGAGATGTCATCTCGCCAGGTCCATCCATCAGAAACATTTCAGTCAACATACAATTACATCCTGCAGTCTCCTGCTAATATACTAATTTCTATCATTTGTATTTCAAACAGGACAAGCCGAATGGCAAAGAGCGGAGCTGTGCAAAGGCCAGAATGATCGATCTCCTCTGCAACCAGGACAAATGCTGCAGCTCCTAGCAAAGTTTGCACTTATGGAGTATAAAGATGGAACAGTTGTCATTCCTGCAGTACATTCTGAGGTCTGAACTTGGAAAAAAATGTCATTCAGGCCAAGTCTGTAATGCTCCCCTTAGCCTGGAAATCTCCCTTAAAACACCGAGCAAAAGATGGACTTGTGATGTGAAAACTGCTCTCAGCCTGTTGAGCACAGAGAAGACGCCTGGTTTTGCACATGCGTTCTTGCTGCACGTGCGCCAAGTGCATCCCAAAAATCCCTCTGGCCTCTTTCCCTCTCATCCTCTGCAGGCTGCAAAAGAAAAATAAAAAGATGTGCTCAAAGATGGGCGAGCTGATGATGACAGAGTTCAATATTTGTTCTGCTCCAGTAGCGTCTGGTGGAATTCTCCTCCCTATCCCATCTACCAGATTATTTTTCCTAAATCTGTAATCCCCTTGAAATCATCAGGTGAGCCATTTTTCCATTATATTCCTTACTCAAGATTGCCGAGAGCTCCCTGCAGAGCCAAAGGTAAGTGCGCTATTCGCTAAAGGACAGAACAATTTCAAACGAGGAGGAACTTATATGGGAAGTAAAAAATATGACACAATTATCATGTAAATTATAGTGGCTGTTTTAAATCCCCTGCCAGCAAGACATGAGGTTATACCACATGTTTCTGAGGCAAAGGGAGAATTGCTTTCTTGCCTGGAGACAAGAGAGTAATATTAGAACAACCAAAAAAAAAAATCAACAAAGCAAATCCGTATCTTTCGTGTAATAAATATTGGCACTACTTGACTATTTTCCATGTAGTGCCTTCTGTATTAATATGCAGAGTTGCAGATCCTGCAGTGCAACATTTGTTGTGAAAAAAATAAGGTAGCAAAAGCAGCAAAGGCAAAGAAAAACTTCTGTGAAATACCAAAAAAACACACCAAAAACCTAACCATATTCTGCTTATTATGTTTCAAGCCTGATTAGGCCATCTTATCTAGTTTCTCTTCTCCTGCCTGCTCTGAAACAATGCTGTAAATGAAAGAATAAGTATTTAAATAAATAATAATATTGAAAGTCCTTTGAATTATATTATTATGAATCAATAATAAGTAGTTGTATTATTTTTAAAAGTTTTCCCATATCTGGTACACAGAAAGTGACACTTGCTGGCATTTTTCTCCCAATTTCCATGCCTGGTCGCTGATGGGAACTGCAGCTCAGGACCACGCATCATATTCATCTTGATGGACTTGCTAGGATTATCTCCTAGGATGTAAGTGAGGAACAGGCTTTCAAACCTCTTATCTCATCTCTTGCCTTGTTTTCCTTCCCTAATCTTTTCCTGGTAAACACTGCACTTAGCCACCCTTGCTCTAATCAGTTGACATTAGTTGACATTTCCTTAATGTAATTTTCTCTTCACAAGCTGACCACACGGCATCAGCCAGGTCTAGTTGGCCATAGCCAGCTTCTCTTTTTAATTACATACCTTGTCAGCTGCAGAGGGAATTCAGACAGCAATGGTTTACATATGCATTATACATAATCCATACTTACAGCTGGAAATAAATTCCACATATTAAAATATCCTCAACTACTTCATCAGTTGTATATCACGTGATACATTTCCTGTCGCCTCCCATTCAGAAGAACCTGCAGAAAATTAGACCCATGTCTCAAGACCAAATGCCAACCAATTCCTAAAGCTCAACATCTATACTTAGGTAGATAAAGAGCTAGAGGGAAGATCCCACTTCAAATTTCTTAAATTTAAAGCCACCTTTAAAGTTTGATATCTGTCTGTGCAGGACATGGAGCCCAAAAAATACTTTCTTCTAGATCCTTTGATCTGGAACTTCTTAAGCTACATACCAGTCTGTGTTCATAACATATCTTAAAGCTTGCTTTTTTTTTTTTTTTTTTGGTAAGATACAAAACTGTAGTATCCAACAAAAAAGACTGCTGTAACTTTGGTGTGTCCCAGTCTAATTTTGCTCATTTCAGACCAACTTAAATCCTTCCTAGCTTTTTTGTTGTCCTGACACCTTCATCCTACCTATCTGCTCAAATCAAACATAGTTATGCTCCATCTCGTCCGTCTAACAATCTCTAATGAGAAATCTGAACCGACGTTACTGTCACCCAGAGACATCTTTCATGGGATGACACCAGGAGAGGACAACAAGTCAACAAGTATTCAATAGTACTCAACAAGTATTCAAGTCAACAATATTTTACAGTATTCCCATACTCTTGCTCCTACATTTGCAGATGGTATTACCGTGGGTTGTCTCTAAATGACTGAGTGGTAAGGCGGCAGGGATAATACAGTCACAAAACTGAGTTTTCTAGGTGAAAGATAGTAAGAAGGAATAACTCATCAGATCTTACGCAGATATACTAATGGTAAGTTTCCAGCAGAGATGCTGAGTCAGAAGCTACTGCCTGTTCTTATGAGAGCTGTGTTCTTATGGGTAAAATATAGGAAAACGGACTGTTGCTTCAGATCAGCCTTCCACCTCTCCCAAAATAACTTCCACTTCTTAAGATGCCACCACTCTGCTTAGAAAGTTTATCTGCAGGAATTGAAAATCTTTTAATCAGCATAATCAAATGAGGACATTGCACTGCGATAAGGGAAGAATGAAATCCCATTCCACAACAATGAGTCAATTAACTTTATGCAATTTAAATGAACTTGGCATCGATAATGTTTGGGCAGAGCCAGCCATACTCCCCACCACAAACAACTAGGACTGTTTGCTAAGAAACGCAGCATCCAAGCAAGGCACTCCCTAGCACACAGTATGATCTGGAAGTGAAAGACTTTGGGCTATGTTTGTTTGAAACGGCAACAGCTCAGCTTCTCCAGAAGAAATGCAAAATTTCAAATAAAAGGGAATTTAGGTGTATTCTGCTAGTGGTTCTGCTTATATGAACTTAGATGTGCATACCGCATGCTGCAATGGGCAGAAACATGTTCCTTCTGTAACACTGCATTTCCTGCTCATGGAAAGCCAGGCCTCTTTCTCCTTTTCTTTTTTTTCTTTATTATTTTTTTCCACAAGCTATTAATAATTTGTGTACTTATTTTAGAAAGCTTGGGCAATACGTCTTCCCCTTGTACCTAAGAAATAAAATCAGTATCTCTAAATCTACATGCTGGGCAGGTCTCATGTGGCCATGATATACAGGCTGGGCTGGAAGACAGAGGGGAGAATGAAGGCAAAACACTTGCCCAGAAGAGACACACATGGAAAACTACTGATTTATGAATGCAACACTTGGGAAGTGTTGAGCATGCAAATCAAAGCTGCCTTGGAGCAAGTTCATTTTACAGCACCCACATTTGTATGGCAGGTTAATCATACTGATGCTGACACAGCAACATCGGGGTAACTTTAATAAAGGTTTTGGGCTTTCTTTGCTTTTTTTAAAGGTATAGTTATAACTCATTTGGGTCCAAAATTTAGATTTGTGAGTTTCAGTTTTAAAAGGGAAAGGAATAGTGAGAAATAAGTGGTCAAAATGAGAAAAAAATCTCTAGATATAACATTTCCCTGCATTGTGGCATAGCCAAGTCACTGCAGTAGGACTAACAGACAAGAAATGGGATGTGAAATCAGTGAATTAAGTAATCAGACTTAAACAGGAAACTGCACAAGTGGTAAAAAATCAAACCATCTTGTAATATCCTTCTGGCATTAGTAATGCAAGATGGTGCATAAAAAGGTAAGGATGTTTTCTATGTTGGTGCTTCACATCTTTTTATGTATCTTATGGTATTTTTGTAACATGACAGGTTTTGGTTAGGGTCTGCTCACTGTCTCCTTGGTAGAGTATAATGACATGTCTACACCAGTAATACACATTTTCTCTGCTTTACTTTCTGTCTTCCACACAATTGCCTCCAAGCTATACTGTGGCAAAAAAAAGCCCATCTACTGATGACAGCCAACACATTAAAGCTACAGGTTCCTTGGACATCCACAAGCAAGAAGTTGTTCAGCAAAGGAGTGTTAATCACTGGCATTGCATTAATAAGCTGGTTCTATCAAACCCCTATCAGTCACCTGTAAGATACTGTAACTGCACAGAACCATTAGCAAAAAACATGGCTAATAATGTATATAAGCATGCACACACAAGCACTCAGGACGGAAATCCTGGCCCTGAACATCTTCCCGAAAGCAGAAATGTCACGCAGCTGAAATAAAGGAACTGTTACAAGAACTACAACAACCAGTTGGTTTTCCAATCATTACTGGAAGGTATTACCACTTACACACATATGGACAGGCTAGTACAACCCCTGAGGACTGAAAATTAGTTTGTGACATATTTTGGAAAGATGTAGAAAATGTGTTTTATCTGAGAGGTTAAGACAGGCCTCTTTCTTCTATGGCAGTGAGTGTTATCATCTGATGTGGCATCAGAACAGCAAGGGGTGCAAGGAATTGGGAGTTCATGGGAAGCTTCATGTGGGGATTTGGAAGGAGTCCCTGCAAGAAAATGCACGTGTGAGCAATCCTGCATATGAGCAAGACTGGCAAAGCCTTAGCTTCGGCAAGGATGTGACGAGGGACTGACCTTGAAAGAATGAGGAAGAACCCAGGAAGTTAAACAACTTCAGGGTGTTGGTCTGGGCAGAGAAGAAGTTTGTACAATGTCAATGTGGCAGTTCTCATCCAATCAGAAGAGAGCTTAAGGAGCATGTGCAAAGCTAACTGTCCAATCAGAAAGAATTGTACCATGTGATTGTATCTTATGATTTTCACCTGCATTATAAAAGGCTTGTCCACCATATTAAAGGAGGCATTGCTTAATCACAGTGTGATCGTCTGCATGTCTGTATCTCCCGCAGCTTCAGACTCAGATTTTCCAATGACTGACACCTCATCAAATATATGCTGACCCCAATTAGGCCAATTTAAGATTCCCAGCTGCTGCATTTTCTTAGTCTCTGATAATTTAGGTCCTCAATATGTCTACAACTTCATTTTCTTTAAAATATCGGTGAAAACAGGCCTTGACAGAGGAGAATTGTCATTGTCATTCTACAGGCAAGAAAAAAACTTGAGGATGTGAAGGCAGCAGCTGTTGGTGCTGAGGTGGTGATGAAGCAAGTATGTAAACACTTGCCAACACACTGCTCTTGACTTCTGCAGTAACGTATATTGAACACATTATTTTGTCCAGTTTTGGTCTTGTGATATCTTTGGTAAGACTTCAAGAAAGGAAATGAGATACACAGGCAGAGCATGTGATGAGCGGATGATTCACCAGTCCAGTCTAATATACAATTGCAGATGTGCTGGGAAACTTCAGGTGACAACAGTTTAGTTACTACATCCACAGCCACCAATTACAAACAGCTGCTTCATCCTAGTCTCACCGCTGTATCTACATTAGCAAGTAATTTCACACAGCAGAAGTAAATCATTAGATTCAATCTGGCACTGAGACTTCTAAGTCTACACTACATGTATTTCAGGCATTCACTGGGGACTAGATTTAATCTGCTCCCCTCAACCAAACATGCCCACCATGCATGTGGTTCAAAACTTATCACTGTTTCAGACCTTTTATCTCCATTAGAGGTTGGGATGCATTGCCTGGGGCAGTTTGTGCACAGCAAAACAGAGCTGTGAATTGAATCAGCACACAATCAGTGGGGACAATGAGAGGACTGGCTTCACAGCCATACTACTGCTCTGAATCAAAATGGAAACGTAGATGTAGTTGTATTACCTACACTTCAACTGGCAAAATCTACGGTGAATAAATTTACTGGCTTTCACTGACTCACTGAAATAGATGTTATGTTTCATTAATGCAGCTACCACAACCATCCATTCATGCTGAAGATACACAAACTGTATAAATTAAAAGTGAAGAGACTGAAAACTGCTAGAAACATGCCCTATGGATGGTATTACATAACTTTGTATTATACACAGAACATACGCTTTAAATGAGAGGAAAAGTAAACTATTCAAGACATTCCTTGTTATTTGCTGTAAAGCCACAGGTTAGCCAAACACAGCAAGATCTCAGTTGTAGCAGCTATTTTTGCTCTAGTTGCATCAGATGTAGAGATTCTATAGAACAATCTTATTATATAGGCTACAGGCCTCGCCAGGATTTCTTTTTAATAAAACCTATCTCTTTCAATTAACTTGATTGGACGTGTTAATGTTTTGGGACTTGATTAATAATCCTGGAAGATAATTGTGCAAAGGTCCAGAGGCACTAAAATGTCCATGCAAACAGGGAATGATGGAGGAATTGTAAATGCAATCTATAACACTCAGCACAGTGGCAAGCCCAGAGCTGTCGCTCTGCTCAGCTGCAAAAAACAAACAACCCATATGCCATAAGTATAAACTATCTGGTAGCTCAATCTATCATTTCTCTGAAACTGAACAAGTAACAGAATTAACAGTGTAATACCTTACTGAAGGAGTGCTTTCATCCTTCGGCTTTAATTAAAGATTTATCGAGAAGTAAAGCTCCAACTATAAGCATACTGAAATCCAGATACATAACCCTTTGCTTTTATCCTGCTCTCCAAATAACGTCGGAGTTACCCAGCAGAGAATTCACACCCCAAATACAGCACAGGCTTTGGTAAGCAACGATTCCTCTCCTGTGACGTAAGACAGACCAGGCACTTGATTGAAAAAACCTACAGCGTTGATGCCTTGTATGAGCTCAGGTCTGGAGGACAATCTCTGCATCTGCTGTCTTGTTTTCAGAGCAGGAAAATTTTCAGAAAAATGACATTCAGAGAGTTATTTCTTAATCACTGTTCACTTGGATTTGCTCCTGACAACACACACAGAATAGAGAGCGGGCAGACCAGGCGAGGGAGGTAGGGTTGGCTGCCGTCTACTCATCCTCAGGCTTCAATACAACTTGCCAAAGCCATTGCAACCCCAATGATCACTCCTTCCTGCATTTTGCAAACCAAGGCATCTTTTCTTACTTGATGATGTAAGACATAGAAAAGGGAGAGACGGCAAAAAGCTATGCTAGGACCAGTGCCAGATCTTTCTAGAGAGAAACTTCTTACCTTCACTAGTCAACTATTACCACTTTCCTTTCATTTTCCAGGTTTAGGGGTTTGGTGAACATAAATTAACCCAGGGGCCAGATAGGCTCACTAGAGCTACCACTGCATTTCAGCGCACAAACACCCTCAGCAGACAGGCCCATTTTCATGTTCAGTTACATCTCCAACTCCCATTGTGTATCATGGTCATAATCTCACAGATAAAGTGATAAAATATTTACAACTAGAAGGCTGCTAAATTTACTCCCCAGTGCCCACATACATCTTTTGCACAGCAAGACCTTTCTGGCTTAAATTCTGCACGCTAAACCTTAATTACTGCTGTCTGACAAAGTGAGAAATTGGACAGGAAATACAATTTTGAACAGCATCAAAGTGACAGAGGTGACTAACAACCATTTTCAAAAGCAACTTTAGGCAATATCTCAAATAAAACAGTTCATAAATTGTTTTTCTTGAGCTGAAGCTCATGCTGCTACTGGAACTACAAGGTGCAGAAACCTAAAAGTGACCAGGACTGGGACACATGGTGACAGGAGGCTGACACTCATGTTTATCGTATGACAACAAGCATAGACCATGCCAGGCAATGCCATCAGGAAGTCATGCAACCCATTATCCATCTTGACAAATGCATCTCAGATTATTTGCTAATCTGATGCACAAACCCCTCACCAAGCCAGGAACTCCCTTAACAGCCCAGTGATGCTGTACGCTTTGCAGAAAGAGGGGATGCAAATGAATTCTTGTTACATCTGTGCTCTGGCTCAGAAAGTTGTTATTTCTGCACCTGGACTGCAGCAAAACTGTACAGCTGCTGGAAGAGTTACCCTGGAAGAGTTGTCAGCCCATCTTCTGCCTAACCCAGGACATACACAAGCTTCTCCCTGCTCCCCCAGAGAGCAGAAGGCAGCAGCACTGGCCTAGGAACAGCAGCCCCCGGGCTACTCACCGTGCCACATGTCTGCTGTGAGCAAACCAGCTTTTGCCATTTCCTTCCCCACCTGTATTCCCACCTCAGGGGTTCCTGGGCCAGTCAGGAAGACAGAAGTGACCTACACCTATCCATGCGACATAAATGGCCTAGAAATTTCCTCATCTGCTTGCCTCTCTTTTACACTCTCTGGCTGAATAAAGGGCGTTGCAAAGCCCCACGAAGCCGGGCACTAAAGGTGGTGGGAGCTGGCCCTCACTCAAGAATGGAGCTGCCCTTCCCTCAGCAGACATAGGGCGCTTCACATTAAACTTTATTTTCTTTCCTCATTCCCGTTTATATTTCCTGCAGTTGTGACTGTGGGGATATTAAATAAACTGCTTGGGGAATAATTTTTAGTAGTCAGGGAAGTCCATTTTCCTCCTCCAAAAAAAGTAGCTGAAATGCTGCCATTCTTTTTTATTTATTTCAATTCACCTAATAAAGACACTAATGGACAGAATGGAAACCAAGATATAAAAGGCTGGATTACAACGTTTCTTACTTTTCTCCCTCAATCTTCCACAACTGCCTAAACCTTCATCTTGTTTTGTAAAACCCTAAACACAAAGTAATGCTACCCTTGCTTCACCCCAAAAGCCACGTCCCTGAGCAGAACAAAACCCAGGGGGGATATTTCTAAGACAACACAGCTGAGGGTATTTCACAGCCCTGTTCTTTGGAGAAAGCTAAAGGAGGACTCATCACCTGCATGCAGAAAGACCAAATTTACCTACCGTAATTGCAAAAGACCGTATCTTCACCGATGACAATACATGGTATATAATGCTCCAGTGAAGTGAGATGAATTGAACTTTCCCTTGGTAACAGGCCCTTAACTAGGGTCATTAATCACATAAGTATCCCAAGCACATCAACTGCCAAGAGGGGACTTTCTGACAGAAAGAAATCCAACTCCTACTGCCAACGGGTTAAAGGGAGGGAGGAAAAAAACCTCTTTATAAAAAAGAGGGCCTTCCCCTTAGGAAGTCAGCAGGAGCCACAGCCTCAGAAATAGACCTTATAATTGAATGTTTTCACTCTGATTTAGAAGAGTGCTTCTCCTCCCTATACTTACAAGCTTGGTTTAGATTGCACAAATTGCCTACAACTATTGGCCAGCATGTCTTTCCCTCCTAACAGAAGGTAAGGCTATACTGACCCAGAAAAATACACGGTAAAAATGCAAAAAAGGAATTTGGGGAAATTCAGAATGTGATTTTTTGAAATGATAAAGTAAAAGGTTTGTTAAAACACTGCTTCTGAAGGAAAAATAATTTTCAATTAATTTATGAACCAGTTTTGAAAGTAATAATAACCACTTAATACCAACTTCTAAAAAATCATTATCTCTGATTTGAATTTACTTATCATTTAGACATACATGGAAATTATTATTAAAATAGCTTGAAAGGAGATGTTTTACTCAGTTGACTTCCTTCTTTCTCAAATTTCATTTTCCTTTTCAGCTAATGAAAATATTCCAGGCTTCAGCTTTTTGATCACCTGGTAAGGTTTTCAAAATTTCTACTTTTTCCTGTGGTTGGAAAACATAATTTCCTATCTCACTAAGATCTTACAGTTTTCTAATTCTAAAACTTTAAAATGAAGAGTTCACTACAGCGAAAAGCAACATACTGAGCTCCACTTATGGCAGGTCTAGGTACTCTCACCATGTATAAACACACCACTACTCCAAAACATCCCCCTGTTTTAGCAAAAAAGTGGGTGGAAACCAGGGAAACAGCACTAATAACAGGTGTACAGCAAGGTAAAGGTTATAGTCACTGGTGTAAGTTTGCAACCACATAGATGCCGACTTTTTTGTAATGCTAGACCTGACTTCAGTCAACTCAGAGAGTAATCTGGGAGTTTTTCTAGACCTTAAGATAGAGGTAAAGGACTTCAACCTCTTAGGTGATGACTTCAGTCAGATGGACTTTCAACTCTCCTGTCAGGGTTGTGGCAATACAACCTACCCACAAAAGAAGCCATCAGTCTAAGGTGAGCTGGAGGAGAGCACGACAGCAGATCTGCTGGGCACACAACCTGCAGGAAGCCCTCTGCCTAACTGCTCCGCCACACGTCCCACAACACACCGAATCCCACCCAAGGTCTCCCTCAGCTTCAGAGCACTCAATGGCCAAAGCTCAGATCAACACCTCCTAGATACAAACTCACCAATTTGACGGAAAACTTGCCTGTCAGAAGAATGTCACCAAAGCACACAGACTTGCAGAGAGGTGGTCAGGGAGGGAAAGACATGCCTCTGTGTACAGCAGGCACAACTTCCTGTTCTGCTGGAAACCCTCAATATCACAGCAGAAAGTACAACTCTGTGATGAATAGCACAGAATAAAGCGCATTCTCCACGGATTTGGTCATCAGAACATGATGACAAATACTCACTGAAAGTGCTAATGGAAACGTATGCTTGTTCTTGAAATTAAGAGTTAGGTTGTTATAGAAATATTTAAATTTCAGCCCAGACCCAGCTAAATGGCTTTAGATAATATATCATATTTTAATCTAACAAAGGCTTCATCGATTATCCTGAAATTCAGAATTAGCTAGATGCATTTCATCTGACTCATTTGTCCTGTATTGTAAAATAATGATGTAATTTGTAATAAATTACTAACACTGAGTTTCAGCAGTGACAAATTGTTTACTTAATTCAATAAAATAGTGTCACTTTTGTAAAGTGCATAATCTCAGAGAACTCAGCTGGTTGTGAACTGCAGGTTATGAAGAAAAACATTCATGTCAGTCCAATGTACAGAAGAAATAAGATCTGAAGCAAACTAACTGCATTCCCTCAGATTACTCTTTTGCACTTTAGTGTCAGTCTCAATTTAAGTTTTTTCATGAAATCAGCCAGCTTGGAATAGGCAGGATCATTCTCGCTCACTGAGTCTAATATGACATGACTAACAAAAGCAGACACAATGTGTCATAGCAATGAATGACTCATCAGACTAGGAAATTCAAAAAAATACCATTTTCCAAGATACAATTTTTGACCTTTACACTCTTCCCCAACTTATTGTACACAGACGTTTTAGAAACATCTATGAGAGCAAGATGCAATAAAACGTGCCAAAGGAAAGAAAAGGATGGGGAAAAGAGATGGTATTTACCCACCTTTGGCAATTTTTTGTATGAGAGACAGTCATCAAGGAAAGCGAAATTACAAATCCTTCCCTTGCTGTCAGCTGTTCTGGGGCCCAGGACAAGTGATTTATCCTTGTTACCTTACTTTCTCCATCTCTATAATGAGGACAAAGACACTTGTCTATGTTATACGGTTTCTGTGACAATTCATTAGTTAATGTCTGTAAAGTGCTTTGAAGATGTGAAGCATTATTACTGATATGTTTTGCACTAATTTTTATGTACCCAGTCAACCTACTGCCTGCACATCACTGCGCTCTGCAGAAGAACTCTAATGGTGCTAAAAGGAAACAGTTATCACAGCTTGTCCTGGTGTACCCAACATAGGCAAGGATTAAGAAAAAGGGAAACGATTAGATGATTCTTACTTTTTCAGACTGATTTGGATACTAGTGGTGATTAAAGCACAAATCTTGCTTCATAGGTGTTTCCACATGAAGCTGTTCTGAAATCAGTGAGGTTCTTGATCTGTTTACTCAAATATTATAGGACAGAAGGACTCCAGACATTTTCCAGATTCTTTGTTGTAATAATTTACACTTTGTTTCTCTTCCACAACTTATATCTATGAAATCCGTTTTGAAAATGACATTGAGAAAAAACTGTATTAGAATAACAGGCAGTAAATAGCCTCCACATGATATATTTTAATATATATTCATAGAACAGAATTCTATTTTTCACATGATCAAAGTATTTCTTTGATTATGTGTATTTTCAAGAACGAAACCAATTTTCATTTAAAACAATTTTTGAAAACCAAAAAATCAAGCAGTCTGCTCTGCCTTCCCCCACTGGACCTGCCGCACAGCACACAGTTTTTCCTTATACTATGGGACAGCTAGGAGAAGAAGCCGCCAGACAGCTTGGAAGTCATATCTGAAGAGATGAGAGAAGACTGTTAAAAGATAGAAAGGAAATGAGGAAAGATCTGAATGCCAGAACGAATACAGGATCCGTGCATGTCAGTGAAAACAAAGATGAACAGAAGATCAGGGGAAGCAGTGTAGAGCCCATCAAGAAAAAGAAGGCAGGAAACCAAAGCCTGAAAATAATAAGATGAAAAAGGAGCAATGACAGATCTGTGCTGTGTTAAGTAAAAAATAGGAAGGAAAGAGGTAATAGCGCAAAGATTATTAGGAAACCTGAAGAAATCGATAATGAATTTTCTTCCATCATTTGGCTCTCAAACCTGTCTGAAATGTCCAAGAAATGAGATTTGCCCATCACAGAAAAAGGAAACACTGGGAAGAAGGAACATGAGTAGCAGGAGTATGTAATGCAGTTACTACTGGAACATGGATATGCTTGGCCATCATCCAGACCAGGGATGTACCACTGAGGGGGAAGAGCACACCTGTGCCATCACTTTAGGAGAAGGAGCAGCCTTCATACCCTACTGTCCACGGCCCACCTCACCCAAAGCTTTTATTATGGATAGTGAAATAGGATGCTGCCTATGAAGCTCAGTTTAGGGTAGTCCTTTCCTTTTGAGGTCCCTGTGAAGTTCCCCATTAGAAGCAAGTCTAATGGCCAGCTTGCATGCACCCAAGAGCCCCAGCTGACCAGGGAAAAACACATCACACTTCCTTCTCCTCTCCTGCCTTCTTCTGAAACCCAAACTTCTAGAAACAGCTTAAACACCAATGCCATGGGAAGCTGAGAAGGCTTTGCAAGCCTGGCTTCTGAGAGCTGCTGAAACCCCCCTTCACTTGGCTACAACATCTACAGATGCACTGAACTTCAAGACTTGAGGAAGACACAACCAAAGAGCAGCACCAGCCCTGCGAGGTGCCCCTTCACAGTGCTGTTGCACCTTCCTCCCTGTATCGGCAAAACAGCAGCTCCATGAGAAGTAAAGTTGTTACTGCATGAGAGACTTACTCCCCAAGAAATACAAAATCAGTAACAGTTAATGTTGCCATAATCCAACATTAATCTATGTACCTAGAAAGCAGATAGTGCTCAGCTTAACTTTTACTCAAATGCACAGCACCATCCAAGGTAGGGAGCTTTGGGGGAGAAGACAAAGCATTAAAGGAGACACACTGTTCACATTTCTGTGCTACCTGCAAAAAATCCTTTTTCTCCCCTTTCCTGTGTGAATTGGGAAAAATATTTGAACCATTAGTATTAGTGCAACTGATTGAACTTGAGTGTATTTGGTCCATTCCTACAGATGAGTTTATATGCAGATAAGTTCTAGGCTTATCTGTTTTAAGCTGTTAAAAAACCTAAGAAGAAATTCTAATTCTATCCATATATATTAAATCAGACTCTAATCTTTCCCTCAGCAATTTGATTTTTAGGAAATGATAAGGAAAGCATTTTCAGTAAGAGTGCTTTTCAATAAATCATCATTAATTATACATGCACACTAAGTGTGTCAAACAAGTTTGGGCACACAATTAGGTAACTAATTACACTGACTCTGCAATTCCATACTTAAATGGACTTACCTGCCCCCAGATCCACCTGATCATTTCTGGGGGTTTATTTAGTTGCACAATGGTTTCTTTGCTATTAAGCACCAACTGTTAAAATTTTTAAGCCACTGCACTTCCATGCCTAATTAATCATGTAATTGCCATCATTATTTGGACACCTTTTTGATAATTTAGCCTTTGCAATGCTTCAATTGTAAGACAGGCATATGGGAGAATTGAGAAGTGTCGCAGCCGTGCATAACCGGGTAGGTGCTCAGCTCACGGTGCGTATCACCCTCAGCTCTGACAGCAGCCAGAAGGAATTCAATTGTTCAGCAGCTCTCAGGGGCTGCTGAACACCTCTCAGGATCTGCCCCCTTACAACTCACCGAACACTGAAAATCACTACGGTTTCATAAAAAGGCCATCAAAGTACAGTCTATGGCTCAATATTAGCATGCACACACCTTGCCATTTACACCAGTATATTTATAATTCCTCCTGGAGATGTGAAAAAACCTGATATGACCCAACACTAGCTCTTCTCTAGTTAGATTCTGTCTGTGCCTTCCCAAACATCTTAAGCTGAACAGAACAAAGCCCATCTCGTTCTGGCATGAGCGTGTCTGGGCAGGGATCAGTGTATATGATAACGGCCATTCAGATCCATTCATGATTTCAGCATAGATATCCTCTGGACAGATAATCAATGCTTGTGTATAACCAGTATTTTACTTCTGCTGTAGCTTACTGTGTGTTACACATTTCTAAGCATATACATACACAATATGTGTACACGGGGAATATATACAAGGAAAATTAAACGTACCCAAACTTTCTCCATACTCAAACCTGTTTCAAAGATGAAAAGGAGCCATTAACTTTTATTTCTTCCCCACCATTTGTCTTGTGTTTAAATCTCCAGCAAAGCTAAAAGCTGAAGTGCAGAATTAAGGGAAAAGCAACATCTGGGTGGCACTTCCAGTTTAGCTCTGCAGACTCCAGAACTTCAAATTAGGTTTGAGAAACCATCACTGCTGTTTGTTGGTTTGTGATTACCCAAATGCAACAGAAAAATTCTGACAAAGTTTTTCCACCTCTAGGTTGAACTCTCATAAAGACTTTCCAATGTCAGGCTGAAAGGGTGGCTCCTCCAGAAAAGTATTAAAATAAAATCACAAACTTTTGCATTATGCTTGCATTGGGCACAGGCTGATACAAATACCTGAGATCCCTTGTGATGTTAGGTTCACAATATCAAAAGCTGCGTGTCAAAATTAACGTCTGTAGTGACAAAGTCAACAGGGGCATTTCTTCAGAAATGAGGTATTTACCAGCAGAGTAAAGGGCACGTTACCCTTTTTATTGCCTGTTTAGAGGAACTGATGAATGTTTTCACCAGCCTCCATGTGCAAATTCCACCGAATACAGTGTGATTTGTGTATGTGTGTATGTGACAGGAAATATTTGCAAAAGATTCAAAGAGCAGCATCTCAGTCTAATATTTAGAGGGTTTTTTGTTCTAGCTGGCTAGCATTTGGGGCTCATCCCTGCCTTACTTTGCAACAGCTAAAACTATGTCCTACTGATATAGCAGTTTAACAGTTTATTCGCTCCGATGCATGTGATAAATAGAGCAGCTTCAAACCTTTTAAAAATATTAAAGGTTTTACGGCTAGATGTGCGACAGCCTTGATTAATCCTGTGCAGACAGCAAGAGTCAACGTGCGCAGATATCTGCATTTGGGACTTTCAAAGTTCTAAAGAGTTTTCTTTGATAAAGGTAAAGAAGCTTTGTAAAATATGGCTTGCGACATGCAGCACTGGAAGAGAATTTTAATGCTGCAGTCAACACTATAGTTCACTAGAAATTCAAAAAACAGGCTTGTGTGAGTGAAAACCACTTTTCTGGTCTGGAAAAATAAACTGGAATATGAGGAAGGATGAGCCAAAGAGGAGTTGGTGGGTCTACCCAAGCATAGCTTAATGGGTATCTATATAATTTTTCACCTAAAATTTAATGATTCTTCAATGCAAAAAATAATTCTAAAATAAAATCAGTCTCTAGGGCTCTCAGGAGTCTATTAGATGGTTATCAGATAAACGACACATTAAGTGAAAACGATAACATGTAAAAACTTGTTCTTTGGATCATAAAAATAACTCCTCAGTATACGCATGCGATACAAATGGGTGATGATGTATTACTGTGGTGTGCCTGATACATGGACCCAAAGCAGCACAGCCAGCTGGAGAACATGTAAAGGAAGTCAAACCACCACACAGACGATGTCGAAGCAATGACTTCAAAAGCATGGGGAGGCTGGTGCTCTCACTGCAGCCGTCTCGACGCTGCGAAAAAGTGCTGGAATGGCATTAAGGCAGGTGGGATAGTTTTAACTAAGGTTACAAATCAGGACAGCTTCCTGCATCAGCGTTTGCTGTTAGCAGTTGTCTTCAGAGCAATTTTAAGAACATGTACTTGGTTAACTGAGTTAAACACATACCTGCCCCATCCTGTTCTTGGCAGAGGAAACCAGGAGCATTTGCTTTTGGAACACAGCAGGGACAAACGTCCTCGGTCTGATACAAACCCTGAAGGCAGGAGGATGCTCAGGATTTATTTCACACCTAGTTACCTCAAAGGCATCTCACTCTTATTTTGGTACCTGTGCTGTGTCTTTATGCTGGCTAACTAAAATAACAACAAGCTATTCCATGGTTTTAAATTCAGAAATTAAAAAATAAAAAAATAGAGTGGGAGACACCTGCTTCAGAGAGACCACAGGGCAGGTTGTTATAGTCCAGGTCCAGCTTAATTACTATGACAAATGGCAGAGGAAACCTTGTTCACCCAAACAAAGATCAGCTACTATCATTTTCAAGTTTCCATAGCAATGTGATAGTCCAGCATAAGCAGAGCTTGGGGGAGTATGGAGAAACAATACAATTCAATTATCTCCATCATTTCAAATGGCTGATTGGGGTAGGGGGGGAGCCTTAGGAAGCCATCCCACTTTCAAGAGAAGAAAAATAATCTCTTTATCTTTGTTTTTTTAATTCTGTCAAAGATGGCCTAAATTAGGGAGTGACAACTTGCAAAGCAAGAACATATTCTCTTCTTAAATCAGGTCTGGAAATGCCGTGAGATGAACTCTGATAATGCAGCCGGCAAGCCCTGGGAGCCAAAGCTGTGCAAAATTGTTTAATATGGTCAAATCCTTTAATCCTCATATCTGCTGATGCAGAAAACAGAATATTTCTGCCATTTATTACCAGAAACATTATTTTCAAACTCCATAAATGTTGCCTGAAGATCTTACGCAGCGGAGACAGCAGAGGCCTGTATTTCCTTTGCTGGACAATTTTGATTCTAATTTATTTAGGCACAAAGCAATACACATAAATGAGCAACTGTTGATTTTTCTTCATCTTCTTCAACGATTTATTTCAAGAACAACTCTATGCCTTTTCATCTTATTCTTTACTATCTGTAAAGTTCAGGAACTTGAATGCCCTGAAAAACTTAGGAATTGATCAGACTTGTAATGAAAAAGGATCTCTCTCTCTCTCCCATAATACAGGAAAATAAACTATCGTTAACTCTGCAGGGCAGTATACTGAAGATTGATCAATCTCTCTCTTTTCATACCATCCCATAACACAAGAGCCAAGGGGTCAGTCAATAATTGCCAGTAAATTTGGAATGAATAAAAGGAAATACTTGTTCACACAGCCAGCATGAAGAATTTCCTATCACAGAAGGCCAGCAAGTCAAATGCTCCAGCTAGATTTTAAAGAGTCAAGAGGATTTTTGTGAGCAATGATTTCTGCGCCAAGAGGATGGGATAGAGGGCACAGCACCCAAGGGAGATAAGAGAGCAATAAGGTAATGATGATTACATTTCATGCTTCAAAGCACGAAACAACAGGAGTCAGGAAGGATGCCCACACCCCACGCCGCGCTCGTTGGCGAGATGAGTTAGCTGTAGCTGCAGGTATGTCCTGCTCAGACACGAGCACTGGGCTTCACAAGGAGAATTTAGTTTGTGCCCAGAAACCAACATCTTCAAGAATGTGCCGCAGTCACTGGAGGATCCTCACAGCAACATCCCATTTTCCCAACACAGAAAACAGTCAGATGTTTTGGGGCTGAGGGAGCTGTAAGGGTTTTGGGGAGCGAGGGGGATGCATAAGTCCTGCCTCAAACTCCCACCTCATGCCAACCAGGCCTCGGGGCGCATCCTGCACTCCTGCCATACGCTGCTGCTTTTGAATCCTCTCCCAGCACAGCGTACAGGTCGTAAACGGTATCGGTGGGCACAGGTAACAAGCCAGTCTCTACGGGCAGCTTGTCATCAGCCGTGCTTCCCATTCTTTTGAGCAAGAAGTATCCAAGAGGCAGGAGGGTTTGCACAGCACCTTGCAGGGACGTGGCTCCCAGACTGGCCCATGGGCCAAGCTGCCACACCGACAGGCACATCTTTGTGCTTTCCACTGTGACAAAGCTGCTGGTGATAACACGGCATCCATCCTTAAATAGCAACGGCGCTTTATGCCTTTGAAAACTCCTCTCTCTGCCATCGCTACTGGAAGGCAACGAGTCCCTTCATCACAGATGTTTGGGGCGATCCTTGCAGGTGATCAAACAAAATCCTACAAAATAACTGTTTATTTGCTGTCAGACAGCTCCGTATCAGAAGCAGCCTGGCCCATTAACAAGCCAGTCAGCATCACTTGCTTCAGAGACCAGAGCAGAGATATCGGCGCGCAGGAAGAAGTACATAATTTGTCCAGATGCAGCGAGGAACCGAATGACTAATTCATGAAAGTGCGATTGATTTTGATGAATCAATGTATTACAGGATCCAGGGGAGGAGGGGGAGGCGCCAGGCATTTTACAGGCTCAACTACAGGATCACACTTTGATCTGAGAAACAAAGACAACCTTCTTCTGTATCAGAAGGCAAGCCCTGATTTTTTTTTCAGCCAAAAACTGGCTTCACTCTTTTAAGAGACAAACATCCCCTGTCTGTACATTTTGCAATGCTGCAAATTCAACTCCCATGGGTAACCTCATTTAAATCAGTTAAACCACACAATTTTTAAGAATTTCACCAGTGACTGATTTAGAAACTGCCCCCAACTGGCACCAAAAACAGTTTTGATGGGAAAAAAATACGTACAAATCAGAAAAAATAATGTTAGCTGTTAACATATTCCCATCTCTAAATTGTTAGGTTTTAAAACAACCTGTTTCAGAAGGAAGCATCTGAAAAGGAGAAATCCATATTTATATTTTAATGGGAAAAAAACCAATTTTCTACAGCAAGAAAAGATAAATGAGAAATGCTCCCATTTAAGTAAAAAGGAACAAGAAAATCTCTGCTTTCCCAGTAGTTCTATTACAGGTAAGTGGGAAAGCAAATACATTACTAGCCTCACATTTCAATCACTCATTGTCTATCAAATTTCTTAATATGCACTTCCTAGCTGTTCTCTCTTTTTGCAGATCATGAGCAAAACTGAGACACTGCCTGGTTAAAGCTAATTCAAAATCCGTTCTCTACTGGGATACAAATACATTTCTCTGTATATTAGGATATGGAAAGTTTATGGCGGGTGACTGACTCCAAGGCTGATTTAACATTTGCTATCAGGCAGAAATGCACATTCACAAATACACTAAGACTAGCAAATTGCTCCCTGATTTCTATTCCCCAGGCACCAGCCTGCAAGGAAAACTATTTGTTTTTTCCTCATATTGATATACAAAGTAGGAGTAAACAAACTCTGATTCTCTGCACTGTATTTTCCATTGTGCCAACCATATGGGAAATCATTAGCTTTGACCTTTTGGAGGAAAGGACAGAAGGAGAGGTGGATTCATCAAAAAAGATATTTTACTCCAAGCCTTAGCTCTTTAGGCCTCTGAATGGATTTTCATGACCCAATAATGCTTTCAAGTACCTGTGGCACTTAAAAAATGCTCACCTCCACTGAAGGTGAGAGCAAGAGTTTACACAAGCTTGGAGAGCATCTTCTCTTCTTGTGACAATGCGGTCAAGGAAGAAAATCAATCTCTGCTCTTCAGGATAATCATGATTTCAACTAAGACAGACGGCTGAGCAATTGAGTGCATGTACTTCAAAACCTGCCCTTTTATATCTCCTGATTATTTAACCTGGAAATTTGAAGGAAATAACTCTGAGAAAACCTGAATGCAATAAAAAGAAATAATAATTTTCTTATTCCTAGGCACACCAACCCCTCACAGAAGACTAAGGGACACGCATGGGTCAAAAACCAAATCGGCAAATTCCTGTTTCTCAAGAAGACTGCTTCGGGAGAGCCTCAGAAATGAACACCCTGTGTGTAACTCCAGCCCTTTCAGGGTCACCTCTTATTTCTTTTTTAATAAAATAAACATTACCAAGATTAAAAATGTTCCTCAGGCTCCAAAATATGTTGGTCACCCTGAGGAAGTGGTCTGAATCACTCTGAAAATGAAACTGTAAATTAAATGCTGAGATCATTTCTCTCCTAGCAGTGCTGGCCAGACTGATGATTCAGTGGTCGCTCTTCTCCTCCCCACCCCTAGCAGTGAGGACCAGAGGGACTCCCCAGAACAACCATCAGAGGCACAGCCTTGCCGGGCAAGAGTCGGGGGTGCGTGGCAGCAGGGACACTCTCCAACAGGTACTGCTCGAGCCCCAGGTTACCCTGCCGAGCTGTCGTGTGTCCTTCCCCTTGGCATGCCAGCAGCACGTAGACTTTGAGGACATGCTGAATGCTGGTAGCTCTCTGATGATGCAGGTTCCTACTTGACCTTTACAATTCTCACACATACTGTGAGCTGACAGGCAACTGTTGGCTGCAGTCACTGATTTGCAAAGCAAGATGTCCAAAAGATTGAAGCATATTTTTTTCTAATTAAAAAAGTCTAAAATCCATGCGTAAACCACCTGAAATTGGAGCTGACGAAGAAGGCAGTACACTACTGAACCCCAATGTGACGGGCAGAAGTAACCTTAATAAAGTACTGATGGCTGGACTGAAATTCAGTCTGCTGATGAAAAATCTCCAGATGAAAAATCTGCCTGCACAGGGGACAGGGACAGCTCTTCCAGTCCTGTACAAGCTTCCCAGGTCTGGGATAAGTGAGAGCCATGCCCTTTTGTACAGCTTCTCAGCACAACCACATCTTAGAGAGCAGATGGAGCAAGCGTCTACCCTGCCTGGCAGCCAATGCACCTGAACCCAGAGGGGAAATGGAGAACAAAGTGTTGGAGGGGGTAATTTTACTCCCTCATGATAGGATCAAAGGTCTGAGTGAACAACCACATCAGCGTGAACGCCCAGTGCTGCAGCAGGAATCATGGTGGGAGAAAAAGAAGGATGCTGAAAAGAGAGGAAGTGTTGAGGAAGAGCCAATGGGAGGAAACAAGAGAACTGAACCATCTTTCTAGAAAATGAAGAACACAACTACCAGAATGAGCATTACTGGCAGCTCAGCCTTGGTGGGAATTGTGTAGTGGAAGTGGTGTGACCCACCAGAGCTACCAGGTGACAGCCACTCGCTACCATCACTGTCACGCTGCTTCCCTGAGATGGCCGGTTTGTACCAATCTTCCGTCCCTGCTTGCATTTAATAATCCAGATAAATCCAGCTCCCACCTCTCTCCAGGACTGACGTTCTTAGCTTTCCCTCCCATATCCCTCTCCTGCACTCCCTGCCCGGGCTTCCCTGCATGATTGTCCCAAGCAAATGAAAGAAAGTCAGCACCCCTCCTCACAGGAGGGGCAGGAACAGGCACTGAGTGACAGACAAGATGCACAAACATAACTCACTGCTGTGAAAGCAATTAATGGCACTCCTGAAACATTTTTCTCAGTAAGAGACATTCAAATTCAGCCAATCTGTCACAATCCTCCATTTGTCATTGTCATTTTTACCATTGTCCCGTTATTTGATGCTATTAAGCAGACAAGAGCGAGTTGTATGAACAACTGAAATAAGCATAAGTTGATAAAATAAATTGGCTCAGAAATTTGTATACAGAGATATTAAGCAAAAAGCAAAATGATGTCAAGGTTGGAAGAATTAGGAATTGAATTTTAACCAGCCCACATATTTATGGCTGATTTCCTGATGAATATTTTATTTTTAATAACCTTCCTATCACATTCACTAAAAGGTCTTACCAAGGATGGATCAGTAAACAAATCTGAGGGGGAAAAAAGGCTGCTCTGAAACATGAAACACTTTCAAAGCTCAAACTCCCTTGGGAGTAAGAGTCAAAAGGAACAAAGACAACTCTTAGCATGAAAAGGGAAGACGCGGTATGACTAAATAAAAGAGCAGTATTTGATAGGTACAAATTGGATATGTTTCCTGCTTCATTCCTGCTGCTTAAAAATGTCAAGTCCATATGCAGATTTTCCAGAATAAACATCCCCTACTGAATGGGCAGGGGCTTAGGCTTGGGCCTAACTCTGAAATCGAATCCTTTCCACTGGTTCTGCAGAGCTAACACGTACCAGAGGGCTGGAGACATGCCATGGAGTGCATCACATCTGACTATGAACACCATCCATACTGCTATAGGGTGAGATGCTCTGGCAGTTGGGAATTCTCCCCACATACATTTATTTCATCAAAAGATAATCTCCATTTTCACCTTCAAAAAGGGTAGGTAATTATAAATGCATTCTTTTTACTCAAATATTTTAAGCAAGTAATTGTTGCCCATGGGAGAGAGTTTAATTATTTCTGATGAACAGCCAAGACACAGAATCAGGAGAACATGACAGGAAGAGTATGGAAAATGTGTTCCAGTGCTTAATTGTGTGGCTATCTTGCCTTTTCATCCTGAAAAACCAGGCATTGATTTTTTTTCTCCTCCCAATTGATTTCACACAATCTTCAGTTTAGTAATACAAAGCATACCCAACTGCCAAAGGATCACAGCTGCCTGGGCCAGGGCATATACGATTTCCCTTCACAAATAGGCAAATCGCATGTAGGTCTCTGGGCAACTCAGCAGCGGGACAGCTTGGGCTTGCCTGTGTGACACTGGTTTGAACAGAGACACTTCTTGTCCCTCACATGCAATGCACTCAGCTGAACAGCAGATGCAACAGACCATGCAAAACAAAATATCAACACTTTATGACCTTTACCAAATAGAAATGCAAGTGCATAGCGAGGCGACTACGCATTCTGGAGACAGGAGCTGCCACAACAGGACAGCACCCCATCCATAAGCAGACAGGATCAGACACTCTGGAGGATGCACAAAGCCCCTGACTTTTATGGAATATCTTGTCCATAGAAGACTGGTTCTTCTGATTTTATGTCAACTGAGGCTTGCCATGTGACTTGGAGCACATGGGTTTAGATTGCTTTTAAAAAAATTAACTATTACTATCACTCATAAATATTTCCTTTGATTTCCTGCTCAGTAGCATGCATGTACAAAATGAAATATTATTTCTAGAAAAGGGCACTGTTTCATTCTTATTCTTTAATGGAAAAAATATTTTGCAGCAGTTGATCAGGTAGGTGATTCACGTGCAACAAAGAATTCTCTAATGCATCTCCCGGACACAGCAGGTTTATCCCACACTGTACACTTGAACCTAATCAGGATGCATCATATAAGGGTTGACTCTGCATTCATACATTAATGATGCCTATACAGAGAGTTGCAGGTATATAAATGGCAGAACAAAACCTGCATATGTGAATGGGCACATGATACTAGATTATGATAAGTAAATGCCATAGCAGGTTGGACTTGAAAAGAAAAAAGATCAAACACAAGACAGAGAAAAAGCATCTCAGCACTCTCCCTTACCAATCAGTTACACAGCCATACAGTGGGAAACAGTACGTTTTGCAAATTTCCCCATAGCAGCCATAAAAATAATGCAGAGAAAACAAGCATCATATATCCTCCCATGACTTCACATTGTCCACTTCCAAAGAGGTATTCCAAAATGTTATCTTTCACTAGTGCCGTCACAGTTTCCTTCCATCATATTTTGAAAGGACTTCTGCTCTATAAGAAAACAGTGAAATTAGGAGAACCTTGAAGGCAAATAGCTGACAAAGAAGGTCCTACCAGACTGCAGCCTGTTATTGATGCTGTTTCCTTAGGGACAGCCCATGGTGCCAGTCACGGAGGAGGATGATGGAGGTGTGAGTCTGAAGATGCGGCAGCGCCGTGGCTGCTGTCCCGCAGGAAAAAGTAGCATCAGCAGAACAAAGACAAGAGTTACGACAAGGGGAGTGTGGGACCAGCCCTAACCATCGCCAGCTCTACTTTCCACCAGCATAAACTTTTCCTATAACTACAACATGAGTTCAATGCTTTCCTTTTTATGGGAAAACGCCTAAGATATGCCTAAGACACAAATGAAGAGCAAGTAAAACCTCCAAAGGACACTTGTGGCAAGCCTGGGACAGTGAGAAATGCCTCAAATTGCTTGGAAATTGCTGCATGCTACACATCCTGATGCTAAAAAGCCACTCAAACTCAGGAAAACTCCAGTCCTCCAAGGAGGGAACAGGAGCAATGCCAGGAGTCTTAAGGAGCCATCTGCACATCATAAATTACGAAGAGCGAACAATTCACCAGCACTTACAGACCAAAGCAGACCTATGTTGTTCACCAAACTCACGGAAATAATAAATGCATTCTCAAAACCAGGTCTAAGCTGCATGCGTCAGACTAAAACCAGTAAGTATAGTATACATGAATTTGAATAACTTATCCTTAAGAAATATATGGATGACCTTAAATTACAACAACTCTCTAAGAACAATTATATATTTTCCCAGAGAAAACCCAGGTTGAATTTGTTAATCTTCACCCCTGTGGTCAAAAAACCTACAGTGGGATTCATTTTTGTTGGTTTGTGTTCTTATCAAAGATTATACCTGAATTGCAAGCTCTCTCACTGCTCAACAGATCATTCCACGAAGTATCTGGATAAATACTTGCAACCTGCTGATGGGAAGAGCTGTGGAAGTACAAAGCACAGCGAACGTGAGCTGTTGTTTCTCGGTCCTGTGAAACCCGTGTGTTCATTAGCACCCGGCCCCTCCGCAGAGAACAAGAGGAGCTCGCTCAGCTCTCTCTCACCAGCCATCTGCAACTAAAAATAACATTTTTGAGGCTTTGATGGTTGGTCTGAACTAACAACTGCCCAGAACTGTTATTTCCATTTATCTCTACCCCTTCCAAAAAATTCGTTCTCAAGCCTTCCTGAACATAAGCCTAATTTAATGAGGCACCTGTTTCACAGAAAATCCCGCACCCTTTTCAATCATACAAAGAGGTTTTGCAACCTGATTGAAATAACCCCAAAATATTATTGTTAGCCTGCATTTGATCTCTATTTTTTCTGAAATTTCAGTGGTTTTTCCCCTGTTGTTGGGTTTTTTTCTTCCATATTCCCAAATCCTTCAGATGTCACATCACAGCGCTCGTCAGCTGGGAAGCACCACAGAAAGTGCAGATCACGTCTGAATAACCTCTCTACGAGGAGAAAAATTCAGTCACAGGAGCTGGAAACCGCATGAGCTAAGCATCAGGCTTTGCACTTCTTCCTCTTCCTTTACATCCCTTTTCTCACCTGTGTGATTTATCTCCCATTTTGCATTTTGTGTAGCTTTATGGCATAACAAATCCAGGCTAAAACTATTTGTTTCTTGACTTTAGAGAAATACAGAGTATAGGTAAAAGACCGGTATATCATTTCGACCATCCACCTGCCAATATAAGATTATTTTTCACAGTGTATATTTTAATACTTCCTCCCATCTGACTATCCAATGTCCTAAGAGATGTGATTCATACTGTCACATCCTCTCCACTACGATGAAATGCTGCCAGATACACCCCAAATTTATATTTATTCTTCGTACTGGCACACTTCATTGCAAACTTACATCTAATTTGTTTCCTTCTATTGCCCTCTCGCTCTATTATTTCAGTGCCAGCTGTGCGCTTCCAACTAGTTCTCCTAAGCTATATATACACCTGCATTCGGATTTTCAAGGTGAAGGCATTTTGTTATCTTTTTGCCCATGTTCCTTATTTCTATCTTCTTTTTTATCTGCAAATCTTCTCAAACTGAGATCATTAATTTGCAAACTTACTCCTTCTCCCAGCTCATTAATGAAGAGGTTAAATAAAACTGGACCTAACACCTTTCCCAGAAAACCCCATTAGGTACCTCTCCTGACTGCAACACTTGGCTATCCATCATTCAGCTTCTGTTGCGCAGTCTCTTGGCCATGCTTCACATCACAAGCCTCACTAAACTAATTTGTCAAATAGATTTCTTGAAATGCGGTATCAAATGCTTTGGAAAAATCCAAATTTATGACATTAATGGCGTTATCTGCTGCCAAAAGAGGCGGTGATTCAGTTTTAAACCACAGTGTGCTTTCTTAGTGGGATTCACTCTTTATAAACTTGTATTCTTTATTGCACTTAGTTTCATTAGCCTTCTAACACCAGTGATTTTAGCTCCATTTATTTTACTGATGATAGAAGATATTTTTCAAATGGAACTGCCAGAATCACTTTACATACTGTTTTCAAACTGATAGTCTATTAGCATTTCACCAGGTAACCCATGATTCCTCCAATTTTATCAGCTCCACTTTACTGTAATTTGCCTGTTCTGTTTACAGGGTGACTGCTAATTAAATCCCTGCAGGTGAAGTTCATTCTTCTGCAGAAGACCAACATAAGTGTGTTTATCTTTAAAGTTTTGTTTCAAAAGGGAGAAAAGGATTTCTTTTTACATTAAAGAAAGAAGAAACAAGCGGAAAAAAAGAGCAAGCTCAGTGGTAGGACTGCCCTAGGCAGGTGTCCTGCTGCCCGAGTACCCCACCCAAGGGTGTTGTCTTACACCCATCAGTTGAAAATCCCACTTAATGCCAATTTAGACATATTGTCACACTTTTAGCACCCTCCTAGACTCTCTGGATTACTTGAGACACACAGACATCCCTTTGGCTTGCCCTAGCTACTGCTTCAGAAGGTGCTAATTAGATCAAGGCTTGTAACATTGCACCTTTAAATGGTAGAGGAGCCCATCAGCTCTTCTACTGCAGAGTCGCCAGTTTAACTCTTTGGGCCCTGTAACTCCACAGCATCTGGCCTTCCTGAGCTGCAAAGGTTCAAGGGCTCTCATCATGCTTCTCCCCACCCTTCGTCACTTACATCCACACTTGCTGCCTCTAGTCTTTCTAGTATATTCTTGGGTGCCAGAGATAACATACATAATACCCCTTCACAACTATTGGGCAAAGTATTGCCCCGTCAAAAACAAACGATTATCAATACTAATTCCTGGAGCCAGAAACGAATCTTTCTCTTCACTACAGAAATGTTTAAAAATTATGTTAGCACCTTAGCCATTTGAATTACTATTTAAATAGACCCTTCTCTTAATTTATTATAGGCCTGCTTTTCTCCTTGAACTTCCTTCTCCTTTATAGATTATTTCTAAGGGAGCTTCTTTTTCTTCTTTTTGCTGACTCTAACTCCAGCTTATCTTTGTCCTTTCACATTAAACACAGCTCTGTATTCCTCTTTCATTACTTTGGATGTTTCAACATACACTTTTAGTCTCAGTCTCTGAGAAGTCCCTCTTTAAGCCACAGCAATTGCTGATTGTTCCATATATCCCTTCCAGCCATCCCACTTTACCTCCTAAAACTTTCTTAATTCTTCAGAATACGGTTTCCCGAAACCTTTGTATTACAGCTTTCTGTGAAGCTAATATATTGCTTCTTTTATCTCTGGTTTTCATTTTCGTCTCTATTGTGCGAGTGTGTTTGTGGTTGAGCAAACCCATCTTGCACAATTTCTCAGCTGTATCTACAAAGGCGCTGAACTTGATAGAGACATAGCACAGTCCGCTGTCATTATTAACCCATTAGTTTATAACCGATTCACCTTCTCCTTCCCCCCTCTCTTCTTGCCTGCCCGGTCCACCCACTTTTAGATGGATAAATGGGACACAGAGTATGGCACACCCAGCTCTTTTTCACGCAGTGTGGAAAGCCCCAGCAAACTAGCTAAGAGCCTGTAATGGAATGAAATGTAAACATATTTAATACAGATTAAAAAGAACTGAGCGAGAATGTGAAGATATGGGTAAAGCAGCAGCGCAAAGGCCAGGATTACAAAAGTATCTGGCCAAGACGTCAAGAATTTGTACTAACGGTTTTCCTAAGCAGCATATAAAACCATACATTTTCTTTTATTCTTAGCAGCAATTTTTGTTTGGATTAAACAGCGTGTAGTTTCAGATCTTCTCTATTGTACAATGAAGAAAATGAATGAAGAAAAGACCTCAGAATGAAAGAACAGTTATGTACCTCACAACAGCTAATGACTAGCACATACTTTAGGGATATGGAAGCTGTGAAGAGATTACATTATTTTCTGAGGATAATACATGATGGTCATTTAAAGCCACGTATATTCTCTGGCTGGTGACAGTCTTGTTGGCTGTCATTCTGATGGTAGAGAAATAATTCCTGTATTCTTTTGACAAGCAGCTTAGATTTCCATTTGTGCACTCTCATGCAAATTATGGCATCAGTTTGAATAAACTCACAACCTCTCTTCTACCTGTTCCCTGCAGTGCTTTGCATCCGTCGGTAAGGCCTGTTCTTCATCTCCTCCCCTCCTCACTCAAAGGATGCAGTTGTAGCTTCTCAAGCTTCTGCTTGAGCGGGGTCGCCCATCTCTGTGATGATGTGCTACCAGAGACTATTAACTTCACACAAATTTGCAGACACAGTTTTTGATTCCACAAACACTCCGACACAGGCAGTTTAACCAATATAGATTTATTGCTTAGAAAGGGCAAGCTACACCCCTCTGAGTCCAATGGGCACCATCCTCCCCTCCGGCAATCGCTGATGCTAATTAGCATTTATGCCCTCTGAGATACGGAGGATGCAATCAATGCAGCATTCCTCCAGCCAGCGCCTCTGCTGAGCAAACCAGTGTTTTATTGCAGGGGTTAGTCTCGACTGCAGACGGGAATAGCTCAGCCCAGCTCAGCAGGTGAGAACCGAGGTCCCACAACAGACCTTCCCCCAAGCCGTAACCTGGTGCAGGACCCCCAGGGATTTTGACAGAAGCTAACGCTCTGATGGGTACTGCTGGACTGGCCACATTCACCTATCGCACAGCTAAATGTAAGGGCTAAGCTGTGAAAAAAGTCATACCCATGCTAAATTTTGAGTGCAGATGAGTTCCCTCCAGTGACCAGGAGCTAGAGCTGTTTCCCAGCCCAGGGGAAGGAGAGGCTACCTGGCAGTCCGGATTTAAGTTATCACTTTCATAGCGTATGTGTGCATACAGGGAGGCTGGCGTGATTTCAACTCTCTTCACAGTTACGCTTTGGACAACAGAGAAATAACTTGAGCGGCTCAGAAAAATCTGTATTCTTAAGAGCGAGCTGTTCTCCCGGCCTGTAAACCCGTGCATCAACACAGACACGCTGAGCATGCGGGGAGGAGGTGGGACCCCTCAACCTCATGCACTGGATTCCTAGTGGTTTCTCAGGGTGGGCTACTTTATAGCTAAAGAATGAATTACTGACAATATCCAAAGAAAGAGGATTTAGCCAGAACACAAATAACCTTTTACCCTTAATTTGTTCTTCAATTTTACACTCCTCCTGTGCTCATCTGGAAGTCCCTCAATAAATAATAAACTCACAGTGCCACAACGGATCTGCATGTTTCCTCTCCTACCAATGACATCGAGTGCTCTGAAGAATCTCATTTTTTTCTAGCAATCACTCTGAAGAGTGATTTTATCCTTCTCTTCTCTCCTAACCCCTCCCAACACAACTGGAATGGACGCAGTTTTCTCCCTTTTAATTTGACATTGTTTAACAATGTGGATTCTGGTGAAAATTCTGTTGATATTATACAGAGCTAAGATATGAGGTCTCATTGTTGATCAACCACTTCTGTTTGGTTTTAGAGCTTTCTAGCCTTCATCTTAAGAATCCATGACAGAAAAATATAAAGCACAACTAAATTTTTTCTGCAAATTCCTTTTAAGCACCATTAAAAAGAAGAGGAACATCCAAAAATCATGAACTCTTTCAGCTCACCATCTTCACCAAGGAAGGTTTCTCACACCTCTTATTCCTCTTTCAACAGGAAACTGATAATATCTCTGAAAGGAGCATTTAATACCTCTAAATATGTAAAACATTGTTTTAAGAGTCTGGTTCCTTTTGAAGAACGGAAAAGAAATATGGTATCTGTGATGACTCAGTGATCTACATAGTTTTGTGGAGTGTTCAGATGATATAGTGATGAGTTCATTCAGATGTGCATATTAAAACAAATTAACAGAAGATTTGTATTTAATTCTTTTAGGAATAGGTACTTATATTTATATCTTCTCTCTATTTTTATTCTGTGACTGCTCAAACACATTTGTGAAAAGAAGATGCTGCCTAACAAGGCACCAAAACCAAGAGGTTAAAAGCAGATTAAAAAAAGCAGGGGGAGAGATTGCTCTTTCTTGTAGTAGTTGTCTACTGGGTAATAAACGCTGCAGAATTTATGCCATTTTGGAAAAAAATACTGCAGAAAACAAAATATTGCAGGTTTAAGTATCTTAATTATGGAAATTTCATATTCAATGAACTCTTGCCAAAATAAACTGTGCACATTATCTAAAAAGCAAATGTTAATTAAAACTGTATCTTGATAGCCTTCCTGGCTCACAAGGCATCCTGCACATGTGAGATTAAACAAGGTATTTCAGCTGCAATCAGTCCTCCAGCAACGGGTTTCACTTCATTTTTTTGATGTATGTAGGACCAAAAGAAGTCAACATGCACTGGTGGCCCTTAGCAGCACCTCATCTTTTTGTCTCTAACATTTTGAATCTACAGTACATATTTCATGAACTCTATTACAGCGGAGAATAGTTTCATGCAAAACTCTACAATAAACAAAAGACTAAGTTCCAAACATTAATTAGCTGCTTAACACAAAGATATCCACTTATCATCGTACCCAGTGCACACAATAATTAAAGCCATAAAGAAAAGAAGACGCACTAATATTTCTGTACTCTGTAGGCTCTAAGGAGGGATGGCTATGGGTTCCCAAACAGGCCAGCAAGTTCTTATCCAGCTTCAAATGGGATTCAGATAAGTCACTTACCTCCTCTGCATCCATTTTCATCAATTAAAGAAGAACATTAATACAATACATGTGTGAGCAAGGAGAGGGATGGTCCACTGCCTGGGTTCTCACCCAGTAACTTGGGGGAGAGCGTCAGTGCTGTGTTCTGCACACACCTCTGTAGGTTTGTCTCTTCAGAGAGATACTTCAAAAGCAGATGTAATGGGTGATACGTAAAAGCACAAGTAAAGCATTGCTCTAACAGCAGAATCCTGCAGCAATAAAAACGCAGGTACATGGGCTTATTAAGGTACATAAAAATGCATCCAGGGATGCTGGAAAGGCCTTTACAGCCTGCGGTAAAGCCTGATGTACCATGCTCTTTCTGCTACAGCCACCCCAGCTAAGCCAGTTAAGGGAGCACAGGTGGGCCTCCTGACACAAAGTCAAAAACCACCTGTTCCTTCCAAATCTGTGGCCTTGGTTCATGTCTCCTGACCTAATGCACTTGAGTGAGGCCCGAAAGGTGAGGGCTCAGTTGTACCCACTCAAAGCAGAAAGAGCAATGATCCATTCACCAAATCTTTGTGGGGGGGCCTATTCCTCTTCATAATCTGTAGGTGAAATTTGACCAACCATACTCCTACCATAAGTGTCTTGGGCAGGGGAGGCATTCAGTTATGGGCTGAATCCACCTCCTTCCTCCCCAGAAGACAGCTGTAGTGTCTTCCTCCAAATATTTTTGGAGAAGGAGGGCAAGCAAGACTTTGAGGAACTCTAGTAAAGGCTAGATTATTGCCTATAGTCAATAACCAGCAAGGTATTAAGAGTCTGTCAGAACACAGTTATCAAAACAAGGCTCCTTTACACCCTCCTAAAGAAGCTGAAGGCAAACACAATGCACCATAAACGTTAACATACTCATGCTGGTAAAAGAGGAATACATTTTCTCAGCGTAAGGTAGTACATATATTAGTAGTAGTATCATCATATAGCTGTGGCCAGATCATCCACATCCATAAGGCTTAGAGCATCCTTGATACCATCTCAGTTCTGCCTGATTCATAAAAAGCTTCCTGTCAAACGCATACAAACATACATAATCTCAAATGCTTCAGAGCCAACTTCTCAATCAGTTGATTTCGGAAAGAAGATGCTGAAGTTCACATGCTGTTACAGACTTCTGGAGTTCGGCTACGGAGGTGATGACACACATCAGCTGCAGCCCTTCACACCTGGCCAGGTTCTTTGCTCCGGGGTACACCACTTTTCTTCTAACATGAATTAAAGCAGACTGTGTACAACAAACTGAATATTTCAGTATTAGGGTTATTCAAAGGTCAGGCCAGAGGTTTTGTATGTCCAATTTCCTGCAGTCTGTGGCAAGCTTGTCAGTAATTAGATTCCTAAGTAGTACCGTCAGAGAAACTTTTTGACATGGATTTGCATAAAGAATACTAATAAACTGCAGTAGGGGTCTGGCATGTTTAACAGCTATTTCCCAAATGTTACTTTTCCCATAGCAGATGAAGTCTTTAAAGCCACCCCTAAAAATCACGCCATGAAGTGTGAAGGTTCTTTTATCTGGGTGTATCAGTCAATAATGGCTGAGCAGCTTATGAAACACTCAGCGAAGCCAACAAGTTAGGCACCTGGGAACCCTAAGCAATTTTCCAAATTGCTTAACTGAATCTTCAGGCATCTAAACACCTTTTAAACTTTGGTCTGGGGTGTCTTTAATGCTCAAAACACCTTACTGAGACACAAAAGTGCTTTTATTTCTGCTTTTTTAGTCAAAATCTCAGAGAAAGCTGAAGTCTAATGGGTTCAAATCGAGGTGTCCCATGTCCTAGGGAAGTTTTCTAACCACTGGACTCCCCATGCAGCTGGTCTGGAGCCTTTCTCAAGGACTGTGTTTAAAATATTAGCCCTGCAGCCCTCTGTGGGAATGTCAGCTTGGAAAAGAAATACTGAGCTCAGAGCTTGAACTCATGACTCCCATATGCCAATGTATCACACAACCACTACATCACAAAGCTGACCCTATTTTATTTGATCTTAAGATGTTCCTAAATCTTACCTCTTTCCATGGTCAAAGGATAGAATTTAGTTGCTAGTAAGCTATTCAGATTTCATACTTTAGGACATCAAAGTATGAATGATGTTTTTCAATTTTCTTCACTTAAGCTTATTAAAAAAAAATATTTTAAAGAGCATTATTCCCTGAACTTACTGGACAAAAAAATCCACAAAAACCTTTCTCTCTTTCAGCTTTGGGTCAACACTGAACACAGACACAATATGTTTCTTTAAGGACATGTCACAGAATTATACATCCATCACTTAAACTCAGAATGGCTAAAATACTGCCTGAGACAAAGGGAGACAAAGGGAACCTCACAGCCCATTTGGTTAAGGGATGCTTTAGGGAAAATGCATCCTAATGCAGAGGATTTACATTTTTTTTTTCCACAAGCTATTCTTGCCCACACTAGTAAATGGCTGTTAACTGCAAAAGCATGATGATACCCTGCCTCTACAAGGAGTTGCAGGTTACTTTCACTGACAGTCCTGCACCAGTGCCTGGGCCACTGGACTGCTCCCGCTGAAGGATCCTCTCCAAATCTGCAGGTCAGCACCATCCTTGTGACGCTGAAAGTCTATTTTCAAATCCCATAGCACTGATATTTGCTCCTGAAGGCAGCTGAAAACAAGCCGTATCATTCCTATTAGACTAAAAAGCACCAGTATCTTGTGAAGTTGCAGCAATATTGTTGGTGGATTTAAACAACCAGCATAAAAGCTTGCAGCACGAGAAGGGCTGACATGGCTGTGTATATCACTCTTTATTATGCTGCTGATAGTAATTTATATCTGTATGTGGAGTGCAAACCTCACAGACTCATAGCAGCAACACAACACAGAAAAGCACAAGACGGTGTGTATTTTAGAGAGGAGACAGACACGAAGCTTGGTTTGGTTTGGTCCAGGGACAGTGCATTGGGATGGGATGGGACTGAAAAGAACAGGATCTAACTGCTGTCAGTACACTTTGACTTGTATAAGATCAAGCCCTTCTCTCTTCTTTTTCCTTCTCATCTCATCTTTGTCCATCTTAACTGCTAACATGCACCGATATCTGCAATTAGATCATGAATTCCCACAAAACACTAGCAGGCACACGGGTTGCTGGTGTGGCCATGTAGCCATTTAGACCCCTAACTGGCTACATCAGTGTACGAAGGATTACTGGAATTTGTGCATTTTACACATTTTCCTTTGCACAGAGGGCTCACCAAGACAAGTACTTGTTACTCCAGGTATTAAACAGTCCCGCAGGTACCTAAGGCTCTGCCATAAAGAAAGGAAAGGAAAGGAAAAAAGAAGCAGGAAGATCAAGATACACCTTGATTTGGTTGGAGAAAAAGAGTTTATTGCTGTGGAAGTGCACTGGATTGATCAGGCCCAGCTCCCCACACTCTCCGAGGGCTGGCTGCAAGCACAACCTCTCCCATTTTCCACACACAACCTGCGTTGGTGCGACAGTGTCGTGCTGGCTGTCAGACAGCTAGCAGAGAGGTGGGTTTTATCTGCTCATTGCTCCATTACAAGTGGGGTCCCCCAAAGATCAATATTGGGCCCAATGATGTTTAATATCTTCATAAGTGATCTGGATGATGAAGTGTGCCCTGGTGAATGTTGCTGATGATACCAAACTGAGAGGGGAAGTGGATACTTTGGAAGGGAGAGCCACCCTGTAGGAAGACCTGGACAGGCTGGAAGAGGGGGCTAACAAGAACCTTACGAAGTTCAACAAGGACAACATAATCCAGGAGTGCAGCACAGGCTGGGATCTACGCAGCTGGGGAGCAGCTCTGTGGAAAGGGACCTGGGGGTCCTGGTGGACAGTAAGCCCAGTGAGTGGTCAGTGTGCTACAGCAGCAGAGAAAGCCAGCAGGGTGCTGGGTTGCATCAACAAGGGCATCACCAACAGAGATAAAAAAGTCATTACCCCACTCTACTCAGTGCTTGTCAGGCCACACCTGGAATACTGTGTTCAGTTTGGGTCCCTGCTATGCAAAAAAGATGTGGACAGGCTGGAGAGGGCTCAGAGGAGGGCCCCAAAGATGATCAAGGGACTGGGAAGCCTGCCCTGTGAGGAAAGGCTGAGGGAACTGGGTTTGTTCAGCTTGGAGAAAAGAAATCTTAGGGGAGACCCAGTATTTAAGTTTCAGTATATAAGTATTTAAGTTCCAGTATTTAAAGGGTGGCTACAAAAAAGACGGAGACTCCCTTTTTATAAGGAGTCACATGGAGAAGACAAGGGGTAATGGGTACAAGTCACTCCTGGGGAGATTCTGATTGGACACAAGAGGAAAAATTTTCACAATGAGAACAACCAGTCACTGGAATAATCTCCCCAGGGAAGTGGTGGTTCCCCCAACACTGGATACTTTTAAGATTCAGCTGCACAGGGTGCTGGGCCATCTTGTCCAGACTGTGCTTTTGCTGAGAAAGGTTGGACCAGATGACCCTTGAGGTCCCTTCCAACCTGGTATTCTATGATTCTGTGATATTTTTGCTTCTGGAAGATGTGGACTGGCTACGCAGTACGTAACAGCAATGTGTGGAAAGCTAACGCAACAGTCCACATCTCAAAAAGCATCCCAGAAGTTTAAGCTCATCCAGAAGCCCCTCTCTGGATGGTACCTTCACATTGCTGCTCTCAGGACCACACTCCATCACATCCTCATGAACGTCCTGCTTGAAGACAGCAGAGGAGACTAACACTTGTTATAAAAACAAGTTCTCTTCCCAAATGACACACACACACACACAAAACGCCTTTTCAAAATTTCCTTTTCCCCAGCACGTCCCACAGCTCACATAAAAGGTTGCACACCTAAAGCTGGTGGCTGAAGGAACAGCCTGGATGGCTTCAGGAGGCAGCCAAGATTTTGAAATGCGGATTTCTACATTCCCTCCAAAGCATTTATCCAAGGCAGCATTTGCAAGGCTCAGGTTATCCACACTGCGCTGAGCAAACAGCATACAGCTCATTTATCTGGAGGGGCTTTGTTCGGCTAGGTTTCACGCTCCCAGCTCGAACACAGTGTTTAACTCCTCGAAGATACACTGCTATACATTTAGATACCAATCACACAAGCCATCATTTTAGATGCCTAAGAAAGTAAAATTAAATACCACGGGGATTATATCAGAAACCAGGTTTAGCTAGTATTTCAGCTCTGGGTCATTATTTCATATGTATATATCAAAGGAATGTGAATATGGAATAGGCTGAGAAGCAGACTGCAGATGCAAATGCCAAAATACTAGAAGACTAATAGATTATTTTTAAGGGGAGGGAATAGACTGAAAATATAGGAGAAAGTTGCTGAAATAAATCAAAGGTGAGCAGATGCACTTGGCCAAATGGCTTTTTCCTTCATAGTATAGCGATTTGTTTTATCCTTATGTTTCCTGAATCCAGTCCATAAGACCACATTAAAAATGCATAGGCCAATTTGATGTATACAACACTGGGCTTTTCAGAAAAGCCAGGGCATTTGGAAGGGCGCAAGCACTATATTTATGTATAGAAAAGGAGAACAGAGGTTGGGAGAGGGAAATACTTGTCAGACAACAGGTTCCCCATGTAGCAAAAATAATAAATTCCTCTTCTTTTGGGAGAAACAGCATTCTTTATCAATAGAAGCTGCCACACTCACGTGAGGCACCCACAGGAGGGCAGGAAGAGTAATAGCACCTACAAGAAGAGAGCAGCCTATATTTTTACTTCTCTTTGCCACCAGCTGTATTTTAGGACTCCCGTTGATGCAGGCTGGGGCTAGGCATTACCAATGGCTTTCAGGAAAGCTGGCAGACAATGAATTTTCATCAGAAAACAAAGCTGACATTTTCCAATTTTGTGTCTGGACAAAGAGAAGAAAACACTTCATTTGGAGGGAGCGCCAGCTGAGTTGGGGTATTTCATCCGTCGGTCTCAGCTGACAGTTCAGCAGTTAGCTTCATTTGGCGGCAGCACTTTGCACCAAGAGTTATTTGGGAGCATCCTGCCTCCATGCCGCCGCTCTGCAGGATCTGCTCTTTCACATCCTGCTTCCTGCAGCCTCTCTAAATCCGTGAAACTGCACAACTGCACAGCCCGTCCCACAGAAAGGGGCAGCTCCGAGTCTTCCTGGGGGCAAGCTGAGGCCACCAACCCCTCTGCAGGTTGTTAAATCCTGGTGTTACAGGGTCTCAGCAGGTTGACAGCAGATTACGGAGGCACCCCCTGCTCTGCAGAGCCTTTCAGCACACCTCAGTTACCTTGAATTTCCGAGAGGCTGGCTCTGTCGGAGAAGGGCTGATCGGTGCATTAAACAACGCTCGTCCGCAATGGCTGGACTCCGCGGGGTTCAGAGCCCTGTAGTGACCACAGGCAGGGCCCGGCGCAGGCAGCAGCCCACGGCCAGCCTCCTGCTGCACCCATCCTGTGGGCAGGAGCAGGGATTCACAGGTAGTTCGCCAAATCCTTTGGTTGGATATTTCAGGGGTTTTTTAAGAACTTGACCATGTGGGCCTTCAGGCTCAGAGATAAATCAAGGGAAAGCATCTCCGTTTGCAGACAAAGTGCACTGTCCAAGGAGAGGGGAAGGAGAGAGAGGAGGATGGAGGGACCGAGACTTGCACTCTCTTCATAAAATCTGTCAGAAGATACACGGCTGATTTGCAGCTCTGCTTTCACCCTGGGATGCCTGTAGCCAGCGAGTGCTGCACAGGAAGGTCTTCCGGCAGGAAGGCAGAGAACACATTCTGTGACACAGTAAAACATTGAAATTAAATTTAACAACAGAGGAAAACAACTTCTGAGAGCTTCTCCAGCAGCAGCAAGAGGTTTGTGCTGCTATAGGAACATCTGAATTTGCATGAAGTGTAAACACGCAGGCACACACATACAGACCCCACTCCTGTTTGCACCGAGAGTGTTCAGAAAATAGCACATGTTCTCTCCCTCACTTCCACCTCGCTGCAGTCGCGGCAGCGCCAAAGCCCTGCAAATGGCTGGAAGGAAGCAGGGCTGTCATCCAGCCGCTCCGCAATCACAATCCGCTGGGACGAGATTGTTCCAAACTGTTGTTGGGGACCATTCAAGCGGCAAAACATTAAATGTTTCTATTATTTAGTGCATGCAGCTGGTTAAACTGAACAGCCTAGCAGGCTAATGGGAACACAGAAATAACCAGGTCAGCCAAAGAATGTGTAAGTGTGTGTATGTGTGTATATCTGAGGATATATATTGCTTGCTGTTTCTTATATCAAGTGTAGATTTAGGAACAAATAGCCTGTGTTGCAGCACTTTCTAACACTGAAAGTTGTACAAGGCACTGATTAACTTTTTAAAAGCTACTGAGGAATGGAAGGATCTCTAGGAAGGTCATACAGGGGAAAAGCTGCACTTAAAGGAAAATAAAATATAAAAGCCATCATGTAGCTTTAGGTGAAGTGGGCCTGTCATGCAAAGGCCTCCTGGATTTGGGGGCTCCAATGCTTCGAGAAGAAATGTATAAAGAACAGCTGAGGATGGAAATACATTACTCATGCATTGTGGCGTTACTGTTGGTCTGGATCAGAAATTGTTCCCTGTAAAAGTCCAACATTTCCATATTATTTTTCAACTCTTTGGAAGCTATTTCCACCATCTGGAATTATACCACCCATTGCAGATTCCCTCTAAGCATCTTCTTTTTAGAATCATGAGGTCCTTCATACCAATTAAAAAATTATCATCTTAGTCTCTCTCATACTGTTTTGCAAACCAGCCAGTAAACTATCCTAATATTTAGGGTGACAAGTTGGAAAAACGAAAGCAAGCAAGCAGAGGCATTTCAATAATGCCAGGACTAATTGCTCAGTTACGTACCATTCGGTTTAAGCAACAGAATAAAAAAAATCAAGTGGAAGTCTTCACGCTTCAGGCATTTAAAGAGTGGGTGGACAAAGCTCAGGGTATGCTAGCAGACAGAATGAGCAAGCAGGCACAGCAGATGATTTCATATGTTACTTCTATATCTGATTTCCTTGGGTTTCTGGCACCTTCAGCCCAAGTGCCCAGGCTTGGCTCTGCAGGGTACACAGCCTGAGCTAGTCCCCGGTCCCTTCACAACACCCTAGCAGAGCCACTGCGCTGCCTCTCACCTACCCACTCCTCTTATCTACAGTGAAATCAATCTTACCTTCCAAATGTTTTTATTCTATTAAAATTCTACTTGTGTGACTAACAACATAGTGAGGTATATTTGCCATATACTTTTTTTTTTTTTACATTACAAATTGAGTTCTGCAATATTTCCATGTTCTGATACACTGACAAATTTTAAAATTTTGCCATTCAGCTCCATCCCAGTTAAGAGCAAATCTTCCTTGTTTTGAAATTTTCAATGCAGGAAAAAAGTGTTTCATACAATCAGCAAAAGGCTTTAGATTTGAGTCACCCACTTTGAAATGAGATATTTAGACATCATAACAACTTTCCCTATGTTCTTTTAAATTAAATAATGGCAAATTCAACAAATTTCACAAAATATTCCTGTTTTAACACAACTGCAGGTCTCAACAGGCTATGGTTTGTCAAAGTTTCTGCAGCTGAATTTACTTGAAAATGAGTTAATATGACCTACAAGATTTGGGCTAGTACACCAGCACAAGTTTTGCACTTTTCCAGTTCCAAAGACTAAACATACACAGTATACCAGCCTTAACCTCAGAAAAGGGAGACTTTTTCATTCCTGTTCTAACCATTCACTCCCCTCAATGACGTATTGTTTTCCAGCTCATTATTTTTGCAGGCTGCTGTGTATTTTTGGCTCGTGTGTGTGTGCTAAGGTAAGCAAACAAAACTTAAAAGACCTATTTCTGCTAAATCAAACTTATGCTATGGATTCTTTCATCTTTTTTTTTTCTCCTCTTTTAAGGTTCAGCTACTTACTATGTTGCATATCATGGCCTTGAAATCTGCTTCAGAAAGAAACGCAACATGGACCCCTGTTGATAATTAGCCTCAAGTTTGAAAGCGCTGGAGAAGGAGGTGGTTAACACTCCCCAACAGCAAACTACAAAGAAAGGCGGACAGTCTCAAGCTGCCTCACTCTCCCTCTGACAGCGGAAAACCCGTAGCTCTGACAGGCAAGAAACATAATTAGAAACCGGTTCCTGCATATTTTAAACAGAGTAAGAGTTCCAAAGTAATCTCAATATGACTCCAATTTTTTTATGTTATCCTAATAGGATAACCAGATCCCTCTCCTGGGTGCTCAGATAAGTACTAACGTGCACTAAAATCCCTTTCAAATTTCCCCTTGGGAAACTCCCTAGATTGAGGGTGGCAGTGACCGATGGAGAAGGTATATCTGTAGGCAAACAATTCCCACCCTAAGGTGGGAGCTACCTCCTGACCTCTCTGATTTATAGTGAGGGGAAAACAGCAGGAGAGAAACATTTCTGGAAGGCCTAATCCATAGACGTAATCATAGGTAACGCAATGGGAACAGAACGGAGTAACTAATTACATTTGGAGTGTGTGTGCAGTGCACTTTATTGACTAGACCTCTTAAATTGGTATTTATGTTATTGCTGTTTGGAAGCCTGAGGCCTTCTTTGAGTGATATTAGTAGATGGGATAAATAGAAATTATTTTACAGTTACTGATCTGGTTACTGACATATATGTTTCTTGTTTGTAAATGTCAATTTATTAGCATATGAAGGATAAACTCCTATATTTACTTAAATAATTACATTTTCTGACAAAAATCATTAAAAAGAACAAAGTAAAAAAACAACATAAGCACATGTTTTCACAACATCTGAATCTGTTGCGAGGCTGCTTTGGAAGATACATAAACCAAAGCTGACACTATACTTGATCTCAGCCAAAAAGCCTAATAGCAATATTATAGCCTGTAATGTTTTACATCTGACAGTGTAAAGATCCTGTTTGTGCATCTATCAATTATTTATCACCTTAGTAAAAATTACTACTCACACAACCACACCACATGCTCACCGTTCACATTGCGGGGGGAAAACTGCCACCTGGGATGGCAAAACCAGAAACCACTCAGCCCACGGAATGATTTCAAAGTCAGAGGATGTTTTCTTTACCTAGGCTGATTTGCAGCCAGGCTGCTATGCCAAACTTTGAGAAATCTTGAAAGTGAGCACAGCCCTAATAAGAGGGTGTTGGAGAGTCAACCAAAGAAACCATCTCTTGCCCTCTGCCTCAGGAGTTTTAGCACTGTTCAAGGTTACCTGATCTTCCCTATATTCCACATTTTATAAACCATATTTTTATCTGAGAGGGTGGTTAATCCCTGTACATAAGAGCTATTGGCAAGTATAAGAGTTACTCAGATCTCTAAATCGCAGACATCTGCTGCAGCTCTTGCATACTTTAGCATTCACAGGTGGCTTTTTCCATGCAGGATGGACAGCCCAATGTTGTTTCCTGCAGTTGACAGGTTTTTCTGGTGTAGAACACTTATTCCTTCCAGCCTTCATTGAGCTGCCTGAAAGTTGCTGCCTTCTCTACCATTCTCTGTGTCCTGACCTAGCAAACATAGAGCATCATGTAGTCTAGGAATATGAAATATGGGCAGAATTAAGTTCTGTGTGGGATTTCACCTTCAAGCGTGCAGGAAGCGCTGCCTGTTCTCAGGACTCCTGAAATGCTCTGAAAATGGGCATGCACTGGACTTTGCTTGTTAGGAAAACATGAGGAGCGGCACAGCTCTCGAGCAGCAGATGATGCAAAATACAGAGGACAGCAAGACAGAGGCACTTCACAAGGGCACCAGCAAGGCTGTGTAAACGGGCCTCACATTGCCAAGTGAAATCAGCAGGTCCAAAGAGCAAGACAAAATGACAAAAACCCACATGGTTTCCCCCAAAGGTTACATAGATGAAAAACAAGAATCCTCCTGCTTTCAGAAAATTTTCCCCTGGATATTGCAGAAATGATGATACTTTTTCACAACCTCTGGACGTTGATGACAGAGGAGCAGCACGTGGGAAGGTTGTCTGCATCTCGGATCCTCTTCTCTCCATGATGCCTTGTCTTCATAAGTAAAAAACAAAACAGCAGCTGTGGAATAAAGCTGCGACCCATGTAAAAAGACATTTTAAGATAAATATCTGGTGCCTTTTTTACCAGAATAGATCTGAAAATATTTTCTGAAGGTGAAAGAATAATGAATTATCAATAGGCAACGTGGGTGGAATCACTTGCATTCCATCTGCCTTCTAGCTGCCTAGACCCAGCAACTACTGCAGTCCTGCAAATGCTCTATAGCTACAGTACATGAACAGAGAGACCTGTACGTCTCCCACTGATTTATAGATTAAAACCCTGCTTGGAAGAAGCTGCTACCAAGATGTGTTCAAGTTTTTACAGTCCTGATTGAACTGCTGCTGAAATCAGTGGGAGTCCTGCCACTGATCCTAACAGCACTCGGATCACATTTCCCACAGAGAGTTATTCAGGAATTTTAACACAGACATTTTGTCAGGAAAAAGAACACAACTGTAGAATATGTACTGAAAAAAAGGAATTTTATATTGGCAGGAAGATAGATAAAATAACCCTAATAGGTTTTTTTTCTTCACTGATTTCTATTATTCATGGAACTCTTAATGATCCCTTTCTGCATGCAAGACAAAAGTAAACCAAAGCCTCCCGATAGCAAGCGTGGCACTCTGTCATTACTGTAACATGGATATGTTAATGCAATAGTAATTGCTTACCCTACTGCAGTCAAATCACCTTGCACTGGAAGTGTATCACTATTATAGTTTCATTTTCATTAAGATGACAAAAAGGATCCCGAGATGATTGTCTGGTTTTGTATCATATTAATGAAAGTGAGTATTAACAGAATTAGGAGGGAAATTAGGAGCGAACCCAGAAAGTAGCTAAAATGATGCCCTACCACTGTAAATAAATTGACACGGCAACCTAGTACTTCTCTTTCAGGACCAGCCAGAAATAAGACGATGGCATATAACTCAACGGGCAGTCTGCACATCCAGGCAGTGTTGGCTCATAATAAAACTTTCAAACATGCAAGCTGCAGTCAGATTTAATCAAGTGAATTTCACATCAACGGCAGCCTCTAAAAACAATTAAAAAATCAGGAAGAATCACAATTTCAAGGCAATGTCGACAGCCAAAGAAAGCATAATCCATATTTGCATTAGGTCCTCATGCATTTTGTCACATATCTGCACTGAAATCTTCTCTCCATTTGGCACAAAACTTTCTTACTTTTCAAACAACTACTGAATAAAGTCCGTAACGAAGTTATCAAAACAGCTCTCAGCCAAAATGCTGAACTCTGTGGGCCACAGTAATAAAATTACTGACTTCGGAAAGAAAAGTTTGAGACAGATATGATTAACTTTCCAAGCTGGAAGTGTGGCTGCCCTGAAAGGGCAGGGAGTGTTGGGAACTGCAGATGGCATCCCGGAGCTCAGTGATGAATCAGGAGCATCTTATGTTCCCTGGGGGGATGTTCGCACTGTGTCTGCATCTAGACCTGGAAGATGCCATTGGAATGGCAGGACCCATCATCTGTTTGTGATTCGTACGTGATATAACTCAGTAACTGGATGGGCTGCAAGAAGGGGATACAGAAGCGTTAAATAACATGTGAAAAGTAACAATTAAAGAACCAATGTGGAGGCTTTATATCTCCAAAGAACCTGTTCGGTTTTGCTGAGGTTATCTGAAAGGACACTCCTTGCCAGCGAGGATCCAGCCAGCCACAGTTGAAACACAATTTTTTTTTTTACTTTTAGGTTACAAGGGAATAGTGCAGGCGAGGAGGGATGTCGCTGAAATTCAACTCCGTAATGGAAACCTGGATGAAACGGTCGCTGCATCCTTATCACCTCTCTGCAATTCAACACAAACGCTAGCAGACTAACCACGTGCATAAGACAGTCGAAGGAGTTTATGTTAGTTTAGCCATGTGTTGCTATTCTGATAAAGGACAAACTGACTCACCATTAGAAATCAACAACAGCCTTAGAAAATGTACCGTTAAGCATGTTTTTCAGTTTAAAAAAAATAAAATACATTTGATGCATTTTGAAATGATGAATAAAAAAAAAAAAAAGGTCTGAATATTCAACTGTGTTTTGAATTGCAGAGTGCACACTCAACCTGAAAAATAATCTATGCTCTGCTGAAGTCATTCATGTCCAGACTTAAATTATTTTTATTCTTTGTCAGTGGTAAAACGATGCTTAATATTTTATCTCTTTTGTTCACAGCAAGATTTTTTTCTTGTTTTGGGAAACAAACATCTTTCCCTAGGGAGTATGGCATCAAACAGCTCCTGAAGCAAAGAATATTTTTTGCAGCTCTTCTGAACAGGGTTCATGTGTAGTTTGACTCAGAAGCAACTTGTGCATCGCTAGTGTCAGAGATCATACGAATGGAGAGAATGTCACATAAGAAAGTACCAACAAGAACAAAAGAAGAAATATGGGAACAATTCCCCATGTGCTGAGAATGAACTAATGCTAAAGAAAGGGTAATTACACTCCTGAAGTAAAGCGTCTTCTAAATCAAAGTGGCACAATACAGTATATTGTTACCAGATTCATGGAACAAGCACAAAGAGCAATCCAATAAATAAAAACAAAATTCCATATCCCGTCTGTTCTGTTCTCCAAATGGAAGCATTTCAAATATTACAGCAACATTTTCTGTATTTCATTACAGAGTCTACATTTGCCACTTACACATTTAAGCATGGAGAACTTAAGTGACTGTAGTAAGTCATTATGAGAGAACATGGTTCAGTAATGGGGTACATCCAAAACCTCAGCACAGATACATCAAAGCATTGCTAACCAAAAGGTGAAAGAAATCACTGGAAGAGAAATCTGAACCTACGTCACTTGTGAAAGTGGGATGCTGGGAGAAATAAAAAATATTGAAATATTATCACCTTTTAGAGCTCCTTAAGGAAGCAAACAGCCAGATCAAAGCACAGCTGATTTACGAGCAAATCCCACCTATTCTTTTAAGAGCTTTCCAAAATTACCAGTGTATATTGGGGCTTTAAAAACAATGGATGAAAAAGTAGAGGTGCAAGGGATTTCATTCTGCACATAAAATAATCTCTGTGCAGAGCATATTAACGTTCCTTTGAGGGGCTCTATAAAAGCCCCTACGTTAGAGAGATAAGGAAATATATTGAAATTGGCCAAACTAATCCACAGAGCTAAAAGACAGAACAAAATGTTCGAATACTTGCTCTGCAACTAGTTCTTCTGGGCTCCATCATAAAACCTGGGTTATTTATAATCAGACATAAAGAATAATGAGGAGGGGGCACGTTAGTCCTTTTGCAATGTCCCTTCATGCCCCTATAATTCACTTGTTTGTAAGGAGCACGTCCTGCTTCGCTCAGACAAACAAGATGCAAGATCACATGTCTCAAGAGACGGAAGAGGAGAAAATCCACAGAAACAACAAACGCATCCACTCTTAGGTCCAGCGCTGTCATAATTAATGACAGCAAAAAACCTGAAGGGATATTAAACCCTGTGCCTCAGGGGTTAGGTCAGTCTCTAAGTATTATAGATCCAAAGGAGACCATGCAGGGAATTACATTATTCCATACCTCCCTCCTGCATGGCTCTTACACTTTCCTCCCCAAAAGACTGTAATGAATATTGTCAGAGACAAGATACTGGAATAGATAGACCTTAGGCCTTATGCAATTCCTGTGCCTATATTATTATTAGAAGAGCAGCTGTCACAGGTATCTAAATGACGATGGAGCCTGTAAAAATGAAAGGGCAGAACAAAAGGAATGATGCAGCAGGCAGTTCAGCCAGCATCTGCTCCTGTTCCCCTCCTTTTTCAAGCACAGCTGTAATACCTTGCATAGCTTCATAGTTCTTAAGGCTAGGACTCCTACCCCATTCCCAGGAAAAAAAGAGACAGGTTTGTATAAAGCGTATTTCATTTTTGATAACTTTTTTCCCCCCCTAGAACTTCAACAGAAAGCTCTGCAAAAATAAATAATGCTGCCTCCCAAATATCTTGCTCATCTCAAGTACCTTCCAGGAAAAGGCCACCTGGCCCACCACGTGGAAAGGAGAAAAGAAACTGCAGAGTCAACCCCTCTGGCTGGTAACAGAAGATATTTATTACACTTGTCCACAATCTTCAAGGAATTGGTGTGTTTGTGCATAATTTAGTAGGTAGTTGCAGGAGTTCATTGTTATAGGCTGAACATCTACTTTAATGGTTATAGATACAGTCTGAGTTTTCAATCTGCTTCTCTGTTTCCAAAGGGGAAAACAATGTAAATAGCTATAGGAAAATCAGGATATAAATAACGGGGCACAGGGTGGGATTTGGAGTTCGTTCCCACCAAAAGCTCTGCAGGCCTCTTTAGAGAGTCCTTCTACCCCTGGTTGCTGTGGGACTGTCTTGTCCCACTCCTGCCTCAAGCAGACGATGCAGATGTGTTGCCTGCAGTGACCACTGCTGTGGCTCCAGCCGCAGCCCCCGGCTGCCCAGAGACCCAGCTGCAGACAGAGCCCCACGTGAAGCCCACAAAACCCCTCTGCTGTCTCTTCACTTCTTATGAAAGAAATGCCACTGCAATAGTGTCAAAGTATGATTTTCGCTCCTCCCACCTCACCTACACCTCCCCTCCCAAAACCAAATCCCAAGTCTGAAAAAGCACGGCTTGATCTTATGATGAAGGAGGACATGACTGGAAAGTGCCAAAAGCTGAATCATAGAATCAGAGAACTGTTTGGGTTGGAAGGGACCTTAAAGTCCATCTAGTCCCACCCCCCTGTCCATGGCAGCCACAGCTTCTCTGGGCAACCTGTGCCAGTGTCTCACCACCCTCACAGGGAAGAATTTCTTCCTTACATCTAACCTAAATCTTCCCTCTTGCAGTTTAAAACCGCTACCCCTTGTCCTACACTCCCTGATAGAGTCCCTCCCCATCTTTCCTGTAGCCCCTTTAAGTACTGTGAGGCTGCTCTAAGGTCTCCCTGGAGCCTTCTCTTCTCCAGGCTGAACACCCCCAACTCTCTCAGCCTGTCCTCACAGGGGAGCTGCTCCAGCCCCTGAGCATCTTTGTGGCCTCCTCTGGCCCCGCTCGAGCAGGTCCGTGTCCTTCTGATGTTGGTGTCCCCAGAGCTGGACACAGCACTGCAGGGGGGGTCTCACGAGAGCAGAGTAGAGGGGGAGAATCCCCTCCCTCGACCTGCTGCCCACACTGCTCTGGATGCAGCCCAGGACGTGGTTGGCTTTCTGGGCTGCAAGTGCACGTTGCTGGCTCATGTTGAGCTCCTTGTCAACCCACGAGAAGGACAGGAGCGAGAGGAATTAAACCACTGAGGAATGCTAAAGTGAGGAATACACTGCCACCAGTTCAGTTAATCTGTGCAATGTTTCTAGTAACAGTTTCATAAAAGTGTAAGTTTAATAACACCTAAGCCCCTTCCAGAAAGTGCTTATTAACTCACTGTTGCTGTTTGTTACATCCTTACATTGCTACCTGTAAAAACCTGAAGAAAACTTCAAAGACTGTGAGGCTGAAGAGCAAATATTCGCTGGTGTCTTAAAATGAAATCCAAGGTAGGGCAATGAGCGGAGGAACAGTTGGTGAACAGTTGGTGAATGGATATTTTTATGCAAGGAATGCCTGAAGGAAAGAGAATGAAAAAAACTGTGTAGGAAGAAGGAGCAATTAATATGCTCCTTTTTTTTTTTTTCTCTTACGCTTATTTTGATTTAAAAGTCTATTCTTTCAGTATCATAGATTAAGGTTGCTATACAATTTACCATGGAAATAAAAGTGGTCATAGTGGTTGAATCAAGAAATAAAAGGGTCTATGACAGAGTTTTTAATTATTCAAAAATGATCACAAAGATATTCTGAATTAATTTTCACATTTTTGCATTTGTACATTTCAAATGAGTATGTGTATAGATATCATTCAATTCACTGGGAAACGGCACGCATCCTTAAGACCAGTTCCCTTGTTAATGTCATTCTTGATTGGGAAGGCCACCAACTGTAACAACGTCTCGCTAAAATCATTAAACACTTCAACATTTCATGTGAGCTACTCTCACCAAAAAAGCCCCGACTTCCCTAGAAATATATGCAACAGCAAGCCTCAGATGCCAAAAAACTATTTCAATAAATAAAAATAAAAAATAATTTAGAAAAAGACTCTGGATCCAAATTCCCTCTCGCACCTTACTAATTGCAGGGTATGGACCGTTAGGTGTGCATCTCCTGTTAGCTTAATGGGAGCTGTGAGGCCAATACTTGCTATAGCAGAGCTGAAACTACATCCCAGTTGTTCCCTCCTCGCTGTTGTTTTACAGCTACAAAAAAATATTAACTACAATTACACAATTGTTCATTTCCTATTTTTTGCCCCTCAATGTAGTACTTCATGTAAAATCTCAGTAGAGATAACTAAGCAAAATATCAGCGTAAAGAAGCTAAAGTGAGCAAGGTTGTTCCTTGCTGATGGTAGCCACCTTTGTGCTCATTTTTTCAGCACCGCCTGTTTACGTGGTTTATTCTAGCAGCAAAGAGCAGCCAGGCATCATCAGAGCGGCTACAGCTTCCAGGCAGTTTGGTGCACACTCCGAGTGTGTAGATTAAGACTATTATTGAAGTTAATGGGTTACACGAGTGTAAACCAGCAGTAACAGCAGTCAGACTCGGTGGCTTTCACAGGCTGAACGTTATGCTTGAAAATTAGATTTAGAAACATTATTTTCAAATAACGTCTTAGGCAGTTTTTAATTGCTTACTATAGATATCTGTACTGTACTACTTTGGGGTACTGTATACCCCTGTTCCAAGTGCCTGGGGAATCCTTCAAGGGCTGCAGGGCCTTGCTTTATGTAGGCATGATCAGAAATAAAGGTTACAAACAAAGCCCCCGAAAGCAGCAGATACCAAGTGAACACGCAGTTGAGCTGGACCGGACCCTCCTCCCAGCTGAATTTATCACGGGGGTGATATGTTTGTTGGCTTCCAGTAATGAAGAGGAGAGAAGTCTTCATATCCCCCATGTTTTTATAAACAAGGAATCAGATACAACCCCAAGGAACCTGTAGATGTGTATGAAACATGTGGACAGTTTTGAGGGTAATTACCTGAAACTTGGCTATACTGAGAAGTATTAGTAGCATACAAATAAGGTTGTGGAGAGCAGATGCAGAGAGTTTAATAGCTTTTTATTAAAAATATTCTACAAACAGCCTGCAGATTCTTAATTAACTTTTTTTCAAACTATCATAATTTTTAAGGGAAGTTCCACTTTTGAGATGTACATTTTCACAACTGGGACAGAAATGAGCCGTCCAACAGATGGGGAGAAGAAAGGAGAAAAGAACAGTCAAGTAAAGATCACAGAGGAAAAGCTCTTTAAGAGTCTCTGCAAGAGCAGGACAAATATTGGCATCAAATATTTATGGACAGCCATTCAATCGCGGCCCATGAGCTTCCTTTCAAGTATTCATTCTCCTTTTTATTCACTTCTTGCAAAAATTCACTGCGTGAGCAAGGTTTAGCATGACTAGATCTTCATGTAAAATATGTATAACTGGATGCAAGCATTAAGTTTTCATATTTGTGGAGAATCTGACATTTGTGAAGTCAATGGGAATTTTGCTGTGTGTCTCAAAAACGCTGAGATTTTACCCCAGATGTTTTCTAGCTGATTTCAAAGCAAGAACAATCAATTCTACTGGCAATAGGAATAGCAAATCGTTCATAATCTTTCTTAGAATAAGACAGCTTTTGAAAAAAAATCCGTTTTCCAAGTTACACTGAATAACACAGGGACTTAAAATCAACTCCAATTTGAGGAATAGATTCTATATAGTCCCTACTTGCTTGGGCAAAGTTAATGGGATACTGCAAAAAAACAGGGAAGGCTCTTCCCATACCTATTCTACACTCACACATGTATGTGTGCACACACACACACACACAGAGAAATATATGGAATTCTTTTGGTTTGGCTTTTTTCTTGTTCAGACTTGTCATTTAGGACATTACTCTCCATGTCTGAACTTAAAATTACAGTAAATTGCAGAGCAGTAATTTCAGGGAGCTGTCTATGTCTCCTCTCTGAAGAGACCAGCTGGGGATTTTCAATTCGCTCATCTTTTACAGAACCAAGTCCTTATTCACGAAGTCCATGTACACTTTTAACTCTATGAAATGCTGCAGATGTGTATCCAATATCTGCAACTTAATTTCTCATGGTATAGTTTTTTAAATACATATATATATTCCAATCCTACACATATCACTGCACACATGCACTGAACACTGGTTACATTTTCCTTGTACTCTGTCATTAAGAGCTGTATTGACAGCAAACAAGTTACATATCTTTTTTTTAACAACATATAATTTTGCTGTTGTTTGCACGTTTTCTCCAAGACATATTGGATACCATTTGCTTTTCATTACAAAAAATGTGCTGACAACAAAATCACATACTCCTGACACACAAAAGAAAGAAGAAATAGCTACCATTTTTGGGGCAAGGGAGTTGTTACACAGGAAACTTGATACATCATTCCCCGGGTAGGCAGAGCTCGCTCGATGCACACACGAAAGCACGTAGCACGTGCATCTATCGAGACACAATAGAGGTGTTTGAGGCTTACCAACCCCTGTCCTTTCTATTCATGTTGCAGCATATTGATATATTATTTTTAATTATCTGAAGATAATTAAATCTGGATAGCCAAGGGTAGCCAGATGCAAACACATCTGAAGATTTATGCAGTTAGGCTGCTACATTTATAAGTGTATTTATACCTATAAAGTCTGTAAGACAGCATTGCAGAGGGGCCTGCGCCTGATGCTACATTAGCCAGGTTAATTCATCACACAAATGCCCAGTAGCAGTGGCAACATCCAACTTAATGACAGAGCTAATTTCTGATTCTTCTTATTCAAGATACACCTAAACCAAAGATCTGCAGATACACCTAAATCCAAGAGGTGTGTAAGAGCCTTTGGAAAAGCCAGAGCCACTATTAAGATCTTCACCTGAGGTAAGACAGATAGCTCCACTGGAGTCAAGGGGTAATTTTACACCAGTTCCTTCTCACTTAAACTCAGACTGTACAGACACAGTCGATACCCATGTACCGCTCTGCCAGACCACATCGGTGGCTCCCCAACTGGATTGGGACCCAGTGGTGGTTGCCAGTCAGAGAAGCCAAGAAAAGTCCATGTCTATGTGTCTGGGAAACGGTATCTGAGAGGAAGCAGGCAAAACGGTACCCCCGGTATCTCCTTACAAACTCTGCAGCACATAATGGAAGGCAGACTCAGAATACCAGCTCCAGAAGTCTGTGACTCTATGACATATATTTTTCAGTGAACCTTTGAAATCCACACGCCATGTATCTGCTTCACACACAGGCTTCATGCTCACAACGCTCCATGCAAGAAGAGCAAATCCAAGTATCTCAGGACATGCCTACATGCCTCTCGGTCCAAACCCTTATCTGGATGTCCAACAATGGAAACATCAGGACTATTTTGTTCAGCCTCTTCCTTCCATCATTTTCCAGGCAGGAAGATTTTTAAAAATCATCTGGGACTACAGAAAGAAAATGTATTGATATTGGTCAAAAAGCTGGAATAGCAGAAGAAATTCCCAAAAGAGAAGCAAGTCCCTGGGCTGCGGTGTTCCCAGCTTCCAACAGCTCAGGGTACCACAGAGCCGTACTAGGCATATTACACTCATCACACAGCAGCTCTTCTGACTGCAAGGCGGATCGAAAGAGAGTCAGAGTAGAAGAAAAGTAGCAAGAAGACAATTTTCTTCCTCTGCTATTTTTAATTGTCATTTCTACAGAAAACCCTCAAAAAGAGTAAGATTGTTAAAGCCAAATGGAGTCACTGGAATTTATTGATGAAGGGAAAGTCAAACCCAGTTTCTGTTTTGACCATGAGCTATATCTATTTATTATTACCAAAAAAGCCGCATTGATTTCTCTGGAGCGGTACTGTCAAAAAGAATGTACTTGGGTCTAAAATATAATTTTTTCTAGTGTGGTCTCTCTCCCTTTCTCAGTTCCCTTCCCCCGTTCTTTGCCAGCTGGTTGGTAGCTAGTGCAGCTGGCAGTGATGCCAAGTGCTTTGCTACAGTGGAGCCCTGGGCATTAGCAAGGATAATAATCAGTGGTCAGGGAAGCATGTATCGAATATGCCAGCAACACCAAGCAATAGGTCCACTGCTCTCTGTATCGTGTGCTCCGACCTGCAGGATGCAAAAGAAACTGCGAATTAGAAAGAACTGAGTGGTTAAGCACTAGAAAAATGTTAATAGTAGCAGTGACCTATCATCTGTAGCAAGGCTTTCAGCGTAAATCAGCGTACCACCACAGATGACGCTGAAGAAGGCAACTGCGTGTGACTGCCGGGAAGCACACGCTGTGCCCAGCCACGAAGGTCACGGCTGAGGTCCTGCTGCAGACCAACACTGCACAGGCAGCACGCAACTGCTCCAGCCCACCAAGTCCAACGGGATTCAGAAATTACCCACTTACTGGCACAAGCACCGCGTCAGGAGCTCACAACTCCTCTCCAAGCACTGTGCAGTGGGGAACAACACCACCGCACAGACAGAGCCGCAGGCTCCAGCGATTCGGGCTGTGGACGTAAATACTCGTAAAACTCAGCGTGTTTGATAACACAGAAGAAAAATTTGGGGAAAAGTCAAGCCTGTAACCCACATGGCCCCACTTCTAAGCAGCAAATGCATTCAGCAGCACAAGGCTGCTGAATCTGCCCTGGCTCAATCTGCAGCTAAAACGATGCCACGGGCTCCTGCAATCAATAAGCAAAGCAGCAACTTGTCTAACGTGGGTGCTTGATGGGGGAATCACATGTGGTCCTTCCTTTTGCACAGCCCACGCTTCTCTTCATCCCACAGCCACGCAATTTTACACTCTGGCCTGTCCCAGAGAACGTGGTGGAGCAGTAGGTTTGGGCATTACATTCTTCTCCTTTATGCTTCTGCTCAGGAGAGCTGCAGTAATTACGGCTGGTATTTCAATATATTTGAGTTTGCTACATTTCTAGTGATGTCAACATCTACTCTCCCAGATAAAGGTATAGTTTATACTGACAGAGGATTCCAGGTGAATGCTTATTGCAGCACAAACCACTCATCCTGACCAAACGGATGAGCAGCAGACCAGCATCCCTAAAGAAGGAAAAAGGAACAGACTGACTCATTTATTTAAAAGGCTGGCTGAGAATTCAGCCATCTTTTCAGAATCCTGATATTATTTTTTTCCTTCTGCAAAATTAAAAGTCATTAAACTGATTTTCTTTTAATGTCTCTTGACTCTTGTGCTTTGCTAAAATGAGTATTTCCCTTCTGTGCATGTATGTATCCTCTCAAAACCAGCTGCACACCCACCACCTCAGAGCAGGTCTGAGAGCTCAGGAGCTAACAAAATCTCTGGGACTGTGATTTTAGCACTACTGATCAGGGTAGGAATCACACAAGCTATCAGCAGCAGGTTTGTAGAGCTCAAAGCAACAGATAAGTACAGCTGCAACTTGGTGGGATGATTATCAAAAAGGAGAGGCCAAAAAACAAACTAGCAGAAATAAAATAACTTTTCACCACTGAATTAATGTAGCTGTCAGTGACCAAAAAGCAGAAGCCTAAGACCTGCTCCAAGGGTCCCTACACGATGCTGGTTAACTACAAAGAAGGCACAATTATCAAAAAGCTAAGAGACAGCAGAAAAAGGCTTACGATTCTGCAGAAGACAGCAGTCTTACTGGCCTGGGATAAAATGTAGTTTTTATTCAGGTAAAGATCTCATTAAAATCTGGGAGAGTATTGAGTAAGTAAAAATAAGGACCTCAGGGTCCAGCCTATCCCATCTTACTAATGAACTCTCAGACACAGAGAACAAAATTTTGCCCAGGGAGCGGCTTCCCTGCTTTACCCCATGATCTCTTGTGAGTTTACAGGAAAGTCAAGACAGTTCATGATGTTTAAATCAAGGTTCAAGTTGATTTATTGTAGCAGAACAACACGGTGTGTGTGTCTGCTTCAGGATTCTTTCTTTCCTCAGTTATTTTTTTACATCTATTCAGAGCACAGGAAACATATGACATAATCTGAATATTTATGGCACGCTGTGTAAAAGCAGAAGCCCTTCTTCTGTACCCATCTCATTACAGAAGTTTACATTTTTGGAAAGGTTTCCTGTTCAGGACCAACCTGAATTTCAAATTTCTGCTCCACTGTTAGCCCAAACTAATACAATGGTGTAGATCATAGAGGATTTCAAATCTTTCAGCAGCCTTTTCAAAACCAGAGCCCATGTAAAAGAGTCCAGCTAGCCTCTCTCCTTCATCTGAGGGGAAAGCTTGCCTTAGGCACAAACAAAGCTTCAAATTGATTTAATTTAAAATTTCAAACTTCTGTATGCTGCTCAGCTTCCGACTGCCATCTGCTTTTTCAGCTTGCCGTGACAGAGAGCACATTTTTTATTATGTTTGTTCAAGCAGGTCCATCAGTACAATATTAATTTTCAGAGTTTGGGAGTTCTGTATGCTTAAAAAAGCCACTAGTTATAAATCTGATCAGAAATTATCCACAAAAATACCATAGCTCATTTAGCCAGCTTTCAAAATTGCATCTTCTCAGCCTGAAGCTCCCAGACTGTTATCTCCTTGAACTGTCCCCCGTATTTGTTTGTGCTGCACCAAAGGTCCCTCATGATCTTAAATCAGGACCTTTTCTATCAGCCACAATATGAGTCTTCAAGAAGTAGTAACCAAACGTATTTTGCTCACATCAGATGAAGACACCCCTGCTCAGATATTCCCATGAGAACTGTGGCAACACAGGAGCAGAGCAGTGAAACAGCCTTTACAGCAGGAATCGAGTTTATCTCAAATCAGACCCTGGGCCCTACCAGCTCTTTTCTTTTCAACCCACTTCAGGCATTCCTGGGTCTTTTTCCCCCCTTTTCTTTTCATTTAAAGCTTCTTGTATAAAATTGATTTTCCAAAGACAAAGAAAAATGGGTGTCACTTGGGACCTCTCCACTAAGTTAATCTACTTTTCCAAACTGCTTAACTAACGTGTTGCATTGTGCCAAGGCAAGAACAAGTGGAGCTCTTCTTCCACTTGCAAATGCACTAAAATTAAGTTCTCCACTAGGCTTTACGCTTAAAATATGGATCTTTTGCATCCTTCCAGAACACTCTCCTTCCAACAAATGCATTCCTAGAGACAGGCATATGTTACAAACATCCCGATAAAATGAACTTTGGAGGAAACTGCAGCTTGTGCCTGTCCCTGCTGAGAAGCCAGAAACATGCCAAGTTGTGGCTAAAATTGGAAAACGACATTAATAGACATGATGTGAAACAGCCCGGATGTGAGTGGCTGTGATTAACTCGCAGGTGTACCCCTGAATTCACCCCACGCCACGTCAAGCCCTCCTCTCTGCCAAAACCAGATGACTGCTCATCCCTGCCTTGTAGACTGGACTTGAAGTCCCAGTCTGCTTTGCATAAGGAACTATGCAGCCATTAATAACTCTTTTAGATGAAAAATAAAACTGGGACTCTGTCCGCACTGGTCATCTATGAGCCCAGCGCTCTTTCTAGAGATTGCTTCAGGGCTGCTCTCTTCAGTTCCAATTTAGATAGTTGTATCTTCAGCCTAAACTCTCCTCCCAACCTTTGGCAGCCGGCCACCAATGGGGTATTTGCTCCCCTACCCCACTCTAACTGATTTTATTTCTATTCAGCAGCGAACTAACAATCCTAGCTTCATATTGACACTTGACACAGCGCTTCCAGGTCTCCCTGAGAGGCACTACATAAATGTAAATTCTGTAATTATTTGAAAGCGGAGTCTCTTCCAACCTGAGTGAGATCTGATAGCATCTCTGCCTTATAAATAATGTAATGTGCTGGCAGGGTTTGCTTCTCTGTACAAGGCACAGAAGGCCCAGCTGGAGCACAAACAAGCATACAAGAAAAACACAGTTGACAAAAAATATACTGGGAGACCCAGAAAGATGTTCTCTATAGATCTCAGCATAGATGGACAACAGGGCTTTCTTCTGATTTAGGGCAACATCTGTGATCAGTGAAAACTGTGACTATTTGGGAAAGATTAGAAAGCAGCGCTGAACCACGCTAGAGATGTGAGAGTTGCAAATATCCCAAATATTTCAGTCAAATCTCTTTTGTAGTCCTACCTTCAAAGTCAATAGATTGTAAAAGAATAAAATGCTGTTGACAAGATCCTCAAAACAAACAGGGCAAAAAAAAAAGATAATAAAAAATTCAGAGGTGTCTTACTAACAGACCCCCACTGCCAACTCTTCCCTTGGCTCAGGGTGATGTGACAGAGATGCTATCGGCTGTGTGGGATGGTAACACTGGCCAGGGCATCTCCCTGGGCAAGAGCTCAACATTTGTTGGACTTTCCCATCTGGTTTCAGGGCACCAGAATCGGCCAAGGTGGCTTTTTCACTTGCAGGTTGGTGAAAGGACTCAGATACCTTACAGAGCTCACAGAAAGCCCTTCGCCTTTTGCTAACCGACTGTATTTTCTGAGATAAAAGGCTGAGAGGAAGGATCTGGCTTACTGTAAATAAACAGCAAACTACTGGACCATCTGGAGCTTTTCTGTAATTTATGCTTGCTCTGCAATTTTAAGGAGACTTGTTTCCAAATGATGACACAGTTTGGGGATTTAAACCATAATCTTTAAAACACATATTTAAAAGGTATTAGCTAATTATTTAGGCTGTAACTACTGCAAAACCAGCAAATAAACCAGAGTTCTTTGAACTGGTGTTTTTGAAGTTAGCAAGTGTTTGAAGTGAGTTATAGGTAAGAGCATTTGATTGACTTCTGTGGAGACAGACTGTAAATGAGAAGGGGGAAAGGTGTCTTTTCTTTGCGCAGGGAAAAAATCGATACCGAACCAGTCAAGGAGAGCTCACCCAGGAGGCAACAGCCCAAACGGAGCTAGAGAAGCCCAATTTCCCCCACCCTGGCAGGAGCTGCTGCATGGCTTATAAACCACTTACAACACATTTAAACTTTTCCATAGGCTGTCTGAATAGGACCACATTTTTACCGGAGAAACTATGACTTATTACGAATTTAATGCTTAGCTAATGTACCACAAAAATTTTCATTTCCTCCTACCCCAGCAGCTTTATTCTCTTTATTTGCCTGTTGTGGGGCTGTCACTGATGTCTGCTAATTTTCATTTTATTAGCAGACCCCTTTTTTCCCCTGATACTTGTTTCCCAAACACCCATTTTAAAGACAAAAAAAGGACCAAAAGCCAAGTATTATTAATTTAGGGTCACTGCAACACAGGAGACCCAAATCAGTATCAAATCAGTTCTATCCAAGCACATCCCTGAGCACACCCTGCTCAGCATGAGTCCCACGTGAGGCATCACGAGGCAGTGGGCTTATCTCGATTTTGCCTCATTCCTGTAATTAATGTGGGTGACTCGTTTTCCAAGTGTCCAGCACCCTCACCTGAAACGAACAGCCCTGAGCATGCCTGTAAGGGTGATGCTTTTTGTGACTGCTGGGTTCAGGGCACCTGAAGTGAGGCAGGGGGAGAAATCTGCCTTTCAGAAGATGTTCAGATACCGCACAGATTGACAGGGGATAAAAATCTGAGAGGCAGCCATTTGTTACTATTAATGTTTAATTAAGAGCAGACGTTATTAGCTTTGCATCAGAAAACCAACAAGTCTTCTACGCATGGATGGAAATTCTGAGTTTGTTGATAAATAAACAATTCACAAATGAACACAGAGGATTTCTAAAAGGGAACGCTGTCTTGGAATCACGCTGTTCCTAAGGCTTGAAGAAAACAACACAGGCCTGATTTCCATCCCTTCTTCGTCATCCTCTAATGTTCATGCTGTGCTAGATAGGAAGACGGCTGGATAGGCTTTTGGGTTTTTACAGAAACCTCTAACTGATTGTACATTGAAAAATGCAACCCTGCCCTTTTCTTTCATAGAAAGTCATCAGACTTAGCAGCATTTACCTGGGTCTCCTGAGTGCTCATAAATATGAAAAAATTGAGTCCAAATCTTCACTTCCTTTTTTTATTATTCCATTATTTATTTTCTTTAAAATAACACTAACCTGTTCTACCTAAGTCCTTATTTCAGTATTCAATTTATTTTGGTCAAATAGACACTCGGATGAACTTTGTACCTAACTCATGTACTTCAGAAAGAAGATATCGTGCAGCCAGCAAGCCCATCATGTGTCTATTGTGCTTTGGAACAGGGTTAGAATTGGGTAAAGCTCTTGTGAGATGGATGAAAATATCCCTGAATGCATATAAAGGACTTTCAAAAAGCCAATAAATACAGTAATATTGCGGCCCCCTACAACAAAATGACATGGCTGGAAAATGATCTCAAGAAACAATTTTCATGCTAGTGTAGGACTTATTAATGAAGAAGAGCGCACCGTTAAAAGAGAATGAAGGGAAGGGAATGCACTGGCATTACATTTCAGTAACCAGGGACCCTCTGGAACTGGAACTTCAAAATAGGATTTCTTAAAAGCTTTTTCTTTCCTAAATTCCCATTGCAGAAGCCTGCTTATTCTTTCATAATCACTTCAAAGCAATCCCCAGCCTTGCAATAAAGTAAATTCAAAGCAATTAGAGAGTAGATCTACACAGCAAGACCAAACAGTGCTTATAGAGGTTTTCTGTAAAGTGGTTCTGCATACATTTTCCTTGGAATGACATTATTTGTATAAAGAAGGAGGGGTGTATTTTATGAAGGAAAGAAAATACAAAATAAATTTATGATAGCAAATAGAAACACTGCATCTCTGGAGTGTGATATTATATTGCAGTTTGCAAGCACAACCAATACAGCATTGCCCTGCTACATTCATACATTTTAGTGAACAATAACAGAGAGGGGAAAAAAGAAAAGAAAGGAGTCTTCCGCAGCGTGCTACAATAAAAGCCACCACGTACTACAATAACAAGCTACATATGTTCAAGAATAAACAGACCAACTTTGCATTTTCCTGCCCCGTCTCCCCAGCGGCCTTGCTTTGCTACCTTGCCAATTGACGTTTTCACGAAGGCAACCCTGTGAAATGTAAAACTGCTTCTTCCCTCACGCTGGTGAGGCTGTTGCTATAAGAGGAGCTGAGCTGTGCTGAACAGAGATGTGGTTATTTCATTGTGATGCAAATAAATGTAACAATTAAGAATATAATTTTGGAAGATGTCAGTAGAGTAATTACTCATATGGCTTCCAGCCAATTAAGCAGTAGGTGAATTAGCCCATTTAATTGGGTTTGGAATTTCAGCGCAAGGTGTTTTATGCTTTGTATTCTGTCAACATTTTGCTGAACTATACGTTAATAATTCTGATTGCTCTCGACATAACATCTGGGCAAATCTGGTCTGGAGTACAAGAACCACTGCTTGAAAGGTTGCATACACCTGTGATCCCAGTTGTGCAAGCAGATTGGCTCCAACAAAAACTCCATTCAAGGAAGATGGAAGTCTTGATTTGCTTGTAAGCCCATTAAAGACACTGAATGGCCATGAAGATGAAACAAGGAAGCGCTTTAGGACTCTGCAGTTAGCAGTCTTGGAGCAGAAATGGCAATAATAAAAGAACAACACAAAGTGATTATTCCCAGTATGAAAAGACAAGCTTATACATCAACCGAAGAAGAAAAAGGGAAAAAAAAGTGTCATATCTCTTGCTTGGGAGACTGCTGTGATTCAGCTAATCTCCTCTATTAGCAGATGAGCACAATACACAATAGTCCTCAGTAAGATGCGAAAACAGAGGCACTCATGGGTTAGTGGAGAAGTACTTCACAGCTACCCTAAGGAAGCACAAATAGACACACTAACATTAAGACTGAAGATTACACTGTTAATGACAATAACAGCATACAAATGAACCCTCCTTCACAGGCAAAGATTAGTTTGAGAACTAAAAATCCTCATTTAAAAAGGGTCTGATGAAACTGAGAGCCAAACTAATACCGCAGTGAACGGCTATTATCCACAAGAAACAAGAGAGAGTGCAAGACCTAGATGAGATGCTCTTTTTATGGCAGGAGCTGATTCTTTTTATTTTACTTCCACATTGTCATTCCCTAAAACTAAGAGGGTCCTTGGGTGTGATTAGCATCTCTGATTGAAATTCAGTCACTGTTCGCTCAGCCCCGACTGAGTCAGTTATTCTGCAGAGTTCATTTCTGAGAATTCTAGGAGTAAGTACCAGGTTTTGAGTTAGGAAACCTCTGAGAGATCAGCCTAGTATCACTCCATGCTGAAAACAAAGCAGTGGCAAGGAGAAGCAATACTGAATATTTTTATTTTTACGTGTGCAGCAAGACTGGAATCCCAGGGGTGCTTTCAGGGGAATTACTGCATCGGAGCCGGGTTGCTTTGTCCATTTTATCCAGCTTCAGACTCCTTGCAAGGATTCCTTGCGCTTCCTAACATTATAGAAGAGAAATCAGAGGTATAGGTACACATCTTCTCAGTTCATTGGTAATACTCTGCACAATTAGACACTCCTATGTCACTCAAGAAAAGTCAGAGGTTGGACCCTGCTGCACAGAATTTGCACAGCCAGGAAACAGTCTGCAGGAGTTAAATCTGTAAAATGCAAGTCTGAGATCTGGATCGCAGTCTTGGACTCCTCTGCTTCTGTATTTAACACCTTACACGAGCAAGTTACATGTCTCCACGCCTCATTCTTCCCATTTAGAATATCAAAATAAATCAGTGATTCATATTTCAAAAGGATTTTGAGAACTTTGCATGTAGCATGCTCCATAGCATTATTGTTATTTATAATTAACAGCAGGGTTACTCCACTATTAATAACACTTAGCAGCAGTGCTTTTCATCTTCAAACCACTTTCTGAGCATTAATTAACTTCAGGCTTCTGTTATTCAAAACATCTTTCTTTTTCTCGTTCCACTTCCCTCAGTTCCCTGTGTTACAGGGGTAATGGGGAAAACCACACAAGCTTCAAGCAACTTGATCCTTAATATTTAACTTCAGAGGGGCACTTCATAATTTTCACAGTCAGAATTGGTTCCATTTTGACAAATTGCCTCCAAGGTGTCTTTGTAAGACACCAGAGTGGATCCACACTGCCCCTTTTAATCAGGACTGTGTGGGCAGAGCGGCGTATAAACAGCATTTCCATGAGTTTATCACCTGCCTGGCCAGTGCCCCTCTCTCCTTGTTGCGATGTGGAATGACCAGAGACTGCTGAGGGGTGCTCGGGAGCTCTTGAAACATCTCAGCAGTCAGTGCAACGGGAACAGAGACGAAAAAAGCATTTTCTTCAGTCTGCACTTTATCTCATGCAGAATTTCATTCCAGCAGCAACATCTCAGGGCAGCTGGTCCCATTTTTTTCTTGATTAGCCGTTTCTCAGCTACAAAATATATTACATAGTCCATTTTTAGAGAAAGACTTCTTACTCAGTAATGTATTTTATATCTTGGCATCTGCAACATAAGGCAACACACAATACCCCTCTTTTCTTCACGACAAGCTGGTCAACAGTGAGCAACAGGACCCTGCTTTAGCTCTTCTCCTGCCAGATCGCACTCATTTTACCTGCTTTGGATGCAATCAGCATTGCATCTGGGACACTTGATTTATACAAGTCATCATTCAAGGTGGGCTTTACTAGCACGATGTGCTGTCTGCAATTCATGCCTGTTCATGAACATAAATGTGTTCAATACTGATGTATTATTTTGTTGACTATATTGTTCTGGGGTTCACAGTCTTTCAATAAATACTTTTTAATTGTGTTGAAAGTAGTACTTAGTTTCTTGTGTGTTTTAATGGCAGTCTTCTCTTATAAAGGTAAGCAAGCCATTAATGGAAAATTGTTTAGCTATTCCAGGGGACTCCTAGACACCCGGGTTTTCAACAGGTTGACTTATTCAGGGCTCTTCTTCACTTCCAACCATCAATAACATGCACATACAGTGAAAGAAATCATTCACAGTGGTGTCCCTTTTGGTAGCTGCTCTGTCTTGGACCATTAGATTGGCTCCTAGTGTCCTCAGAGCAAAGGTTGCTCTCACCTTTGGAAGAGAAACTGAGAAGAAAGGGGTCATGGGGGAAAATGAATCTATATAAATGCAATGGGAGAAAAAAAAATTAACAAGCTGTTCTCTGCTGCTCTGCGTCTCCTTATGAAAAAGAGTCTGTTACAATACTGTCTCAATAGGCTATCCTAGGCAACCTTGCTGCTAGAAAGAAAGAATGAATGATGTTAAAGAAATGTAGATCCCTTACTGAATCATTTTGGTTTGCTATCCTTTGGCTCATACATTGTAGGGTTTGGACCAGTTATTTATTGAATGGACACTGATTCATTTTAATTTACTTGCTAAATTGGTCAGCATCAAACATAAATCAATACAAACCTTATTTATTAGGTCCAACTTTGCAAATTGCCAACTCCCTACAAGCTCCTTTGCATCCCCGTACTGTACCAAGAGACAGAGAGAAGCAATGGACTCAGCCACCAGATGCATTAGCAATTCAAGTACACATGTATTTGTGTACACTGGAGTATGCCTTTCCTGTACAGCTTCATCATGAAATGGGGTTTTTGCATCATCAAGATCGTATGTATGTGTAAAGGGAATGCATTAGCTTGCAATGAAGTATGGTTGCAGTTCATGTAATTTTATCTCATTCATCATACTAAAAGCACAGTTATTTATTCTAGGGCTTCCACTTTTTTTAATGCAAAATCTATAACAGCAAAAAATCCCCAGTTGGTGAAACTATCCACACTTTTGCATGACCATAAGAAAAGAAGGCATTACAAGTGGTAGACTAATTATGCCTTTTCAGCATATATTTGGCCCTGGAGGTAAAGATAACATAAATTCTTCATTGTGTTCTATTTTAACGTACAAAGATTAGCATAATCCACCACTTTTATAAATTACAGAGTTTCCAGCACACTCTGCATTTAAAATCCAGAAGTGGAATGCATACATTGTTGATTTTAAACAAGAAAATGCTGTTTGCAAACTGACAGAAGTCTCTCACCCAGTACATTCTATTAATGTCCAGTGAAACAAATCACGTAACCAGCTGCCGGAATAACAGCCAAACGTCCTAGACTACTGCACCATATAATTCAATTGATTGCCCTGAGAAACAATAATATAGTTATAATACTTCTACTAGCTTGGTCTCCAGGGGAGCAAATTTAGTCTGGTCTCCCTAACTGGTTGATAACATATTTAAATGCCAGTCAGTCACTAATCCGTTGCTGCTCCATCCTCTGAGAGCTGCTTTATTGAACACTGTAATTGCCTGGATGTTGTTTTTCATTTCTGTAGCTGTTGCTGTTAATTAAATATTTCGTAGAAAGCTCTCTCTGACATTTCTTACTGCATTCTTGAATATCTGATAAGATATACAGGCTGAATATTTGTACCTGCTGCTCTCTGCTGATACTCTTGTCCTAGATTCAAACCCCCAAAACACTAAAGAAATGACATACTTTTAGTGAAATTAGGACTCACACTGTTAAAGGGCTGAGGGGATCTGAATGAAATAGAGGCATATGCCACGTCTGTTAGATCGCCATTGTCAGCGGAAGCAGGATGTACAGCTGGACTACACAATTTACCTTCCTTCTCCCCGTATAGAGGCAGTGGACGTGGGCACTCCACTTCAGGAGTGGCAGAATTGATTTTCTGGAGTCAAACCTTAGAAAATGTCAGTCTGGGCATTCTTAATGCAAAAAATCTTGACGGTTCAGAATCAGCTGATTTTATGTATGCCACAATACAAGAGAAAGGTAGTATGAAGAGGCAGCTCATGGGGATGGCAGGTGGGGTTCTCTCTAACACTGTCTTTAAAGGAAGAATGACGGGATAAATCCAGCTGTGGACATTCAGTGCCCAGTGGCACAGGAGTATCGACGGGTTAAGACTGAGCTGGGGATGTGAAAACATCACGAACTTCTCTAACACTTGAGATACAATACTGTTGTTTTCACACTGTACTCTAATGACTACTGCCTCCCAAATTAACAAGACTGTTAATGAAAAGGAACTACTGTTAATGCTCTGAATTAAGTTGTCCAATGGTGTCTGACAAATAAGTCTGGAGTGGTAACAAAGGATCTATCATAGGCAGATGTGGATATATATACATGTTGTGTTACTCTAGGCATTTACACACGCAGTGTGCATCCACAGGAACACAGTGTGTGTATGTACTCACGTACATCTGCCGCTCTGAAATATTTGGACTAGTTAAGCATTTAACTAACACAATTTTAAACTGAAATTCAGATGTTTTAAATGTTTAAATAATATGGATGAAATCCCAGCACTACTAAAGTATTTGACAAAGCCTCTATTAAGTTCAGAGGAACACAACGTTTTACTGGTTTCTCTATTATTAATTGGTTTAACGCCACCAGTATGATTAGTGATCCATCACACTTAGAAACTAAGACACTGCATGGACAATCTAAGGAACGGTCCCTTGGGAGCTGTTTATTACCAGCTCCTGTATGTCCTCTCAGCAAATAGAAAACATTGGTGTGCTCCCAAAGTCCCAGAGCCAAGGATGCTGGGATGCCAACAGCTCAATGCAGCCAATATAGAAGACAGTATGCTGTAGAAAACTCATGTAAGGAATAAAAATTTATTTCTGGGACATTATTTTGGAAAGCCCTCTATGTAATTACTTCAACAGCATATCTGCTGAATCCTTACCCTGTACATCAGCTGTGTTTTGAGTCTGGTATTTAGATTTATTGTTCCAGAGCCTTCCCACAGTCTAGTTGCACTGATATTCCTGTAGATAATCAATTCACTGAGAAGTCTAGACTCACTGCAGTCATCAGGCTGTTCCACAGCATCCCTCTTTCTTTAACACGGTCTGGTTCAAAACTATCTCCCTTTCAAAATGAAACAGTACAACCCTCTTTATCCCATTATCCTGGACTATGAGATTTGAAAACCTGGTAGTTCACTCCTCATTGAAAATGAGCAACAACTGCATCACCTGTGGACGCAGAAACCAGTAACTGCCCGTGGACTGAGATACTGAGAAGCACACTGAACTTTTTTCACTGCAAATCAAAACTAAGCTGAATTATTTTGATTTTGCTGCAGGCTAAAAGCTTGCACAAAGTCACTTCTGCTCAGCTGACGAGAAGTAACTTGATCATTAGCGTGAGCCCAAGTCACAGGGCTGAATGTCTTAACATTTTGGAAAACTCTCACCTGTCTCTTTCTCCACCTTGGTCAACTCCCTGTCAACAAGGAGACAAGGAAAGCAAATGATGATTCCCATCACTCTTTTACCCATAGAACGTTTCCTTCTAGGTTCTGCCATCTGGAGATACCCCAAAATGAAATATCCTGTACAAAATAAAATTGGATTGCATGGCCTGAAGAGCTCTTGTTTCACCTGCTCTAAGAAGGCAGGTACCCACTCTCCTGGATAGACCACAGCATCAAAATTCAGCTGTGTCCCTTAAAGTCTTCCTTCTCTTGCAAGTAAAAACCCACTTCTGCTGAAGATACGTAGGGAAATTACCCACAGGTCACAGCTTGTTTCCCTAAAAGAATCCATGGGGACAAACATTAGACCAACAATTAGATCTGGCTTCCTTCCTCCATGTATGGGAAATATGCAGAGGAAGGGAATATGGTTGGAAAACACTTTCTGTGCTTCATTTGAGCTTTCTCTCGAATCAAGAGTGCGTTTAGGAGGGAGTGTTACTTTAGATCAAGAGAGGGTGACAGGAAAGGGAAGACAGTGCACGCACTGCTGTTTCCACCTTTGCACACAGCATCTCTACAGCTCTCCAGGGAGACAAGTAGCGAACGACCACATATACTCTATCGCTTCTGTTTGGTTTATTTGTCACTCTTTGTAGGTTTATAGTTAGCTCCTGCTGGTAGCCCCTTATTTCTGCCTAGTTAAGGAAGAATATGGTGGTGTATTCTTTCAAAAAAGAAATGTTTTCCTTTACTGCACCGCAGGTGACAATCCCCTGGTGTCTAGCAATGCTGGCAGTAGATGACTTGGAGATTTTTCAACAGTCAGAAACCCTTCTGGAGAGACCCTTTTTAGTTTTCCTTTCCGAGTTTAACCTGCCATGTTTCTAATATGATTATGACTCTCAGTTCCCTGCCAGAGTGACAGCATGAGACAAGTGGGATTTGGCAATGATGTAGGAGGATGCACGGTGGCAAAATCAGGGAGAGTACGACCAAAGTATCAGGGTCCTCTGCATTCAAAGGAGCAGCATTTACATTTCCCAGTGACCACTGCACGAGCATACTGACAGCTACGAACTGCCAGATAACAACAGATTTGTTACAGACCTCTGGGCCAAGAATTAAGGGGAGATCATATTCTGTTCCTTCTATTTAAAGAGTAAGCGAACAAGCAAGCAGAAAATCTAGTGGAAAGAACACATACACATATGTATCAGGAAAGAATGTATTTACAAGCTGACAAGAGCAATATACAAAGATTATTAAGCTACAGATTTCTTTTTGTAAAATAAAAATAACCGAAGACAAAGATTTTAACCCTACTTTGAGACTGGCGAGTATTCTTAAGCTTTATGAAAGCTTTCTGGGCTGGATCTGCAAGCCTAAATTATACAGTGATTTTAAAGCCAGATTAATTGATTTTAAAGCCAGATTAATTGATTTTAAAGCCAGATTAATTATTTCAAGCAATCTTTCTCCCTCCTCCCCCCACAAAATCAGAAATGCATATGGAGACGGACTAGAATATTCCCAAATTTGTATTAAACATATGAAACTGTTTCAACCCACCAAACAGCTCATGATCTAAAAAAGCAAAAACTCTTATATTAATATTTAAATTTTTAAACATTAAATGAATTTTCAAGGTTTAAGCAAATACTAAAAATCCTTCCTCCAGCATTTTAATTTTACTAAGAAATGAGAAAACACTTCCTTTAAGATTAAACAAAAATTATTTTAAAATAACTAACAGAATAAAACAATTGAAGCCTTAGCCTCAGGTCTTGACCCTGGATGAGCAAATTTGATACTTCCCAGGCTAAAAGTTATCAATTCCTCCAACAGCTTGAACACTTCAAGAAGGTGACAGCAAGAACGTGTCCTCCATGCTCTCCCTTCCCTCTGCCCACCAGCCACCTGAACGCAGGTCTGCGGAAGAGACCGAGAGGCACGTGTTTGTACATTAACCTCAGTGGCTCAAGTAGCCTGTTTTCTACAAATGTTCAAATCCGGTAATTATCATCATAACGACTCTGTATTGTCCTTGATTTGTGATTTAATCTCCGTAATTAAAGTGTCTAGCTGTCACAGCAACAGACGCTATAGAAGCATGTCTACTGTATAATCATAATATTAATTAAAACCATGAAGTAGCTACACAATAAGGAAAGGACTAGATGGTATAGGAGACCAGTGGCTTTAAAAAATAATTGAGAGAACCTTTCACACCAGGGTGTCTCATTCAGTGTAGCTCAGGCAAGGAGCGGATGCTTTTCCTAGCCTTAGTGGATGCTAACGGCTGCAAGGCCGTACCCTACATATGCCCAGAGTTTGGAGGGTCTCATTCTAGCTCCCGGTGGTAAGTGTCTGCATCCCCGAGCAATCAGCAGACTGGCCCCTTGTGGACACTTTCAGCAAAGTAACTAAAAGCCAAACAATACAGAAAATTAATAAATTCTCTCACCCTGAGAGAGGGAGCCTTTTTAGAGATTAAGGCATTTCTCTTGTCTGTGTTAAATGTTACCTGCCAAGCAGAGGAAGGTTCAAGCAGGCACCTCCACTAGGATAAAGCATCTTCCTCAAGGATCCTACAGACCTGTAATTAGTCTGATTTTTCCCAAAGCAAATTTAAGGAGCATATTCACCTGTCTAGCTACAGGGTGCCTTGCTCGCTCTAGCTCTCCACCACACAGCAACATCACCTATTTCTTTCAGGATTCCAGGTCTATAGTTAACAGCACACTGAAGGACAGAGATGGGGGGGGTCTGTCTACAAGAACTGTCAAACTAAGGGGAAATTTTCTTGCCCAACCCAACTGATGGGGTGCACAGGTGTGCTTGTTAGCGTGTGTGCACACAAAACTGGGCTGTAATCCCAGTGAGTGCTGAAAGGATGTCTCTGCCCCTACTCATTTCTGGGGGTGAGGTAACCAAAGCCTATTAAAAGATAAACTGTGGATGAGGCCCCCTCCAAAAGAAATGCTGAGAATACAGGCTCTAGGAGCAGGTAAGCAGGTAAGTAGAGGGGAAAGGTTCAATAAGGCCCCTTTTTGTTTCTAATCACCAGCGACTACAGTGGAGTAACCAGCTGTGAACTTGTCAGATCTGCTGATGATACACAACGATGGGGGACAGTCAATACAGAGCCAAGCAGCATGGGAACTTCAAAGGGAAACCACATTCACCGTGTAATTGGAGTGAAACACAGCAAAGAAAAGGGAATAGAGAAGGATACCTGCTGGTGGAACCTGGGGCTTTGGGGAGGGGAGGTTGTTTTGTTTTCTTTCAAGTGGTAAGAGGAAGGGTAATGGCAGGAAACAACATTTGTAAAAAAGCAGAGCAGAGCCTGGGTAACTGGGAGAGTGCATGAAACATGGGAGCAAAGGTTAGCCCTAGCTTTGGACAAAATACCTCTTCTGGAGAGAGACCTTTAAACAACCTGCAGGCAAACTCCTCTCAATCGATTGCACACAGATGATGGGGATGGGAATCAGATGTAGAGGAGGGAAAGGTAAAGGAAGATTGAAACCCAGTTTTACTAATTAATATATTCTGCATTAGGTGGGCTGAGGTAGTACTTGAAAAAAAGTTTATAAAAAAAAAGATATTTATCTCTTAAATGGATTTTTCAGCTTTGAGATCTTGGTAATATTATAGTTACCAGAAAACCGTGTGGCAGTGACAATCCTGTTTTAAGCTACTGTTTGCCAGTGACACTGAAAAACTCAAGGTCTTTCTTTTATCAGTAAAAAGAACTGACATACTGTTTCAAATTCTTACACGGTTATCTATTAGCTGGAACAACTGGAATAAGTCATTAAATTATTATGCAATAATTAGCCCTTACAGTCAGTAACGACTTCAAAGCTCTTTACAGACGTTATTCCTCACAGCCAGGAAAGCAGGGACAGCAAGAAGTCAAGCTGCATCCAACAACACTGCAAATCAACAGCACCACCAGGGCCAGAGCTTGGGTCTCCTGACCGCCCAGAGCAGCCCTGGACATACCGGACTGTGTCACCTCTCTGGCCCAGACGCTTTGCTCCCCCACTTTGCTGCAGCCACAAGAAGGTCATTGCTGGCTATCGAGTTTGTTCAACACAAGCTGCTTGCAGTGAAGAAGGGCCTGTGAATAACCCACTTTTTACTTTCTGTGCGTGATATTTGGGAGCTTGAGGCTGATTTTAACCTGTTTGAATATATTCAATAAAGCGGCCAGTGCTTTAACTATCAAGTTAAATACTATCAAATCTTGGTGTGGAATCCTCAACTTAAAAAAAGACATGGACCTGCTCAAGCAGGTCCAAAGGAGACCACAAAGATGATCAGGGGGGTTGCAGCACCTCCCCTGTGAGGACAGGCTGAGAGACTTGGGGGTGTTCAGCCTGGAGAAGAGAAGGCTCTGGGGAGACCTTAGAGTGGCCTCCCAGTACTTAAAGGGGCTACAGGAAAGGGGAGAGGGAGTCTTGATCAGGGCGGTAGGGATAGGTTGAGGGATAATGGGTTTAAACTGAAAGAGGGGAAATTTAGATGAGCTATAAGGAAGAAATTCTTCCCTGTGAGGGTGGTGAGGCCCTGGCACAGGTTGCCCAGAGAAGCTGTGGCTGCCCCCTCCCTGGAAGGGTTCAAGGCCAGGTTGGATGGGGCTTTGGGCAACCTGGGCTAGTGGAAGGTGTCCCTGCCCAGGGTAGGGGGGTGAACTGGATGATCTTTAAGGTCCCTTCTAACCCAAACCATTCTACAATATATGAGTTACGGTACAGTACAGTACGGTATGGTATGGTACAGTATGGTACAAATTCCTGGCCTGATCTGATCTGGTGTGCAATGCCATCTCTAATCTAGTTGTCTTCCTCACTACGGCAAAATTTACTGCAAAGATTCAGTTTGAACATATGTAATGTATATAACAGTAATCTCTTTGATATGAACTGTAGTTTGTAACACAGCTGAATACTTGTGTTGACTTTCCTTTTTCACAATCCTCAGAAGTAACAGTTAATGATACTAAAACTTTACACCTCCCCCTTACAACTTGCAAGGCACTGGGCAAATACAAAGAAAGTGTGGAAGTGACAACATTTTTTACCAAACTTACAGGTAGGCAGAGTGAGATGGAGTTTAATACTAAGTTTAACATGAAAATAATGCTGAAACTGTTCGAAGATGGACACCTGCACTTCTGTTAGATGCCTATACTACTGGAAGAAAGGGAGCTGGTAGTGTAACTGGGGGGTCTGTTTCCTAAGGCTGGAAATTCATGGGGAGAAGGCTTGAACCAGTGCTCAGGAACTCGAGATGGATCTGTGGCACTACGGCAAAGCACATTTACAGAAATATCTCAGCCCTTGTGGAATGAGAAATGAGGTGCTGTTGGGACAAATTAGTTAACATGTGAGGAGCTTGCACTTGTCATTTACTAGAGCCAAAGAGTAATGTTATCCCTTTTGAATCAAATCATCTGAGACATAATTCCAGCAAGAAAGATGATCTCATGAGGAACTCCGAAGTCCCTTTAACACATCCTATTTATTTACGAGCCCTATTTCTATGGGCATAGAAACAGAAGACACCATGTTATTGCTCTTCTGACAGCCAGCATTTAACCCAAATATTTACTCTTGGCTTTTCTCTCACCACAACCCCTTGGTTTTTAGTGTCACTGTTTCACCTGGGTGTCCCCAAAACACAGTCCCACTCAGTCCTAGATCATCAGTGATGTAATTCTTGTATTTGGTGCATCAATTCCTTGGAAATCCTCACTTTGCACAGCGTGCTTCTGCTACCACAGTGCTGTGCACTACTACGTTTTAGGAAGAGACCTTCCATTATTTCAGCTCTTAATAAACAAAACGACAACCAAGGTGGCTAGCACTTCATCTTACAAGTGTAAGAGGGTTCAGTATAACTCATAACCCTTTCCCAGAGATGAGCAATAGCTCAGCGGAGTATGAGAAACTGAGCAGCAGGAGGGCTGGCACGCATCCTGATCAAGACAAACACCAGAAATAGTATTTGTTCACAAGGAGGAACCAAAATAGATTCTAAACTGGATCCAGATCCACCTACAACAGCTCAATTAAATAAAAACAAATAAGGTTTTAAATTAAATTTCCAGCTATTTCAATAATTTTCCCCTCCCCACACAATTTTTTTCCACATTTACTACTCTCTACCACACGTGTGCACAAAAGACAATGCCAAGAGCTATCCTTTCTCTTTCCTCTGGATCCCCTAGCTCAGCAAACCTTTACAGCTAAGGAAGATGTAAGCAGCACACAGCACTTGCTAAAAGTGGTCTTCCTTTGTCAGCTAATGAAAAACTTATCCCTTTTTCTCATGGTTGCTCTGAGTAAGCCTGTTACCCTTCGATTGACTCAGGCTTCTCAAAGGAAGCAGAAGACTTAACTGACCAGCAGGGAGAGGAGACAAGAAAGTGTCTTGGTAGTAGCTAAACCAAAAAGATGGAGGGTCCTAAAGGGAAACTGGATTTTACACTGTAAACAGTGAACAAGACAGACATGGCCCAGAAGAAACAGCACACTCTCTGCAACCTGGAAGTGCAATATCCCCTTGGTCCTGAGAAGAAAGACAGTGGGGAAAGAGAGGAAGTCATCATTATGGCTGCTGTCACCTCCTAGAAGCCAGAAAAAATAAGAAGGCTGCATTCAGCACCGCGCATTGCAGATGCACCTGTCAAGCTGGATCGTCTCCAGTCCCATTTTCCAGCTGGATTCAGGCTGGTGACTATTTAAAGAAGCTATCTAGGAAACACAGATCCTGCCCAAACCTTTCAGTGAGAGCCTGCATTGCACAGCAACACATCCTCCTTGCAGCTCAGGCAAAGGCTCTCATCCTAGGATGGATGACAGTTTTAAGAGGTTTCTATCAGTAGGTTGCTCAAAGCTTGAGTACAGATTCAAGAAGAGCAAGCTACTCAGCGAAAGCAATTGCCTACAGCAGTGGGAACATGCAATTAGTGGCGTGAGGCAGACCTGAATTTAATCTGGAGTCAAAATTAAACACACCACTTCGAGCATAGGTTGCTATTGCTGCTCTCTTTGTTATTTAAGTTTCACATGTAGTTTCTTCAACAAACCATCTACTTATCTCTGGTGTTCAGCTTACTACCCTTTCCACACATTTGTTTCTGGAAATACTTACACGCCTAAGTCTACAGAACAGATTTAAGTATTCCTGCCATTGGGCCACTTCCTTGCACCTACAGCTGCAATCATGTATATTTGCACTGACAATTTAATCACATCACACTGACTTGTCATAAGCTATCACTTACTGTTCCTAATAATGTTCTCATTGATTGGTTTGAATGGAACAATTGACAGTGATTGAAGGTCAGGCTGACATGACCAAGCTGAAACATCAGCAAAATTATACAGGTTTTTCTTCCACACATGTACTATAAATTATTGTGAAGGTGATTCATGTGAGCTTACAACAAAGTCTAAGAGTATAATTGTCTTTCATTACCATGCAAATTATGCAAAAAAAAATCTAAGATCTAGTCCTACTGATGATATACTGCTTTATCTTCTTTTTGCTCTGACAATTCACATCTGCAGCATACAGAAGTTAGATTATTATCTATACCATTATTAACTCAACTTACTTTTCAAGGTGGTAGTTGTGTTTTTTCTTAAAGCAGCTATTTTGATATACTGTACTTCAAAGCCAAAAGACAACAATGACTTCAACTTTCTTCACATAGTTCCAAGGCAGTGTTTAAAACTTTCGAAGTCTGACGGGTAACTAATATAATTATATTAAACTAAACTGGGGAAGAAAACAGATGGCATAAACCAGGCAAATGAGATATATACCAGAAATAGTTATCAACTGAAAGAATAATACAGCAATGTGGGGGGTTTTTTTAAGATGCTTTCTGAAATAGATTCACTACCATATACTATTTTCCACTTAAGGGCTCAAGCCAGAGCATGTTCAGCATCTACTGAATTACCCAAGAAGAAATCTTGCATTTTACGGCTGTAGTCTCAACCACACTAATGATTATTTTCCTTGAGAAACATACAGATATTTTAAGAATCAACACTGCAGATTACTCAGCAAGCAGCAAATCACAGCATGCCCTCTGCATAAGTCACTTCTGAAGATAAAGTTGTCACAACTGTCCATTAGAACAGGTAATGCTTTATGGTAATCTTTCATGGGGTAACATGCTTTGACCACATCTCGTGCAACTGCAGAACTCAAACAATGTGATTTACTAAAGACCATATGCAAAAAAGGCTCTAGGGAGTAGACCAAAAATCAAAAGGAGGAACAAAACCAAAACCCCCTCTATCCAAAATGCTTTTGCCCCTCTTTAAAGAAATAAAGACAGGATCTAAAAGTTGCAAATTTAAGTAAAATGGGATTTAAATCTCATATGGATATATACATTAATGTTCAGAAACCATGTCACTGGCCCAAGCATAGTTCTTTTCTGCAGAAACAGTCTCCCATATACACCACATTTTGGCAACACATATTTTGAAGTGTGGCTTCTATTAACTAAGATCAATTGTGAGAAAGATCGCTGTGATAATGAACTTCTATTTAGTTTATCCATGTTATCATCCTATCTGCACCTGCATTTTGAGAGTGCAGCTGAGATTCTGTCAAAAGGGAATTCTTCATCTAAGTTCTTATTTTGACATGTTAAAATAAGTAATTCATACTGTTTCCAAAGACTCACTCCCAGCTTACAGCTCCCTGCTTTCATCCCTTAAGTCTTGGTGGACAAAAGTATCGTGGGACTACAGAACTACTGATTCTCTATGAACACCGAGTGAATAGTGCAATGCCTAAAGAGAAAATCCCGTTCATGAAACCAAACAGTGAGTCACAGTCCACAGAAAAGAATAAGGGTCTTGGAGTAGCAAGTCACCCTCACTCCACCCCAGCGCAGAGCAAGGGCACAGCAGGTGACGCCAGAGAAAGGAGTTCCATCAGCTATGGCCAACAGATTTCATATGGCAATCGTGACAACAAAAAATAAAATCAGCCTGTTGACAGACATTCTCCAAAACAGGAACGAGGATACATTCATCAGTTAATTTATCGTGAACGATTACGGGAGATCACCAGTACTGCTGGTTGAATTCTGTCAAGCTACTGCCCCACTGAATAAAGAAACCTAAACATCGTTGCACGAGGGGCTTGCTTTCTGTGAGCAAGCATGGTCTACGAAAACCAGCACAACACTTGCGCCCTCTGCTCATCTCAAAACACGCTAAACCTTTGAAGGAACAGACACATCTGAGTGCTACATGAGCTGTGATTTTGCCATCGCTGGAAGGACATTTGTTTGTTTATTAAAATAATAGTCATTACTAGTATCAACTGTAGAGTTTTTTTTAAAAAAGCTTGTTTCCTGTCAAGTGTCCTAGGTTTTATTTCAGAGTCCAGTCTGACTTGCTCAAGCGAAAAAACTTACTTCAATTAAGACCTTTGCCTTAGTAAGGACCACTGGTTTCAGACCTGAATTATTTAAAGCTGAGAAACTGCAGCTCAGGAGCATTTCACAAAGCTGTTGAAATTAAAAAAGAGGTAGAAGAAACACCTCACCCAAAATACTGCTCTTAAAGATTCTTAGTGACCCCAAAAGCCACTGGTTCAAGGGAACCACTGTGCTATCAGCCTAGGAAGGCAACTTTTTCCTCTAAAATATCACCTAGCACCGACAAATTTTCATTTAGTTAACAGTGTTTTCCATGGTTTTTTAATGTGTTCGTGCATGGTTGTCAATTGTCTCAGCCTTGCTGAGATTGCTTGAGGGGGAGCTACTGACATCTGATACCAAGGACAATTTCTGGAGCAAGGAAGATTGTTTTTTTTTCCCCCGAGGATCTACGTTATTTCCAGGAACGAGCTGGGTTTGTAAGCTTAAAAAGCAGCATGCCAATTCTGCTGATATGGGACAGCCCATGAAGGTAACTTGTACGTACTCGCAGTTCCCCAGGGTTAGTTCCCCGCTCGGGAGCTAACATACATGTGATTTGCCCTTGTTCAGTGACTCCTCTGACTCCAGGAGACTATTGTAATATTATTTATGCTTCTTAGTCATCAAAGCTTTTTTTAATCCAGCTTAGGTGTGACATCTTGGGGCCAGGTGAATAGTGGGGTGGAAAAAAAACATGCATGTACTCTGCAGCAGGTCTTATCTTCTGCAATTCAGGCTTGATTTGAGTGTGCAGTCAGATGGAATGAGCTCATTCAGTATCTCAGAGATCAAGGACTTGGTAAATCCCAAATGCGAACATGTGACCACTTTGAATAAGGATGGCTGCCTCCCTGTGCACTAAGCACAACTACATCTTCATTTGAACTCTGCTCACATACTAAACTCCATCCAGATTTAGCTTCAATTTTCCTTTTTGCCACAGGTGGAAAGTTGGCTCTTGCATACATTGCTGAGGAAGTCACAGACATTAAAAACAGGGACCTGATTTCAACTATGTCCATTATGCAAATGCAATTAAGGTACATTATCTTAATTTGGTTTAAAACCTTTAAAACACCTTGAGCAACAAGCCTAATTATACTTTCTTCGTCATGTCTTGAGTTTCAAGCACTCCTTGCTTTAGTGTGGAATAAAAAGACTAACAAACAAGCAGAAAACCTTGCCATTAATATTTCTCAGATAAACAGTAATAATCTTTTACGCTTAGTTTGCCCATTTATCCCAAGGAAATGCTTTACAGAGTGAAGCCAAGATCACTTTACCTACCTCTGGGATGGAATGTCGCAACAGTTTAATCACACAGCAACACCACGCAACATTTTAGAATCAGGCACAAGAACAATACTAACTCTAATTGAAATTACTGGGGAATTAAGGCATGCAGAATATAATTACTCATACTGGACTTTGGCCAGTGCAAACTGGAGTACAAGCCAGGATGTGAAGTCCAGCCACCTAGCTCCTGCCAGAAGTGCCATGAGATCTTTAATGAACTCAAGTGGCAAGATCCCAGAGTGTTGCATCCTATATAATATGGCCTTTTAAAGAGAAAATAGCCACTGAACAAGTTCCAATTTTCATGCAGCTCTAGTGCTGAATAAAAAAAAAAGAAAAATCTTGCATCACCTACTAAACACAAACAACGTTCTCACAAAACTACAAGCTAAGTACTGATTTGGCAAACTTCAGTGTATTTAAGAACTACACACCAAGCATTATACCAAATTCTAGACAAAGTCTAATGAATCTCTTTAATCAAACTTCCTTGGGCCTAAAGAACATCAACATGATTCTTTATTGTGGAAATAAATCTATTGTAGTGAGCTCAAACTTCTTTTCAGCCTTGCAGACCGAAGTGCATTAGGGAAAGTAGAGCAAAACTATGATCATTATGCAGTCATTGTCTGGACAGATACCACAATCTCTATTGCAAATCACCACTGTGTGTAAATGGACATACTCCAAGTAGCAACTTTCCCATCGTGTTTTCTGATGGAGCACAGCACTCCCTTATTCAAGCAGCCCTTTCAGTTTGGGGCAGATACCCCCATCGGTGGCATGCGGAGAAGCTGCTGGGAGTAAGAGAAGGCGAGGGAAGCTACTGGAGTTGTACAGTTGGGACCTGGGGCAGAGCCCCATCTTTGGCACTTCCAGCACAGTTTGTAACCACTGCATCAGCAACGCCCAATAATTAATCAGTCTGCTCTGTTTTTAAGTGGCCAGCTCTAAAGCAGAAGATGCAGTTTTATAATAGAGATAATGTTTGTCTAGTTTGGTAGATGTCCTTGGGATCTAAATCTAAAAAGAGTGCTAAGCATTATTGTTATTAAAGCAACAAAACATGTCCTAGTAGCAGATATAAAGGAGGGATTCTCAAAGCACAGAAAAGCATTAAAATAAGGTCACATTCCTTAGAGTCCCACGGGATCTGAAATACAGATGCTGAGAGTAGCTAGCAACTAATTAGTTGCAAGCAACTAATACATAGCGCAGTGTTAACACATAGATACACAAACATATCCTCATGTACACAGAGTTTGATTGTGTTTTTAAATATTTCATGTTGCAGGCCAATTATCATAAGGGAACTGATACGTAAAATTGCAGAATTCTTAATTATGCTGTGTTTTCTTTAACTCATTTCCATTTTGACCATGAAACTCTGTGGAGCCTTAAAACAATTCGTCAGTTACAGTAAAAGGAAATTGAACGATGGTGGAGGGTTTCATGCAAGAATTAAATCCCTGGCTGAATTCTTTGTTATGATGGATTAAAAAAAAAATTAAAAGTATTTTTTAAAATAAAATCACAGACTAGCAGGAAATTTTTGCCATTGTATATATATCTTGCCAAACTTCTATTTTGTCTTCTCCCACTTTCTACCTTCCTCCACGTGAAAATATTACCTGAACGTAGGTGGAAGCAAGCCCAGCACAGCCTGAGGAGTGCTGGTCCTGCACAGCCCTGGCCGAGGAAGCTGCCACCCCCAGGGCCCTTGGGTTCAAGGATGCCCTGACCCAGCGTGTGCCATGACCCAAACTGCAACCACCCACCCCTTCCCAGAAGGACTCACTGGGTTGGCTTTCATTTGTGATGAAAACTACACCATACAGTTAACTGGCGGACAAGACAGCTTTAGAAACTGCAGATACCAGCCACCTTAAAATCTTGCAGTTTAAAATGATGTGAAATACAACTGTGTGAGCAGAACAGCCAAGGTTATTCCTGAGACCCCACTGCTGGCAAAGGGCAGCCAGGCTTCTCCTCCACAGCCAGCGTTCCCAAGTGCGTGACGGCTCTTACTTTCCCCCTAAGCCCTCTCATTTCTCTCCCCCTCCTCTGTGCCTACCCTTCTCACACCTCCTTTTTCATGCCTCTTTACCCGCCACTCTGCTATGCCTGAGACAATTTCCATTGCCTTGTGTACTTCCCCAGTGGCCTTGTTATCTTCTTCCCATCCTCCTCCTCAAGCCTCGCTGTGTTCAGCCAGCCTTCCACTGAGAATCTGCACTTTGCACCCAGAAAAAGTGGATAACATTTACAAAAGGATATAAATAACTCCTGTGCTAAACCTTTATTGACTTTCAATGGGATTTTGGATCCTTGTGGCTTTGTCTCCCTTTTTTTCTCCCCTTTTTTTTTTCCTCCCTACATCGCCATTTTTTAATGGTACTGGTATAGTTAAAGTGGAATAACATCAGCTATACATATGCTTATATTGACACAGTGGCTTTCCACATAGGACAAGAGATAAGATGTGAGTATAAATCCCATATATGCCAAGTTATATATCTGATCTGCAGTGGAAGTTGCCGTAACACAGAGGGTGAAAGGAATCTGACCCATAAAGGCAGTATATGGTTACAAAATCTGCATTTACAGGGAACCATATCACTGAAGTACTACATGTTATCACAGGATGTAGGAGAAACTTGGTTTTCTTCCTCCCAAACTGATGTAAAAAACAATATCCAATACTGCTTCATAGGGGTTGGAAATGGATATATTATCTACTGTTAACTGAAAAAGTTAATGGAAAACATTGCTTATATTTTTTGTTAAATACTGTATGTGCCAATATTATTTTCTATTTTCATATTATTCTATGTCAAAAAGACAAGATTAAATCCCTCAATAAAGCTACTGACAAAAAGGTCAAGTGCGTTTCTTTAAAAATTAAAAAAACCCCCTGTATTTGTAAGGTATGCAGAGCTCCTGCTTTCTCTCTCCCTTAAACGCTTCTTTAAAGTTAATCACCAATCTTCAGTCTCTGAAAGAGGGGGTCAACCCTCTCAATATTTAGAAACCTTCACTGTTTTTTGCCTATCCTTCCTCTGCTCTTCATCTTCGCTTCCCCAAGAAACCTCCACCATCACAGGCATCCAAGATGAACCCCACACACTGCACGAACAAGAAATGATGCGAGTACTATGCAGCTTCACCTAAAATTGAAACATGCCTCTACATTTTACAGCCTTCAACACCTGATAGCACTAATAACACGGCAGCTAACTCAGGTGGAAGCAACACGAGAAAGAGAAGAATTCTTTTTGCAATTCAGAAAATTATAGGATCTTTTTTCTTTTTTATGTGTGGATTTTTTTGATATAACTGAAATTGTTCAAGCATAATGGAAAGTGACCTCTTTCAGGTGTATAATTTTCTGAAAACTCCTTAAAACAATAGGCTTTTCTCTTCTTCACAAAAGGTAGTTATCCCATAATTGGCATGCAGACATGGAATCGGTATTTGCCAGCAGTAGAAGTTTTCTCAAATAAATTTGGTATGTCAGGTGCAACTGTGAATCTGTTGGATGATTATTATTTACCTGTTTAGTGCTGACAGAGTGCTGTGCCCAGTAGCTGCACAGAAACAGCCCGCTAAAGAAAAAAATTCTCATTTAGGGAAGGGCCAAATCTGTGAACCAAAATATCCAACATCTCCTAGGGCTGCCTTGGACATTTATTCTTGCCTTTAAATATGCAACTCTGCTTCAAACTGTTATTTATTTATAATAAGAAACTGGTAATATTTAACAGACATGTAAGAGTAGAGACACTTGAAATGCATTGCATTCATTGTGACCTTCAGCTGGAAGGAACTACAGAAAAACAACAAATTAATATTCTTTGCTGTACTCTTGTGCTTTCTGCTCATGAGTAGTCTGTGCTCACATGCTTTATATAGAATTTAAGTTTGTTAATACAAAAGAGCCAACAATGGAGAAAATCAAAGCTTCACTTAATAAAACTTACTTTGATGTCACTACATTTTCCTTCCATTAACCTTTCAACTGCCATAGACGTTCTGCCTATATGCATTAATTTGTCCGGCAAAGTGGAAAATTGCTGGCAGGGCAAGATCTAAAAAGAAACTATCAGATGAGATAAAAAGAGAAGATTTATGAAATTCTGCTTCATAGCTCCATGCACTAGAGCACTACAAACTGAAAACTTTGCAAATTAAGAGTGTTATTTATGGCCTTCAACTTCCATTTCACCAAAAGTTAAAAGTCTTGGAAACAAAAGTTCATAGATCAAGCCCAGCATCAGAGGTGACCATGTGAGGCACAGCACACTTGAAACAGAGTTGACAATGTGCTGCTTTTCTTTTAATCTGACGCTTGTTGTTGGAGTCACGGGTGGTGAACAATAAAAATCATGGAGACACAAAAAGACAAAGAGACTACAAAGGTCTTCATGAAGTTTATAGTTGGATCTAGCTTTGCCCAATGGCATTTGCTTTACTCTTCAGGAACTTCTCAACCTCTGTAGCCCTCATTCCTGGGTGCTGGAGTGCTCTGTCCTGTAGGATATCTCTCCTGCAATGCCACGACTCCAATCTGAGCTCCACATGAGTTGATGGGAATTTTACTGTCAGCTCAACCAGCCAGGCTCCAAGCAGAAATTCCTGCTCAGCCCTAAAGTTGGGCAGCTGGTGTTTTGGTTCAAGCCACAATCGAATGCAGTTCTTTATTAATACAACTCAATAAATCAAAGTTATACCTGGACCCTCAACTCTGCCGCTATGAATCAGTGTGATGCAATTGTAAACACTGTCTGCAGCTTCATTTTTTTCCTAGGGGAGATGGTGCACTCATCAATGTGCTTGGCTTTTCAAGCTTATTGCCTTCTCTGCTCAGGCTGCCCTTTAACATGCTCCATCTGGCAGATCGGTGGTGACACCCTTCCCCCCCTACGTGCTGGTAGGCTTGTGATGGCAGGCTTTGGGACGCCCTTCCTCCCACCGCTTGCCTCGAGCCAGCAGAAGAGCAGCCTGCTACTCCCTATTAATTTTCCAATGGGGAAAAAACATCTTGGGGCTCCCTTCCGAGCACATTCTGCTGCTCATAAGCTGGCTTCTGCCTCACACAAAAAATTAACTCTGCCTCTGTAGGGTTTTTAAAGAAGCTTTAACCAACGTTTTTCTCCAGATGCCTCAGATCTGCTCACCAGATCTACCTTCCTGATTCTTTCCAGGCACTGCAGAGGAGACCATCTACCATGGGTGGGGATGGGGACACACAATTAACCCATTTCATCTGCTACACCTGCACCCCTACCACCCCATCCTTCTGTCTGGAAAGGACTTTTTTCTCCTTTCCAAATATTCTACAGATTAAAAATAGGTTTACTTCCTAAATCAGCCATATCCATCTCCCATTTCTCTTTCTTAGTGTATTTCCAGGGTTTTCATATCAGAGTTCATTGACTCCATTTGCTTGTTTTCCATTAAGCAGCAATGCCGCATCATTCACCATTTTAATACTCAGACTCTTTATGATCCTTCTATAATACTGAAGTATTTTCCTTCCCATTTTAGTGAAGAGACATCAAATCATACAAAGTTTTACTGAACAAAAGTGCAACGATGAACTGAACCAGGAATTCACACATTGTAGTCCAAATCCTCACTAGCAAGCCCAGCCTCATCACATTCACAAGAACTGCTTGAACATTGTGAAGATGGGTATGGAAAGACATCTAAATAGACAACAAAAAGTCAACACAAATCTCTGGGACATGTAGTGGAGTGAAGGGCAACCGCAGTGTGAGTTTCATACTTCTCACCTGTGGCTGACAGCTAGCACTTTCTCAAAATTATAAGGGGGAATAGTTGGAAGTTTGCTCCACTTCTTTCTTCAGCCATAATAAAAAACTTTGCAACAGGGTAGAAATAAAAGATGTTGTGAGGCCAATCTTCACCTTAGAGTGTATGAAAGTGCAGACAGCCCCATATAATCTCTCTGTTCACTACAGCAAAGAAATAATTGGTAATTTATCAGAGCAGCATGCTTGCTACTAGAAAAACAGAAGTTTTCAAGAACTAACTATTCAATATTTGGATTCAGAAAGCTGTTTCTGATATGAACTGCCCTAGTGGTAACTAATGAAAAAAATAAAACCTTAGCCTTCAGCCTGTCAAAGAGACAGCTGTGACCTTAATTTGCCACAGAGATCTTTGATGAGTATGAAAGTATTTCCCTCAAATATCTTAGAAGGACAGCATACTGCCTAATGAGCTAGAGGTCTCAAACCCACAGGCACCACGGTAATTACAAAGGGGTATTTAATTATCTAACCCTGGCATCTAAAGAATTAACAAACCTTGATAATGAAAGGAAACCAGAGAGGAAAGAAGAATTCATCGTCTAAGCCACAAAACGCTGGGAAAATCACTATAGAGACAGATTTCAATAGATTCATATCTGGTATTTCTAAAAGCTTACTGTGTACTAAAATGCCAGATGTTCACACATTATGGTTGTTATTACTGTTAACAGCATTAATTGGGAGAGAGAGGAAGTTAATCCAATTTAATTCAGGAAACTAAATAGAGAAATATATAAGAAAACAAATGGAAGTCTGTAACAAAGACAAATACCCAATGTTTTGGCAATCTGCGCATTTCATACACTATGGGCACAGTCATTCCAGAGGTGGCCAAACAAGAAAAACGTTCCTCTCTAGGAACTATTTCATTTACATTTGTTCACCACACAGAACAGCAAAAGAAAAAAACAACTCTTGATGTTTGGGGCCCTGCATGGCCTCTTCTCGCAGCTCTGGCAATGACGGAGCTTTGTGCATACCTCCACATTGTTTCACTTGTGTTATTTATTTCCTTTGGAGAGAAACTTCTGCCTTCTCAATGCCTACAACCACTGGTTACTTGAATTTCAGCACTCCGTCAAAAATAAAAGGCACCATTACATGCCATTATATGTAGACCCTGTCTCCTTGCAAACGTATGCAAATGCATGTGTACAACAAAGCAATTTACATCTGCCCAAGGCCTCAAAGTGAGTGTATTTGCTTTGATCAAAGCTTAAAATGGGATTTATCTGTAGGGCATAAAAACAATGTTTGCCTTAAAGAAAACAGCAGTGGCTTTAGATCGCTGCAATGAGGCTGTTCTGTTCATCGTGGCATTGCTGTTTGTAATGCTGCTAAGGTTGCATGAGCATTTCCCTCATAATCCTCTGTATCCAGAAGCTGATAGCTTGCCAGTGAAATGTCTCTCCAACTTACACTTAGCATGTAAGACATTAATCTATCAGTTAGCCTTCTATTTCCTCACCAAATTATCAAAAAACACCCCACTCCAAACCCATGTATTTCTTTATAAATTGTATTTTATTATTAGCATCCACTGCTATTTTTGCAAGAAGCAAGCTGAATTCTCTCAAGATGTTTTAAACCAAGGCCAAACAAAGCTAAGTTTTATCTGGAAAACATTAATCTAAAAATAAAGGCCAGTAAATGTGTAACGTCACAAAAAAGAACATGCCTGTGATGCATTATTTGGTTCACTGAACAGTTGCTGCCCTCAAAAAAAACAAGCCGTGGAGCAAATATGAAGTAGTCTGCAGAATTTTTCCTTCAAATTCTGTCATTAGAAACAGATATAGTTAACAGTAAGTGAATAATTTGAAGAAATCCAGAAATCGGTGGTGATTTGATAACTGGCATGGAGATTCCCCAAGAGATTTTTACATCTGCCACAATTTTGCATAGTCCAAGAAACTGAAAAGATCTTCAACATCAGTGAATTCATCCTACCGACAAAAGTCCAGCCACACTTCTTGGAAGATGTGTTTCAGCTGACAAACACTTTGGAAAACATGGGCTATTCTGCTCTAGGGGGTTCTGCAAGTCAGCTGGGAGGAGAGTTAACTTTTAACAAGAAGTCATGCAAGTCAGTCAATTAAAGAACTTTTCAAGCTGTTACTGAAAGTAAACTGAGGATGTTTCCAGGTGTAAGCTGTTATCTGAAGTTGCTGAGAGCTGCTCTAAAGCCAAGAAAAAAAAACCACCTGACATCTAATGATTTTATACTGCATATTATCTAGATGCAAAGAGGAACAGAAGACTCTTAGGATAAGAGGTATTCAGTGTTAGCTGTTTCTTTTTGTCTTCAGCACTGAAAAGTTTCTTTCAGTCACCGTAAGCATCACAACACAAGGGGTGACAATCCTCATCAGGATGACATCCAGGTAAACCTCCCGCCCACCAGTAGTTACAACCCAAGGGTAGAATTTTGTCCCATAAATATGAATCCGTTCATTAGCATTTCTAGCATCATCTGCATTTTGCATGTTAAGGATGTTATGATAAACAGGGAGGTTCAGCTACTGCTTAGTTAACTCTGTGCAACTGTTTTCCATGCATACAGGAGAAGACTGTTCACAGGCAGCAAACAGTAATTGCATATTCATAAGTATCTCAACACACAATTAATTGCTGAGTGGTGAAAAAGCAGTAATGAATAGAAGAGATTTCTACTTTAACACTGAACGAAATACATATTAAGCGCACGCTGAACGTTACATCACCAACAAGTATACTTGGCTTCACACCTGCCACAAACTCATCTTTGCATCAGAATTCCAAAAGCTTTAGTTGCTTAATAAAAAAAGAGAGATAGTGTGTCCTTCTTCATTTACCACTACTGCAATCACATTAGATCTTGAACTCACTCATAATAACCGTAAGTGTTGGAGTCTCTTCTTTTGATGTTGCCTTGAAGCACTGGCAAAGTGCAACATTATCATATTGCTTCCCACTTAGGCGTTCAAGTAACTTAGCTATAACCTAGCAAAGACAAGTCTTCTGATGGCTTTGACACTTCCATTTTCACCTTCTCGGTTTTGATGCTTCTCATCATTAAATTAACTGTACTCTGTAATTGTTGTAAAATGACTGCCAGCAACAGAGCCAAGGAAAATGACTCCATTTTTGTATTGACCTCATAGAGCCATTTAATTGGCATGCGATTGTCAGGCCAGATGAGTTTCTGTTGGATCAAAACCTACATCCAAATACGTGAAACCACAGTACCTTTCCTTCCAATCATATTTGGCCCATGTACCAGCTTTCTCAGGTTTTCATAGTTAGATTTCCTGCAAAGTTTAACAATCTACGTGAACACAACGTCCAGTGTCAGTATCCTGATGTTAGTTTCCAAATGTCCAAATTTTTTGTTATTCTTAGGATCAAGTTTTAATTATACAGCTAGAAAATGTGTTTGTATTGAATTTATATTGCTCCTAAATTAATGCATACAAGGAAAGATGTTAGCATCAAGATTTAGTACTTTTTAACCTTGAAGGTATGCCATATAATAGGTATTGATTTTATCTTTTTTATTACACAGAAAAAATAATAAAATATGTCTGCTGGTGAACTGTTATACGACAGAATAAATGGTTAGCAGTGTATGTTATAAAATAGCACGGTGACACCACGTATGTTTGCTTTAAAAGCTTATTATAAAAATCAATGATGATATACATCTTGGTTAGGCTCATTTTTTCTAATTAAAGAGACAGTGTCAAAAAGAGGTTTTCAGTAGTTCAAGCTGTAATTCTTATTTCTCTTCATCATCTGTAATATCTTCTCTTACTGAGGAGGCCTTGGCAAATAATATTACTCTATAAAATTTTGTTCATTTCCACTCAGAAATAATTCTGTATGTGGCATCAAGATTAATGTTGTTCTTTTATGTATGATCATCATAACGTGCAATGCTTCAGATTAAATCCTCTGGTTTTCCTAAGCAGACTCTAAGGGTGAAATTCTGATCGCCTTTAAGTCAAAGAAAAATTTCCGTTCACCCCGACAGAGGCGGATTTTACACCCTGAAGGTACAAAAGCTGCTTTTCTCTCCTCCAAGAATGCAAGGAGAAACCAAGGGGAATAACTCAGTGGAAAGCAACATAAAAGAAAGCTGGCAGGTTCTCCTCTCTAAAGGGATCCCTCCCAGCAAAAGAGAAAAGAGAAATACCTTGGGAGAAATGCAGTGCTCTTTCTATCTCCTCTGAAAGTGCACGGAGACAGATTTAATTTTTACCTTAAGCAATTAAGGTGATCTTCAAGGTTTTAGAAGCGCACACTGGCACCCGAACATGGTTCATCTCTAACTCACAAAATACCCCTGTGGTGCAGCTGTATCTGTTGCTACTTTCCTCGGCGTACTGCAGCAGTTCTAGGATCCAGCTTTTAGAGACAGGGTTCATTTATATCCCTGTTGGCAGTTAACAGGTACATAACTTTTATAGAAAGCCCTTCCTGTACCTTAAATATCCTTGAAACATTTTTGTTGGTAGTTGCCCCTTTTAAGCTGATTGGTCTTCAATCAAAATGAAATATATCAAAACTATTTTGTTATTCACCCAGAAAATTCACTTTCAGGCACAATCATCTTTCTTTCCTGAATTCCACCTAATTTGTTAACCTGTTTCTATTATCGAACTACCTGTAGATGAATGCTATATTCCAAGGCAGAAAAAGGGTCTTTGCACAGAGGGAATATTACTTCTCTGGCTCTCAGACAAAACTTCATTGGCATTTCTTGAATCTATTTTAAATTGCAAGCTTGGACATTCATAATACCCCACTCATTAAAGATCTCTGCATAAAACTGATTATCAGACATGCCTCCTCAGCAAATGTGTGGATGGTACTAAATTAAGGGGAGGGGTCAACAAAAAGAGCAGAGCTTCAATCCAGAGGGGCTTTGATAAGCCTGAAGATAGAGTCACAACAGAAACCTCATGATCCTTGGTGAAGAGAAATGCAAAGTTTAGCAGCTGCCACGGACTAATCCCATGCATGAGCACAGGCTGGGAATCACTTGAGTGCACAAGCAGCTTTGCTGACAAACACCTGGAGGTTTCATTAGGCAGCAAACTGAATAGAAACCAACAGTGGACACCCACCACAAGTAAGGGGAATCACCATGTGGGCGACATTAGGAGTTTGGGAAGCTACTACTCCCCTCTGCTTGGCACCAGTGAAGCTACAACTGGAATATCATGTTCACTTTTGGACCTCCCCGTTCAAGAGTGATGCTTGGAAGCTGACAAAGGTCCATGAAACTGCTCTCAAGGTGGGTCAGTGACCTACAAAACAGATCTGCATGAAGAGACGAAGGGAGCCAAGCTAGTGTGTCTGGAACTATGAGTGGACCTAGTGGCAACTACAACTACTGTAAAATCTAACACAAAGATGACAGCCAAATCCTCATTGGTATTGGCAGAAAATACAACAGAGGGGCAACAGCCACAAACCCGGGTGGGAAGGTTCAGACTGGTCATTTGCAAAAGCAGCATGGGCACACGTTACCAGAGAGGCTGTGAAATCTCTCTCCTCAGAGGATTTCAAGACTTGGCTTGACCAGGTCATGGCTGACCTGGCTAGTGTTTGTGATCATCCCACTTCAAGCCTGAGGTTAGACTCAAAACCTCCAGACTTCTCTCCCAACCAGCACTTCCATGATTTGAAGATCACTTGTCTATGGTATCCCCTGTGACTCTTCTGTTTTCATACTGTTTACCACATTTCGTTTCTGCTGAGTTTCAGGTGGTACGATGCAAACTGCTACTTCTAGAGAAAGAAAGGTGAAGCCATGTCAAAGTCTCCTGCCCGCATTTCTAACCTGTCCCCATCTGTTCGTATAATTTTCTTTCTTCCTCATGGAGAAAGGCATTTTAAATTTTTCTTCTTTTTCCACTCTCTTCCTTTTCAATTCATTGCTAGGCAAGCCAAAAACACAAAGAAATGCCTGCAACAGAACAGAACCCTCTCTTATAAGTAAATTCATTTCTGTATTAAGACACAGCCTTCCTTCTTTTGAGAAACAGCAGCCAACAGAGCCAGTATGTGGTCAGACCCCTCACTGACTTTTTAGTGTCTTTAGTTTCCTCTCAGCTTCTGAAAAGGAAAGCAGATCCTGATCAAGGGAATCAGAGAGGAAAGCCAAATGCAGTTCTCTATCAGCTCAGACTGCCTTAGCCCTCCTGGGACCTCGGTATCAGGCAAGAAAGTCAGGAGCTTAAGAAGCCTTCCTATTTCATCTAGTTTCCACTTTCCTGTCTCCCCATATTCTTTAGATATCAGTCTGACAATATGGATAACTAGAGTGACCTATACAGACCTTTCAGATATATTTGGAGAGATCCAAATGGGAAAAAAGAAAGTGCTGTCTCAATTGTCTTAAAATACCTTTTATGAGAACTTAAAACCACAGGCCATGCTTCATTTTGTGTTACTACCATTTCATACTACTCTCAGGTTACCATATGGTTTGCACTCAGGAAGCTCTTACAATAGTCTTGCTAAATCATATTATACACACTTATTAATACTCTTTTGAGAGTATAATGATTAAGTTTATAAAGGCAATACATTATCAGACATAATTTTAAAATATCAAGTCTTATATATAGCAGTATTTTATCTTTTTCTGAACAAAAGTGTACCTGGTGGAATACACAGAAGCATCTTGCAAAAAGCATAAAGGTATCTGTTTTAGAATCAGAGGTACAGGAAATCTGTCTTTTATCCTTGACTGAGCCTCAACTACTTGATTTAACCTTAGCAAGCATCACAGTGTCAGCTCATAACCTATTTCCCCTTACTCCATCTCCTAAATCTGAACGTTCTTGAGGCAAAATTCACAAGTGTTGAAGGTTTGGAGAGCTTCAGGAATGGGAAATGCTGTCATTAGGACTACAAGCCATGTTTCAGTGTGTACTTTCTAGGTTTTGAGAGCTTACTTCCTCCTCCTGCTCTTAAATCTTTGTTGTGAAAAGATTGTGACTAGGAATGATGAAGTGTGTGAACTAAGGGGATTGTAGTGTCCTTAAAAGAAGAAAGTGAAAAAAATGGCATGGCATTCTTTGCAATGGTTATCATCAACAGCCATCCTTTGTGCTTGAGCACTCACTAAAGCATAAAGTAACTGCAATACATCCCATCTCTATTGATTCAGAAAAGAAAGGTAATTGATTCACCCTCAGGATTTCCTTTAAAAGACACCGGGTAAGAATTATCTCTCCTATATCACAACACAAAACACACTAAACAAAGCTACTTGAGATTTGTATACTGACATCCATCACTGGAATCCCCAAGTTCTTTTAAAGTATAATTGAGAGTAGACAACTACGTTTTTGGGGTCGTTGCAGGGTCTCTCTCCCTCTTTCAGGGTAAAACCCTCCACTTGCAGTATTTGGGAAAGGGTTGGCTTGGAGTAAAGGAGGGTTTGATATTTTGCTGATTGACTCGAGTTCGAGGCTTAAAAAGATACAGCAAAATGATCAAAGTAAACACGGAAGACTAAATAACATCAGGTAAGCCCTTTTCCCCTGCTTCCCCCATCATAGGTTCTATTTGCATGCTTAATTTCAGTAAAACTTCTGCAAAAAGAGATTATGCCAAAGTGCTGAGGCACATGCTATGTTCATTGAGCCCTAGGTTACACAAAGACTCTTACTCAGCAAATGCAGATCCAATGCTACCATGATAATTTATACCAAGGACTTGACTTTTAAACCTCCTGAATTCTCCTTTTCTGTGGATTTGCATATTTTTAATGCATCCTGGCATATAACCTATAAATGTTGGCCTTATTTCTGAAACGCTGTCAATTCTCCTGCTATATATTACAAAATGTCAATCACATGATAGGGATGCCTTGCTTCTAGCTACTAGCACTTGTAGCTACTTATAAAACCTATTAGACACTAGGACACAAAACTATCTGATAAGATTTGAAAATTGGACCTGATGGAGTGGAACTTTATCTGACATGGACAAAGAATAAGGAGAAAACGGCGATGCTACTCTACACCCTCCAAGAAATTCTTTGTTAGAGATTTAATGAATTGTTGTAGCGGTAACAAACCACAAGAACCAAAGTGAGTAGCTCCTTCCCACAGTAAAAATAGAAATCTCAAAGTTATTCTGTGCAGAACAGCAACTGATAGCCAAGAAACTGCCTTCCATAATTTATGTGCTGTTTCTCTAGATGAGCCTCTTCACTAAAATATTTTTACTTTTAATTTCTGACAAGTAAAAAAAAGAAGTGCTGAGCACTCAGACTGGCAGATTGCCTGAACGTACTTAGAATCCTTAACTGATCTCATGTTGTCACCTGCCGCCACCTTCCCACAGGGGAGCAGATGTCCCGAAACAAACGGTGCTACTAGAGGGGGAACATGAAAGTCAGGTGAGACACAAAAGGCAGCTCAGAGCTACCACTTCTCAGGGGACTAGAGCCCGACCACGCAGCACTTCTGGAAGATACGGTGGTACCCTGTCCGACAAGAGAGAGGAACTGCAAAGGTGTGTACGCCACAGTCCATTAGACCTTGTGGATGTGAAAATAAAGGGAAATACTAGCCCAGACTTGCCTCCAGATGTAGCTAGAGCTGAGTGATGGGTGAGGAATATCTAACGTACATCAGTCGCTTTTCCTTCTGCAAATTGTCTGTGAACAATTCATGAGCGTCTTGACTTTATCACAGCAGACACTGAATATTACCTGAGATTAGCCATTAAATACTTTCTGTGAATACTTCCTAGTCTGTGACATGTTTCCAAGTATTTGATTGTATAAGATACCCAAGTGGATTTGGTAGAAACATAAGTCACACGGTGTATCTGTTCCTTGACTGAAAAAGACAATCTCAGAGTCAGATTTCTAGGGTGAACAGTCACAATTACCCTTCCAAAATGTTCCTTCTGGAAACATTTTTCAATCCTCCTATCTCAGTGCTAACTGCAGCCTGAAAACCTACTGGCTAGTACGTTTATAGATAATAAACGTAAAAAGAAAATAAACAACTAAAGCTGATTCACTGTCATATCTAAAAGAACATTTGTGCAAGCTTACACAGTCCTGGCAACCAAACCAAACCCAGGCAGAGTAGCTGCCTTTGCAAAGCACACCTATGACTGATTTCAGCTGCTACGCACGGATGCAGGGACTTTAACCTCTTTCAGGCACCAACGCAGGAATGATGCGTAGCTAAACAGCTTACCTAGCTCCATGTTTGGTGTGCGTGAGAAACTACCGAAAAATTGTGATTATCCTAAATATGGTATCCTCAAAACACATACGCAGCAAATTCCTCCTTTCTCTTTGGACCCTGCAAGTAGGAGAAAAATCCAGGTATTTTTTGTAGAGTACTGGAACTCCTGCAAACCCTCTTTGAAGGCCACAGAGAAACCATACATTTTAATGTCTCCAATGTGCTGAAGCATTCCTCTTTGTTACCTGGAAATAATAAACCTACTGTGTACGTTAACTGTGTGTAGGCTATCTATGGCACACTCCAAGCGTGCATCTTAGTAGGTAGGGATAAAATACCCAGGGTAAAATAAGACTTCGAAACCCACATGGAAATGCTGGCTGGAGCTTGTCAGCAGTTTATATAACTCATCTTCCTGCCTTATAGATGATGCATATCATTAATGAGCAAATATATTTTCCTGTAGACCAATACCTGAAACTCCTCTTGATAGCTACAGCAGGCATGGGAACAGGCCCCAAATTTGCTGTTACAACTATAAATCTGTCTTTGGTTGAGCTTAATCATGCATTAGCCATTGCACAGTCTAAAGCTTGGCTCTCAACATTTTCAGGCTAATCAAGAAGACAGTGGAGTCAAAGCATTAATAGTTCCTCACTGCAGAGAATACCATAAGGCACCATAATTCACCCGACGCCGCACGGTTGAGAGCAGTGAGGGAGACGCTGATGACTGCCCATGCATACTGTTGTGTACAACCACACAAAACAAGACTGCTTGGGTGAGCAAAAATTTCATCAAAATTTAAAAAATGGTCGCCCTGATTTTGACTTTTCGATGTGTACAAATGATAAAGGGTGGATGGACACTTACGAAAAGGGGTGTCAGCAACCATAAAGTCCCTGCGTGCACAGCATCCTACCTCTGTGTTCCAGACACATGGGGACAACACGGTTTTAAGGGCAAATTTGCACCTCTGAAAAAAGGCTAGTGAACACCATAAACACACCTGCCTGGCAAACTGTTACATCTGCAAGAACAATTTGTACATCTAATTATGAAAAAGACTAACAAAAAAATATAAAATCTTTTTCTGTGAAAACAACACACTTTCTAGAATTGCTATGCTGCACATGTACTTTTGCCCAGCTATTTTTTAATCTACCCTCACTGAAACCCAATCAACTATTAATTGTTCTCCTCAAGCTTCTAAAAGGGCTTCACAGACCCTCACTGTGAATTATAACAGGCTGTGGAAGGTGTAAGGCTGTGCAAGTGCCCATCTCAGGTCCTTCCAAATGTCAGAGATCCCCATGTTTCTAGCTGCATTGCGAAGAAGTGCACAGTCCACATAATTTTTAAGAGAATGAATTTTCAATTACATAAATAATGCATAAGAAACATACACTTTGCTTGCTACCTTATGGGAGAGACGTGTTTGATACACATACACATTAAGGCTGCAGGGTCTAAACTTGTCACCAAGGCAGCAGTCTGGGATGGATAATCAGCTCAATGTACAGAGATGAAATTCCCAACTACTCTTCTCTTAACATTAATGAGAATTATATAGCAAAGGTCTGACTCCAAACAAGCTTCCCAGAGACAGCTAGTCTTCATCAAACTGGAAGCAGACACATGCCAGTGCTGTGCAAACACAGCCAGGAGGAAGCAAGACAAGAAAAACTTTAAAAAAGGAATTTTGTAGAAAAATGGCTAATCATTCCCAGGCCTGAGTGAAACACAATAATCCCTTACTCTGAATTATTTTACCTCCCAATGGAGCTGATGAAGGAAAGCAGAATTTGAATGCTTTGGAAGATTTTCTACTGCCAAATGGAATGTAAAATCAGTGACTTCAGGGTAATTTTGTCAGGTTTGAGATGCCATGGCCAGGAGCTATCCAACTGTTCGACAAAACAGAGATTAGTTCTCATAGCTTTTTACCTATTTTTTTTTCCCTCTCTGCGATATTACATTCTGTGTGGGGACATCTGGTCCCACTGTGGGAAGGTGATAGAGTTGCCTCGCATGAGGCGAGGTGGTTCGGAAAACCTGCCAGCAAGAAGGTCTGCTCTCCGTCGCTGCTTTGTCAGGGAGGTGCGGGACACGGAGTGCCGCGTGTTTTCCCATGCAGAATTGCGTTGGGTATGAAAAATGGCTGCGTGTCACCTATTACTCTGTGCAATTAATCACTGGCTGAAAAAGATAGGGCACTAGTTATGCTCCAAATGACATAAATGCATGACTGTTTAACTCTTTTGGACAAATAGGTCCCTTGGTTGAAAATGGCCTTCCCGTTCATAGCCAGGTACAAATAAACACGCAAAATACACAGCTAATCTGTCACCCAGGGAGTCACATGGAGCTTAAATGCACTGTCTGACAACCATTCACCTACAGCAAACAACACCTCTACCAAGCGGCTTCAGTTCTGATCCCCTTTTACAAGGGATGTTGGATCAACATAAAAAGCAGTCTGCTTCACCACTTGCTTCTTGTTTAAACAAATAAAAGACACCAGAGTCAGGTCCAAAATTTCTCTTCAGTCCAATCCCCCCTGATTCTAGAGTGTGACTGCTTAAATTGTTTACCACGAACTGTTAAAGTGGCATTTCAAAACTAATCATGATCGTTTTGAGACAGTCCAGAATATAAAACCCTCACCATGGATGGGAATTTTCCCACTCAGGTCCTGCTTTGGATGTTCCCAGCCAGCACTTCAAGTCACATCTTCATCTGACCATACCCAAAGTTCATCATTTGGTTCCAGAGCTTTGGGCTGCATCCAACTCTTAAATTACTACCAGTTTGATATCAAAAACAAATGCTGTCTGTTTGGCTACTAATTAGTCAACAACGATGAAAGGAAAAGAAAATAAAGCAAAACTTCTCTTCTCTGACAAGCTGTCATAAGGATATGAAGAGCACTAAAATAACAAGTTAGCTCCTCTAGAGCACACAAGACAACACAGCAGCTCGTTTCAAAGCATGATTCATACCGTCTCGCAAAGGAGCAACCTATGAGTAGATAAGTATCACTCTGCCAAGGAAACAAGAGGCATGGGAGAGTCCAAAAATCTTCCTAGTCGCAGCAGATCAGCTATTGGAGAGATGGTGAGAGAAGACAAAAAAAAAAAAAAAAAAAGAAGCCATTTGCAGCAACAGTGCTGTCCAACGTTGTAGCCGCTACCAGCAAGATAATGTGATTAACGGACAGCTTTTAGAGGTTTAAGAAAATGCTGTGACTTAAAGCAGTCATTTTGTGAACAGTAACAGTGAAAGGAATTACATGTCCCACTAAGTCCACTGTGGGTAAGTTGAGTTCATAAATTTCCTAAACCTCTTCAACGTACATTCCTAAGACATCACCACTCCATGCACAAAGGAGCACAGTGTATATTATGCTCATTAAAACCGGTTCCCTGAAACAGAGGCTGGAAGAAGCCATCCTTTTGCCTAGAGAGCTCAGCAGCTGAGCAGGAAAAGAAGGAATGCTGCTGGCATCTTTTCTCCTCTCCACTCTGAGCTACCACATCCCACTGCAGCCTGCTGCTGCTCGGTGTCCAGCCAGCAGGACTCATCATGCCACTTCATGTGGCACAGAGGAGAACCGAGGCCTCCACGCTGCCAAGAAAACGCACAAAAATCAATCTGCCACACAGCAGCAACCGTGAGACCGGGCAGAGGAAGCCAGAGCAGTTCAGCGTGTCCCACAAAGCACAGATGACAATATTTTGCTCATGTCGGTGGGCCTCACGTCCTGCTCTGAGCTCCCTAGGAAGGACCCAAAACGCAAAAGCTTCCCGGCCACGCTGGCTGCATCACTCCTGGCTCTCATTTGTGAAGCAACCAGTCCCCTGCACGAGAGTCTGAAAAAAAACCAACAAGTATACACCAAGAAAACAACAATTCCAGAAGAGTGAATTCCAGGCACATTGCAAGGAGGCGTTCAGGGACTTGGCAGCAGAACATGTCTGATTCAAGGTCCTGTGATAAAAGTGAAACGAGCTCACATCTCACTGTTGTACATGCAGTTTATGAGCTGACATATTATTTTACATGGTACACTCACTCCATCCCAGATGAACATAGAGCAAATAAGCCCTTGAAGGATTCCTGTGAACTGTACAAATACTGGAATCAGATATGAGCAAGACACCAGCCTTCAGAAATGCAGATTAGGAATCACACACATCTACACAGATTAAAACCCACAGCATTCAAACGAAGCCACTGTGAATATATCTGGCGAGCAGGCACATACAGGCTAATGCACTACATTTTTTCTATGAAATTATTTCATTGGTTTGGGGTTCAGCAGTTCGGGGATCAAACGCTTCCAGATTTTCCAGCTCCTTTGGCAAACTCCCAGACTGTTTAACAGGAAGGGAACAAGGGCTGGAGGGAAGCCCCTGAAGCTCTTAGTGAAAATTGACTGTATTTTATATAATATGAAGCATACTGCAGTTTCATCTACTACCGTCCTGTAAAACACATTTAGTTTATAAAAGCTCAAATTCTCTTTTATCTTCTGTAAGTGGTAGAAAAAAGCCTTTGTTAATCCAGGTGTTAAAACACTCTATAGCTGCCAACTAGACAGCAACAGGAAGAATACAGATGAAATAATCTTATCTTGGGTAAGGAACTTCTACTGCAGTCAGGACTAAAAACAAACACCTTCTGGGAAGTCATCTGTTGACAGACATTCAGAAGTTACTGCTGACACTCAATTTGAGATATATTCAAAGAATTTCCAATAGGAATCATCAAAAACTGTTTCTTACCTGACTACCTTATGTCAATATTATTTTAATTTATATGACATACTTTGTAGTAAGCTTCATGCTGAAACCAAACCTGATGTAACATATAGCTGCTGCCTTTGGGAGAACAGAGGTAATGATTTCTTACCAAAACATCATTTTTATATGACATTTCATAAGCAGCCAAATGCACAGCTAGAAAACTAGGACTGCTGAATTTCCATCATTTTGGAGAACTTAAGTAGAGACTATTTTGAAGTTAATATAATATTGACTTTCCAGCACTGATGATTGAACTGTTACGATATAGTAAATGATCCACTGTTAATATTTCACCTTTCTTCTGTGCCTTTAATTTTTAAAGGTACCCAAAGTTAAAGGATACGTGGGTGCAGAAACAGGGATTGGGACCCATAAGGCTTGTGTTATGCTCTTGACTGCAACCTTAAATCTTTGGGCCGAGCATTGCAATAGAAACTTTTTCCTGCTCATATCAAAACTAAAGCATATACATCATTACACCTTACAGTAGCTTGATTCACAACACAGGTATTCCCCATCTGAATTATGATAAGCTAGATATATTTTATTTTTTAAAATCACTAGTTTAGTTATTAAAAAAAAAAAAAGTAGTCTTCAAAATCTGGTTCAAGTCTTTCATTGATCTCAGGTTTGTGGGCCCAGCTGCATTACTTATCTGTGCAGATCCTTATGTTTTTGGTGAATAATGAGTATTTTACATTCCAATACTATCCTGAAGAGGTTTTTTCTTCTGAGATAGTGTTTCTGGCAAATTAATAATTCAGTGATGTTTTCATGGTGGTTCTTTCACCTTTATTTATTGCCCTGACTGGAAAAGACAAAATTTCCCTTTGGAGAAGGAAGACTAAGAACATATCATTTAAAACAGCTGTCTCAAAAAAAAAAAAAAAGCAATATTCAAGTTTCACTGTAAATTTTCTGCTTTAAATTACCTTTAGTGCTTCTGGTAATTTGTCTGCACTATTTAGGGGTTATATTTTTAAAAGTAATGATAATGGTAGAAAATGTCAGGATCTTAGGTAAACAAGGTTTTAAAAAGTATCACAGAAGTGTAATAAAGACCTATTCCTTCATATTTCATATTTACTTTTATTTATGTGTTTTCATAACTTCAAAGAGGCAAGGAGTTGCTGCACAGCAGCTCTGGGAAAGTTCATGATATTGGCAGCAAGGCTACAAACCGACATTAACTGGTAACCTATTTCATCTCCTAACCTGCTTCAGCACACAACACTTTTGTGCACACCTCTGACAGCCCATGAAATACTGTGCTGTATCAGCACCATAAACCCTTTTCCATCCCCTCAAAAAAAAGCAAAATAAAAACAAATTGTAAGAAATGAACAATTATTTCTCATGGAGATGAACAAACACAGACTTTCACAAAATGACACTGTTCAGTCCTCTGAAAATGGATAGTTTTTCCAATGTTGTTTTCCAAAAATACAGTTTTGAACTGAAATGAAAAAGAGAAGCAAAAATACTTCTCATTTTTTAAAATTCTGTTTCCACAGTCTTATTCATACATTTTTCCAACTCAAAGAGCGAACAGAGTCCCTCTTCTCAGTGTGAAGCTGGATACATCATTAATCTAAAAGTAGCTAAGCGCTCTGACCAAGGACGACTTCAAATTGAGAAAGCATTGGCTGTCAAAGAAATCTTCCCTGTGAAATAAACCTCCTGAGGTCCGATGAATGTAGACACTAACTTCAGGAAATTCAGCAAGGCTTTGTTTCTTGAAAACATCCCATCATTAGAAAGATGGACCACCTGCACCTCCGTATGCCTCCAAAGCTCTGCTTAAAATCAGCACTGTCAGTAAATTAAATTGGCTTAATAAGGTGAACTTTTACCCCAAAAGAAGTGGAAGAGTTTCTGTGAAGTCTTTCAGGGCGATCACTGGAATTCAAGGTTATATCCTGAAGTTTCCTCAAATAACTTGTGGTAAGAGCCAGTATAAAACTTTAAGAAATATGAAAAAAAGAAACATCATCATAGTACTATAGAAACCCTGCATGACACAAAGGTTCCACCCACACTGCGCTTGCTGATTTCTAGCATTTTTATACCAATGCCTGTCACTAACACCCTACTTAAAATAGCCCATTCTGGTAATACCGCAGCTACCATAGCTCCATTCACCTCCTCTCTTAAGTGTCAAGAGAGAAAACAAGTTAATAGTGACTACAGATTATTTTTTTTAAAAGTGTACAATAAAATACATGAGTATGATATGTGTAGGAAAGGTGAAAGCAGATGGATAGTAAGCAACAACAGAATCAAAAGAACAGGTTTCTAACATTTAATGCAGTGCCCTACTAAGACGCTGGGACCTAAAAGGGTCCATTGCGAAGGGTCAGAAAGTATGTCACTTCATTGGGCCACTTCTGTTTTTAGGCCCTCTTCTGAGACTGCTGGTAAGCACAGCAATTAATGATACCTTTTTTAGAAGATTTCAGGAAAGGAACAGTGCCCGGGGAACTGGAGGGAGGCAGCACGCCCGCTGCCATCAGCCTCTGAGCAGCATGTGGGCTGCTGTTGTCAGGAGTCGGAATTTGAACTAGGCATACAGAACCTAAATCAAGAATCACAGAATGGTTTGGGTTAGAAGGGACCTTAAAAAATCATCTAGTTCAACCCCCTGCCCTGGGCAGGGACACCTTCCACTAGCCCAGGTTGCCCAGAGCCCTGTCCGACCTGGCCTTGAACCCTTCCAGGGAGGGGGCAGCCACAGCTTCTCTGGGCAACCTGTGCCAGTGTCTCACCACCTTCACAGGGAAGAATTTCTTCCTTAGATCTAATCTAAATCTGCCCTCTTGCAGTTTAAAACCATTACCCCTCATCCTATCCCTACACCCCCTGATCAAAAGTCCCTCTCTTCTTTCTGTAGCCCCTTTAAGTACTGGGAGGCCGCTCTAAGGTCTCCCCAGAGCCTTCTCCAGGCTGAACACCCCCAACTCTCCCAGCCTGTCCTCACAGGGGAGGAGCTCCAACCCCCCCAATTATCTTCAAGGCCCTCCTCTCCCATGTTAACACCTTTACCTAATGCTTGCTCCTATCTTTTCTTCTTTGCAAAGATCTTTTCCAGTGGGTCACGTGTCGATACACAATCCGGGTAAGAAGTGGGGTTATTTCCACCTACACCATTCTCTATCAGCTTCTGTAGACAGCTTGAAGAGGTGAATAGGCATCTCACAGTATCTTCACAAATACTTTTAAGTGCCCATCTAAGCTTTCAGTGGGATTTATAGTTAACTCATTTAATATTTTAAAAATATATGTCCCGTAAACATCTGGTATTCTTTAAATTCTGGTCCTGAGTAACTATATTAGCTGATAATTCTCAGTTACATAGGACTTCACTGCCTAGCATGAAAGTTTCCTCCCTATAGATTTCGCCTTTTGGAATCAACCAAACACACCAGCAAAAACACAGCACAATGGCTTTCATTCAGCTCTCCATAGTTATTTTGAGTCTGCAGCAAGGTCACCATACAAATTAGCATATTCCAGTATGAAATATTCAAAACCAGGCAGACTCCTACAGACTTCTGAGTTTACTGAGGTCATTCTTTTCAATAAGCTTTATTTCACAAAAAGGTGCACTTTTAAGAAGAGTCTCCTGATAAGTAAAATAAATAAACGATTCTTCTCTTCCAGAGAGATCCAGGACTGTAAACACCAGGCTGTCATGACTGATTTCCACCGTCAAAGTTATCAGGCCAGGTAGCTTATAATGTACGTGTTTTCATGACACCTGATTAAAGCTGGTGTCATCACAGTTTTATGGACTACTTAAATGTGGCAATTTCCATTAAGTGTTTTTAAAAAAGCAATTAACAGTTTTAACAAGAGTTCACTAGTTCAAATCATTTCAGCATTGACTGGTAGATTGTCCTCCTGGGTACCATGCTTGACATTTGCAATCTCCTAGCCTCTCACAAGTAGCATTTTGGCAAAGTAGGAGGGGAATTACGAACATTACTCTGTACTGCAAATATACCTCTTTTTAGAGAAAACAACAGACTAACAGCAAACCCAGGCACTATCAATGAGCAATTAACAAAACTTGCAAACAATGCTACTAGGGGCAGCATTTCTGCTAAAGAATTTGATCTCCCATCTAGCATGAAAGCAAATCTGTCTGCAACAACCCACCAAGAAAAGACAGGGAGGCAGCTATGTGTGAAGGAGAGCTTGAGAAAGACAGATCGCACTTAAATTGTTTAGTGTGATTGACAGATTTGCAAGGAAAAACAAAAAGAGGTGAAAATTAGAGTCTGGAGCAGTATTGGTGGAACTGAAAGAAGATCAGGTTTTAGCAGGGTCCTAAACTGAGCCGAGAGTGAAGGGTCAGCAATGCAGGTGTCAGCCTGACCATTTGGAAGACATATCAGAAATCAATATGAAAACAAAGCCTTCTTAGTCATTAATTATTTTTAACTATCCTTTTGCTAATAATATCTATTATGGTGTTGCAGTGCAAGAGGTCGGGGGTTTGCGATACGGACCAAGTCGCTATTTAACTACTAGATCTGAATCCCTCATGCCTTCGTGGGATGAACCACACAATCTCCACTGGCACGCAGATACAGCGTGTCTCTACTAAGTACAGAAAATCTGACAACGTGAAAACAATCAAAGTAATACATCAGAGTACGCTGTCCAAACTACAGCATGCCTTCTGTTGGGAAATCAAAATACTGCACCTAAGAGAGACAAAAGGGAAAGAGGACCAGGATAATACCTTTGTCACAGGAGTACATCTCCACAGGGGGTTGTCGGCGACAGCGTGACATCCCCGCCCCCCGACTACTTCCCCAGCTTGCCACAGTCTCCGAGCACTGCCTGGGACCCTCTAAAAGACAGTCAAAGCCCAGGGCCAGGCCAGAGACACAGGGCATTCCCCAAAGAGCAATAAACTTCTTCACCCAAGACAGCAACCCTGCCTCAAGACTTCACTCTTCTTTTAAAAAAGACCCCTTTTTAAGGGTGGTTCTTACACATTTCAGTGCCATTTATTCACCGATTTTTCAGTATGTCGGGACAGAGTCCTACGAAGGATAAGGCGTGGAAACAATCTGTTTTTCATAGCCTACTCCTCTTGTAACCCAGGCTGGGAAGTCCTTGCACAAGGGACTCGTAGCTTTATGCTTCTCCCAAGGGGAGAACAATTTAAGACAAACGTAGGGAAACAGTTGTTCTTTTACAATGCTCATTTTGGCAATTTTCTCTCAAATCAACATTTCTTTCTTTAATTAGCATCTTTCCTAGCATCTTTCATAGAAACTACAAACAGAGAATGAGGTTTCACTGTAGCAAATGACAAGAAGAAAGAAGAAAAGGCACAGGAATTGCCAGCGGTGTGGAGCAGCAGGAGATGTTCTACACCTGGATTTGCACTGGGGCAGCAAGGACAGCTCACCAAAGCAGCCCAGCCAAGATGCCTCCTCTGTGTGTACCAGCTGCTGGTGATCCAGCTTCTTGTTCTCACCAAGGTTCACTAACACAAACCCATCCTGCAGCACATTTCACCAGTGCTGTATTTTGGGCAAATTGCACTGTTGCTCATTGCACAATCAGCTTTAACCAGCGCTGTCTGTTCCTAGAAAACTTGGGCTTAAATAGTTCAAAAGACTCGGTCATCTGTAAATTTCTCCCAAAAAAATTTCAGCAACAAATCATGCCCATCTAAGTCAGTTGCTCCATTCTCAACTGTTTTTTCCACCACAGTAAGACACAGCTAAAAGCCTACAAGAAAGCGGCCGTCATGCTGGTCTCTTGGGGAAATCTGTTAAACTGTTAAGACACACATTGTATTTGACAGGAAGATAACAGCAGTTCAGAAATAAGAATAGTTTTTACTATATAATATTAAAGCAACATATTATCTATTTTGATTCTTAATTGAGACTGCTTTATATAAATTAAAAGAGGCTTTCCTAAGTTATCATGTACGCTCACAGAAGTATTAGGAGCACTTTAATTAAGCCGTGAGAAGGAATTTATTTTCAAGGATGAGGTGGTTTCATCATACTCATTATGGCCTATTCTTAACTGGGGATCTTACAAGAAGCTCTCATTAAACAGCTGTTTGAAATGAGAGTAGGTAGATGCACGCCAGCTACTCCCACTATTGCAACATCATACTTACAGCTCAAAACAACTGAAGTTCTACAGTGACCATGGAAATTCTTTATATTCCTCTTCACAAGACGCACAAAATCTGTGACTACTACTGAGAGAAACAATTCATCAGCTTAATGTCCAAAGACAGCTTACTATTTTTTTTTTCCATCCCAAATATTAAAGCCAGTGGAGTCTATAGATAAAGAATAAAGAAGCCAAGTCTGGAGAGAGCTCTGGAAGCATCACTCGAATGCCTCACCCTTTCTCATTTTCTGTTAGCCAGTCCTGCCTAGGAGCTGCCCACAGCAACAGCTGTCAGTGACTGGGTGCAAGGCTGCACCGTGCCCTCCCTTTTACCTAGAAAAAAAAACAGAGAAGAGGAAGCTTGGAGAGCTCTACACCCAGGAGCATCCAGGGATTGTCCTAAGCATAAACCTTATGTAGACAGCATGGCTTGCTCTGACAACTTGCTAGTCACGTAATATCACGTCCACTGTACTGAAACAGAGAATACCAAAGTCTGTGGAGGTATGAAGGAACGTGTCAGCACTTCAGTAGAAAACCCTGCTTCTTCTAGGAAAGTTTGAAATGCATTGATGTATATACTTCTCCCCAGCACACACTGGTTCAAATTTGAAGCAACCCCAATTAACAGAGCTCCATCAATGGAATGGGTAAAAAACTGGCTGGAATGGGTAAAAAATTGGCTGGATGGCCAGGCCCAAAGAGTTGTGGTGAACGGAGTTAAATCCAGTTGGAGGCCGGTCACAAGTGGTGTCCCCCAGGGCTCGGTTTTGGGGCCACTCCTGTTTAACATCTTTATTGATGATCTAGACGAGGGGATCGAGTGCACCCTCAGTAAGTTTGCAGATGACACCAAGCTGGGTGGGAGTGTTGATCTGCTTGAGGGTAGGGAGGCTCTGCAGAGAGACCTGGACAGGCTGGAGTGATGGGCTGAGGCCAACTGTATGAGGTTCAATAAGGCCAAATGCCAGGTGCTGCACTTGGGTCACAACAACCCCCAGCAGCGCTACAGGCTTGGGGAGGAGTGGCTGGAGAGCTGCCAGTCAGAGAGGGACCTGGGGGGGTTGATTGACAGCCGGCTGAACATGAGCCAGCAGTGTGCCCAGGAGGCCAAGAAGGCCAATGGCATCCTGGCTTGTATCAGCAATAGCGTGGCCAGCAGGGACAGGGAAGGGATCTTACCCCTGTACTCGACACTGGTGAGGCCGCACCTCGATTATTGTGTTCGGTTTTGGGCCCCTCACTACAAAAAGGACATTGAATTACTCAAGCATGTCCAGAGAAGGGCAACGAAGCTGGTGCAGGGTCTGGAGCACAGGTCTTGTGGAGCTTGAGGAGCGGCTGAGGGAACTGGGGTTGTTTAGTCTGGAGAGGAGGAGGCTGAGGGGAGACCTCATCGTCCTCTACAGCTGTCTGAAAGGACGTTGCAGAGAGCTGGGGATAAGCCTCTTTAACCAAGTAATAAGCGATAGGACAAGAGGCAATGGCCTCAAGTTGTGCCAGGGAAGGTTTAGACTAGATGTCAGGAAGTATTTCGTTACAGAACGGGTTATTAGGCAGTGGAATGGATTGCCCAGGGAGGTGGTGGAGTCCCCATCCCTGGAGGGGTTTAAGAGTAGGGTCGACATTGCGCTGAGAGATATGGTGTAGATGGGAACTGGCAGTGTTAGGTTAATGGTTGGACTAGATGATCTTCAAGGTCCTTTCCAACCTAGTTGATTCTGTGATTCTGTGAACAAAAGCATCACCTGTCCTACAGCTGATTATCATGCAGTAACTTTCCCCATTCTTTGCAGAAAAACTCAATCCGGATTCCTTTCCTTAAAATATTTGTCATTGTGTGACACATTTCCAGGACAAGTTTGGAGGCTGCAGAGATTGTGCCAGAGAGAAAGAGAGCGTCTGAGCTGTTACAGTGAGAGTTCCTAGCTCCAGGGTAGCTCACATATAGCACTGGGCACTTTAAAGACAGTAACCAGATTTATCCTGTTTCAGATATGGTGAAAGTAAGACACAGAAAAGAATAAAGGATTTGTTTGAAGTCACTCAGGAACTCAAGGACTGTGCTGAAAAATAAAGCCTAAACGTGCAAAGAAAACAGAAAATGAAATAGTATTCAAAATTCCCTCAAGAACTCTTTGACCTCATTAAAAAAATTCAGTCAGTGAAAACTCTTAAAATCCTGGACTCCATCCTAAAAGGCAGTTAAAAGGAAAAACCACTGTGGGCACAAGAAGAAGTTTAATTGCAGAGATGAATGAGGGAAGTTCTCATCTCTCAGCAGTAAACCTTTTAGTATTTATGACATTGAAATTACACTGCATAAACAAACGAAAAGTTAGAAAAGGGCTGGCTTCATAAATAATGGTACATTGTTGTGCCAGCCTGATTACCTCATGTCTGTTTTCATACAGGCACCAAGCTTTCACAGAGCAGCCTGCAGTTCCCCCCAGCTCCCCAGCCAAGGGCAGTGGGAAAAGTCTCCTTTGTGAAAAGGAAAAAGACCAAACAAAAGAAAACAGTTTCAAAATATATGATATCCTGTTGTGAAACTTTCAGGAAAAGAAGTTGCAACAGATTAAACAGCACCCATTTGGTTGCCTGAGCCAAATGCATCCACGGTGGTGAAGTATGGGTGGCTGCTGGTGTTGTATGCTTATCAAATAGTAAAAGTGCAAGCTGGTGAAGCGTCTGTGGCCTCTTTGCTCTGAGCCATACGCATGGTGATGATAAAATGAAGGAAGCAATTCTAACAAAGGAAATGCTTGACAAAGTTTAAGTCCACACCATACATACGGTTACATCTGGCACTTTTGCTTCCCGGCCTATTGGTGCTGAGTCCTAACTTCAAGCACATGCACGCACGCATCTTGCTAGGAGGCAGGGGTGCTGGTGCACACGCTGCGCAGCAGATGCCTGTACCCGTGCAATTCCTTCATTGTGCTCCGCTCCACTTATCGAAATCCCAAAGGCTACAGCCAGCCGTCCACGGAAAAGAACAGAGAAGCAGCGCTTGCACAGGATGATTCAGTACCAAGTCTGCGTCTGTACAAATTGCTCTCAAGCCAAGGAGTTTTAGCTACAAGTGTGCATACATTATAGAAATAATTACATCATTTTTAAAGGTAATAAATAAGCAGACAGTAAGCAAGGTTGGAAAAGGGTAGGGAAAAGAGAACAGATCAGCAGGCAGCAGGATATGAAGCAGCAGAGAGTTAAAGCATACAAAAATTCTCTGATTTATCTTACTGAATAGCCTTCTGGAATTAAGGCCAATAAATAAATTAAATTATATCAGGCACAAGTTAATTAGCAAAATATGAGAAATAAAATAAAGTGAATGAATAAAATTGTCGGAAGCATCTATAGACTCATTTACATTGCTTAATACAGTGCAGGTGAAGGCACTGAAGCTAGCTGAAGGCACAGGCGCAAAGCAAATTGGTCTGCCTGAACCCCAGGATGCTCCGGGCACTGCCGCCAGCAGAAACTTAGAGCCAGCTGGGGTACGTGTACACACTGAAGCACAGAGGTGTATGTTTGTCAAGTGTAGTTAGTGGTCACACTGCCAAAAGAAAAATAGCAGATAAACAGTGGCTAAACCATACTATTCTTGGTGGTTGATGCAGTCATTAAAAACACAGAAGAATGCGATGGTTCAAGGCATCACCTCGTGACAGGGCCTGCCAGTGCACTGACGTGTCTGTGCACCTGTTAGAACTGGAAGTTGGGCATTTCCTCCACTCCGCTATCACCTAGCCAAGGGTCAGGCTGTTCACTTTACCCCATTGTGCCCCACCACCACCTTGTGTCCTCTCCCTGAAGGTCAGGCTCTCAGGAACACCCATGCTCCAGTGATTACTCCCAACGATGGAGCTCCTTTGGAGTACACAGCTTTTAAAAGGATCAAGGGAACATCTTCTGTCTACACAAAGTCTATTGCAATTGTTCCAGAAGGGCCTTTGGGCATCGCTAAGGTAAAGTGCTTATAAAGCTAATAATTATTCAAAACATAGGCCTGAGAGAGAGCGAGCACACAGCATCCAGCAAGCCATGCAGCGGCTAAATGAGGGATTAGAAACGCTCGCAGAAACCACACTCCAGTTATTCAACAGAAAGGGAGGAAGTTTTGTTCCAAATAAATTAGTGGAACTAATTAGGCAGCAAGCAGGAATCACACTAAACTACCATGTTACACAGTAAATAAACTCAGCCTTAAGTGCCCCCAGAGAAACTCAGTATAGGTGTCACGTCTCCTCTTACAAGAGAGGAGGGTACCAGCAGCCTCCAGTTACCCGGCTGGTTTTTAAGCTGTCTTCTCTGATTTCTAAAATCTGGAGTGGGAGATTGGAGGCTGATTCATGGTGTGACGCAGGGTTCAGTTCTACAGCTTAGCTCATCCTTGAGCAGAGAAATTACAGCTCCAACAGTATGACCAAACATCCTCATCTTGGACAAAAACACCTGGGACTGTTTTCTCTGACAGTAAGCAAGAGGGTTGTGGTAGATCTCCCTGCAAGGGATTAACCAAACTGCTACGGCATTTCAACAGTCGAGGATCATGCCAGACAGATATCCAGAGGTAGGAGGGAAGCTGGATCTTGCAGCCTCGGCTCGACTGCGGACTTGCTGCAAGTGAGCTAACCTGTCTATGCCTTTGACAGCCTATAAAATGGGCACAGCCCTAGACACGTCAGAGGTGTTTTAACTGGGTTCAAATGCTTCCAGGTTCTGACCTACCATTGCATCAGAATGATTTGCAAAATCTTTCCACCTTGCATTCAGCCCTCCTCGAATACACCATGGCTGACACACCACCATACGTTATCATCACCTAGTTAATCTGAACTTTAAAGCCAACTACAGGCTACCCAATTCATCGTTTGACTCCTGAATCTTCTGTGTATGTTGGGTTAAACTGCACAGCTACCAGTGCTAAACCAAGTCAGACACTATTATCATGCTCTTACTGTAAAGCAAGGAAATTCAGAACTATACTTAATTGCATGGCCCTTTATATTTTGACTTGCCAGAAGCCAAGCCAAGTGTCATAAAATGAGGAGCGTGAACCAGCAAGACAGAAGAGGTGGATTTCTTCAAGCACAGTGCAGAAATCATATAAGAAATTATTTTCCTGGTTGTTTGATGACCCATAGCCGTATAGCTAATAACCATATTGATGCCCATGGGAAAAAAAACAAAAACCCAAAAAACCTAGCATCAACTAAATTCTAACTTTTAACTCGCATCCTCTTCTTTAACATTATAAAGTGTTTATTATCAAAATGCTGATATACAAGTGGAAAACATTCTGTCTAATGAGTATGTGTATATTTGCTGGAGTCCCCAGGAGGTTTCTCCAAATGAGGTGCTCACTTCAATGAACCCAACATGGTAATTAATAAACTCACTGAACAGACTCGGCTGCTGAAGAAAAGATGAACAGAACTGAAGAAAATCCTGCCACAAGGGAAGGGTTTTCAAAAATACTGTGAAGAGTACACAGAAGGGAGGACATTTTAAAAAGGAAAATGAGGGCAGCTAGTGAAAGATGAAGAGTGAAAAAGTGGTCAACAAACCAGAACTTTTCTGAGTGGACAGACAGATTATAGGCTATGAACCAAGGCATCAAAGCCTCCACACCATCTCATGCTCCACTCTGGACAGGCTGGGTGGTTTTGTGCTTAATCCTTATCTTAAAAGGTTACATTAGTGCTTATTGTATTTTGCCTGCTGTGAAGTTACAATTCCTCCCCATGAACTGTATTAAACTGATTTTTGTGTCTATTTAATACGCTGGTTTCTTTCTGGTTTTGTCAATAAATTGGATTCCTAAATTATATATAGCATTATTAAGCATCCCAGTCAATTATTAAAAAAATACATCAGTGATAACTATCAAAAATGTATTTGGTGCTAAAAAGACATTAACACATTATTGCTGGAGGAGTAATTTTTATTTGCTGTTTTTCCATTATGATGCACTGACCACGATACCACTCACAGTATGACTTAATTCATTTCCACTTAAGAAGAGGAAACAATTTTGCAAAATTAATGCAGCTCTCAATATCACAGGTTCTGTTATTGTACACAGGCCTGCAAAAATGGGAATAACTGTCTGCTTTGATGACTTTTCCCTGCAATACTTTTGGGGTTTTTCCCTCAAAGTTTTGGTGTATCTATAACTGCCATAAGCCATCATTCCACACCTCCTCCTCCTCTTCATCTTTGGTCTGCACGTGTAGTACTTGCCCAGGGGTTTGTGATCAGCACAGACTGCAAGAGGCTTCGCTGCTGAGGGTTTGCAGTATCAAGTCTCCTGGCAAATGTGGGGGTGGCCTCTCTGCCTCCAGTTATTCCCAAGAGTTTCATCATGTCTCTGGGCTGGGAACGCAGTCTATCAGCCAGTGAGAAACAGAGTGAAGGCTGATGGAAAGACCGCTTAGTTTTAAGTTAACTGAAAACAAATCTTCTCAGGCAAGGGGACAGCTTCCCCATGGTTAGGGTACTCAAAGCAAAAGGTTCAAGTCTCAGGTCTACCTGATTCAAGCCCTGCTTCCCCATGACAGACATTAATGTATCAACTACTGATTCTGGGTGATGGTTCCTGTTCTCTACCCTGAAAGGCTGCTCTTGGCTTCTCCACTCTCAAAGGTTGTACCAATCCTGATTCTAAAACCAGGCACTTTTATGAAGTCTCCAAAACCTATGACTGAAAAAATGTTTCTTACCCAGCTACAAAGATCAGTTCATGATGATGCATTTTCACCTTTTCCTCTTTCAGCAAGTCATGTGTGAAAGAAAACAGAACGTGCAAGGGGACAGCAGCTCTTCTGTGCATGTGTGTTTTGTGTCACGGCACATCTCAGCAGTGAGAAAGCATAACACCATGTCACACTCCAACTTTTCAAAAAACAACCATTGTTAGTTTGGAAAAGCCTTTAATTCACCGAGCTGCCAGCCATATAGGATGGCTCCAAACTGTTGAAAGTCTCGTTACTGCTGTGCAATGCCACAACATATACTAGGAATGCATGTAGTAATTAGAGACTGTCTACAATTATGACTACAGCAGAGGGAAAAGCAGACACGATGACACATGCTGTACTGTTTAAGTTGTCCACGAGGCTGTTGGTGAGAGGAAGATGCAATGCTGACCCAACAGTAGTGCTGGGAAAGGATGCCAAGGCTGTCAATTCCAAAATGTTGCCCTCCCAAAAATAAAAAAACAACCAAATGTTGCTGCTGTTGTCAAATGCAGAGATACAGGTAATTTTCAAGACAGCAAAGCCCCAAAATGGGGAAAATTAATCCCTGTGCAAAGCCACAGGTTGCCCTTCTTAAGAAACAGGCGAAATTTCTTTCCCTTACCATTTGCACTGCAGAGTCCACACGGCTGCTGCCAGCACAAGATAACACTCTACCCGCTCCTATGTGTTAGCTGCCTAATTGCCAGCTAAGTTTCCATCCTGAATCCTTCCCGTCAGTGCTGGCTGGTAATGATTGATGAAGCAGACAGCACACAGCTTGATTTCTTGGATGGCAGGTTGCTGTTGCAAAGCTGGCAGTTAAGAAAAATCTCGTTCTGAATCTTTAAATGGACCACATTCGATGAGGAAGTCATTGAGGGAGCAAGAATAAACATGAGGCACCAAGATGTAATATTGAAGAGTCTCACATTTCATAGCATAACTACTCTTTAAAGAGCCCTGCTGCAGATGTGCTTGGGAATACTCTCAAAGGAATTGCACAGTTGTGCAGGGGTGTTAACGTGAGGCAGCTGCCTCCCTGCCTGTCAGGGGATCCAGGATGCATAACCAGTCCAGTCTCAAACCTGAGGAAGCAGCTCTCCTCCTTTGGCTCTCTGTACAAACTCCAGACTAAATACGCTCTACTAAATACACGCATTCACTTTGGCAGGGCATATCACTTCCATCCTCCTCCTTAAAGACTGCTTTCAAACAAGCCGCAGGTCATTTCTGTTCTGTATAAGTCAGGACAGAGGATAAGGGAAGGCCAGAAATGACACGTTTTTAATCCTAAATCTAGTACAAGGCAGCAGCACTTCAGAAGTTGCCAAACAGAGGGCAGGTGGCTGAGGAGAGGTGGCCAAGAGGAGCCGCAGAAGCTCAATCTTGTCAGAAGCTGGTTTTAATCCTAAACACTAGCCCAGGGTTTACGGGTCAATCCGTATGGCAGAAGCTCTGCCTTTCACGACTGTATCCCCTCCATCCTCTTCAGGTGAGCTGATCAGGGACATGCTTTACAGCAATACATGGGCATGCTGGCATTCATTAATGAAAACAAAGATGAGCGGGGGGAAAAAAAACACTAACGGGAGAATGGACTTCAACAATGTAAAAAGGGCAAAACTGAATCACAAAGTCAGCAGAGAAAACAGTGTACCTGAATGCAGTCACCCACAGTACGACTGAAGCACTTGACAGTCTCCATATCCAGTTGGAAACAGTTCCCACACTCCTGAAACACACAAGCTGCAAAGGCAGCTGCTGAACCCAACGTTAGAAAACGGACCACTTGAAATTTTGGAATAAACATCATTCTTTTCACTGGTGGAGTCTACAGCTTAGAGGGATGCTGGGGAACATCTTTGCTTTTCTGACACTCTTCTCAATTGGAAAAACATTTATCTTTGCTGCAATATGCTGAAAATCTTTACTGTGCTTCAGCCCCAGTCTTCATAATCAGATCTCACCCCTAAAATTCACAGCCAGCTCCCCAAGGAGGGAAGGAGGAGCTTCACGGCCACAAAGCTACCATTTCCTTCTGGTTCTGAAGGAACGTGACGAGAAACTGCTGCCATGTGAGGCGGATAGTTTTGGATCCAACTCTATTATACCACGTATCTGGTGCTGAAGCAACTCTCCTAACTTTCTGCAATTACTGAGGGAGCCGGCAAACACAAATTTGGGGAAATGCAGTAGCATTCCCAGGAGCCTGACAATCTGTTCCCCTAGGTGTTACTGGTGCTCACTCCCCTGGCTTCATCTCAGTCCTCTTCATCCCAAATTTCTCTGACTATCCTGACCCTTAATCTCTTTCCTCTATACACTTTTCAGCTATTCCCTTAACCACACACATACTCTCCCCATGACATATATAATAAAAATCCAGCTCATAAAAACAGAGAAATAAAATTGAATGTTGAACTCTTGACATTTGCTATCCATTACTGTATTTGTACATACTGTCTTTTCCCACTGCTCATTATCATTTGTCTCCATATCAGCCCTCGTGGTTTTTTAATCCAATTCTCACAGTAGTTGATACTTTATATAATCACATACTTTGAAAAGATGGAGAATCTCAGCTTTTAATGTGAGAATCTCAGCTTTAGTCAAAGTGATTTTCTACCTGCTGGGTTTTGAAAGAGGGGTGCACAGAAGGAAGAGAAAATCCTGAATACATAAATTCTCAGGGGCTTAAATGATACAATGAGAAAGCTAGACCAAAAAACTAAAGGGAAAAAAAAACCAAAACAAAACAAAAAACTGTTTCATTTTAATGAAGTCAACTTTCTAAGCCAATCTCATGAGGAAACAGGCAGTAAGAGTGTGACCTACACAGCCTCTGCAGCTATAAAGGGGACTGGTCTAGATTAACACTAATGTCAAGATTAGCAAATATGCTGTTTTAGGAAAGAGTGCGACACAGCATTAAAACCTTCAGAAAATCTTGGCTCTCTATCTAGACAGATGTGGGCAGAACTGTCTTTAAGCAAAACATTTTTCAAAGCTTTCCATGAGGCACTGAGGTGAATCTTTGTTTAACTGTAATTGGATTTCCAATGGCAAGAGGTTCTGCCGTTCAGAAACCAGATAAAGGATGAGCTGGGGACATGGGGGAGAAAGTCCCCAGTCAATTGCTGTTTTCTGGGCAGTCGATTACTCATGAACGGGTCAGAGGACCGATATCTGTTGAGACCTCGTCTTCAGAGCTTAACAAGCTGAATTATTCTCAAGTTGACGTTTTTCTTGGGTTTGGAAAGTTTTAAAATTCTCCATCAAATCTCTGTTAGTGTCACAAAATGTGGTTTGCTATAAAATAATCTCCTTACAAGGTCTCTAAGGGTTCACAGTGTGCCCTAGAGTTTACAGATGTCTTAAGTTATTCTCAAACATCACTTTTAAAGTCTGCATGTTAATAAGGTGTGATGTATGAAATTTTCTTTGTAACTTTTACTTTGAGATCATTTCATATCTCCTTTCTGTTCAGGAAGCCATTGAGGGACTCATTTTAGCAACAAAGTCTGTCTTCTAATCCTAATGTGCTCAGGGAAATATTGCAATGGTTTTGATATGATAAATATTTATTTTTCACTTTTGCACAAAAAGACCATTTCCATTCATTTGAAGCAGGAGTTATGAATCTGATTAGAAATTCGTAAGCAAATAGACAGCTTCTAATTACCCACTTTTTGCATGTTATTCTGTTTCTCACTTCAGGCCTAAATGTCAGCCTATGAGGATACTTGCACCACCTTCTGAGACACATAACTCAGATATAGTTAATTGAAAAAAGAAATATTTTTACATATCTGACAGTCTACTCTAACTGCATAAAGAAATTAATAAAAGATTTACTTGCTCATTGATAACCAACTTGAGAACCTGCCACATCTGTTAGACTCAGTGAAATACCTTGAAACCTATCATGCCATGCCTGGTTTATAATAATATATTTTTTCTCCTCCATTGAACTCTAAAAAGTAATTATTGACAGTTACCCTGATCCTTTTTTGGCTGTGTTTTCCTAATCACAGCTTAAAAAAACATCAACATGATTTCTGTATCCAAAACTAAAGCAATGTGTATGCTACCACTGCCAAAATATATTCACAGAGAAGTACACCTGAATCTACAGACCTTCTCGCCAAGATCAAATATGGTATATCTGGATTGCATAAAATTAGCTCAAGGATGCTGTTGTCCTAGGACTGTAAAATATGTTCAATGCATCGTGTTTTGAAGCTTTCCACTGACTATATCATAGCTGATATAGGTCATTTCAGATTGGACTTGAATTTTGAATATATGCATTAAAATGTAACCGGTCCTAGGGAAGAAAAAATATACCTGTGCTTCAAATGTGACAGCAAATGAAACAAACTCAATTTTTCATTAATAGAGAATCATTACTCAGTGAGATGTGGAAAGTCTAGAGGAAACTTGGGGAATACCTTCTGAAGGGCTAATCTGTTACAAGGACTTACAATTTGACAAGTGGCATATGAAAACCATCCTTAAAGAATGTACTAGAGCAATAAATCTACTAACTCAGCAAAGCCAAAAAAGGTCACCAGCATTTAGCTATCCTGTGATGTCAGCTACTTCGCTGACATGATTCTAGATTTCAGGTTAAATTTAATATTCACAATTACTGATGCTTTTCTCATTAGTCGTCTTCTTTCCAATGAAGTCCCTGAATACAGCTTTCAGATCTTTTGGTACTCAAGCAAGAGTATGACACACCAACATTGTGCTGGCCACACACTTGAAACCTGCCTGTAAGCAAACATGATCAGGGACTGGTCAGTCTCTAATGTTAAGTGGGAAAGCCGATACCAAATAGAATAAGTATTTAATGATACCCATCTCCTCTTAACGATACCTACAGGGCAACTTCACACATTGCAGTATTGGTAGCAGACTCACAGAAAAGGTTACGAGTACAAATTTAGAAAAGAGATGGATTTTCCTCCAGTTTGGCATCATCGTCAGACATTAAGTACTGAAACTGATACACTTGATCAGTAAATGTTTTGTCATGATTACATCCGTGTTGAGTCTTCCCCCTCACCACCCCCCAACCCCAACAGCGAGACAGACACCAGGTAAAATGTGCCAGAACAATATGTACAATCTGCAGAAGCATTAAGCAGACAAAGGGAAATCAAGTAACAAGAGAAAAAGTAGAGATCGTGATTTTCTTTAGGCATTCATTAATGTCTATTCAAATATAAATACTGAACAAAAATCCACATTTCGTATTGCAGGAAAGTACACTTGTGCCAAATCCTTTGGAGATTTGGTTCAAGAACAGTTCATCCCTATCTGAAGATTTGCCTGAAATACTGCCAAAACCCACTAATGCTTTATGTTAGCTGAAATAAAAGCTACTGTTGCAGAAGAGAGATATGCAAAGGAACTTCACAGGACTGTGTTCCCACTCCCGTCTGCATATTCATGTACCCGATCAAATCCTCATTGATCTTTGCCTTTCTGTCACAACTTCAACTGTGTCCACTTTGAAAAGTAGCACAATACACCAATGGCAGATTTCTTCCAAGTTATCTACACTGTAATCATCAGAGGAGATACCTCTGAATCTTCCATTTCTTTTCTAAGTTTTACTGGTGCCTTTCACGTCATCCACAGACATCCGATTGTGAACGGTTCAGGAAAATTCCTACGTGATCCATGCTCTCAGCCTCTTCTCTCCTACTCATGAACTCAAGGACTCAGATTGGCACACATAGAAGACAAACATTAACATAAACAATTTCAGGTTTAGACCACATCAGGAATCTGTCACAGAGAATTTTCTGTCTCTAGTGGAACAGATGTGGGATAGGGGCAAGGAAGAGATCTCTAAGCTAGGAAAGTCCCAAATACCGTAGATCTCCACAGACTTTTGTTGCGGCACAGACAGCAGACCATGTGCAAACCAACACTGGCTGTGCCCACACTCCCCGCGCCGTGCAGAGATGTTGCTGATCAGCTCAGAGAAGTGACGGTTATGATAGCCATGGTATGACGGTACCTGGAGAAAGGGTGACAGTCCCTGAACACATGGGGAGGAGAGGCCACCCCTTCTTCCTGCAACAAGCACGCCCATGCTGTAGTGTTACCCGATGTGAACGTCCTTGATCCTTGATCATCCTCGATCACCAGTTGCCTATTTACCGGCAAGCTTCTCAAGGAGGTTCCTTCAACTCAGTCAAGTCTTTACCACTTCTAAACACACGCCTACAACCTCTTCACTCTGTTCTCACACACACTACTCTATCAACAGAAATATTCAAGCTCATTAGAGCAGGTCGTCAAAAGCACTTGCAAGAAGAGATTTTTGAACTTCAGAGGATTCTCATCCAGCTACTGGGTTCCTCTTCAAAAGAAAGAAGAGTAATACAACTGTCCTGATTAACCTGGATTTCTGCAACAACTAACACTTGCAAACAGAATATTCACAAACACCCTGTAAGCTGAAAATCGTTATCAGTCATTTTCCCATAGGTTGTTCTGGTTTCTTGTAAACAAGAACACTGGAGCAAACCGGACACATACATATTCATTTCCCAGCATGCTGAATTTATCAATGTAATATTGAGTACCAATTAACTAAGGGAGATGCAGAGACCTGCAGGACTGAAAGCCTGTCACCTATACTGGTCAAATTAGGGATCTACACTCTCCAACATACTCTTGGAAAGCAGGGGGAGGAAGTTTGCTGGTATCAATTTATTCAGGGTAATGAGAACAAAAGCTGACTGTGAGGAACTGCAGAAGGACCTTATGAAATGATATGACATATGAGATGGCAGATGAAATTCAATAGAGATAAATTTCAAATATGCATGTGGGAAAAACAATCCTAACTTCACATATGAAATGATGGACTCTGAGCCAACCATGACCACACAGGAGTGAAATCCTGGATTTACAATGGACAGCCCCATGGAAATGTCAGCCCAGTGCTACCAGTGGTCAAAGGAAAAAAGACAGCAGATCAAATGTTAAGAATTATTAGAGGAAAAGGAAACATATAGCATGGACAGGGCCTGCTTGTTCATGGACTTTCCCAATATTGACACAAGGACCCCTTAAACCAAACTGGAACCAACCAAACAAACAAAAAAGTGATTTTTGTACCTAACAAGAGAGGCTGTGGATGTCACAAGCCTACACTGCCTTAAGGGTAGAGAAGATTAAGTTCACTGAAGAAAAATCTATTCATGCTTACTATCACTCCTGGCACAAAGTCCCCAAGCTGAAAACAGCTGGAGCCTGGGAAGTGTTAGAGGAGAAGCGTCATCTGTGCCTGCCCTGCTCATACTCCCCTAGCCCATGGCCACTGCTGGAGATGGGATGCTGGGCTGGACCCTGTAAATGGGAATTAACAGAATTATCTGAAGTTCAGCTTTGTATCCCTTAGCAGGAATTTCATTTTTGTTCTATTTTTAACCCAACATATGTTGAATTGGTAATTTTACATTTCTGGTTCCAGCGCTGTAGAATTTTGCAAAATGAGTAAAAAGGAGAGGGAAAGCAGCAAAGACATTGCTCATTCTAAGAAACATATTGGCCTGACTTCCCACCACTCAAGAGACAAAGCTTACTGAGACTTTGGCTACCTACTTATTCAGCTTTTGCAAAAATATCAGCTAAGGCTATTTTCAAAAAGTAAGCATGTACTATTTACACAACCACTCCAGTTCTTCCTCCCCCAGTCATAACAACCCATGACACAGCCACGTGTGTGGTCAACAGTGTCCAGGCTCAAGGGGATCTTCTGGATGAAGTCAAGGAGCTGTGTGAAAAGAAGGAGGTTTTGGAATAGCAGTAATCCAAAGCGATGAAATAGGAAGCTCACAGCAGCAAGTAGTAACGTGATAGCTGAGTCTCACAGTGAGTTTGTGCTTCTGCTATCAGCGCTCTCTGCAAGAAATTCTGTTCCACACCACACTCCCCTGTGATAGTAATTTTGAATGCAAGACAGCTTTGTAGTACCTAATCCCATTAGCATGCTCCTGAAATCTGTAAGAGCAGAAATGCAGGACTGGCCCAGAGACTTAGCTCTCAAGCTCTGCCCTCCCATGAAACAAATTCAGGTTCAGTTGAACAGTCCTCGGTCCCTTAGGGACCGATTACATTATATTTACCAACGCTGAGTGATAGTTATGCACAACAGTAAAGCACATAAAAATATTCAAATGAAAATACTTTGGAAAAAATATGTTTTCTTAATTTGGAAAAGTTCATGGATTTTTCCTTCTGTACTTTTCCAACCAAATTGGAAAAAACAAAGAGCTGATTACAATTTTTTCCCCACTTTCAATTTTTACTGAGCTTTTTTCTTACAGTCTCTCTACTATCTCTCCTTTTCCTACCAGGCTGCTTCAAAGGCAGGAATTGAAAAATATAAAGAAAAGAAATAATAGAGAAAATAGAATGAGAAAAAAAGGGGAAAACGTTTTAAAAAAGTTATTTAGATAACAGATAAAAATGCTAGATATTTGAATGAAAATAGTTCCCATCAATATATATATATTTTTTTTTTAAGGAAAGTTTCATTTTACTAGACCACAGCAATTTTAGTAAAGGGGATGAGGTGGAACACATTTGCTTTGGACAGAAGCGTCATCCCAGATCTGGGCTTATTCTCTGTGCGGCCAGGTTGGGTGTTTGCATCCTACGTTAGGTGATCCCCAATGACTCTGGCAACACCTGATCAGAGAGAACCCTACAAATCGCCTAGGGCAGCTGATGAGAGCATGTTCGATTAAATGGATTTCTGTCCAAGTTCCTGTTGCATGACAGCGAAACTGCTTTAACATTTTTGTAGATGTGTTTCTGTGCAAGAGAATGAAGCAGATGTTTTCTATCACAAACTGTAGGCTGGTGGCTAGGGTTGAGGTCTGGGAGATAGCTGAGCATCAGTCAACATGACACAGAATGAAGAATTCCACTGGAAAACCAGCAGTGCCCCCGCCAGTCACATGATTCACATGATTCAGCAACGGACGTAGTAACAATTCAATTTTAGCTAAAATGATTTTGTTTTTATTGAATTCTGGAATGAAAACAGGTTTTATATCTTAGAGAGATGCCATGAAATAGAATAAGCAGCTTGTACTCCACATCCCCTCAGACATCCAGTACCTCAGTGCAGAGACAACAGGTTGGCAACAGGGAACCTTTCAGACTCCAGAAATATGCAGTACCTCTTCATGCACATTTGTGTTTTGAGGACAGCTAACTGAAAACAAAAAACCAAAATCCCACACCATTAACTAACAACAATTATAGATTAGAGTTTAATAAATTTCAATGGTTTTGTTTAGCCTTTTGAAACACTGTCATTGCTTTTCTCAAGTAAGAAACATAACCCAAATGATAAGTCTATCAACTGTGTATCAGACTGACTAGGTGACTTAAATTTTGCAATTTCTCGAGAATTTTATTGCACAGTAAATCTTAATGAAATACAATACTGGCTGTGATATAACAACTATTGCAAAGGAAAAAATACAGCCTGGAAACTTGACATGCTGATCTGCAGTCAGCTCCTATCTCGGAAAGGAAGCACTTTTGGCAATTGCCCAGCGGAGCTGCCCCAGCTTTCCTAATTTCCCAATCACAATGTCACATGGGATTTCACTGCTCTGGCAGTGTTGCTGTTCTGTACACTCCTACCAAGGCCTCTGGTCCATGCCCAGTTTTTTACAGCATCTTCATAACTGCTTAGTAGAGCCACATTTCTCCACGCAGAAACAACAGACTCTGTGTGTATCTGATACACTTAAAGCAGGGTTCCAGCTTCAGGTCAACAGTCCTCTGCCCAATTAATAATGCCTAATTATCCCTCTGAGTTAGCTGGATTCAATGGATAGCTAAGGACACAGCTATCACCAGAACTATGCAAAAGGAGGCGTATCATGTAGGGAGGATGAGGGCACTGGTGCTTTCTGTGGTCCCTGACAAAGAATTTGAGACTTGAAACCTATAATGCTGCTCCAGGCAACAGGAGTCTATGAAACTTCATGCTGTCTACACAGGGACTACAGACACAGGCCAGGCCATGGAGCACACTCATCTTCAAAACACTCCGATACAATAGCAAACATCCTTCTTAATGACAGGGTCAGGGCTGGGAGAGCTTTCACACAAAACCAGCAGATTGTGCATTCCAAGGATAGCTGAGCTAATGTAAACCCCTTTCGGAGACCCATCTCCCATCAGCTCATGTTTGCTCCACACCTGCACAACCTTTATTCATCCCTGAAGGCCTTGAAACTGCATACTGCTGCACTGCTAAGCCATATTAAAATTTTTTTGTTCTTCAATACATGTTTTTGTCTAGGAGAGCAAGGACATTCTACTTCACATTTCATATTTTCTTGCTTATTCAATGCTGGAAGTAGAAGCATCTATTGGGATTTCTGTTCAGCTTTGCCTCTCTTTCTCCTCCCCCTCACAAAACCCCATGAAATATTGTTCATTTAAAAACATAAATCCAAAATGGGAATTATTTGAATCACCTGTTCCTCACCTGCTGGTGGCCTCTGGTACAATTGGGGGCTGTTATCTTTCATTTATTCATTTCTTATTTCAGGACATAAGCAATATGAATCACCACAACCCATATCATTAGCAGTATTTGAGCCTAACTTGCCTGACACTTGTATTTCAGGAGAGACACTGAATTCAGAAGTGATTTATTGGAGCTTTGAAAAGCTAAAGGGGTTAAAACTGGCTATTCCCACCATGGAATCTCATGCTGACATAAAACGTTTTGAAAGGATGATTTAGAGAAGCAAGGATCCCTTGTAAATCAGTCAATATTTGCTTCCTATTGAGACCTCAATGCTATCTCTATCTCCACAAAGTTGTCTCTGAGGTCACGACTCTACCTTGCTCGGGTTCAGGAAGCCATGGAGCGCATTCAGAAGAGCTGAGCAGAGCACAGGCAACATGAGGCTTTTTAACGGCATCTGCTTTCCTAACCTAATGTCCAACAGCCTGGCAAACACAGCCACTTCTTACAGGTAAGACAGTTATCTCCGATAGCATTTCTCCCTCCCATTACTTTCTTCTGACATACATTCCTATTGCACTCAACTACAGATCATTTCAAGAACATTTTGCAAAACTTCTTACTATATTTACAGGTCTTTGTTCCCATTTTTGTCTGATGAACAGTAAGTATTCAAACAGCTGCAGAAATATACTCGGAATGAAGCTAATTCCCAATGTAAAGAGGTATCAGGACTGTGACATGACCCAAGGAACAGCTTAAGGTCAGCAGTTCATTATCAGTCACCCCTTAACATGCAGACAATGCCCAGAGAGCACAGGTGTAACCTCTCCTCAGATACTTATACAATGGGCCTTAAACCAGCCACTTCAAACAACATGGAAATCACCAGGAAGAATTAGCAGTGCGGTTCAGAGCAAATGCATCAAACCATATACTTAAACAGAAACATTAAAAACAGTTAAAAAATTTTTAAAAAAAAGAAAACCAAAACAGAAAGACATCCTCAGTTAAACTCAATTAAAGGACACGACATTTTCTTACTGAGTCAGACTAAGCAATTAGCCAAAACCACTGTAGAATAAGTCGTTTCAGGCAGTTCACCTGCTCCTCAGACTTTAGCTTTCTCAGTTGTGTGTCATTTTATAATCATATTTGCCTAATTTCCAAATTTGTTTTTCCAACTGACTACCTAAGAAACAACATAACAGATTGTACCGAAACAGCTGTGAAATGAACATAATAAATCAAAAAAGCAAAGGTTTATTTACTTTCTCTTCCTTTCCAGTTCTCTAACCTACAGCAGTCCTAGGCTTTGCCTGCAAAAAGTAGATAAAACAATACAGACAACCAACAAAAACAAACAAAAAAACCCACAAAAAAACTTGAGGCAGTTTTTACAGATGGCAGTCCTTTCACAGCACAAATCCTACTGTTTTATACAGGGGTTCTAGAGCAACAAATCTCCAGAAGACATTAACCATCTCTAATAGAAACATAAAAATATTAAACTCTTATGCAAAGCATATTTGTGACTTTTTTTTTTAAAAAAAAAAAAAGAATTTTATATAGCTTTTTTCACTTAATATGTTTTTGAAGCATTCAAATTTTTGCAGTACTACAAGATAATGGCCTATATCCAGAAGAAAAAAGAAAAGCTATACATCACTCAGCTAACATTTCATTTCCATTTTGTGATATAATTCACTATACCTACTTAGCTTCCTTTTGAAGCCTATGAAGAATCAGAAAACAATGAAAATGAAATGAAAACAAAGGGAAAAATCACTTATACGAAAATATAAAGATGACATATTTGAAAAGTATGGAAGCCTAACATACCAAATTAAAGATATTTGTAAGGAATGGAAGAAAATGCTCCAACAGAGATAAGCAGTTTGACATTCCCTGTCATCACAGAATCGTCTAGGTTGGAAAAGACCTTGAAGATCATCTAGTCCAACCATTAGCCTAACATTGACTGTTCTCAACTACACCATATCCCTCAGCGCTGGGTCAACCTGACTCTTAAACCCCTCCAGGGATGGGGACTCCACCACCTCCCTGGGCAGCCCATTCCAACACCTGACTACTCGTTCTGTAAAGAAATGCTTCCTAATATCAAGTCTAAACCTTCCCTGGCACAACTTGAGGCCATTCCCTCTTGTCCTATCACTTCGTCACATGATACAGAGTTCAAGGATATACATCCAGGTAACTTCTGATAAAATTAAGTCAACTTTATTCTGCCTTTGCCACAATTAAGAGAAGTGGCTACCTCCATGTTGGACTGCTGGCACCTGTGAAATTTCTGGTGCCAGTTGATCTTACTAACAAATTGAATTCACATATGAACCTGATGGTAAAGGCACTGCTCTTCTGGCACTCAGACCATCATCATCTTTAGACCAAGCTACAGCTCAGGGAATTTCAACTTTATACAATAGTCACCTTTTCTGATAGTAAAATCTTCTGTCGCCTCTGTTCCTAAAATGGATTTTGTTGCTATTACAAATTGAATTTCTGGTTGGTGGCATTTATTTGATTATAAATTTCAGAGGCTATTTTCTTTCATGCTTTGAGTCTATGCCTGCTCAACCTAATACATTTCCATGCCACAGAGCTGACTGGAGCAGCTTTCAACCAACGCATGAAGCGGCCTAGTTTGGTGAGTTTACAGAGATGTGAAGATGCAAAGAAATACAGAAAAGTTTGATGTGTGTTGGAGGAACAGGCAGGGTTGGTCTAAATCACCATTTACCACAAATCTGTACTTTTTTTAGCAGGCTTTTGCTGATAAATATCAGCTTAATCCTAAAACTGGATACTTCAATTATGGGATTAACGTCAATCGACTACAGAGTAACAGAAAGTAGAACTGCTTTCCGCACGGAGCTACTAAATCAGCATCTCATTGCTGGTTCCACCGAGGCAGGCTGGCTACCCTGCAGAGAGATGCTCAGTTTCCTGTGCTGGAAGTAAATAGTGACTTTTTAAACAATAAAAGCATGGGATTCATTGCAAAGTCTTTTAATATGACCTGAGTGGTTTGGGAGAGAAATGCAAGGGGGTGAAGAGTCCATCCATATCCAGTGCTCCTTCAAAAAGACAGACATGAGAAGAGATAACCCAAAAGAGGGATTGCCAGCACTAGAGCTCAGCATCCTGCAGGAGCCAGGTTTTTTAAATCCTCTCTTTTTATTCTTGAAACAAAGATCCTCCTCACAAGTGAGTATTCCAAAGATACAACTTAGTGAAACACTAAATCAGTCAAGAAATGCAGAGAAACTACAGTAAGGCCACAGAGAAACTCTCTCTAGAAAGTGATTCCTTCTGCTTTGGGGCCACGGACTCACCAACCAACAGAAAAATGGAAAAGTGAACTAGAAAAGCTGAAAAAACACCTCAAATAAAGGGTTTTTTTAAATTAAGGAAGTGAACAGTGTTCCCCATATCAGCCATTTTTCTCTTTTTCTTTTTTATTCCATCTGTTGGAAATGGAACTTATTTCCAACCAATGCACAGGACCCCAATGCATCGGACATATTTGTTGGCTGGATCCTTACTCAAAACAACATACCACTGCTGCACACTGTCCAAACATTTTGCCTAAGAATACAGCATGCGCTACAGACATACAATAGATCACGTTAGTAATAAGAGGCAAAGTATAATTTAGATACTATCCTGAGGAAATTTAATAACCCAGAATTAGAAAAGTCTAACTCATCCGACAGCGCTTCTTTGAAAAGATACATTATGAGCTCAGAAGGTAGACCCACGCTGCAAGGTTCTAAAGACTCTTACAAGGATGAATCCACATACTGAGAATTTCAAAGCTGACTGTCAAAGTCAAACACACAAGTCCCACCAAAATCATGGTGAAAGGCAGGCTGGATCCCCTGGCTACCTTCCCAAACCCAACCCAACCCTCCTGCACTGCCTAATTCTGGCAGCTGTGGTTCAGCTTCATACTTCAAAAAGCAGTCAAAGGCACCTTTCAGAAAGAAAAAAATAAGCCCTTCAAGCCCTACTCCTTTACTTGCAGGATATTAACATCACAAAGATGCCCGGGGCTCTTTGGGGAGTGCCAAGCTGCAGTGGGGAGGGTCAGGTTTGCCTCCAAATCTCTGGGTGAACTCCCCACGCTGGAGTGTGAATGGACATACAAAGCCAGGCAGGAGCCTTTACTGTGCTGAATATGCATGTGATGTCTCCTAAAGTGCATGACAATAACGAGCTTGCACAATCTATAGTAAATTAATTCAATAGCTAAATGAATTTACTGTCCTACAGAGATACTGGAGTGGTGAAAATGGATAAGCAATGTTGCTTGTATTTTTACCCAAAGAAAAAAAAAGAAAAAAAATCAGTCGGAGGGGAAAGGAACATGTTGGAGAAGACAGATTTTCACAAATATTTGTATTTGAATTGCTGATGAACTCTTCCTGCTGTTATTTTTATTAATGTTTTAATTATATATGCAATACACTTCATGAATAACTGAAAATATATAGGAGCTACAACATTTTACAAGCTAGAGAGACAGTTATATAGCCAACTTCAAATATACTTCCTTTCTGTTACAGAAACAAAATGCACTGGGACCGTGACCTTTTATGTAATATATTTAACAGTGAGTATGTGATAGAGTAGTTCTCCTGAGCTCCTGCTAAAACTGATGTTGCCATCTGTAGAGCAGTATTTCACTCCATGTCTCCAGATTTTTTTTAAGATATACCGGTCAACTGAAAACACAATTAATATGGAATGGGGCAGCAAGTTTTTACTGGGACATTATAAGTTTTAGGATACGCTCGAGATCTCACATACTACGACATTATTGCAAAAACACCTCTAAAATGAGCAAACTCTTAAATATACACTGTGCAGGGACATGGTAAGGCAAGTCTTTCTGCAGTGAGCAAAACCAGAAGCCCTACTCATAATGCTACAAATGCATACACCAAAGCAATATTTTGAGAACCAGTTCAATACGTAGATGAGTTAAAGACATACCTTAGTTAGCAAAACAGCTGAGTACATTCTTCTTGAGCCTTTAGTCAGCCCAAAGCAGTCTAGTCGGCTTCGGAATAAACAGAGAGTGACTCCATCCCATCAACCGGATGGTGCAATAACCCCAATGTGCTTAACACCCAAGAATAATTAGACCCACAGTGCTCTCAGCCAGTCTTCCCAACCTTGTCTTAATACACAAGGTATTGCTGTGTTCAGGACACTGACCCCATTTGAGTTGCAGGCCTTGAGGTCTGCTGGAGACTTACTGCATTGACCCTTCCGAATAGCATGTAATGAAATCTTTATTATAATTTTCTTTCAACCCACAGTGCTAAAAAAATTTGTCAGCTGCTTTAAAATGGTCTCTGTTTTTCTGGCCCTGCTTCTGGCAATCTTAGGAGCTGTCATCACTGTAGGAGCAGCCTGCTTGATAAGATTATAATTTTGTTTACATTGTGCTATAGGATGCCACGCTGAGTACAGCGCAAGGAAAAAGGCAATCGACAGCATGCAATGTGCATTTTCAGTAAAACGTGAGGTATCTTCCTTTATGCCTTCCTCAGAACTGATGATTTTGGCTGATGTTTTTAAAGGTAAAGAAAAAAATGGGTTTAATGTATTTCTTCACTGGAATGTATCGCAGTAAAACCTGTAATGGCCTTTTTTGGCACCAAACCGAAAATATACAGTGTTCAGAAAACAGCTATTTATTGAAGCAGGAAATGCAATACTGAGACTACAAATCACTTCTTACATATAGAAACCTGGGAGTAAATCTGGCTAACACCCACCTCTCTACCAAAGGTTGAGCTCCCAGTCTCAAACTAGGAGCAGCCAATTTTCATTTGCTGTGTGGTTGAGAGTTAAAGGCCTTACTGCATCTCATTTTCATCCTCTGTAAAATGGAGATATAGCCACATATTTTAAGAGAGGGTCACGAAGCTTTCTTAGTACATGAGCCTGTAAATCTACTAGGGAAGTGTACCAATATTTTTACAGCAGTCAGTTGGGTTAGTTTTAATTTGTGTTTGATTAGCAAAGTGCTCTGGGCCAGACTCACAATACTCACAGAATTCCCGATGCAGCAAGGCAAAATTTAACAATTATAATGGTAGTAATATGTATTCAGTCTTAGCCATTAGCTGTTGGGAAAATGGGTCAACAATAACATAGCTGTATAGCTAAAGGATTTCTCCACCACACATTTAAATGCTGCAGTAAAGGGCAGCAGGGAACATGAACCAGATTCCTATTACCTTTAGCATGATCACTGCTATTTTTCCCTCTCAGTAAGCGAAATATTTTTATATACCTTTTTCTAACTCTCTCCAGAAATTAATTTCTCAACTGTGTTCCATTCTCTCCTTCCTATGAAAGGTCGACCAGAGCTGGAGTACGTGGTCCTAGGAGCAAAGTTGAATCTAGGACTTTGCATTGGAAGGAGAAGCACTGCACAGCTTTGTCAGGTCAACCAAAAGGCAACATAACGAATCCTTAAGCAGTGGAAGTGCACAGAATGGGTATTTCACATTAATAATTGATGACTTACTAAGAAGGGTTTACTGAGTGGTTTTACATCCAAAGTCAGCACTGTTAAGTGCCATCGGTAGGTAGGAAGAGAACAAGCCAAGGAGGTGCAAGTTTCTGCGGTACCCTTGCAGGTTGCTGTGTGGGAGGTAAGTACACAGATGCCGTTAAGAAAGCAAGGGGTCTCTGCGCCCAGTCGCCCCCGCGCACTCCGGAAGAGCACTGCTGCTCCTCTGCCCGGCCAGCATAACGGAAAACTCCATCTCAGAGTTTGACAAGACAAATTGTGAAATTTATCTTTCTCAGCCTGGATTGTCCTCCATGTAACGGGAACAAAAGGCGATACCAACAAAAGAAAAAACGCCCTTTTTGAGGATAGAAAAGGAAGTAGCCATACATCAATATGCTAAGTCAGTGCACAACACATCACTTAGGTCTGGAGGCTCAGCTCAAAGCCTTATTGACCCAGACGACAGTCACTGCACAGTACCTTGAAGCACAGCTGAGGGCTTAAACAGCAGGACCTGCAACCACCAAAGAAAGGGAAACAAAAGCACAAACAAGAAATGACTGTGCTTTGCTAACATAAAGCGCCCAGCTTTAGGTAGCTCAGGCAAAATTTTTAAAGAGCACATTATTGCAGATGACAACAGTGTTTTGTTACTTGAGGACAATTGGAAGTGTCAGAATTTATGAAGGTATGAACGTCAAAACATTATTTCTTCATTAATGGTATCAAAGCCTGTGGTTGACTTAATGGTCACAGTTTTAAGGATTCATCAATGTCATTCATTTGAAGTCTGCCAAGGTACACATGTAATTTAGTCTGATTGTTTAGCAACATATTTCATCTAATTCCTGTTGTTCAATAGTAGAGTCAGGTGGTTTTGGCTCAGTCTGCTTTTCCTAACAACTGGAGACAATAGTAACATGAATTATACCTTACTTCACCCATTCAAATGCAGAATGACTTAAACACATTGATGAGCAAGAAATTGCTGAGACGAAAGCACCAAATTTCATGTTTGAGAAGCCTGAACCTCCCGTTTGGAAGTACCAGTACACTTCTGTGCAGCTGCAAATACAACGTATTGAATTATTTTGTGAAGTGAGGTAAGGAGAAACTAAAATCAGCATTTACCATGTGTCAGCAAATAGTGTTGCAGGCATCATGACTAGAAATGCAGTCATTCATAATGATACCCTCTTGCTTTAATTGATTTAGCATTTTCAAGCTGATGGCTGCATATTGCAAAATTAGGGCTACATTCTGGCTTTGATCCCAATGCAGTAGCATGACCTGAGCCAAGAAGCAAGAGAGGGATGTGTAGGAATGTATCTTCAAACACAGCATTAGTCTGTCCTCACCAACAACATACACAGGAAAGGCACCAGTAACAGCATGTTTCACTATCAGTATTTTTTACTAGGTGCAAGAATGTACACACAGAGGAAGATTCACAGCTGCATACACTCAGAACACCCTAATGAAATTTGTGTCTACCAACCGTATGTGCTAGTAAACCATAGCAGAAAAACCTCCACCAAAGTGCAAGTTACTACAGCAACAGAGCGGTGTGAAGCCAGCAGAGCACAAGGCAAAGCTCCTAACCATTATCTCAAAGGATATTGGAAAAACAAAGGCAAGTACGTGTAATTGAAAAGGCAACTGGATGCCCTCCCTGAAACGCACACGAGGACAGCGCATTTTACTGACACTCGCAGCCAGGCAGATATGTGAATGCAAACATAAAGCGGACAGAAGTTATCGACTGTGATACAGTGGAAGTGGGTCAGGTGCAATCATTCCACTCCCCATGCCATTGACTATGCACAAAGCAGATGGCTTACCACAGATGCACAGATAATTTTTCTGACCAAAATCAACACACCAAATTATCCTCCAAACCAATGGCAACTGGAGGACACGCGAAATGATACCTTCGAAGCCAGCTGGCAGACGCCATCCTGGGCCTGGATGTGATCAGTGGCACAATGGGCACACAACTTTGCTTCCATCTGGTGTGGCTGGCAACGGTGGAGGTCGACACACAAGCTGAAGGAAGAGAGCGGTGCTAAGATGAAGCAGTTGACTGATGACAAGGGAGAATTGAATGTAGGGGGGAAGGGGGGAAATAACCTGCAACAAATCAAGTGTGGCCGCATAGATGTGTGTCTGTTCAGCAGACTCAATCAACTGCAAGAGGGTGACAGAGATACTGAAATGGTTAAACAAATAGCTTCACGTCAGCCTGCCCAGAGTTACGATGAGATGGATAGATGCAACTAAGAACCACTGACCTCAACAACACAGAAAGAAGCGAGTGTTCTGGAAAATACATCGATAAGCCAAATACACACCAGAAGATACATACCAGTATGCGCTATGATTTGCATGCTAATCCATAAAGCCCAAGGTAAATGAACAGGGAAATGAGTAGTCTAAATGAGAGAAATGTCAGTACCACAAATTGCATTGTGCGTAAATGGTGAATAGAGGGACCCCCAAAACCCCACCAGAGTCCTCAATCTCCGACTTGTCAATGTGATGTATCTTCAAGCAAAAAAACCTCTCACCGGATCTTTTTTCCACCTTACCTCTCATTTCTCAATCATTACACTGAGAACTGATCCTATCTTCAGTCAATAAATACTCCTTACACATTACATTTTCAAACAGCGACCTTCAGATTTTATCTGCACCTGATCTAGGCCCTTAGCAGGAGTTGCCAGAAACTTCTACAAAATCACCTCCTTATTTAAGTCTTTCCTGCAATGCCTTACAAAAGGCTTCATACAAGAGGCACGCAGCAATGGTTGGCATGCTGAGATTACCCATTCTCAGAGTGATTCATTTTGACCGTTTGTTTACACGTGTCCATATAAGCGCATCAAACCTCTCTCATTTTCCTAGACTCTCAGTGGGGGGAGACTTTATTTTCTTTTAATATTTATATACAATAAGTACAACAAAGTCCTGTTCCGTAATGAAGGTTCCTATGCACGATAGCAAGACAAATAATAATAAGCTCTAGGATTTCAGAGTACAAAAACCAGTGTGCCAACAAGTAGTCCAATTCGACAGTGACTTGCTTTTCTCACGCAGGGAGCTTAGCAGAAAGCCTAAAATGGCAAGATGCCAAAATTGAGCTACTCAGCACGAAGGCATGTTTCCTGCACATCATGATCAGCAGCAGTAGCTGTAAAAAATCAGAAGTCAAGAGGCATAGTCCAACTGTAAAATGCTTAATGAAGAAAAAGGGGGAGGGCAGGACTTACAAGCCAAGGTTATCGTCCAACATTAACAAAAATAGGAGCACATCTTGTCACCTGCATCGCCGTACCCTCACAACTCTCTTCCACCAGTCCAAGCACCAACCTGTTCCTCTCCACCATCAACTTCTCAGTTTATCTCAACAGTTTGACTGAAAAACCTGCCTTAATGCAATAATGTTTTTCAAAAGCTGTTGATCACTGTAACGTCTATTAACAGATCATTATTGTCCACAGTCACCATTTAGCACTACCTTCTGACTGGTTAGACACCAAGTCCCACAGAACCAGACTGTTCATCTGAGAGGTGTTCAGATGATAAAGAAAACACTAAAAAGGCATGTGTTCTCTCAGGGCAGTTCTTTTGCCCACTGACATTTAAAAACAAGCAAAAGTTTTCTTTTGTTGTTAGGCCTAAGCTGCTTACTGAAGGCAAATGTGCTTGTTTTCTGCCAACCATTCAAGTCGCTCTTTTTGTTTGGAGGAAAGAGAGAGGATTATCCAGCTGAGGTTGGATAATCACAAATCTTAGGGAGGGTGAGTTTTTGTGAAAAGGGGGGAAAATGAAAATTGGCCTGATATAAACATACTTACCTTTTAAAATTATTTCCCCACAGAGCTTCAGATACAATAGGATTAAAATGTCAGCACATGAAATCTATACTCAAGTCTCTCTCTCAAGGTCTCATATGTAAACAAATCTTGAGATCCCAATTCACTGTTTCCTAAGTGTGTTTAGGTCTAGAAGGCAGCCAAGAACACGACACAACAGGAAGCATCCTGTTAAGAAACACGTAGAGTGTTTAGAAGTGAGATTTCTGAAGATCTTCACCAGATGTACCAGTGTAAAAAAGCCATTAACAGACGTAGCTAAAACCTTTCACACAATTTCACTCCAATTTAACTTTCATTTTCTAAAAGATGCATTTTAGCTTATGAGTAATGTTTACTTTTCAAGTAAGAAGCAGCTGAATTTTCATTTTTGTAACAATTTCTAATTTATTTTTTATTAGATTTTCATTAAAATGTTCCCATGAGCATGGGGCAAAAAGCAAGCAAAATATGCAATGCAAAAATAAATTTTCTCATTCCTTCTTAGAATAGTTTTCCTCCTGATCTACTCATCAAGGGTTAGCTGTTCTGAGAGATTCCCTCCCTATTCAACTGATGAAGAAAGCAAAAGGAGCTGGTTGTAAAATATTAACTTCTGCATTTTTTTCATCTCTGGAATCAAACACAGATTAATTATCAAAATTCTCTGCCTTTCCCTCCATCATGTTATTAGCGCAATCCACAGGGAAGAACACCCTGCACAGCTCAATACCAGTTATAATCAGGTATGTATTTATCAACAGCCAACTCTTTTCATCTGCTACTGCGTGTCAAGTACATAAAAAGCCAGTCCTTGCAGGATGGTTATCTATGGTCACTGCAGCTCCACTTGCATCTGGGACAGGGCATCCCCTTTCAGGGGAATGGGACTGTGCAGATTGTAGCTCTTGGATGTCACTTGACAGAAAATACTAACCTGACCGCCAGCACGGTAAGGCAGGATTACATTCCCAAACGCCTTCTCTTTCTTTCAGAACCGGTTTTGTTTGCTATATTTAATGTAGCAATGTCTTTTTCATTGTACAAGTAACTGCCCTTGCCAAGTGCACTGCCTTCCCTTAGGCTACTTTAAATCTCTCTAAAAACCAAACAATGATGCTTATCTTAATATAAAGTATCTGGGAACAGTTGAGAGCAATACAGAAGAGCTTTAAATTGAGAGAGAAGGGTCAATGATGCAATAAGAGCACTTTGTCCCTACATATATAGCAGATCAAAATTCAGTTTTGCACAAGCTATTTGCGCCTGGCCAGGGAAGGCTCTCCTGGCCCCGACCCAGCACAGCCCTTGAGTGTAAGATTAGCTCTCAGCCTATGATTCCTGTGTGCAACAGGGCTGCCAAAAGCACGAGGGTCAAGCCCTCCACGCCTAACACTCATCTGTCGCACCCCTACCACCCAGTTTGGTACAGGAGGTCATAAATACCAGCCCTTGCTCAGAAAAGAGCTAGCAGAAAAGGCTCTTCTGCAACTCACGGTGCCCAACACATCCCCTGGCCAGATGGCAGCCTCCCTAACCAGACCACCCCTGCCTCTGCCTCCACCTTTTAACTGCTAAGAGTTCAGCTAGAGGCAAACAAGATGCAGGATCCCTCCTGCTGCCAAGCTGTTCATCTTTCCTAACCTTCTTCCCAGTGTCCAGAACAAAACCACTGCACCTTGACCCCTTGCAAGGCTGGTCCTGCCTGTCATCGTTGGATTGATTTGTAGCACAGAGCCGGTTTCATTGTCTCGCTCATCCTATTTTCTTGGTCACACTTGGTCAGACACACCTACTGGCTGTTGTTCACTGCCATCAATTTTTTATTTTTTGTTTTAATAACCCCTAATAAGCTCTCAGAAAAACCTGGTTATGATCTGTTGTCTCCTTATTGAAATAACTCTATTAATGTTAAATAAATAAAAATTAAGCAGTAGCCGCACAGGGAAGATGTGAAGTGCACCCACAACTATTGCCTCATTATTGCTGTTATCGAGGCCAGTGTCATATCCTGAGAGAAACTGCAACCACTAGCAAGTGTCTTAGCACACCATAATCAGCAAATAGACTCAAGATGTGAGAACAAAAGATAGTACACTCAGTGGCATTAGTTTACTTATGGCAACCGTTTTTATTTCCAGTTTTTTAGACTATGTAACTGTTGGTCTGGATGGATTATAACAAGAGCACGACTGCCATTAGAAATGGAAACAAACGACGTGGGGATTTAGTGCCTACTTGGACACCACAGGTTAAACCTTTCCCAGCAAAAGTGAATTTTTTGGTGTTCAAATTCCATTTCATGGCACCTCTTTAAGACTGGAAGAAAGAAAAAATTATACTGACATTTAGCTCGTACCCTGGAGCCAGCTAATCAGACATAGCAGGCGAGCAGAGCAGCGTTAGAAAAAACATGGGGGAAGGGGGGGGGCGGAAAGAGCAATATCAACTGGAAGTACTGCAGCTGGAAATCTGGATGAAAATGGGCTGACATGGGCTGCAGGGAGGCCCAGGGACAACGGTGATGTGCAGAGGAGGGATACAGCAAGGGGGTAAGCAATGAAAGGATATAGCCAGAGCACAGGCCAGCACAAGGAGAAGAAGAAAAATGAAACACAAAAGGAGAGAAATTTTGCTTCATGGGGTAGGAAACATTGCTGCATGAGAGCAGAGAAAAGGGAAAGCAAAAAGAAGAGTGGGAATGCTGGCAGCATCACAGAAAAAAAAAAAAGCAAAAGGGGTTCGGGATTTTCAAACAGCATCCAAAAGAAGCAAGAGGGGGAAAAAAGGAAGGGGAAAAAGAAACCAAAAAAAAAAAAGACCAGACAGAGCACGCCCTAAGAAAGAGGGGTCCCAGGGACCCAGCTTATGGAGGAGTACTGGACCATCAGGCAAGAAAGTCAGAGAATTGTAAAATGCCAGAGAACCTTAATTCTTTCAAATATAGTGGTAACCTACAGCAATATGCATTATATGGTACCCACTACATATTTTCAAAGTGGTATGTGAATAACTACCACAGAGTGCATTGAGGAAAACACCATCATAAGCACTCATGCAAGGGGATAAACGCATTTCCTGTAAAAATGCTTTCATTTTTTTTCTTCAACAGTTTCCTCTCAGATAAAATGAGAACTTTTAGATACTCATGTTTCAGAAGGTGGGAGGGCTTTTGTTTGTTTCTCCAAGTAATTTTAAATAACATAGCAACACCTCCAAATATTTCTTAAAGTGCTTTCCTCATTTCAGTTTGGGTGTAAAAATAACTCTGAAATAATAGCTTAAATGAAATGCCTTAGTGTCACTTTGCATTTGAAAGCGTTTAGTAACAATAATATTGTAAGACTCAAGAATCTCATAGTGCTTTATAACTACACTATAACTACATATTGCAAATACATTCATCTTTATGTGAATTGATATGTTCTAATAAGTTCTTTCTGGAAACCACCTGAGCTACCTGACAACACTGGTAGTTTTTTTCAAGGAGGAAGAAAGGATATTTTAACAATTATTTTTGTTCCTCTTCACCTGAGGATTACAGAGTATTACTAGTTCCAAACAATGATCATATGATGCTAGCGTCAATACACAGAAAAGAAGATACAGTTCTACTAGAACATTGTAGAAATAATATCATAAATCTTTTTCATTTCAGAGGGTTCTAAAAATCTAAATCACTAAGAGCATTCAGGAGATCAGCTCTAAATAACTCAAAAATTTAAATCAACATATACAAATCTCACAAAAGCAATGATGACTAGCCCTAAATCGAGAAATTGTTTCTAATTTTTAGTACATCAGCGTTGGACATTCACAGAGACTCACGCAAAGCTCTGCTAAGAAAGTGGCTCAAGGCCTGAAGTCGCCAACTCTTTTCTGATAAATGATCTCCGAAACAGCCACCATCAGCAGTAATATCAGAGATGCCATTGCTCTTACACCACTAAACAGCAAGAAAATTTGAACTGTAGGTGACACTGAGCTAAGAAATGCGAGCAGAATCAGCAGAGAAAGAATGTATCATCAACAAGGTGGAGACTAGGATACAATATCCGAAAGCTAAGACCTGATACAGTGCAGCACTTTCTATTTGTTCATTTTATTTTTCCTTCTCAAATGCATGTGATGGAAGTGTGAAGTGATAAAAGGCCAATTATCTGTACTTCAGCAAGTTACAATGAATACAAGTAAAAAAATACAGCATTACTGGAAAATCAGAAATATCAAAATTGGAAATATCAGAGAAGTATGACAGAAGCATGAGATGCTAAGACCAAGGATCTTATTCTTCTTTTCCTATTGCGCTAGAAGGACATTGGCTGTCTCAACAGATATCCCATTTTGAGTGCCACTCCTTAAAATATAGGGAAAAGTCAATAGGGAGGGGAAAAAAACCCCCAAAACCTCACAAACAACTAAGTGATTTCAGAAGCATGGTCAACAAGAAAAGAACGAAGATTTCTTTGTTTCTTCTTCTTCTCCTGCAAAGCAGAGCTGAGATTAAGTTAAGGAGGTGCTAAGCATCATCCAAAAATGTCCAACAAGACAGTAACAGAAGGGGACATTCATCAGTTCTTCTCCATACAACTGACAGGAGGACAAGCGGTAGAAAGAATTAGGTATTAGAAAAATGGAAGTCTTGTTAACAGTAAGAGTGGTGAAGACCCAGAACAGGCTGTCTAGGGAAGATGAGAAATCAATATCCAAGGTTTAAAAAGAGGTTAGACAGACTGTCAGCTTCTGGAGGTGAGACAGGTACACTTGATCTCGCCTAAGAGCCTGGCAACATGCTAAGTTACCTCCCAAGGTCTTTTCCACATCAGCATTTCTGAGATTTTTTTTTAATGCTTCAAGTAATTTGTCTCAATTACGGGATAATTTCATATACGAAAGAATATCCAGTACTAGTGTTGGCATGTGTTAACTGATTCTCCCCCATCTTTATTTTTAAATGGAAGACACTAAATTCAGTGAGAAGTGAAATGTTTGTTATTCTTCTTCCCCTCTTTTCCTTCGTTTTGCTTTCTTGTCTAAAGGCTCAATGCTCTGGGTGTTTGTATTCTTGGGTTTATTTTTCCTCAAAGAATTTTAGGAATAACAAAATACTTTACGATTCTGCTCTAAGGTCACTACACAACTCATCTTTCTTGTTAATCATAAGGTGATGTTTTGATCTTGTCCCTCCTTTATTTAAGTACATAAGGTGCCCTAAGGTATGTGCTAATTGATACCATGCATCTGTTTGCTCCAATGAGCAGAAGAAAAGCATCCTCTTGCACTGTGAGTCCCTTGTTCTCTTTACTCACTGGCATCTCTCTGACTTTCAGAAATCAATCCAGCAAAACAGTCCCCAACCACACAACAGCTTTCTGAAGTATCTCCTACTGCAGGAGACATATCCTCCTGACTATTAAAAAAACAGGACACTTGACAATAGTGTTATCCCACAAGATAAAATCCTGTCCTTTATTTGTAGTCTAGGGAGCAATTTCTGGATTACTGAAGGATTTTGCATTGCAAAACAAATTAGAATATCAGCATTTGCTAAACAAATATTGACTTTGGGACCTACAAGGAGAAGAAACACACATCATCCTTTCTTGTTGCAAATATCAGCAGATCTTTGCTCTAACAACAGCCAAGCAGAACATTTCTGATAAAAAGGTTTGGACAAGTGACACCAGTCTGGTGACCCTACAACAGTTCACAGGGAGCCAGGGCTTTCAGGTGCTGGGCCCATGGGGAAGCTCTGCAATGCAGGCTGGCGCAAGGTAATCATCCAGTAACTAGAAGGTGGCCCAGCTTCTGCCCTTGCAGCTCATTAGGCCCACAGGAACCAATTTAGGATCCCTGTTTTCCAGTAGGGAAGAACATAGAACTGCAAACTGTCATTTTAAAAAGCAAATATTTTAATTGCATTTTACACCCAAGTAGGTGCAGAGTCATGTCTCTGGATTCCCCTCAAACCAGAAATTTCAACTTCAAACCTGGTGCTGGTTGAAGAGATTGGAGTTTATTGGTGCTTCATAAGAGGCATGCAAATTCCCATTTATTTCCAGCTAATCACACACCTTTCAGGCAAGGAACATTACCAGGACTGTTTCTGTTGTGATGGAGGTGTACTGAGAAAGAAGTGTATCTACTTTTTCTGAACTGCTTATTCCGCACAGATTAAAATCAGTAGGTGACATTTTTAATCAGTATTTCTATATGGCATTGCTAGAATGAGAACATTAGCAAGTTCATTTACATTTGCGAAGTAAACCAATTTGAACAGTACCTGAGCGCTAGCAAGTGGCAAGGATGCACAAAGTTAAAAGATTGTGAAGAACAAAAAGCTCTTGGGCACTGCACTACCTTCCCTATGCTCACCTTTCTCCTCATCACGTTAGAGAACACCAAGGCACATTTCCTTCTATCCCACTCCTTTTAAAACTCTCCCTTATGTAGAGCAAGTACACTTGGTGCATAATGAAACAGAAGGTTGCTTTTGGGACTGTGAAGTCCCACATTGTGGGGGACACTCCCTCCTGCTGCTGCCTGCTCTGCCCACAGGGATGTGGTGAGGCATTGTCTCCTCCCAGGCCACAAACGTCCGTGTAAGTACCTTTGGCGAGAATCGAGGAAAGATTAAGGCAACTGTTACATTTCTTGGCTTCCCAAGTTGAGAAATATCTCAGCATGATGACAAATCAGGTCCCTTGTCCCCGTCAAATAGGTCAATTTTTTTCCAAGAAAATTTGATTAGCTGTAAAGCTGACAGTTTGTGTTCCAGTCTTGAGTCCAGCCTTGCCTAAAACACATCTAAAGGAAACACTGACAGAGCATTAGCTGTAGCTGCAGCACTACTAGGTACTGCTTTAATAACTGTCTAGTCGCCCACACAAAAAGTCACATCTTATTCTAAGTAAGTTGGTTAATTTAAAAATAAAACCACTCAGAGCTCCCCATTGTTTCTAAAGCTTTGTGAAATTAAAAGCTCATTTTAATCCAGTTGAAGAACACAAGGATGCAAGACAGGAGCAAGGCTGGATGTGTGACAGTTCAAACTCATTTCACTTTACATGATCTTGAGCTCTGAACAGAACACTTGTACCCTCTAGAAATGTTGCATTCTTATCCTTTAAAGAAAGGGGAAAAAAAAACCGCAACAGGACAAGATGTAGGAAATCTGCTACACAAGGTTTAATTGCAACCATTTGTAACCTGCATTTCACCCAGATACACATCTTATTTTTAAGTAGATATTCCTAATTAAACAGAGGAAGTGGTTATCACCAAGTGAACGACTTGCAGAATGGGGTTATCAACACTATCTGATATAACAAAAGTAACCTAAGATATTGATCCAGAATTGGATGGCCATCACAAATTGCAAGATCCCAGGACCAATTAGGGGACAGGGAGGAAGGATGCAAGACACCAGGACCACAGCTCTTGCATCTGAATGAGGACTCAGCATGACCCTAATCGACTTTTGCCTGGGGAGGTGACAGGGTCTGAAATGGGCTATCTACTTCTTATACATCCTCTGATATCACAATATCCGACACCCACTGTGGAGTGCATGTGTATTCTTATAGTCTTTCGAGGTAGGGAATCCTACTGCCTCCCTAACCTAAACAGTTTACCTGGAGTTATACAGAGTCAATAATGGAGGGGGAATTAAACATGAGTCTCTTGCATTGCAGGTTAACTTGTTATGCTATTAGGTCATCGTTCCACTCTGGAGATGTCATTCCAGGCTATTAAGGTACTGCACAACTGTAGCAGACTTGCCCAGGTTTTAAGGAAGCCTAAGAATATACAAAAATTCATATTCAGTCTGATAGTCACACGCACACACACACACAAAAAAAAGCTTTACAATAAGGGAATCCTGAACTAACTGTGGTTTTGCATTATCATCTTATGGGGCACAGTGCAGCAAGCTATTAAAAATCTGAGTAGTCCTGGTAATTTTAAAAACAAAACAAACAAAAAAACCCCCACCCGTATCAAAGATACTAGTTCAAAGTAGTACTGACACGTCATCACAATACTGTTAGGGGTAGGGCCCTCAGGGACAGCATCGCAGTGCTGTAACACTGTTCTGTGTTTCAGGAGATCAGGGGTCCTGCACGGGGCCCTGTTTTACAGCACAGACATACCCATAACTTAACCTGCAGTTTCAGTTCACCCATCAAATAAAAGAGTATTTTCCATATCTGCAACCATTTTCTTTCCACAATCTCAGGGTGACATATGGACACTGAAGAGAGCTTGGCAATAAATCTAAAAGGCAGGTAAATATTAGCACATTATTTGCAATCGTTAAGACTGAAGTACTGAGGAGTCCCTGGTCAGAAAAAGAATCAAGCCTTTCTGTCCTTCAGCCCCTCACTTTTATACATCGAAGAGTTACAATGCAAATAGGACAATGCCAGAAACCAGGCTCTGAAGCTGAGCTAAATGCTCCTTGAAAACTTAAAATGAAAAGCTCACCAGTCTTACGTTGTTTCTGTTAAGCAATGCATGCTGTGGTGCTGGCTCACGGGTGAAACAAATTGCTGCTGTAAGTCTATTAAAAAGGAAAAAAAAAGGCTACCATATGGTGCTGACTGCAGTATCTCTTAGCAGGTGAAATGCATCCAAAACAGTAGCTACCATACTTAATTATTGTGACAAATTCAGTGATTCAAGGTGGGAGTTTTTTGTTTGGGTTTGGTTTTTTTTTTTTTAATTTTATTTTAAAATAGGCTAATGTGCTATCCCCACCCAGAAAAAGTAACACTGGGGGTAACAGTCAAGAGGAGGAGAGGAGAAACTACACACTCACATGCAGATGTTTGTGTCACCCAGAAACAGGAAGGAGTACCAGCACTGAGTCTGTGAAACTTAAGACAAAGCAGGTCTTGGCACACCAAAGGAGAAGGGTGCACTAAGTAGCAGAGAGCTTCTCACACAGCTCCCTTGATTTCCCTTACTATCTAACCTGAGCATCCACTGAGGAAATACCAGCACTGAACCCACATACGTTACATCTACGCTGATGAAGATGGTGAGGCCAGACAGTGCCCCCATCCAGAGTGCCTGAGAACCTGCTTACACCCAATGCAGACATTATAAAAAAGCTTTGTTGAACCTCATTTCCCCCTTCTGAGGCACGCTGCCATGTCCCAACGCAAAGGAAAGGCTGAAGAGATCTCAGATACCAGGATAAAAGACACAGTGGGGCTGCTGCCCTCCCTGCACCAGGGTCTGGCTTTCCCTGTGGCAGGCTGCACGGGATTTACTGAGCGTCGCCAAGCAGAGAGACCAGCATCCGCAAATACGATTTTGAAAATGTCATTGGAAACAGAAGTTTCCCAGCCTCGGCAGTTCCCAGCACTCACACATGCTTTTTTCCTCCCCACATTATCTCAGCTGAGCTGTCAATGCAGCTTGATGAAGTTAATCAGCAATTAGGTATTTCAAAAGTATTTACAGTAAGATGGTCTCAGGTTTATTATGTTCCAGATTATGCAAGATACACATGCACAGTATCTGTCTTTTGATGTGAAAGCATGCCAAAGCCTCAAAAAATTACTTGAATAGCTTCAGTGTGGCTGTTGTCTGATCTCAAGGTCCATGATGTCTGGTATGCTCAAAGGAATACCTGGGCAGCAGCTTTAGCCAGATGTGATTTCAACCATGTGTAAATGAAATTGTTGCTTTTGCATTTCAGCAACTCACCTTTAAGACCAAACCAGAGAAACAGTGAAGCCAAACCCAAGACTTTCTGAACTCAAAAACAAGACTGAGGGTCAAAGCTTTTCTGTGAGCTTCCGTAGGGATACTGTTGCTAGGGAAACACGGTCCCAGCACTAGCAACCTACCACATCCATATGTCTCTGTTTTGAAGACTCACCTGCTCTGGACATTCTGAATTAGTCAAGAGATAGAAGGAATCCAAAGAGTACCTTAAATACAAACAAGCATACAGACCAAGCAGCATATAAATCAATTAGCCCCATGCATAGATGAGGCACATTTCCAAGTTATTTGCCATTTAGTGTAAAGTTTCACAGGAAACTGCTGGGATCCTCCACAGCTGCACCTGCTCTTCTCCTACTCCCCTCACTGCATTTCAACATCACACTGTCCCTGGGTGTCCTACATTTACAAGAATCAGATTAAGTTATTCCAACAATCTGACTTTTCCCCTTCATAACCTGTGTCATTTAGAGTCAAAGACACAATTTTGTTCAACAGAAGAGGTCCCTGAATAGTTTCCCCAGCTCCTCATGCCCTGAATCACAGCTGTCTCAGCAGTATACCCACAAAATATTAACCTAATTCAAGCAACAAGAAATGGCCCTCTCCAACTCAACTAATTGAAAAGTCCCTGTGAAAGACCAAGAGATTTGATTCATTGTTTTTTCCCCAGGATAAACACTTCAGGTGAACTCAGCTAATTATATTCAGCATGAGCTGAGCTCCTGACGTTCCCACAACCCAACTGATTAGTTGCCTTGATCATTTCACACCTACAAGTTATACCTCTTTTTTTTTTTTCCAACATCCTAAATCCAAACTCTTTAACATCTTGCAAAGGTGATACACACATGCCCCCATATATACACACACATTTGAAGCAGTGATTGATTTCCTTTCCCTTCTAAAAGCCCCAATTTAAAATAAAACTTTCACTAGCAGAAACAACTGAGAACTTACCCAAGTTCAAAACCAGAGCTTGCATAATTTTATTTCATTATAAAAAAATTCTTTAATTACCAGGGGTTGGGTTTTTTCTTCCCTTCATAAGATCCTACAAATCTTAAGGGAAAAAGCCTTTTTGTGGTCCTTCCATGCTCTCACTAATTTGCTCAAAAAGCCTACAGTAATTTCCCTGAATAGCTTCCAAAATGAATCCCATAAAACAGCCTCTCTCACTGGAACTGTCTTATTTGTGGGGCAGTCAAAGGATCAACTCGTTACAGGGCTTATTTGGAAAAAAAAACCAAACCAAAACAAAAAAAAACCAAACCCAAAAACCCACACCCAAACAAAAAAGTGTTTGTAATTTTAAATTCATAAATACACATTTTAAAGCTGTCTGCCCTGAGCTACAGGCATCTTTCTGTAAGTTAGAAATACACCAAAACCAACAATCAGTGCAGTCACAGCAGCTATTCCTCATCTCAGAAAAGAAAGTCTGACCAGAGGTAAATTTGAAAAGTAGTAAAATACAATCTTACCAAAAACACTGGCCATGAACTACCTACAACAGATACATATAACTGATCTTTGGTGGCAGGGAGGCATGTCCAGGGGAGCCCAGGGCTTCCTGGAAAGGTCACCACATCCTCCGCATAGGGACTGACACACCGTGTAGCTCAGTGCCTGTTTACAGCAGTAATTAATATGAGCTTGAAGCACAGCAAACGCAAGTCAGGAGTCTCAGTAGCCAAAAAGGTATGGCCACAAGCCCTGGTCAAAAGAAGCCTTTCCTTGAAAGAGCTGCTCACTGCATAGCTGGCAGCGCAGCATTCCAGCATCATCCCCCGGTGGCAAATCCCAGGTGACGAATTCCCCGCGACAGCAGCCCCAGGACTGCAGTGAACTGCACCACAGAACAAGGTGACTCAGTCCCAGCCGAGCAAGCTGCAGCCACGTTGGCCTCAGCTGCAAGGAGAGTTAACAAAGGTTTACAAAATGCTCCTGCCAGCCTCAGCAAGCATCATCGGCAAAGGTGGAAAAGAGAAAGACGCAAAAGATCAGATGAAAATGCCTGATCTTACAGTCTAAAGATTGCCTTGAGGTTATGTCTAGTGAACAGGAAAGACTGACCAGGGGTCTGTTGACCAAAACTCGGTTCTGTGAGTATGATGAGTGAAAATTGGTGACTGAAGAAGACTGAAGAAACATCATGGGAAAACAACCAACAGAAGGTTTCACAGATACCATCTATCCAGGGTTTGATGTCACTGCCTAGACTTTGTCCAGCAGTTTTGTTCACCTCAAGGATCCCTGCAACGGTTTGTCGCAGCACTGCTACTACATCAGTCAGCCTCCCAGCACAGAAAGGGAACCTTTTTCTACTTCATATGGGATCCTTCCCACTTCTTTTATATTTACTCTTCTTTCACTTGCTACCAGATTTTTTATCCAACATACAGATTCACACCAGAAAAACAGGACAAGATCCAGAAAGTGATTGCTGTAGCCAATGCACCAGCTGAAAGCTGTGTCAGGAACTGAACAGGCTTCTTGGCTGAGATCACTCGCGCTCACAGCATCGCCTTTCTTGCCCTCAAGCACATTGTTTGCTTCCATTGGGCTTGTCCAAAGAGATTACCTATTGCTCTAAACATAACCAAGCAGCCTTATTATTTGACAGAATAAGACATTTCAGACCGATACCTGAAAACAGGGGACACTGGTAAGATTTTGTTAAGGTTGCTCTGCTAGCTACATTATTTCTATTGCAGAATAACCCAAATTATTAATTCCTTTTGTGATGCATCTCAACAAATACAATCCTAATATTTAGCAAAAATTTCCTGCTATGCTCGCTATGGTAACCAGTCTGATGCCAGTGTAGCTATTTAATGTATTGTGGAGACACCTTTTAAACCATTAATTCCACCTAACACAAACTGAGGTTCAAAAAGAACCACTCACTCGCAGTGCACGGGCTGATAAATTATTGTGAACTTGTGAAAGGCAACTGAAGTTCTGTGAAAATCAGGCTCATCACCTGGTCACAGGCACCCAGAGGGGACTGTGTAACACTATCAACATGCCATCTCCACGCTTCTACAATCTGATGATGTGTGACATGCTTTGCTCCTCAGAGGTCTCTCACCACAACCTTTTCTACAACCTGCCCCAGAAAGGACCATTAGCTATATAACCGGCATCGGTGTGGAGCCAGCGCTTCCCAAACTGCACACTTCGTTTATGGAGAACAAAGGCCAAGCCACAAAACAACAGACTAAAACAAATGTGTTACCTGAGCAAGTAAAGCAACTGTAGGAAGAGTCTCAATCCTACACACCTCTGGTCTCCCCCTCATCTCCAAAGTCACTAAAATATGCCTTATAAAGGAGAACACACCACACGAAAGCAAGTTGCCTTAACCAAGGCAACAAAACTAGGAACAAAACAAGGACGATTTCTTCTAATTGCAAGTGGACAGACAGGTGCTTTGGGTTCCCGATTAGCTCAATTCGGAACACATAATCTGTCAGGCTTGGATTCAGGATTATGCCACCAACACCCCACACGTTCTCTTTCTCACTTGATCTGTCATAAAATCCAAAGCGGTCTGTAGGACTTTAAAAAGCCTTGCTAGTGATGATAGATAGAAACAGTCGAAGTGTAGAAGAGTCTAGCAGAGAATATCCTTCCTAAAGACTAACAATAAAACCCTAATTCCATTTTGGAGGGAAGCGAGACAAACACAGAGGAATTCTGTAACAGGAAAGGCAAGGTTGGCCTCACATATTGGGAATTATGGCCAGTCTCAGACAGTGATATACCTTCCAAATACTTATCCACCAGTCCAACCTCAAATGCTGCTACCCAGAATGATCATACCTGACCAATTATGAAAGTCAAATCACTCACTGTAGTAAAACCTTGATCCAACTCCAGCAATTCCACATGAATCCGGAAGCATCACTAGTACTGTGAGATGTTTAGCAGCTATCTCCAGGCTGGAAACATGAGATCACATTTCAGTTTTGACACGACACACATCCTGGCACGCTGTCACTCTGTGCTTCACCTAGACTTGGGTGAACAGACGGAGCACGAATTTACCACACCACAACCGCTCCAACAGTGGCCGTCAGATTTCAGTACAACCCCTGAACAGGTTTCATTCCACCCAGTACACCCGCAGTTAAATCTAAAGCCTCAGGATCCAACAGCATATTCTTCCACAAGCAGGCTTAAGACTCTGTAGCTAATACTCTAAGGGACAACTCAATCTTCTGTGATTTAGCCCAAACAGACAATACAGTTTGATGAATTGGTTAGAGAGATTTCCCCATTAATCTGAGCTTCATCCAAGAGTTCAATGCCCAGAGCAGACTACCTTTGACAAACCTCCAGTTGACGCAGAGAGGAAAGTGGGATGCTTTACCACTAAGGGAATGAGAAATTTGAGAAAAGACTATCCCTAAAAGCATCTGTGGGTTGAGCAGAGCGGTGGGGGTGGACAGACACACACACATACAGCTTACAAATACGAGACCAGGAACTTCATCCCCAAACAAAATATTAGGCGGCTGAAAAACTTATTAACCGTCAGTCTTGTCTTTAATATAATGGACATAACCTTAGAATCTTTGATCATGAACAACCCAGCCTCTCAAAAATTTACTACAGGAAAATGCATTATTAAATCAAATCCAAGCATGGCTCAGAATCTCAACTCTCTTTGTTCCCTGATGTATCCGGGCAGGGGGTGGAGGGAGAGGGAGGGGTGTTATGAGCAAGCTGGCTCAACTGATTTCTTGTAAATACCATAAAAATGAACACTTGACCATAATCTATGAATTGGATATAAAGAGAGAAAATAATTCTTAAAGAAACGAGTGCTTTTAAGTGATTCTGGAGCACCAAATTGAAGAAAACATTTATGAATTTTCCATCATGTTGTGAAGCATCATGTCAAGCAGGATCAACCACATAAAATTATTTTGTGACAATACACATAAATGGTTTTAACATTCTCTCTCCCTCCAAAGCAATAGCAAAGACTAGCCAAGCCATCTGAGAGTTCAGAATTGTAATAGGACCTTTGAAGAGATTATTTGCAGACTAATCCTATATTTTCTCACGGAAGCATTCTACAATTTGAAGTACCATATTCACACAGCACATTTCACCTTCCAAAATTACCTCTGAAAGAACCAGTGAAAAATTATACACTGCATAGACAAGCATATATCTAAATGATATGCATGTCTAACAGAAATAGATTATTTTCAAGGGGTCCTAAACTCAGCTTTTCCATTTCTTCATACAACTGCATGCAATAATAATTTATTTGTAAGAATCTATGCATTTCAATCAGATACACGCAACTGCTAGGCCCTTCTGTTTGCTCATTTTTGCATCTTTATATAAAAAAATAATAAAAACAAACACATATTTAAAGGTATTACCTTTGGGCTTTTTTGAATCTGAAAAATAATATATTTACAATCCTCATAATGATGAAACACCCTCAAAGAAGAGACAGCTATCAGAACATGGAATTTTAATGATAGTTGCTTGAAAGCAATCAATGAGAGAAGTCTTCAACACATCTTCATTATGCATCCTATGCAGTGCCTTTCCCACAAAACTCTATTTTCTCTACTCCCCAGCTATGATTCTCAGGAATTCGGACTTCTAACCTTGTTCTTCTAGTGTCATGTCAGTCAGATGACCCAAACAGCAACTGGTCAAAAGTGTGAGTGACACGTTCAAGCACCTCAGTGTACCTCACATTCCCAACGAAGCAGGAAATAATGAGACTAGAATAATCCACAAGGTATTTTTTGATTAAAAAAATAAAAATATGCACATGTGTGTGTACGCACATGAAACACATTGTTTAGGATGCAAAGAATCGATCTCCCAAATCCTGCTTCAAATTATAAGAAGAAACTAAGAAACTAAGATACAGTAAGACTGGTTTGATATTTAGATCAACCCAAAAGCAAAACTTACTTGTCACCACAGGAAATTTTCCCGATTGCCTGTTAAAAAAAGGCCTGTTTCTTATCCAACTGTACCAGAAGATAATGAATGAAAGTGGTTAGGGGTTTAGGAAATCTTCAGGCAAGCTGCAGAGGAAACTGTTGGGATCCTGCTTATTCCAAAGCTCAGCCATTTCATCAGCCAGCAGAGAGCGAGCCGTGCTGTGCAGTACTGCATTACAAGCAGTACGCTTTCCACTTTTTTGTTTGTTCCTAATGAACTCCGAAGTAATAACACCACACTGGAAATACATTGGGGCAGCAATAAAAATCTGTAGTTGCATTCTTATATCTTTGTCACGCCTGAAAATACCCAGATTGAGCAGCAATAACTTGCTAGAACTTCAAGTGAAACAAAAGGGTTTCAATTCACTGCAGCCCTACTTGGTACAGGGAGCTTGAGAGAGTCCTCTACCTGCAACAAACTGCATGAACCACAGGGGATCATCATAGCACAGGGCGAGGGAGAGGCAAGACTGACCTTGATTTTCTGGATTTGTTAACCTCATTTGTTAAGTCTCATTTGAGATAAAATATTTTAAAAGAAAACATATGTGAATATGATATTTTAGCAAGTGAGGTGTATTTATACTCAACACATAATTGCTAAGCCCGCAGAAGTACTGTGGGATGGATAGGAGAAGGCTGCCTGCATCCCTACCACTGTAAGGTGGACCCAAGGTTATGCTGGAGAATACAAAGAACATCTCAAATCAACTTGAAATATCTATATCTATATAGAGAGAGATATATCGCCATCCTTCTTCGAACCTGCACCACATCACATTGTACCAGAAAGCTAAACATCATTACTTCTGTTTCACCAGAAGACAGGTAAAGAACAGAAGAGAGCGAGCACCATCACAGCAGGCTGAGGAGAAGAATCACCTCATTGTGCTTAGGCCACTGCATTGCACCACAAAAGCAAACAAGCAAAACCCACAGTGTAGCTACAGTTCCTCACTCAAATTTCCTGCCCACCCTTCTGTATTGTTCACAGTAACCAGTTGTATAGAACTATGCAGAAAAATCATGTACTTTATATCTCAGTGCCATAATTTCTAAGATGGTTGCAGTGTTGCCTCCCTTCCCCACAGAGCTATTGTCAGCCTTAGTCTCCTCTTCCAGCAAACACCACTGACACTGCCCTGGTGCTGGACACAAACAGAGGAGAATACAGACAATCTGACTCACAGAATACAGCTGGCTTTAATATCTTTTCTAACATAAAGAAATTAATCTCATAATCAAAGGTGAATGTCATGTTCAAAAAGCCAAAGCTTTTCTCCAATAATAAGCTTTTATCTGTAAAACCCTGTGGCACAGCAACACAAGGTTTCATTGTCTTCTGTGTTCTACCATGGAGAGAGAAGAAGAATTTAGTTTCACTGCCCTGTTCATGGCACATCCCTAATTCTTGGGTCCTTATTGAAGTAACTGACTTTTCCGTGCAACAGCAGGAAGAGTCTCCAAAGTAGCTTTCAATAACTTAATTCAAAAAACAAAACAAAACAACCCACCAAACTCACACCACCTTCTAAATTGTCTGTGTGGAGTGCATTAGATCACATAAGGGATATTAAATGGCCTTTAAGTCTGACAGCAAAGAACAGCTCTAATGGGAGTCCCAAATTGTGCTGCTAGCAATATACTGTACTTACAAAACAGTAACATCAAGATGCCAGAACAGTGCCATGACCTATATTTCCTGCAAACCAATTTTCTTCTTTGTAGGGTGGATGGAAAGAATCCAACTGCTTTTTAAGTTCCTTTTCTTTCTGCTGGAACTATGCCTTATCATACACATTTTTCCTACACCCAACTTTTCCATGCCCCACAGCATTTAAAGCATGAATTATCTACAGTCTATTTATGCAGTTATAAAAAATAAATACTGGAAAATCGTGTTTAGGCTGCACTTACCAAATGGGAACAGAATTCTTTATATCTCATTTCCCTACTTTTAAAAGAAGCCAAATCCTTTAAAGGGGAATCTTAAACAGAAGAACAATGTTACAGAGGAATAGAGGTCACATTTTCTGAGGAATTTCTGTGGATTCGTTATTGATGGAGTATAGCTTGGCTGATGCTGTCAGAGCATTCAAGTTCAAACCTTAGTATTTTCACCCTCAGGTTTCCCCACTCTTTACACCTTTTAGTACTGAGCTTTTTTAAACAGTGTAAGCAGGGAAAACACTAAGCTTAGGCCACAGTGACAGGCTTACCTGAGCTTCTAGTAAGGCGGCACCCAAAAAAATGCACTCCTAGCACAAGGCAAAACCATCACTAAGGACTGAAAAGACTGGGAGACAGAGACATTTTATCCCATCTCCGTGGGTTGCTGCTTGGGTTTTGCACACATGAAGACGTCCAAATTTCCAACATTCATATTTATCAAAATGAGGTATCCTCCAGGAAAACTGTATCCTTTAAGGAGGACATTAAAATCAAGACAACCTCTTTAGAAGAAAAGAGGTATCTCTGTCTGACTTCTTTGACTCCCACTGCCTTGTCATATCCTTAAAAATCCCATTTTTGCCTCAGCAGGAGGAACTTCACCCATCTCTTGTACAGACACACTATGATTGGAGTGGTCAACAAAACATCTGAAAGGATTTATGATAAGCTTGTTTTTACCTCTCCATCCCCCTTACAGATATCCTTGCCAAATGCAAACACTCTCCCTCAGGCAGGAAAAATTTGGAAACAGAACACCTGATGCAGCTTTTATTCCAAAATTGTCTCACGTGTGTTGAGTGTCAAAAAGAGCCATGTTGTGCCACAGCACCCGCTTGTCTCAGGAAAATTGAAATCGTTCAGTGTCTAACACTTTGAATGATTTCCCAACTTCTCACTTGCCCCATCTGCTCCTCTCCGTTCATTTTGATTTGTTTTAGCCTTTGTGTCTGCAGTGGCACCAACAAAACTGCAGCATCACTGCAAGTTCCTCTGCTATGGAGCAGTGCCAAGTTAGTCTCAAATTCAGCCATCTCCAAAAGAAAAACACCAAAAAACAAGATCACTGTCCAGTTTTATTGTCTCTCCCTTCCTCCCAAATATGCACAAGCAGCTATCTGGCTTCCATGCTGAGCTCTAAAATATGCCACCTATAAGACAACCAACATTAAAATTATAAATCAGATGTCCACAGAATACAGCAAAGCACATGAAAGCCATATCTCAGCCCCATTTTTACTTTCTTAGTTGGCCCAATTAGCTAAGGAATTAAGTCAAAATTACTTGAGTTTATGTTGCATTTTGTTTCTTTGCTGTTAGCATGGTGTTTATAGGACCTTTAAGGCAAAAATACCAGATACTTTCCAACATTTAAGAAATGAGGATTCTGAAACCAGACACAGAACTTGCCACTAGTTAGGTGGCAAAACTGATAGAAACAATAGGCGAGATATGGACATGAAAGGTGGGTTTTTGTTAACACACTACACAAGGTAGGCAATCACAGTGCTCTCCGTGAACTTCAAAAGTCAGGATACACCCACCCAGGGTTTGAAAAAGGGCCTTAAATATGATGGAAGAAAGATGTTACAAATATGCACGTGGAAAAAAAAAAAAAAAAACAACATGCCCATACAAGTCTCCATTGAATAAGATTCAACTCTGACTGAGTAGAATCTTAACAAAAGAAACGAAAAAGCCCCACACTGACACACTTGCTCATCTTCCCACAGGCTTAGTCAGCGATCACCAGATTAAGGAGGGCCCACAAAGATGAAGGTGTACCTGTCAGAAGTGAATCAGTCCAAGACTCTCACTTCTGAGCCACCAAGGACTGAATGCACAATATTGCACAGAGAAAAACAGCTGGTGGGGAACAGCACTCACAGCTCACACCCCTAACTTGTGCTCAGGGTCACTGCAAGCATCGTGCTGAAAAGACCTCAAAACTCTAAGATGACAGTGGTTTCAAGTTGCCTTTGGTTTACTCTAAAGAAGGTCCCAAGCTCAGTAAAAGAAAAAAATCTTAAACCTCTCCAAAACCTTTGCATACACTTCTTCAAGTGCAAAGTACCAAACACAAGTGACTCAACATGTGGCTTAGTTTGGTATTTACAACAAATGTTCAGGAAATATCAGGTAACTGTGAACTTCTGCTTTAGCTTCAGTAAAGCACGGAGCAGCTGCACCAATATTTCACCATACTTGGCACTAGCTCTACTATGCTGTATCATTTAGGTAGAATTTCTTACAGTAGCCTCAGTGGTATATTTTTTTCCCCAGTGTTCAACCCTTCCTTCTGGTGAAGCTAATGAAATTTAGCTTTACGATTCAAAAGATGTATGGCTATACATCTTTAAAGAGAAGTCACTAAGCACACTGCTGCTGCAGCATCCTGAGCAGGCAGTCACAAAGTTGAGCTGGTCCTGAATTCAGGGAACGTCGTTGAGCGGTCATTGGGGAGTAAATGAGGCAGAAAGCAAGTTAGTCAGGCAACTGCAGAGCCAAGAGCCCAATCAGATGTGGGAGCTGCAGAGGAAGCAAAGGTGAACAGAACCAGAGAGCCAGCATCCGACATTTGCAAGGTACAATATGATGTTTGCAACTAATAGGTAGAAGTAGGAGAGAATCTCATTGGCAAAAAAGGCTGGCTGTTTCAAAGTGCACTTGTGAAATTCTTTGAAAGACTGAAGTGCATGTCAGTGGGCATGTGTTTGCTGCTTCTTCAATAAAGGGGGGGGGGGAAATAAATCAGGATACATATCAAAAGAATGAATTAACCAGCTTTGATGGACATGCCATTCTCCTACAAAAAGCACTATTGTTCCAACCTCTGTTCCTATCTGTTGACATCTGCTGACAGGTAAAAAATGCTATTCCATTCCCTAATTTGTACGTTTGAAATAAGGGTTATATGATCTCCTTGTCACTGTGAAAGTCTTAGCAGCCATGATGTACAGCATAATTCCAGTGATGAAATCTTAGTCAGTTACTAATTTGTTCCACATGACACTGAAAGAAAAGTTGTCAGCCCCAGCCAATTGCAAAATACATTATTAATGAAATTAGAGTAAGAGGAACCTTTTTGTACAGCTCTTTTATTAAATAATTCCAAATGATTCCACTGCAATTACAATATCTGAACTTTGCTTTTTAAATGTTGCCATGTGTAAACTCCACTGTGTATTTGCACTTGAAGTGATAACCTGACGACAACAGGAATCTGTAATAAGTGAAATTATTAATAAACTCTACTCCAGGTCCTCCCACTAACAAATGTTGTACCCTAGAAACCTGAACAAGGTGGCATTCTTACTACGAGTCTAATATTTTATTTCTTCAAAATTTGTATACAGAAAATTATAGGAACAGACAAGCATTTCCACAGAAAAGCAACCTATTTCAAAGACAGACAGCCATTTAGAACTAAAAGTATTTCCTTGGTCTCCAGAATCAGAATGAACTGGATAAACCATAACCTCCAGGACCAACAGTGACATTCAGCCTAGATCATTCCTCCACATGGGAAGAATGCCGGCCTGTGACTAGGCACTAGATAACCTGAGTTTGGGCAAAGTAAGCTGTAAGGGAAAGAGAAAAAAATGCAAAGGAAAGAAAAAAAAAATGCCTGACCACTCCATATCACCATCATCAAGGAACTGTTCAATCAAAGGACTGAGTTGCTCAAGGAACTGGTAATGAGACACGTGTCTTTTCATGTCTAGGTAACCTGTGCAAACGTGGCTCAAGCTGATAGTGATCAAACCTAATTACAATCCAACAGCTGTTCAGTGGCTTATACACTGTTGCCCACTCTTAAGATTTTATCACAAGTCTCATGATATTTAGTGTTCTTCTTAAACCCCAATTCCTGAAGTCAAGCAATTACCCAAGATTCTCCACTTCCAATAAACCTGAATTGGAGTTTCCATCCCATGAGCTTGGAACATGTTTAAACATGACCTAAGTGCAATATAATGGTTTCTAACCTCAAAAAAAGCCCAGATTGTTTAAATTTGCAAGATTTTTAAACTGAAAAGGTGATGTTTTAAAGACTAAGTCAGGACCTAGAATGGTTGTTTGACAAAGCTGCACATGAATCATCTTATTTCAACTTCTGGTGCTTAGGTCAGACCAGCACCAACTATCACAACCAGTACATTCACAGCTTGTGGAGAAATAGGTTGGAAGAGTAGGACTGACCTGTCTTTGAGGCAATTCACTTGGCTCTCATGCTGACACACAGCATGCCTCCTCTGCAAGCCTCGTCTGTCTTTGCTTTCCTTTCAGGGAGCACATTCACTTCCCAAGTTCTCGTTTCAACACTTTATACCAGGACACTATTTGCTGCTGCTTTTTTTTTTTTTTTTAATATATTCATTTAAAATGCTTCTGGGTCACTTTACAAGCTTCAGATACAGATGAATACAGCTATACATAACACAAGTATTTGCTAAGAACAACCAACTCCAACAGATAGATCATTACACTATCAAACAGCAAGGGTAGAGCATGTATCACCAAATAAGTGAAATAACAGCCTTAAATCAAAGTCACTGGTTAAAACTACAGTAAAATACATATCACCTGCACAAGGAATTACTCCAGTTTTCTACACCTTTGCAATACTCAGTGCCTTGCTTGAACTCAACATCTTTACTCCAACACAGATGTCCGTCTCTTAGAAACAACTTCTACCATCTCCCATACTCTAGCCAGCTCAAACACCTTTAACTCAAGAGAAACCCAGATGACATCAGGGGAGAGGAGATGGTGTAATATTCTACACTGGTTTTTGGCTAAGTTCTTCACCTACACCTAAGACAGCCCTTCTGGCTCGGAGCAATGGGCCAGCTGGCCCTGTATTCAGTAACCTTGACTCTTTGGCAGTCACCAAGAGCAGACACATATTGTGATAATTCACCAGAACACATTTCCAGCCTCCAGACAATTGTGAACCTGGCATTTCTACTCCAGAAGCAGTATCGCTTCATGCATTAGCCCTCAGTTCTACCACAAACTTTTCCAGAAGATTGTTTGTCTATGTGAGCTTTTACACCCACAACATCCCAAGGCAATGAGCCTTCCTGCGTAACACCACCTTGTGTGGAGTGCCTTATTTGTTCTGTACCTGCTGCTTGCTCATGTCATATGGCACCCTTCCCTTAATTTACTGGAAAAGACAATTCCTTATTCAGTTCTCCATATGGTTTTAACAGGTCTCTATTACAAGTGCTCTCTTTTCTGGGCTAACCTTCTCCTGTTAACTTCTCCTAACTAGCTCTCTTTTATGCTGGGGGGGGGGGGGGGAACAGACACACAGACAGACACATGAAAGCTTTGTCTAAAAACCTTTAAAAGCAGGATACTTACCTAATTACTCCAGTTTTCCTCCATATCATACTTAAAAGACATGACTACAGAGAATTTGAATTACATAGCTCAGAAGGAAAATTAGACACTGATGACTTCTAAACTGAGATCTCTCTGGCTCTGGATCAAGGAAACCTTTTGGTCCACCACATCAAACCAGCAGGCTAGAATTTTGGTCATGCAATGAGAAAGACAGTAACATTTCAACCCCAATCTGCTGCAACAGCCAAAATGGTGAATTCACTGCAACCCTCCTGTTTTCCTTCTACACTTTCTATACTTGATTCCCAAGAGGAACCTCAAATATGCATACTAAAAACTGGAACATTTTAGACACTAAGCACCGCTGACCTTTACATAGAACTGCTCTATTTCGATAGTGTGTAAGAAATGATGCGTTAGTATTCAACATGTCCGTTACGCTTTGTAAAGACAGCAGGGATGCTGAAAAGCTTTCTTTTTTTTTCAAGTGGTATGTCTTTTCATAGCTCTAAGCCAAGTAATAGGCATGCTGCACCAAAGTGGAATTATGACTTGAGAAACTGATGATCCTGATGTCCTGGTCCCAGGACACATTTTTCCAAGTTCTCACATACAATTTACAATTACATGTCTGCTAACCATGGGGCAACTGATGGAAGGTCATTTCTTGGGTAACTGATATAGAGAACTTGTGATTTAACTGAAGTGACACCAGCAGTAGCAATAGAGAGCACAGTCTCAACCCTAACCAAGGCTCGACTCCAACTCTACACAGTCCTCCTGTGGACCAAGCCACAAAGCCTTTTCCACATGAAAAATATTGAACTAATAGAATTTAAAGCATGAATTTAAGCTCATTTGAAAGGCTGAAAAGCCATGTGTAGGCATGGTTATTTCAATAGTAAAGTTGCAATTTTCAGTTTAGCTTCAGCTAACTGAAGGCATTTAAACATTAAATCTATATAAACCGGTCCTAATCTGAAAGATGTTTCTGATAAAGGCCTGTACCAGCTTAACAGTGTAGGGAAAAACAGATCAATTTAAAGTGAGACTTGTTCAGTGATCATGTACATCTCAGACCTATGACTGGAGGGACTTTGGTCTATTGACAGTAATCACACACTTTAACACAAGCCCGACATCATCTCTTCATTCGCCAGACAAATAAAATTTCCCGTTGGAAAACAATAATGACAACAAGTTAATATTTTCAGTAACAAGTTATCTTCACAAAAAGCACTTGACCTTCATTGTAATTTCCACACAGCTTGCAGTAAACCACCTGAGTGTGTATAAAATGTAATGAATAAAGAAATATTAAAAATGATAGAATGTTATTAAAGTAGGTCACAATTCAAACAGCACAATTACTGAAAAAATGATGTTTGAAACTACATCACTCACAATTCTCACACTGGATGAGCTACTCTATAATTTATTTTGCCTAACAACGGCTTCTGTCCATATTCTCTCTCTCTTTATCCCCAAAGACTCTATTAATGCAGCCCACTGTGCCGCATGACAGCATAATGCCCACATGAGGCATGAAATGTCACAGATCACAGCTTTACACCTGGCCAACATAACATATTCATCAAATTCTTTCAAGCAGTGGAAGCATTTGTTGTTATTTTGCGGGTCAAGCCACACAGAGGCAGATGGAATGGGCACTTCATTTACATGTGAAGTCTCTAAGCCCATTCACTTTATTTATGATGGACAAAATCTGGCCTTACACAATCATCTAAGAAGCCCTGGACCAAAGACATTGTTATTTTACAAAGATAAGGAAGAGTGGTTTCCTCCAAGGCTTCTGGATCACGATGAAGATTCATTCTGTTCCTTAACATTACATTCCACATACTCTGAACATCTTAAAAAGCTCAGAGTTGGGATTCTGATTTACATCCTAAGAGGTGATCAGCATAATTAACTCACCTGTATGTTACTCTGACAGACAGTAACAGAATGATGAGACTCTCCCCAGCACTCATGACTGCCCCTGTGAAACTCCACAAATTCTGCAGAAACTGCACCATAAGCCTGTGTAACACAGGTTGGAGTGATCAGCTCTTTACTTTTCACCAAAAATTCAAGACACATGGATGTAGATATTACCCATCCTTCCACAGACTACAAAACAATCTAAACTGTCCACAAACACATGAAAATGTAGAGAGGAAATCCTTGGATGCAAAACGTATGACTTTATACATAATGTATATTTCGCGTGATTTTGAATCAGCATTTTAAATTATTGACATTGATGTTATCATAAGAGTTTGGGGGGAAATTTCTATATAAATAGGAAAAATCTTTACTATAAGGAGAGTATTAACCATGTTATCTTTTAATTATCTGTGTTGCACATGAGTATTAGTGACAGAGGTAGCTTAGAAGCACAGCCTCCTTATGTACCAGCCTGCAGGAGAACAGAATCTCAGGACAGGTCTCCTAATAGAAAAGAAAAGAAGAAAAAAAAAAAAAAGTACCTGCTATTACATTGCTCTTCATATTTTGTTAATAAAATTATATATTAAAATCTGGATGCATATCTAATTTTACCTCTCAGCATCTGCCACTGCTTCATGACCTCTAAGACAGACTGCAAGCACTTTGATAAACAGACTAAAAGGTAGCCCAGTAGATGCAGAGCAATCCTCCAAGTTCCTAGAACCATATTTTTACTGTCACAACAAACGCACCATCCCTAAACCTCCGAAGTAACATGAAGCCTCTTCTTCCCAAGAAGCATACTGTCACCCTACTGCTTTCCTAGCCTGAATACCAAAAAACACTGATATTAAAACACATTCATAACCAGACAATGACTTTTAACAGAAAAGAGGCGCTTTTCAAAAAAAAAAAAAAAAACAAAAACAAAACAAATAACACAAACACATTGAAGTTCAGATAGCTAAAAGGAAAATCATGATTATAGAGAAGAAAATATCTTATACCTCAACTCCTTTCTCCTGAAACACCAGTTTCAGTAAGATTTATCATCTGTTTACTATTGACAGATGATTCTTCCATCCACCAGTCCTCATAAAACAGGGGAGAGAACCAGCACACTAGAGCTTCGGGAAGGAGAGAGAAATAAGAACCAACACACTAGAGCTTCGGGAAGGAGGGGGAAATATGGAAAGGAGGGGGAAATATGGAAAGGAGGGGGAAATATGGAAAGGAGGGGGAAATATGGAAAGGAGGGGGAAATATGGAAAGGAGGGGGAAATATGGAAAGGAGGGGGAAATATGCCATGGCCAACTCAAATTGTAGGGGGACTTCTCCATATGAAGACCGCAGTTAGCTGAATGGGAACTGGGCTTTGATGTGTGCTCTTGCCAAATAAAAAAAAAAAAAAAAAAAAGGTGCCTTATTAGTCCCTGAAACAAGCAACTTCAATGACTTCTCTTCCTTGATACAATCCACTATAAAGACCACCCAGAGCTACCAAGGTGCATTGTGTCATGTATGCCACGATAACTCGGGTCGATAGCGTTTAGAAGATGCTGCAACTAATAATATGCATACAGAGCCACTATTGCTAACATGGCAAAATTCCAGGAAGGGAGAAGCGATGGTGTAAGAGCACCTTTACCTACCACTCCACAAAAAGGAAGTTAAGTAGAAAGGAAATATCAAGTAATGCTGGGTGTCTGAATTGCTTTCAGTTTAGCAACTCAAGGTGATGAAAACCCTTGGGCACGTGGAGTTGCAAGGCAGGTGTGCCCCAAGAGCCTTGAGCCTGTGGGGAGGAAAGCACATTGACTCAAGCAACGCATCCTGAAGGAAGGCAAAGCATTCACTTCATCCTCGTGACGACATGGAAGTCCAGGCCTTCAAATGAGATGTAAAATAGAGCCCTGACCATTCATCGTCATTAAAGATCCCATGACAATTCTTGCAAGAGTAAAAACGCTAACTAACATGTCCTGGCCAATATCCAACTCGGATAATTGCATTCTGCTTCCTAAATTCCCCTTGCAGTTTCAATTGGATTAGTTTTTCTTCACTTCTCTTCCCTAAGCCCCTCCTGCATAATGTTTCTAGCCCAGAATGGCTGCTGTATTCCACTCCAGAGGTGCGTGAATTATCAGTATTGGGCAATCCCAACATACATTTTGTATACATTAGTCAGAGAAAATGCCCTGTGAGCCAAAGTAATACCCTCACCTCTCACTGAGGAGCATTTAACTTTTCAAATGAGAAATCCCACTGATGTCAGTAAGATTTACGTTTTTTTTTAAAATATTGCCCTGCAAGGAAGGGTAAGGGTACCAAACCCACCCTCCTGCCAATTAGAAAAGTCCTTTGCTGGGCCATATCCTCAGCTTAAGGAACCAGATGCAGTTGCTTCGACTTCAAGAGAACTCTGCTACATTAAAACAGGAGAAAATATTCATGCAGTGTTTTTCCACAAAGTAACTCATGTTTAAATGTTGCAAGAATCAAAGAAGTTGGCTGTTGAATGCGTCAATCTGCAGATATAAAAGAGGAATATCGGAATGTATTCTCCTTGCTTTTAACTGGCTTGCACAATCTTCACGCTATTTTAAAGGAAAGTTGGAGGTTCTTTAACCTGGCACACCACTGAAAAATGAAAGTGCTGTGAAATATGAATCTCCTGTTGTTTGTTATGTGTACTCTAAGTACTCACAATACCATAGAGGCAAACTGAAAAGTCCTGACCCAACGCATTTTATGAAACAGGAGGAGCAAAGGTGATTTATGTGCATAAAAGCAAAAACTGACAAGCCTTTGATTTTCTTGTAGAACAATCCCAAAACAATTGTCAAGACTGCTTAGGTTTTTCGCCCTCTGTACTTCCTGTAATAGGACCATTTTATCCAACGTGCTGTTTTATAGACACTGTGTAAAGGGTCATTTCCATCTGCTATCCAGGTTACTCCAAAGAATACTTTTCATTCCCTCTTCCAAGAGCTCAGCAACAGTTGAGAACAGCTTGTTTTTATTTCCAGCCTGCTTCTGCATCCCTGCTAAAGCATAAAACCACAAACATGCCACCTACTTGATTCTTTAGAGCTCTGATAGCACAAGGACATCCTTAAAAATTCAAGTGAGCGACTGTAGTCAGCCTGCAATCAGATCAAAGGGGAACACAGAGAATATATTCATTTTGGTATTTCCTCATGAGTATCATAACCTTCCTCCTTTCCCCCTTGTAGACAGTGAATTCACTTAATAGGTGTCACTGTGAAAGCATCCAGATCTGCCAGCTCCAGGCTGGGTTAGCCACAGCATCATGCTTAATTCCCTACACAAAGTGGGGAAGGGGGTGATGTGGGACCTCCAATAGCACCCTACTTCAGTGGCAAACACTCCCAGTACTAAGGTGTGAAATTGACTGGTGAAATTAAAGGTTGGTACCAGAGGGTGAATATCAGGCACAAGCTGACGAGCACAGATGGATCTGCAAAGGAATTTTATGTCAGAATCAGATGGTTAAAAAACATAGCCTGTGTTCCTGATCTGCGGCGCACATATGAAGTTGATAAGGAGAAAGCTGATCATCAGAAGTGACTGACTCAAATTTTCTGTTGCTCATGTACTGCCATTCTGGGTACCAGTCTGGACTCCAGCTCAGCTCCTTTTGCACACAAAAGTTGACATCAACAGGGGAAACGATATCCACCCTCAACCATATACTCATCTATTCCCATAGTTTTACTCCAGTAGAGAAATGGGCTTGATCTGGAGAACAGTGAAGTTTGCATCCTTATCCTATGATAAGCAGTGCTCAAGATTACCTGGCATTTCTACAGTAAACAGGATTGAAAGCTTTGTCCTTTCACTGAAATTTAATTTCAAAAGTATACAACTGTTCATCAATGGCCTCAGTTTCATGAGCAACCTGAAAAAAAGACTGGAATAAGATGTCTCTTTTAGCCACTCCTTCCTTCTCGCTTTCTTTTTTTCTTTTTTTCTTTTTTTTTTTTTTTTTAAGACTACTCTATCTGGAGTGGAAACGTTAGCATTACCATGCTCTGAAACACAGTAGTCACTGCCACAATGATCAATAAAAAATTAGTGTGACTACAAGAACAGAAGCTTGGGATTACAGAGATCTAAAAATGGAAGGATTTCCCTACCCTTCCTTCTGCATCCTGATAAACCCTTCCAAAATCTGACTGTAAACATTTTAATTCTCTGTCAGCTCGCTGGAGGAAATCATTACAGAGGCAAAATTAGAGAGCACCGGGTGCTGCTCCGCAATAAGCATCTGTCAGTCAAGCAGGCGTCACCCCTCAAGTCACCCCGAGCACTTCCATCCTCCAACCCTGGAGAAGGGGGCTGGACACGGAGGGTTTGCCCAGAGCACCGCTGGAGTGATTGGGGCCAAAGCTGTACTTCAGCCACTCAGTGCCACAATATTTGAATTTTTTATTTATTATTTTAACTAAACAGAGTCTCTCTCCCCCTCTCCAGTTCAAGCAATTTATACATTTAATTCAATTTTAAGAATATGTTTGTTTACTAGAGCAAACAAAAACCAATAACGAAGAGCTGCAGTTAGAAGTAAGCAACCTGCTTGTCTTCTACTCAAAATTAAATTTTTAGCACCAAATATTGACATTAGAAGGTAAGCAGCTTACTCCCATGTCTGCTTTTCACACCTTCCAAGTACGCACCAGAGAATTTGGTGCTAGATCACTGAAGGCTGCGTGCTGACCTGTGCTGCGATTTCAGCATCACATCCCACAGAAACCACCATCTAAAATGTGTTGGGGTTCCTCAGAATAAACCTTCATCACTCAATTTGCCAACACCATCAACCTCAGGAATCGTTTTCCCTTTTATCTCTAGTTTTCCTTGCAGTATCACAGATAGAGTAAGCCATACACAGAAGAGAATGATGGTATCATGTACCACTGCACCCTACTTGGTTAAGAAAATACATTCAAGCAGGAGACCTCACTGTCAGTTAAAGGAAGACAGAAGGGGAGGGGGAAAAAAAAAAAAAAAAAAAGAAGACTAGAAGAACCTGTTGCAAAAAAGAGAGAAAAATTATTTAATTCAAATTAAAGCTTTGGGTTTGGGGGTTTTCCTTTTTTTTAGATTTTGGGTTTAGATTTACCACTCACATGAATACCTATAAGCAGTTTAACACCACGATTAAAAAAGCACAATCAATTCAGCCCAGATTCCTTAATTCTAACATAATTATTTCCCACAGAACTACTGAAGTCTACTGAAAATGTAGCTGCAGCGTTAGAGGGTTATTTGTTCCAAGGACCTTTTTAATATGGCTGTATTGTAACACTGCAGTGCAAAAGCCTCTCTAGTCATAAAAAGAAATTTAGCTCGGAAACACAACTTGTGGGCAATGAAAAATGCATTTGCTTCAATTTGCACTCATTTAATAATAGCATTATTTAACAAGATCAGTTAAAACTACTATCCCTCAAAAGCCATAGCAGCGCACCTCTTCTCATGAGACTCCTAGGGCACTGAAATGAAATTCATTTCTGCAAACCAAACATTCAAAGCAACCAGCAGCACTGGAAAGACCACATTTAGAAGGGAGAAAAACATTTTGTGACTGACCAGGAAAACTAGCCCCTCTCTAACACACACACACACACCCCCTTTAGTTTAAAGCTGCCATATATGTCACTGGCAAATAAAATTATATTCTTCCACTAGAAGTAACAACATATTTGTCATTACACTTTGATTTTCATTCACAATTAAGAACACACATTGGGAAACAGCTACCAAAAGCTGGGTGTATACTGTATCACATCAGTACTCAAACCCCATCTATCCTTCCATAATTATTTTCCTACAAGGTTACGCCTAATTGGCCACTAACCTAACTGATTAATCATCTCCGTTATAAGAAGGCGTTGAGAAAAAGGCTGAAGGGCGAGAAAATATTTATTGGGGTTGCAAATACTAAACCAACAGGGGCCAGCTGGTTCAAGTTGCTCCTCGCAGGCTGCGCAGGCAGAGGTGGATGGAAGGCAAACCCCGCCGAAGAGTCCCCCACACACGCGAAAATAAGAAAGAAACCCGTGTCTCACGTTCACTCCCACCACGGCCGCGAAGATGCCGGCTGCAGCCCTAAGTTGGCTTTGCCCGGCTCTGGAAGTGTTAAAGGATCCCCCAGGCCGCCGAGCCCGCGGGCTCTCCCGGCACAGCCGCCGCTCGCCGCTCGCACGTCCCGATCGCGCAGTTGTCGCCGACTTCGCCCCCGCCGGCAGCCGCGGCGGCTCCGGGCTGGACGGGCATCCCTCCCCGCCTCCTCGGCGGCTCCTCCGCCGCCGCCCGCCGCGCCAGCGCCTCCCTCCCGGCAGACAAAACTTTGCGCTCAAGTCCGCCACCGCCGCTCCGCGCTGAGTTACGCGGGGTCTCTCCCACGGAGAGCCGGGACACCACCACCACCCCCCCCCGACCCGCGTAAGGCGGCACCGCGGAGGGGGGGCAAGACGAGGAGGCCATGGGCGACTCCCCTCCTCCGCGCAGCCCCGCGGCCGCTCCCGCGCAGCCCCGCGGTTGGCTCCGCGCCTCCCCGCCGCCTCCTCCTACCTGCAGCCGGCGCCGCTCCCCGCTGCGCCCCGCTCATCTTCCTCCTCCTTCTTCTCCTCCGGCGGAGGGGTGCGCGCCCCCTTCCCGTCCCTGAGCTCCCGCTGCTGGGCGCGGAGCCTACGCCGGCTGCCGCGGCTCCCCGGCGAGCAGATCCGCGGTTCCCTCCGCGCAGCGGCAGCGCCAGTCCCCTGCAGCCACCGCGCTACCGCATTCCCCCTAATAGCGGGGCGCGGCGCACCCGCGCCTGGGAGCCCCCCCGCCCCGCCCGGCCCGGGGGCAGGAGGCGGTGCCCGGAGGGGGGGGTCCCCATTCCCCCCTCGCCACGATGGGGTCTCCCCCGCCCCCCAGCAGCACCGGCTCTTCTTTCCCGGCGCTCCGCAGGGTGCGCGGGGAGGGGGTGTGAGGGGCTGCGGTTCCCAATTCGCTGCCCACCCCCCTCTCCCTTAACCCACCCCCCCGACCCCCGGCAACACCTTTCTTGTGTCTCCCCGTCCTCCGCGCCCCGGGGTGCCGGGGTGCTCTTCTGTCTGCCCCAAGGGCCGAGAGGTCACGGCGGGGGGGGGGGGGGGGGGGGGACAGCTGAAGAAAGTCATCCTAGCACAGAGGTTTGGGGGGGGGGGGGGCGAGCTGGTCAGTGCTCCTGGCTTCGTGGCCAAAAGATGACTTTGGGGAATAGGACGCTTGACCTGTGGCCCAGACCTTCGTCTCCAGTGGTGGCCAGACAACGGGCAGCAGTTGCGGAGATTTATGTGCCTTTGGCTTGCAGAGGTGGGTCCATGGGCTCAAGCGCAGACCCCGAGAGGCGTTCTGGGCCCAGTGGGACGTGGCACCGCGCTGCCTTCCCACGCTGCCCGCTTCTCCTCGGCCAGGTCTGCCTGGCTCTCCCACAGGAGGTTCCCTTCTGTCTCCCCCGTGCAGGGAGGAAGAGTAGATGTCAGCTCTTGCTGCTTGAAACCAGACTTTGAAGGCAGAAATACTTTTGAGTGACAGCTTACAGCCACGGTAGATCAAACTTCCCTTTTTGTTTGCAGTTTGATAGTAAGTGTTTCTCTTGGAAGCTCTGCCCTAACCCAGCTCTGTCAATAGGTGACTGGCCCGCTGGGCGATGCTCAGGAAGAAGAATTACCATCTATGTGGAGTACCTTTCTTGCTCTCCTTGTCCACTCTTGCAATGGGATGTCACCAAACAGCAAAATTAATCCCTGGCAAGGAAGAAGAAACTCACGTGTGAGCTTGCAAATCACAGCAGTGAGACAGCGATTAAAGTTTCTGTCTAATTCTAGGAGATCAAGCTTGTAATAGCTAGAGAATGAGACTTAAGCTGCTTTACATATTCCTTCCTATGTAAGATCATTAAAGCATCTGTGGTTACTGTACCTCAGAGGAGAGGGAGCCTTGCTGGAGGTGTTGAATTCGGTGGCTACCAACATGTGACAGGGCGTTAACCTTTTGTCACTGTGACCCGACATATTTGACTAAACCATTTTTCCTGGCCCCAATCTCTTACCAGCTCTCCCCTGTCACATATTTATTACAAGAGTAATAGCTTTTCCTGCTTAATAGGCTTCTTTGATGCAAACCTTGAGCCATTTGACAATGGCTGCCTCAGACATTTTGTTATCCTTAACTCGTGGGTGATAAAAGATTAATAAAGCTGTCAAACATCCTATTGATTACGTGATTGAGATGTACCCTGACTGCCCTTCTTATGTTGAGTTTCTTCCGTTCTATTCCTTGTCTGGGGTTTGGGTGAGGATGCAAAGAGGAACCATACCTACAAGACAGCACTGAACTTGCAGTCTCTTGGCCCAATCTGCTTCAACCCCGTCACATCTGTGTGAGGAATACAACTCTTGGCAAAAATACTTGTCAAATCCCAAGCCCTGCATCTTTCTAGTGTAAAATTATGGTGTCTCTGACTTCGAGGCCCCAACAGTGTTCTTCCTGTTGTCTTCTTGCCTGGTTTTGAAGGGAGAAGTTTGGTAGAAAATCTATCAGGTTCACAGAGCGATTGGATTAAGCCACAGTTGTGGGCTTGTGATTCAGGTACAAAGTGGGATCTGAGAGATAGGGGTTTATCTTCCAACTCAGTACAGATTCCTCCCTGCTTTTAGCAAAAATACTTGCTAAAGATAGACAGGATGATCCGTTGGGTTTAAAAGTTTGCTGTTGGTATTATTAACTCCCTGAGCTTTGGGAAGGCTCCCAACTTGTATAGAAAGAGCAGAACGATGCTTATCTGTACCAAGAACATTGAATGTACAAATGCTTATCTGCAATCCCATCCAAACAAAGAGACACAGAATCGGGAAATGCTTGCAAAAGATCACTGAAAGAGATCTATATGCAAGTGACATTAATTTCCATTCCGTAAACGCAGATGTCTGAGAAAAAAAGCCACATAAGTGCCTCTGAATAAGAGAGCACTGGAGTGCTCACACAGAGCTGTCTGAGCTCCAGTGCCTCTGAGTCAGCTGGGAAGCAGAGTGCCACAAACAGCTGGGCAAGCAAAGGAGCAAGCCCCGAGAGAGGGAGCAGGAGCAAAGATGCTGCAGTGCACAACTGCAGTGAGGGACTGATTATACTCATCTCAGAACAGGCAGAGTTTGAAATGGAAATGAGGAGAAGATTTCCCTGTCAGGCTACCCAGCAGCTACAGGAAACGTTGCTCTAAGACAACAGGGAAGCAGGCAGCACGCAGCGTGGACTTTGTTTTGTTTCACCGTTACTCGTCTCATCTCAGAGGTTCCTTTAATTGTTACTCAAGAAGTCCCATACAGTAATAAAACATTAAGAAAAAACTATTTCTACTTTCACATCTTGACATTGAGGTCTCCCTGCGTGTGGAGACTTTGGCTTGTGTACTCAAAGCAGAGCAAATTATCAGTTCCTTACACAAGTCCCTTCCTTATGGGCTTGGAAAAAAATACCGCCTGCAACACAATGCAAAGGCCTCCAGAGCCAGGAATTCAAAAGGCCTCACATCTGAGCTTCAGAGTAAGTACACTGCTTCCTTTTGCAGTCACACATGTCTAGAATGTGCCTACTCAACCCAAAATTCCTATGAGGAAACCAAACCCACGCTCACTGATGTACTTCAGTTCTCCTGAACCTTCAAAACTTCCAGACATGTAACTTCCAGGCGAGGATCAACACAAATATCTAGTAAACTTTTGCCTCTGCAGAAAAGTATGACTTGCCTTGTCATCATCCTTCATCACAGCTTGGGGATTTTTCCCTTCTTTTTTACGACTTTAGGAAACTCCTGGCTTTCTCAGGCAACACACGCATCATCTGACAGCACCTAAAAAAAAAAGAAAAAGAAAAAATAAACCTCAGATCTCTGTTTTAGTCAAGACAGAAGTACTTAATCAAATACATGCCCAGGAATACCACAAGTCTCATATGCGTAGATAAATGTTCTGAATTTTATGCTGCAATGCTTCTACTTTAGCACTCCCCATCCATGGATCTCATGGAGCTTAATACAGGTGTCATTACCCCCATTTTACCAGACAGCTGAAGTGAGGTGGCTGCTGTTTGACTAGCAGCACTGTCTGGAAGTAGATCACGTAGCATAGCTTGACTTTACTTCTTTTAAACACACATAGAATGATTTGGATCCTTAGGTGGACTACAAAGATCTTTCTTGCTGGAGGTTTCCTTTTGACCTCTGTTATAAAAAATAGCCAGTATCCAACAATCAAAAGCAGGAGACTTTTTCATCAGGAGTGACACTAAGGAGATCGTAGTGCCTTATGTCCCTCCTGTCCCCAAAGCCCCAGGCTCCCTCCACCCCAAGCAGCTCCTTTCTAGGTATTTCTCCTTTACCCCCAGGGTGGAAGAAGCGGTGAGGAGGCACATTCAGGGATTATTGGTACAACATAGCTTCCACTTCTGTCAGAGACAAATGATCAACACTTTCTTTATGATTTCTAGACAAATACAGTTAGTTAAAAGGGATTTCTGAGATACTTCCCAATAAAATGCATTGCATCACTGTAGCAGCCACCACATACTCTTACACTAAACTCCAATCTTTAGATTAATATTCAGGTGTAAACATTAGTCTGAATTTACATCCACAATATACACACCCATTCCCTTCATCCACTGAAAGGATAATCTAGTATGTTTATGCAGTAGTCACCTCCCAAAAATACTACTTACCAAAGTAAAAGTCAAATAAAAACCATTAATAGTAATTGCACTATTTCTTCCTTAAAATATATTCCTGTATATGACTTCTGTAGAGGAAAACACAGAAGATCTCTTTTGACTGCCTCATGTTCCCTTTCTAAAGCATTTGAGAGATCAAACTTTTATAGCCTAAATATGAATTAAGAAAAATAAACTTAAAAATTGAGATTCACATTGCCTAATATTATGTTTGGACATATTTATACTAGTAGCAATACTGCAGTCATCCAAGCAGGAAACAAAAACAATACATATTTTTCCAGACACAAATAAACTCATTTTTAAAATCAACTATTTCCAGACTAGAGTTTATATTCTGTTCATAAAAACAGAAGGATGGTGGCTTGAGGGGAATTCATACTTAAAACTAATTTAACAATAAATTAGTGCAAAACATACATAACGTGTGTAGGGCTATTTTACAGAAATAAAGATGCCAAGTTCAGCCAAGAAATTATTTGCTGTGAATTATTCACTTAGTTCTGTCGGTTCCAGAACCTTTATAAAGGGTCTGTGGAAAGCAGAAAAAGAAAACAAAAATCACAGCATATGCAAAGCAAAACAGCATCAAAAGTCAAAGAAGTCTCCAAGGGAGATGAACTTCAATGCCAGAGTAGGGTAAACAAATGGAATTATTTACAATATAACATTATCATTTGCGATGATATTTTATTCATTATTTAATCACACACTGAGTCTCCCTTGTAGCCTGTGGTAGACAACACAGCCATTTTGTTCTGTTTTTCACCTGCCATGTATGTATGTAAATGATATAGTTTAGTTAACATTTGTATACATCACGCAAGCTACTGCCTCCTGCCTGTGTTTAAAACACTCATTTCCCTCCACCTGCTCTTGCAGGGTACACAGATCTCAAGGTTGTAAGATATCCGTAGATGAAATGACCGAGTACAGATGAGTCCTCGTCTCATCGATCCCTGGACAGCAGGCTGGCATCTCTCCCTCCAGAGCTCTTCCTCTTATTGAGCAGGAAAAATCCCTCAAAGGAGATTCAAGAGCCAGTGCGCTCGGTGGCACATTGGACTGAGGTTCTGTTAATTGCCACATGTCACCTTCCATGGCAAACTGAACTGTTCACAACAGCACAGTGAGTGCAGGAAAAGAGGCAAATGTTTTTATTGAAACAGATATTAGCACAAACAGCAGCAGCACTAGTATAAAATTCAGTCTAATTTAAAAAAAACTCCACCTGCTTATCACCATTTGCCATTCATTTTGGTTGGTGCAGAATTTTCTTACTGGCAAGCTGAGAAGAAAAAGGAGGGTTTGCATTTCAAGACTGTCTTGCACAACAGCCTAGAAAGCTTTTTGTCCCAGCACAGAGTTAAACAGAACAGGCCCAAGATCACCATTTTTTTGCCATAACTGAGCCTTAGTTTCACTGTATGCTCTCATGTTGAAGATGTCCAAGCATCTCATGATTTCGTCCACAATTTGCATAACCTTGCATATCAATCGAGTGCTGATTTTAAGAACCTCTTCCCTTAATCCCCTAATTTGCAGGGGCGGCTGAGGGGGGACAAGATGGAGGCGGTTCTGTTCAGCAGTGCAAATCGGCCAAAGGAGGATACCGCCAGGATTAATATAATCCAACTGCTACAACTATTCAATTTGGAGACTAAGGATGATAAAACCTATTTTCCTAGTCAATCTCTCCTTGTGATCGACTTGCAAAAAAATGGGGTGCAAATCAGTGTAAGTTAATGAAATCAGCAGAATCATGACAAATGACACCACTGAGGATGAGGCCTTGCATTAGAAGCATCCCACGATTGCTGTGAAGGGAAGTCAACAAATTATAAGAAACCATATAATTAAGAACTTATCAAAGCACTTTATCCCATCAAGCACTACCTTACAGATACCAGGTATTGCTTTTATTAACACTTAAGGAAATGAAGAGCAATCAGGATGCTTGAAACATCACAAGGCACTCAGAGCAAGCCAGGAACGGAAGGTGACATGCCACTGTACATCCTAACTGATTGAGGAGGTTACCCAGGGAAACAGGAGAAGGAGAGTCATCGCTGGCTGAAGCTGATCCTGGGTCTGCTGTCAGTGCCAGTTCTATCTGCAAGCAAATCCCTGCTACAAGACTTCTGAGCTTCCTTCCTAACCACTTCTGCTGTTAGCATGATCCCACCACCAGTCCCTGCAAGGACAATTACATGCTCCGTCTCCTTTCCTTCCTATTGGATTTGTCTCAAATAATAAAGGTGTTTGCAAATATTGTCTCACAAAAAGCTAGGACCTTCAGATGGTGATTGCTGAAAATGAGTCTTTTGCACTGGAAGAATGAACAAACCTTACTCACAAATGCAAACCTACAGGCTGTGAACAACCCTCTGTCACATTACAGGGGATGTCATACTCAGCTTAACTTAACTTTCTAAACTGATTTGATCCTGGTGCCGCACACAGCCTAATGAAAACAGTATTAGCTTCATTTACTGTAGGTGATTTCTTAATAAGTGATTCACATTCCTCTAACAACTCATCCCACCTTCCTCATCTAGGGTGTACACGGAGCCAGCTGAGACCTTAACACAGACTCTGACACTGACAAATGCCTCTTTTTGATCACTTGAGGTTGTATGAATATCACATACACATCAAAATCAAACACAAAGTAAGGGAAGCATTAATTAAACCATATCAAACACAGACTTGAGAAGACTATGATTTAAGCATAAAACAGCCTAAAGAATTGTGATTCAGTATTTTAGTTCATAACCCACTTTTTATATCATTGTACAGAACTGAAAAAGGAATGTTTTCCCCCCTCCACTGCCTTAATCTGTTTTATCTTTCAGCTCGAGCTGGCAAGTCTGTCTCAGCCTCGCCTGTGAAAAAAGGTGTCATAAATTGCTCAGAGAGTTGAAAGAGAAGAAAAACTTGTAAACAAGTTACCTATTCTCATACTCTGTCCCCTAATTCCAAAGACAGAAACAACATCTTTCAGAGGATGCGGTTTCTTCTCCTCCAGCTCCCAAGCCTGAGAATTGCTCCAGGAAACCTATGCAGGTTCCCCTGTGATTCTTTATCTCTATGAGGATCATCCTAGATCACAGAAATGTTAAAAAAGAGCACAGCCATTCTCAAAAAGCTAGCAGGCATAGCTGGTTTGATCATTAGGGAACAGTGAGGGCTGACTTACCAAAGGTTTACTTTGGATGTTAATCTGGTACATGCACAAATGCTTTAGACTAGAAGTCTTGAGACTGAAAACTCTTGGGAGATGGCTAATACTCCCTGCTCAAAGTTCAGCTAGAACCTGAAAGTCTAGGGGGTCATGAAATCTACAAAGAATAAAAATTAAACAAACCTCTAAATCTAAATACATATACCCATCTCACACAAATCACATAACCACTCCTGGAGGAGTCAGTTGTGGGCAGGAGAAGAAAGATGTGGTACAATGGAGGTAACTGCTGTGACAGTAACCCAGAAGTGATCCAAAGGGCTAGCACTGTATGTGGGCATACAACACCTCCCATATTAATTTGTTAAGTGCTTTCCAGCCTATCTCCCATCCTTTAATGTCAAAAAGGCATATTAGAATATTAAAAAGGCCAGTCAGGCCTGACATTTGACACCAGTGGAGGTCAGGGACATGACCTCCCAAGTCAGAGACTGTTGGGAGGTAATGCTAACTTTCCTCTAATCCCCTGCAATTTTCTTTTCTCTTTGGCTCTAAGGACATCCTCTCTCTTCCTCCTGATTGCAAGCTAGGCTTTTTTTCTTTTTACACTTCTCTGTATGTAACCTCTTTATGTAAGAAATAATGCCTTTTTTTATCAATAGGAATTCATCGCTTGCACTTTTTGATAAAAATGGCTACTCTGACTATCTTATATTTCCACTTGTGTATCACTGGCATCCAAAAACACCTATCGTCTGAGCCTTGGCACTGTGAAAAGATGATCTTACACAAGAATAAGATGCAAAATTTTCCCCTAGAGTGGTGAGAACCTTTCCTGGAAACCTCCTCGCTGTTTGCTGCAAGCACAGAGCTGGCCCGTTGCTCGCTTTGTAATCTTCTGTGGTAGCCACAGGCTGAGGCCTGCACATTTCTTCAGTTTTATGATGAATTTACTACCAAGCTACCTTCAGTGTGCTGCTCCTCACTTGGGTGTGACAGGGAATGAAATTTCATTCACAGTAAGATTATTATTATTATTGAGCTGGATACATCTGAAGGAGCGCAAATGTCACACCATTGCACCCATACATCACTTCCCTTCTTGCCGTCTGCTCCTAGAGCCGTCAGTCAAAACAGTTTCAGCATTCACCATTATTGTCTTCAAGTTTGCTTCTGCTGACCCAATTTAATTTCATATTTGCATCCTCATGTTATGTATAAAAGTTAGTGAAGTTTATGTGTGTCATTTATCTTACTCCTCCCCCCCAAAAATGTGTACATTTGGAAATTTGATATTCATTACTCTTCTTGACAGATCCTGCTACAGCTTGAAAATGCTCCACAAGACTTATCTGCATTGGCCACATTGATTTATCAGATTAATTTAACTTCTTTGAAGAAGCTTTCAGTAATAATCAGCTCTCTTGTGTTCACAAAAGTAATTCTAAATGCAGAAATGTTAATTAAGATCTAGGGTTCTGATTCAGTTTATTGTTAAGATAAGGACAGCTCTGAAATTCAGTTCTAGCTTCCAAAACCTCACGGAAGTTCAGGGGTTCCAGAAGCAGAAGACCATCTCAAACTCTCCTCTTTCCAAAATATATGCATCTTGTTCAGCCCTCTGCTCTCGGTCTTCCCCTGCATTATTATAAGGACAAGGCAACATGCAGCGACAGCATTAATACGATACGACTCCTTATTTCTTGGCACAGGTAATATAATAGAGATGAAGACTTCTAAACAATGGGAAAATGTACAGATATAAGAGACTAAAACATTCAGATAGAAGAGACTAAAACAAACCAGAAGATACTAGAACGTATGCAGATTATTTCACGAACTACACAAATTTTATTAAAATGTGTGTAACACTTATTTTTCAAAGTTTTCCTCCTATTCTCAGTTAGTACCACCATCACTTGATGAATAATGCCTTGCTGTTTTCCAAGTAAAAATACGTTGGTTTAAAATGGAGTGCTCTCCTAGAGACTTGTCCTGATGCAAGTGATGTTTGCAAATCTGTATCTAAATGTCTATAGATAGTGTCCTTTCAGGGGTTCTCTAACCCCCAGTGGGGAGAAAGGGCTCGGATACTATACTTGTTGCTATGGTAGCTACTAAAACTGCTGCTCACAAGAATTTTTAAATTGCTCTCTGTATTCAAACATGCTTTGAAAAAAGGTTAAAAATCAACAGTTACAACAGTATTAGAGCGCCAATTACTGACTTCTTTATGTTTTCCAAAATAAAAAACAGAAGTAGCATTTAATGTCCCCTCTGCATCTCAGTTGTGTTAATACTAAATCACATGCAGTCTGTAAAGATTTTTCAGGACAGAGATTTGAAGCAGCCCTTATAAATAATTTAAATTATTTATATAATTAAATTAGAATGCACTATACTTCTTTTTCTTGATAATTTCAGACATGAGTGCCTGTTGTAAATGTGATCCCTAGTTGGAGACAAGCTGCATATCAAAAATACTTGAAAAGAAAGGGTATGAAAACAGATTTCTAGGCATTGTATGTATTTCTGGGTTTGAAGAGGTACTTTTCCCAGCTTGTCTCACTGCTCACATTGCACGCTGACTGCTGCACTGAGGCTCCAGATCTGCCATTTGCTCATCCTGATCTTGCCGTCCAACACAAGCAGAGACTTTCCCACGCCACCTCTGTTCGTTGTTTCAGAGTCATCTAATTGCATTTTCAGAGACAACCTCCATAGTCATGCTACTCTCATGAGACAGTACGTTGGACTACACAAGTACAGTTGTCACAGCCAAGGGTGACAATGGGTCTAAATGAGTCTTTGAATAGGCAGCCACATCTTCCTGGGCTTGCTGAAGCATCTCAGAAGCATTTTTGTGCCCTCATTATGGTATTCATGTCATTATTATAACTGACAATTTAAAAAGAAACATTAAAATTGGTAGATAGCTCTTCTGTCTGGGCTAGTATATCTGGGATCCTGCCCGCTTTAGCCAAGACCAACACATACAGTTTTGAGATCCAGATGGAAGGGGAATGATTGATGCTCAGATAAGACCTGAAGAGACTGAGATGAACATGCACTAAGGAGTTTTCCTCTATAACTAGCCCCGCCAGAGAGAGATAAAGAAGAGGGCATGGACCAAAGTCTGTGCTGTTCAAGGAGCAGCTTTGTTTTGCATTACTCTCAGAGGTTTTTGTCTGAATTAATAAAAAATGCCCTAAGGGAAGAGGCTAGAAGAGTCTTTGGCAAGATGTTAGTTCTTCCTTAGTTGGGGAGACAAGCCAGCAGCCATACAGCAGTTATGGAATAATCTGCCCATAGGGAAGCTTCTTCTTAGCTCTCATTAGTTAGAGGTGGGGTTATACCCTCAAGCATGAAGCACAAATCTAGGAATTTTAAAAGCATTAGGAATAAGATATCCACTACCAGCATTGTTTCAGCTCCTTTTAATGGACCGTAATGCAAATGTATTAAAATTTTTAAAAGATACTTGAGAGGAATTCCAGAAAACAGTCCTCTCTGCTGGTATCATGTTTAAATCTGTTAAAATGCTCAAAGAAAATTACCTCACGTCTTAAATAATTCATGCATTTATTGGGTCAGAGGCTCTTTCAGATCTGATGCTCTGCCAGTGGAAGTGGCAGAGATACAAATGAGAAATCAGACAGGAGCATTATCCATAAAGTTTGAAACTGGATCTAATCCCAACATTCTTGAAGTAAGATGTGTTCTGATGAAAACCTGGTTTTCAGGCTTGGTCCTTCTGAAAGCAATGAAGGTTTTCCCAACAGGTGCACTGCCTTCAGGTCATATTAGTTATAAGCAGTTTAGAATAGTAATAACAGAGAGATTGTATAAATTATCTGAATGCAGACAAGAGTTTAACCTAGCCATAGTCATATTAAGCCTTTCTGCAGCATCAGTAAACAGCCAGTACTGACTGCTAGAACTACAGAGAGGATAAAATGAACAGTTTAAAGGTGGAAGTACTGTTGTACCTTTATAAAAATCAGCACTGCAACTATGGTGCGCACAGTATTACAGGTGCACTAAAACCCCAAAACTTCAGCAACATATACCAATAGCATTCTTCTCGTTTCCCTTTAATAGACTGGTAACTGATTAACATTCACAACAATGGACTGCTACAAGTCTGAGTGGAACCTGTCTGAGTTTGACAGAACTCTGTCAATTCACCTCAGCTGTGGCCTTGAGCACCCCCAGGTAGCCCTTCCTGGATCTCAGGAGAGAGGAGTGCCCATCACCACGAACCACGCCAATCCATGTGGTTGCTTTATATTGCCAACAAACACCCACTAGAGATGAGGTCAGGGCCACCAAACTCACTTTACTCATGACCTTTGATGAGACCTTTGTTTTTAGAGATGAAAAATGACTGCATTAACCCACACGCTGCCAATGAGATAGAGCCTTCTGTTATCCTGTGGCAGGATCCCCCTCGGCACGACATACCCCAGGATGAGCAAAACATGCAAAGACTGAGTTAAAATCCTGGAAGGGGGAACTTTTAGATCAGTTGTTACCATTGAATTGTCTCTGTTGGAAGCACTCCAGGGATAGCTGAATTAATTCAGCCAGGGTGTTGCAAAAGGCATGGATAAGCAATCCAACACCCATTTGGGAGAGGTGGTAATGTGGCATTACACTGTTCAGAGATAATCAAATGTCAGCCTGGCAACTCTGCTGATGCGATCATTAAAAGATGGGCTCAATTCCATGAACACTCCCAGTTTTTTCATCCCTTGAGATGGAAACAGCTTTACCCCACTTAGAAGAAAAATGAATATTTTGCATATATAAAGCTCTTTTATTCCCAAGGACTTCACTTAATATGGACTGGATTTATAAATAGACTACCAGCAGGTGTCTTTGGAGTTGTGATCAACTACTGATAGTCCGGCCCTAAATGTACAGTGGAACCTGCTTGTAGATGATCTCAGTAAATTGTGAACACACAAAGGGCAGAAGGATTAGGGTCCCATTGCTCGTCATAGCAAGTGTTAGGCAGGCAAGAGAGAATGCTACTTAAAAAGTTGAACTTCCCTGTCATTGAACAAAAGAAGACACATTCAGAGGTCCAAATACAAGGTCACACAATTCTGATGCTCGTAATCAGATTTCTGAAAGTATTTTAGATATTGTGTAATGTGTAGTTTTTTCCAAATAAAACCCAAGAGTTCAATTAGATGATTAATTGCTCCAAAGAGAAGCATGAAGCCTACCAGAAATCTCTTCACATCTGGGATCTGACCCTGTCATCATACATAAAACATTCACTACCACCCAGTTAGTATTTCCCATTAGGAATAGGTACACCTGAGGTGACCTGACTCTGGTGTTTATCATTCTTGTGGATCTACTGAAGCTGAAGCTGTGTTAATCCTACCTCTCTAAGAAGGCATCAGCACCAAGTCAGGAGGTTGTAAGAGCACTAAGAGAATGCCTGAGATACCTATGGTTCTCAAAAAGGCCCAAAAGACTAAAGCCTGGGATTAAACTCATTAAAAACAAAAGCAAGAACTAATTATGTACCTGGTATGGTTATTTCTTCTTACAAAAAGATTTCTTTAACCCAACCACTTAAACTAATCCACCTGCATATTAAATGGATTACTTTAAAGGGGGACAGGACAGCTTGTTTCTCATTCCTGTGCTAGTAGATAGCAAATGGGAAGTTATTTTGCAGTGAAGCAAGAAAGGCATATCTATTTTGCATGCATGACATATGCTAACTGAGAGCACATTGGACAGCAGCTACATTACCATTAACCAGCATTTACAAATGAAGGTTCATAGGAGTAATGAATGCCACAGCATTTCTTTTAACATATTCTCCCATTATACAGCTATCCCAATAACCTCCCAGGAAAACGAGGAGGTCAAGAGAACAGTCAAAGTTGACAAGGCTGAATCTCAAAACTACTATTATTAAACACAGCAATTCGGAAACTGAGAATTGCTGATAGAACAACGATGTACCAGTTCAACCAAAGGTGACTGTAAGGGCAATAAACTACTTGAGCGGGACCATCAGCCGGGGCAAAAAAGCAAAGAAAGTAAAAATTGGTCTGAGGCAATCTACACCAACAGTATATTTACAGAAAGGGAGGAATGAGTAATACGCCAAGTGAAAATAAGTATATAAACAAAAAGCAAAGTAAAATGAAATGTTGCATCACACGCATCCTCTAGCTCATAAATACAGATGCTGGAATCACAGAAGGCTGCTGGTCTGAGTCATTTCGCAGTCTCTTGGGAAAGAAATTTGATGTACAAAACATTGAGGTTTCACACAGAAACTTATAAATAAGGACTTCTAAGGAAGGTGTAAACACTTTACAAAAACCACAGATGCAATGCGTAAGTGGAAAGAGGTGCTTTTAGAAGAAAGAACTCCGCTGCACAAATTTTCCTGAAGCATATTACTATAGCATACAAGTAGATCTCCTGGGAACTTCTCTCCAATGCAGCTCCTGATGACTGCACCTCCAGAAGGTGCCATTTTTGGTAGGCACTACTTAGTACTTTCAAGGTTGGTTCCTGACAACATTTTGATCTACCAAAGAGCACACACATGTTCACAAATGTCAGCAACAATGCTCTGCTATAGGCAAAGCAAAATGGGGGTGAGCAGCTCCATGTTCTCATTGTATCAACTCATCAAATAAAAATTTCTTAGCCACTGATCTCCTCTTTGGGTGTCATTTGTGGTGACTTACTGTAACAATTTTACGTAAGCACAAACAAGTAAAATATGTCTAATGCTCCTTCCACAGCTTCCAGCCCACTACATAACCCATACAGTTTCCCCTCCTTCTGCAAACCCTCAGAGCAACAGGAAAAAGAGAATACGATTTATTGAAGCAGGTCCAGAAGCCCCCAGATGGCAGGCGATTGCAACAGTCATAAGAAAGAAATAACACAGCTAAGTAAAAATAAAGCTTACACAGCTATTGCTAAACTTACCAAATAACCCTCCCTCCTAGGCTTGAACCAAAAATACGAAGAACTATTCAGCAGCAAGCCAATTGAAATGAAAACCCTAAAGACAAACTCAGAGCAAAGTCCTTCTTCACATACAATACAGTCTTAATGTATATTCACAGGGGGAGCTGGGCAGCATGAACTCAGAATATTCTGAATTTCAAGATCTTTTCAGAAAGCCAAGTGATCTTTTAAGACAGAGTAGAAGCTCAGTTGTGCTCTGCATCTCATTTAGAATAATGATAAATAAAGAAATGCTGAGTATCTCAAGCAAGGCCAGATCTTCAGGTTAACACAGAAACTTTGCTCCTACAGAGTCACGAGCTTCTAATGTCCACACTGGCACAAGGGAAAATGTCAGGAGGAGGGAAGAGGCTCGCAGGCAGGGTCACCAAGTTGGGTTTTTTTTATTGGGATGTAGGATAGTTCATGCTGGAAGGGACCTTAGAAGGTCATGTAGTACAGCATCCCACCCAAAGCAGGGTCAGTTATGAAAGCTGTGTATACTGCTTCTCCAGCTCCTACTCCTCCTAGACAGAAAAAAAAAATCCATCAGCCAGAACGCCTTTTCCCAGCCTGCAGCAGGGAGAGAGACTGCTGAGGCACCCTCTAATCAGGGTGCTTTGCTGTCAACCAGGGAGTGTCTCTTCCCTGTTCTGGCACCTCAGGAAAATCCCTTTTCCTGGCTGCGAATGTTCCAGTCAAGTTTGCAGTCACCGGCACCTCTGAACAGAGACAAAGGAGCTACCTGGCTTCGGGATCGCCACACATGCCCCTGTGATGGAGGACACTCACCTGCTCCTACAAGGTAGTCTCTGGCTCAAGGACCAAGCCCTGACAAAGAGCATTTGATGTTTTAGAGGGCAGTATGGTAACAGTTTCAATATTTTGGATTCTCCAGATATGCCCCAGAAAATTCTCTCCTTAATTGCCTTTAAAAAGAATGTCAGGATTCACCACTGGAGATGCAGTCATGTCTGCACTTCTGTAACAGCAGGTAGACATTGGAATAGTACATCCTAAAACACAAATCATTTTCTGTTCCTTTCGATTGAAAGGCATGGGGTTTTACAGCATGGCACGATAGATTGCTTAAACAAATGCTGACTTCTCTAATCTTCAGAGGAAAGGCAATTTCCCTTTCTCAGTGTTTGCTAAACCCCTTTGTTCAAGCAAACAAAAAAAGACTTCTCAAAGAAAATTTCACTCTCTTCTCCCCAACCTGTATCTTCCAGCCCGTATTTACAGCACAGAAACATATCATGCAAGATATATGAAAGTAGTTACTGTTATTAGACATGGATCCGTATTTTGAGTTGTGGTTGTGGCAGCACAATACGTGATTACCTAGTTAGTTCAAAGCATTAGCCACACTGCATCAGAGACTGTTGTGATAATGATACACTGAAGAAGATGTGAGATTAACGTTACACATCTCTGCTACTAAATTCCCCAGAACAGTGCTTTTACCATTTGCAAATCAACCACCAGAGTGGTTCATACAATAGCAGATACTTGTGAAGCTAGAAGCTTTATAATCTTTTCAAATTGGTAATTCTCCCCGATCCCACACCACTGCTGGCAACAGAAAAAAATTAAATCTAAATAGTCAAAACAAATTCTGTTATCCCAACAGTCAGTCAGGATATTACCTGTTCTGGGACAGGAACAGGATGAGGTTCCAATTTGGTTCAGTTTTTTCTGGTTTTCCCCCCACCATAGGAACTTAAACCCTTCAGTGCCAGTGGTGCACCAGCACTGGAAGCCTGAAATTCTGACGTCTTCAAACCGTTCCGCTCCCAGTCCTGTTCTGAAGATACGATATCAGCTAACCTGCATGGGTATTATTCAGAAGATCTTTCAGAGCTTTCATGTATTCAGGCAACTGGTACCACTGAATAAGCATTGTAAGTACCAACACAGCATATCTGAGCTTACATCTGCTCCTTATTCAGCCTATTGTTAGCTTTCACTAAGTGAAAGACAGAAATGAGATGTCGCTTAAGATGGATTCTCCTACACTTATTCACTTGTAGCATTATCTAGGATTCACACATATTCAAATCCAGAAGACGTGCTTTCTTTAGTAGATCTGACACCCTGATAAAAGATGGAACACTTAACACATTAGCCAGAACTGTCCTGAGTTCAAGACAATATCCAGGAGAAAATTCCCTCTGCAGATTCTGAAATCTCAGTTCAGAACAACATATCCTAATACCTCTCATCATTATCATTTCAGAATGGTAATTAAAAAAAAAAAAAAAAAAAAAGCCACAGACAAATGTTAAGTACTGGAACAAACCCAACCCATATAGGTCTTCACTCTCTTGAACACTTCCTTACCTCCAAGTAGAAATGCAGACAGCTTTGTTTAACCACCATCACCCATTTCTACCCTTCTCCCGTGTAGTATCTTGGTTTATACTATTCATTCTATTGATAATGATTTCACTATTTCCAAACATTTATTTCCTTATTCTAACATACTATCAAGAGCCAACCAACATTCAAAATACGGGTGAATCCAACATTCATAAATGCAAGTGATTCTTTATTTTGTTTCATGTATTTCTAGCTCAGTTAACAAACACAGTTAATTCTTTCTCAGCCTGATGCTCACCTGCAAGTCTACAGAGATAAGCAAAGTATCAAAATAAACCAAACCTTGAAGGAGGTCATTTCTCTCATCCAGTAGCAAATTGTTACCAAAGATAAGATGTAGCAATTTGTTCACAGTTCCTGCATTTACATGGGGTAGCTGAAATCTCTGAATAACCAGAGCAGTGAATTACTTTTTCAAAAATTTGAATTTGACATACTGACACAAAGGCTTAAAAATTGTTTCTTTCAGAGATGATGATAGACACAGATAATGTGAGCATTTTTTTGTTTGTTTCAATTTGTTTGTTTGTTTGTTTAATCTAAACACATGGTCCCTCCCCTTCTATTTACCTCCCATCATAAAACTCTGCTCCTTCCCATCTGCCCCAGATCTGAGTGGGAGACCAGCTGGTTCAAGATCAAGATACTTTCGCTAAAACACAGAACCAAATACAAGAAGACCATAAAGGAGGAATATATTGGTCTCTCACATTTTTTCATGCTGATATATCAAACTAAGTCAGGATCAGACAAGGCTCTATCTCAGATTTGGGTTCCAGTTCAGCTCCTACATGCTCACGCTCTCAGGAGCAGACAGTGTTTCCTGCACTCCAAGCCTGGAGGGGCAAACCAGCCCCAAACATACGAATCAGTGTTGGGACAAGCCTACAGAGGAGAGACAGGACTTACTGGGATAGGTGTTGTTTGTGGCCTCATGTGTCCGAACAAGCAGCACTGATTCATGGCCACCCAGCTCAGGGAATGAGCAGAGACAGCAGATACTGCCCATCCAGACATAACGGCTGCAGCTTCACAAGAACTGGGGTCACGTAGTTACATCAAGTCAGATCAGAAGTCAGGCCAATTTCTCCATGCTTCTAACCAAGTTTGTTCCTGTAGCTGAATTAACCTTTTCTCTCAAGATGCTTTAGTGGAGTAACATGAGCTAATGGATGCAGCAAGGATAACACTTATCTTCGTGTTTGTCACTGTTTCCACACAAACTTCACACAAATAATGGGTGCAATTCCATGTACAGCTGTAGGTGGTTTGTATCTAGACGAAGCAGTTAAAACCAAAGCTGATCACTTGATTTGCTAATATTCCACCAAGGTGTCATTTATTATGGATGCACTATTATGCAAGGTCTTGGCAAAAATGCAGAAGAGTTTGAAGAACAGCTTCAAAACCAAACATCACTTTATAGGCTCCCTTAAAGCACTCACTCCCAACTCCCAGTTCTCTTTAGGAAGCAGCGGTGTTAGAATGATTTCTTTATGTCTATCTTTATGTCTATGTCTACTTTCACAGCCAGCTCTTAAATAATTTTTCTCCACTTCAAGGTGAGGAAAGAAGTACAATCATACATTCCTCACAGTGGGACTTTTCTGACTCCAGTTAGTTAGGATGCTTTGGACTTCTCTAGGGCCAACGGAGTGAGGAATAAACACAGGCCTATTCCCCTCCCTCTTCCCTAACCACAAGCCTTCATCGTTCCCTTTTCACATGGGGCTGAAATGCCATCAAAGCATTCCAGGTTCATAGCATGTCCTTAATTAAAAAAAAAATTAAAAAATCCCACAATCTTAACATCTTCTTTACCAGGTGGAGAGTAAAGGCAGAGCATCCAACACAGGAATCAAGGCCACCTGAGTGTGACAGGAGCAGATCTGCAGAGCACAGCAGCTGTGCTGAGTGCTCTGCTTTTGGGGGGAGTTTTTTCAGACTAGCCTGAGCTTGATTAAGTGGGCTAAGTGTCCATTAGCAGACAGATTAGGTGCACCCCTGGAGCATCTCTTCTGACTTAGTTTCATACTAAAGAAATCCACTTTGTGCACTCCAAGAACCACAGTGCAGTGAATGAGAGATTACCTTAAAAGCTTACCACTGACCTGAATTAAAACATCAGGGTAAATACCCACCTGACAAGCAGAATTTCTATTCTGTATCCATGTACTGTTTTGACCTGATTTACAGCACTATGTAATACAATCCGAGCAGTTCCAGTTCCCTGATGTTAGTCACTAGTCACTAATTAAAGAAATATTACATTTAGATAGCTGATGAAATGAGGTCAACAGGTAAGCAAGAAGAAAAGGATTAAATCAACTTACAAGTTCAAAATCTTAGGGGCCTTAAGTTACTTTCATTAAAATACCTTTTACTAAGAAAGAAAGAAAATCAACATTTGAAACAAGTTTTCAAAGCCATAAACCTCCATTCTTTTTTAAACTTATATTGGTTTTTAACTTTTTTTTAAAAAGAAATTAGTGCTTCAGTGACAGCTGTGATCAAAGCTTCTTTTTCTGCAGTCAGGAAGTAAGGTTGCTACAGCTACCCTGATGACAGATGTGTTCCCAGTGCTTCCACACTGTTCCAACCTATTGGCTGCAACTGATTTATAGCCTTTCTAGAATACCTTTAATATCTGTCTTTGGATTTTGTTTAGTTATTTAGCATTCAAAATTTCATTTTATTTGGATCCATTAATAATCCCTGTAGAGGTGCTTCTTTAGCACCTTTCAGATGTGGCTTGGAAAGTAATTTACAGATGCTAAGTCTAATTACTGCCCATGAGGTTGTGCTCTGCCAGAACATACTACCTTCTCTGTTTAGTGATTGCACAAAGCAGTAATTCATTCAAGCTGATGCTGGATGAACCTGGAAGACACCAGTGAGGTCTTGACCCCAAAAAAGACTTTTGCATACAAAGATGCATATGCTGCAAAGAGATTATTGAAAACAGGGCAGAAAACAGTCCCAACCATTTCTTTGGGTCAGTCCTTGTTAGAACAATTCTATGAAGGTCTTAAGAATACGCAGTCTAATCATGGTAGCTGTGCAGCTGGGAAAAAAAAAAAAAAGCTCGAGAGTGACTGGCCAACAGCTGCAGGACGGGCTAACAAGGTGAACATCAGCTGTCCAAGGACTAACAAAGGTCAATACAAGGCATTCTGATGTCATCTGGATGAACAGATTTAGGCTGGGAAGTGTAGAACTGCAGCACAGAAAGACATAGAGCATGCACTGAACACACAGTGGATGCAATATAAATGAAGCCTGCATGCACACTTTGCAAATAAATAAAATATTCAACCACTTAGTGAGATAAGAAATAGGTGGATGCATAAGAGGATTATGCTATATAAAGAGGAACTCTAGCTGGAACTGTTTGGGGGTTAAACTCCTTTCCATCTGCTTGATCCCAAGTCCCTAGGGTTATGTTTGCTCTCTATCACATGGACTTGAATAAAGGTTTGTTAAGCCGGTTTCAAGCTGAGCTGAGTGTCTGGACAAGTTTAAGCCAGTCTGCTCCCCATTATTAGTCCTTGGACAAACAGCAGCACCCAAGAGTGCCAGCAGTGACCAGCAGGACAGAGCAGCCCATGAGGGAGGCACCCTCGGAAGAGCTGGCGATGCCAAGCACGTGCATCACTGGTAGCTGTGACAGTACAAGTCAGTAAAGTCACAGATAACAGTGTTTTCTTGGCCATCTAATAAACTCAAGTTTTAGAAGTAAAGTTCAACCTGGAGTTAGAATATTTTTTATAAGTATAAAAAAATGAAAGTTTCCATTAATCTATATGTATAAGTTTCCATTCAATCCATATGTATTTTTAATAAATGACAACTGTGTCACTGACATAACTGAGTAGGCACATTTTTAACTGCAGATGTTAAAAATAAGAACCTTCAAAACAAACAGTTCCCATTTCCACTAACCACAAAGAAAGCATGAAAACATCTACAGAAGTCTTAACTATCAAAGGCACAGCTAGTGAAATGCCAGATTTTGCCTGGGTATAGAAATAGGCAGTTATAAATCTATTTTATATGTATATGTAATTTTAATAAGCAAAAAGAAAGCGATCCTGACAATAGTAGTGTTATTGGATTACATCCATTACACTCATTTACAACACAAATATATGCATTTTATAAACAGCAAGCAATTTGTTTTTGTTTTGAGATCTAAATTTGGCTATTGAAATTTATACTGGGGAGTTCACAGATGAAAAACCCCTGAGATATAGAGGACTATTTATATAGTTGTACAGCATCGAAGAAATCAGGAATTTTACCAGATTTTGGTGGGTTCTTTTTTCTTTTTTTCTTTTTTCCCAAACAATGTTCAAATATTTCAACAAATATAAGGAAGACTGTGCCAAAAACACAGGAAAATGTATTATGATTGGAGCTTACAAATACTGCATAGACTGATAAACAAGGGTTACTGAGATGCATGGTTTTAATATAAGTGCTTAGATCAAGCAAATGTCACTTTAAAATGGCAAAGTATGGAGGAAAATACTCAGCCTGCATGCATGGTTGTTCAGACAGCTGTAATTCTTCCCAAGGTACAGCCTGAGCTCAATTTATCACTCTCTTCAGTTTCAAGGTGTGCTAAAACAGGGATGCATGAGGAAGAAAAGGTCTCATTTTATAGAGCACAGACAGCTAGGCTGGCGATCATTGCAGTCAAGGTATTAGCCAGGCAGCCTAACAGCCAGGGCTAGATACCCGGGTAGTGGAGAGAGAACCAAGGTTAGACTGAAACCAAACCCAAGGTCCAAGAAGAAACTGAGAGCGAAAGCAGGGATCTCAGTTGCTGGCCAGCTGAGGAATACAAGCACTTCCCAAAGGCCAGGTGCAGAGGAAAGTCTCAGGCCTGAGGAAACCCTTTGCCTTTCCAGAGATTAAGAAACCACAGTTGGGAAATAGCTCCTGCCCACACCTGCATATCCTAGACATCCACCTTCGTCCTGCTGCAAGGGGCTGTCCTGGAGATGTCCTAGTGATGCCACATACCACAGGGCTCATTAGGGAATGAGGGTAAAACTCCTGCTAGCTCCAGCTTTCTGTCTCATTTTGTATCAGCAGTTACCCTTGCTTCCTATTCATTACATCGATCCTTTTGATGGCAGAGCCTGAGATCCATCCTACATCACCACTCAGATTTTCAGGGGAAAGGCATGTATGTTGGCATCTGTTAATTAATTTCCACCTCATCCAAAATCAACTAAATCAGACTCTCAAAATATGTCATGATAGTCAGCACAAGGTGCATGTCAAATCACAGGGCTCTCTTTCTCATCTGGAATTACTACCCAAATGTAAATGCAGAACACAGACAGCTTTCTCATATAGTTTCTGTTGCTTATCCACTTATCTAACACTTCATGAAATGAAAGCCAAAAAAATTTAAAATCAAGGCACACTTTAACAGTAGATACTTTGTGCTGATTTCTTCCCATGAATACATTTTTAACTGGATTTTCCCCTTAATTTAAAATGATACCTTGCAATCAATTTAAGATAAGGAGAGGAATGCTCAATGCTCTCATACTGCCTATAGTCAGTTTAGGCTTTATTACTGATACATCTTAGGTTACAGGTGTTTTAACACTGTGTTGTCCAGCACGTAGCTGATCAGATGGCTAGTTTTCAGACTAGGTGTAGGAAAACTACTTTAAGCTCTTCCACACACAGAAAATGTTGGACTCTCTCATTTGATAGCAACATACTCTGAGGACAAGGTAGGGTTAATGAGGCTAGTGCTAGGGTATGGCTAAGGGTTAATGAGGCTAGTGCTAGGGTATGGCTACATGAACAAACTGCTGCAGGGCAAAGCAGTGCAGCTCTACAGGGCCTTAGCTGCTCCACAGCCAGCTCTTACCTTGTGGTATAACTCTTCTCCATCCTTCCCTGTAGTAGCTTGTTCTCCTAGCCATAACCCTAGGAATATGCTGGTGCGTTAGCAACAATGCATGCTTACTGAAAGGAGCAGATGTTAAGAATACTTAGAAAGGTTAAGAATCCCAGCATGCCTGAAAAGGGAAAGGAAATAACACTGTTTATCCTTTTAGTTAGCAAGATGAATGCTTGATCCCCTCTGAAGTCACAGTTGTACCCCCAGCCTCGTTACTGGTGCATGTGTGTGCTGGAGAACCATGACTGCAGCTGGGAGACACTGGAGCAGGGAAGGGATGTAGTGACAGAAAGAAACAAATAGTTGGGATCTTGAGGCAGTCCTTCAGAGCAACAAGGGGAGGATCAGAGTCTCTGAGATCCACCTCTGGATCTCAGCAGGAGATGTTAAAGGCAGATGGAGGGTGCAAGAGGAGATGTCTGCTCTTATAGCAGTATTTACTCTTTCTTTGGGGAAATGGTAGCAATCACATAGAAGTATTCCTCAGGCTGGACCCGGCCCACATGCTATGAGTCAAGAAAGGCCGTGTAAAGTATACCTGTGCATGTAGCTGCGATCAGTAGCAAAACTCTCTAAGTGTAGCAAAGTATCAAGCACAAGAACTTACCCTCATGCAAAACAGAGCAAAGTCTCTGAACAGGAACCAAGTGACAGACAAAGCCTTCTTTCCTGCCACATTACCTCTGTACTTCAGCTTCCCCCACTGGACCCCCCTCTGGCACAGCTCAGTGAGGCCCAGGGATGAGCTGAAGTGGAGCCCTGGGCAGCAGGTGCCTGCAGCGAGGCCCCTGGTCAGGGCAGTTAAGACCTGCTGGTGCACTTGGGCCCTGACACACTGGTGGTGGGTGAGCAAACATTTCCCTTGGTGCCCTTCTGTGAGGAAGTGTTAAGCATCATCTCACTGCAGCACCGTGAGAAGCTAAAGTTTTAAGATTTCTAAAACTTTTTCAAGGATAAGGGTGACGTACAAGTGCCAATTACCATAAATTCCACTCATCTAGATACATGTTTTAATTAAAATCATTCAAAAAACCCTTCAGAATAATTTTTTCCTGAGGTCAATCAACATAACAGCTCTTCATCCTGACCCTACCAAGACTGGCATATTCTTTATGCTCTGTTTGCAGTCCCATTGACTTTACTACTGCTAGAAGAAATTACTATTAAGGCAATGTCGCTCTGCAGTGCTCTAAAAGAGATCAGGTGCATCTTCCTCATTGCACACTGAATAATAAAGCAAGCTCTGTGCAGTTAAGCAATCAGCAGCAATATTGCAAAACTGATGCCCATCCCTCTGTGCTCATTCCAGCCTCTAAGCCAAGTCCTCTGTTGTACCAGTTTCCCCTCCCCTGCTATTTTTCACCTGGGCTGATCCCCAGTGAGGATCACTGCACAGCTGTGCCACTGTCTGTGCTGAAATACCAAGAGGGGCAAGGTCAAGTGGAAAGGTTAAGGGCTGCTTAACCCTCACTGGATGCTTAGGAAAGCTCCCTGTAGCTGTGGCCTGGGTTGCTGTATTTTACATGTTGGCTTCACTCTCTCATGCAACTGAAGTCCAAAATGTTCTGGTTTTAGAGAGGATAAACCAAACAAAATCCCACCTTTAACCACAGGTGTCCTATACAGAATTGATTTTGTAGTGTTAATCTGTTACTTACACTGGGTAGCTAAATTTTCTTAGGTAACAGACTCTGCAGTTTTTACTATATTACTATATATATATATTTACATGATCTTACAGTGGGACTTTTCAGGAGGTGTGACTGTGGTAGCAAATGCTAGCAGGGTAATTGGTCTTTACTTTCAAAAGAAAGAGAAAGAGCCTAACACAAAAATAATACTCTTTCCCTGCAGAGTAAGCTTCAGTAATGAAATTAGGACTTCTAACACAAAGCTATAAAGAGTGACAAATCTCTCTTGCAATTCTTAATTTGTGTTAACCCCCTGACTCTAGCAGGTCTGGAGCTCCTGACATTAAGTGCTAATGCATTTAGCATTAAACATACACGCTAAATGCATTAGAATTATGCCATGCTAATGGAAGCATTCATGGCCTGACAGATAGGTTGAGTATTTGCTTCACTTGGGTGTTTACTACGAGTGAGACAGTGCTTCAGCATCAAAGCCTTGTCGGAAACTTTAATGATTTTTATTTGGAGAAACTGCATGGCACTATCCTGAATTTCATTGTTTTTTCTCCCATTCGTCATTTCAGCCAAAGACTGGAATTTGAAAGGGTACTCTAACATCTTACATCTAGCTTGTTGAGATGTAATTTATGAAGAACAAAACTTTTGTTTTGTTACATCTCTAAAGAGGTATCTTTTGGATTTAAAATACAAGGACCTTACTGAATATTGAATACAACCTATCCTAAGCACAGTAAGAGAAGAGTCCTGTGGTGAATCTGCTCCTTCTGGTGTCTGAGTTCAGAGGTTTACATGAAAGAGGAACAGAAGCAGAAAAAAAATAGTATCATAAACTATTCAGTTGGTAAAATATTACTTCTATAATATATTATGAAGCGCACTATCAAGCAAAAGCACGGCAAACTTTTTAATACCCAGTGATAAAAATGTAAGTGTATTGCAGCATACAACACACTTATATAAACCTTTAAGTATTGTTAGTCCAATGAATAGATCTATATCTTGTCACATATATCACTATATCGACAAGCATCCTAAAATATTCAGGCTAACTAATTTCAAACCATATATAAACATACATATATGTACACAAACACACACGCACCAGAGTAACATATGTTTAGGTCATTGCTCACAGACTACTGGAAATGACACCTGACTGGAAAGGGACAGGTTACCCATGATACCCACCAAGACTTCACGGCCATTGGGGTGGGGAGGTCACTACCAAGCTCTGACTAACTGCTGCAGGTCTCATCTTCTCCACTGTCAGTTTATTTATCAGCATCACTATGCAAAAACATAATGCTCTAGAGAGGTTGTGTTTGCTTTTTAACTTCAAGCAATTAGTCACCTAAATTGTTAAGAATTAAGCACAAATCACCCTGGTAGCCACAGAACATATTCAGTATTGTCCTCTGGATTTCAGGTAATAGAGATTTCATTCCAGAAAGAAGATGACACCCAGTTTAGAGTTGCCACACAGACAGATTAGGCAAATGTCTGTGGGAGCAAAATACACGGCACAGCAAACATTCCACCTGTGACATATTATGAGGTCTGTCCAGGGCAGCAGAAGCTGAGAGCTGACAATGGATGGCATCTGGATTTTCAGAACAAACCCCCAAACGTTTCTTGTTATTCACAGCTGACAAAGCATCACTAAGACATGCTGTTTTTTGATTTCTACCTGTCAGGCTACATTCCAGCCCTTGTGATGCATCCACCTGGAAAACTCAGAGAGACAATTTTATGATGGGAAAAATAAGACAGCAACTGAATCTTTGCAAATGAGAAAGCACGTGGACTAGTCTGTGTTGTTTCCTCCCAAGAGCTTTCCCCATAAGCCATCTAACGGCAATGCCTTGAGTAACCCAACTCCTCACTTTCTTCTCTAAAATGCTCTGTTTATGGTGAAAAGCATGTCCAGATTCAAATGCTCAGTAATTCAGCATTAAAAGACTGTGACAAACTTGAAAAGAAAAACACAGAGCTGGACTTGCATGGTACCACTCACTCCCTTTGCTTTCCCACCATCCCTCACCCCACAATCCTGTGACACCCGAGGGAAGGCCACAGAGCAAACAAAACTGCAGGCAGTAGGAGCAGATAAAGGCAAGCATTAAGACATCTGGTGGGAGGACTCTACCGCACACCACACAAACCCAGAACGGTAGATGCTCTCCTTTCCTCAGGCAAAACAGAATATCAGGAGGAAAAAGATGTCAGTCTTTCTTATATTCATTGGCAGAAAAGTATCTGCTGTGAAATCACCCCATTTGTATGCTTTATCTCTGGCCCCACCCTAAAGATATCTTTTTAGACAGACCCTCACCGGGGCAGAGAGCATCTCACATACAGTGCTTGGCACAACAGGGCTCCATTCTTGGTGGGTTCTTAAGAACAACCATAAACATGATCAGTAATAATAATCCCCACTTAAGTTACTGGAGGTATTTTTAGGCTAATGCCCAGCTTAAAAGCATAATTCATTCACAACAATGAATAGAGCCAGCAGAGCATCAGTAATAATCCTCTCACATTACAGAAAGCATACTGAGACATTAGAATAGCACGGTGACAATAACTCCTCCTCATTACCAACTGTGAGCTGCAATCTGTGTGAGATATCTTTTTCAACATCAAAAAGCACACAGTTCTGTGCAGGCAGGGGTAAAAGACAGAGACGGATGCCTTACACTACTGAATCTAAAACTAGGACGTTTACTATAAGCAAAGCAAGTCAAGCTTTGGAAACGGTTGGTGGGAAAAAAAAAAAAAAAAAAAAAAAAAAAGGAAAGAAAAAAAATCACCTGCTAGTTTCATAGGATGAAAAAGAGTAACTCTGCAAACTCCATGAGTCAGCGTATCATCAAGTAATCTGAATATAAAAGCAGGAGCTCTGCAAAGAAGTGTGAATGCTTCAGTAATAATCCCCCTTCCCACTCCCTCGTCACTATTTTCCCTTTCATTAGCAGGCATAGTGTTTCCCATTAGCCTATCGCTTCTATACCCACTTTAGTTTCCTCCAGGAATTTCCACTGCCTGCCTGTCAAGCAGCTCCTCTGTTACTCAGTTCCCCAGTCTTAGTTTCATTTCTGCAAGTCAACCACATTAGTAAATACTGGGTGAGCAGGAAAAGGAGGCTCCATGTTTAAAGAACCCACTAAGATTCCCTCCGAATAGGCGTGCCATAGCCATAACGTACAGCACTCCTGCTACCCCCAAGGCACCTCACAACACCTCTGCTCTGGTGCTTACCCCAAAATTACTTTGTTCTGTAAGTGCGACCAAATCATTCACATGTGCCGGAGAAATATAAAACACTAATCGAAACACTGTAGCTGGAGAAGACTGTTGTTTTCTCCCAGTCACAGGTGCTTTCTACCTGCTCCCTTTTGAAATTCTATCTCTAAATAATTCATATTTTTCATGATAGACTCTTCACCCAGCCAGAAAACCCAGAAATTTATAGACTAATGGTTAAATTCAGCCTCAAGTAAGTGGGTTTCAGTAATGGGATGGTACAGAGAGATAAATTACATCTGATGATGAGGTCTAAGGAGTGGGACATGTGCTAATAGAGCACTAGGTAACCACGGGAAACACCCTGCTCCCAAAGTAGTCCATGGCTGTGCAAAAAGAGTAGAACAAGATACAACAAACTGCCCTCCCTGTTTGTAATGCCTAGAAATTTACATTGCACTATTTAACACACATTAGCAGTTTCTAATTTTTAATAAAAGAGCTTCCTCTCCATTAATTTCTCTTCTTCCTCACTTACCCTGGGACCCAAAAGAAGGATAGAAGTAGGATGTCATTAGAAACTGCAGAGCTCTGAGGATGCTGTGAGGGAAGGAACATCCTCAGAAAGGATAATGGGATGCAGGTCTGGTCACCAGCCTGGCAAATGAGGTGGCAACCCCAGTAGCACTCAGACAGGAAGCTGAAAATGCCCTGCAGCACTGAGAAATTCTGCAAACACTGTGGAGAAAAGGCAGGAGGGTTATGCAGCTATAGCAGCATGTTCTGCTTCTTTTCCAGGGGTAGGAGGGAGCCTATGCCCTACCTTGACAAACTCTCGTCCCACAGGTGAGGAAAATCCCAGCAAACAAGAATACCTGATTTATAACAATTCTGGGCAAGAAACATTTGTGCTAGGAAGAAATTAGAAAAAAATGCAAATGGAAATGCTGCTCTGCACAAGAGGGCATTGCAGTTGTTCATGGAAGGTCACCCATGCTATAGAATAATCGGAAAACACTTGTTAATTGATTTGTATCATTTACGTAGGTCAACATCAGTCATTTTCATATTGGCATCAAACTACTGAATCTGGGACTTCTGTTAATGGCATCTTCTTGGATATGACACATAAAGGAGTACCGTCCTGTCTGCAAAAGCAGCAACAATTGACAACACAGTCAGCACTGTCACAGACTCAAGGATGTTTTAAGAGTAATGAATAGCTTTTGAAAAATGTCATGTAAGCAAGTAACTGATTAAACTTCATGAGGAAAAGGAACATGGGCTGCTTTGAGTAATCACTGTTCATTCTGTCCATCCAAACCCCAGTCCTTCTTTGGCCAATGAAGATATATCTGAACGTATACCTGAAATTAGAGTGATCTAATGCATACCAGTAATTGCTTCCCCTCACTTTCAGCAAAAAGCTATAGATTAACTTGTTAATTCAAAATGTAGCACATCGAACAGCCTTCTCTCTGCAAGGATGGCTTCAGAAAGCTCAGAAATAAACCAGGACAACATTTGTTACTAGATCTTTAAGATTTTCTAAAGTAAACAAGAATCTGTGCAGGTGCTCCACGACTTTCTGTTTTAACTTCCTAAAGGCTGTGCACTGAATGTGATGAGGTCAGTTCAACAATACATACATTCTCAGCTGTTTTTTACTCAAAGAACAAAAAGATATGCATCAGGAAGGGAAAATTTACGAAACCATGTGGATTCACAGACACACAATAAAAAGCAAATGCAAAAAGATAACAGACTTAGATGCTATCGGAACTTAATCCTGGTTTCTATGTGTCTGCATTCCTCCCTCAATACATTACAGACCACTATTACGATTTATTTCTTCTAGACTTAAGAAATGGAATGGAAAGAGTGTTATTTAAATCCCTGCACTTGGAGATTCCTGCAGAAGTGTCTCATAGAATAAGGGGTATTTGCTATATTTGCTAGCTGGAGAAAAAACATAATTATAGACCTTGATTTCCATAGGCAACATCTTGAGTCCATACCATTGTCGGTAACTTGGTTGTGCCATCATACAGAAACCAGCTACCACAGTAGACCAGACACTCCTAACTCCTGAAGGTAGTTGTCAGGGTAGAGCTGAAGGGGCTTTCCTCACACGTTGCTGCAGTTTATCATTCCCATTCATCAACTCTTTGGGGAGAGATCCAGCCATCTCTTAACATTATGCTTATAATTTCTGGGAATGTATAGTTTAAAAAGCAGAACAACAGAGAGAATTTCTTCCTGCTAATAAACCAAAGTGATCTGATGACTTAAAGCATGTCAGTAATGTAAGAATTAACAAATCCCAAAATCTCAAACTGGCTAACAACTGCTCCCCTCTCTGCTGCCCAGGGAATTTATCCCTCAGCCTGCACACCTGTGCTGACAATTCTCTAGGCAGAAATTTAGCTCGTTTCTGTCCTTTGTGTTGGAAAAAGCAAGCAGGAAGAAACAGCCTGGATTTTTTCCATGCATAATCAAAAAAATAAGAAGAGCACTGTCATTTTCTGGTTTCGTGTCTAAACTTGCAACTGTTCTATATACCAGATAGGACTGAAATCAGCATTTAAAAAAGAAAACTAAAAAGGTTAAATGTAGAGGTCTCACTGGGTTGCTAGCTGTCTGCTGTTTGTGAAGGGAAGAGGGTTATCTGACTACTGGTACCACTGTAAAATTAATCCAGACATAATGCAGTCAGGCTTTGTTCAATTAAGAGCCTATTTTGCATTTAAAGAATACTCACTGTTTGCTCTACAAATTTGTCCTTTCTCGAAGCATATAACATTTTTAAGGCATAAAACAGGGTGCATGAGGATGGTATGCAAAAGCTTGGTCTTTTCTCAGAACTGATTCAAATGAACAAAACCATCTTCTTTTTCTCCTCCCACCTTCATGTTTCAAGTGAAAACACATCAAAGAACTCAAGGCCTTTCTTTCTCCTTCTCTGATCACCTCTTCTTCTGCCCCTAAATACAAGACCCAGAAGTTTCTGCTAAATCGTGGTTTCTTGATTATCTTCTTGGTTTCATGTTTATCATTTATGATCATTGATGTAGTAGAGTAACAAGTGCAGCTTCAGTCAATATCAAAGCTCCACCGTGCTTGCACAGAACAAGCACAAGCTTTGACTCTAATCTGAATAACCAAGTAGACAATGAATAGCAGAAAACATTTGTGGTAGAAATAACCAAGACCCAGACTTGTGTTTTTCCCCAGTGTTCCTGTGCCCTTCATGCCTCTCTGCGCCAGCATTCCTCCTCCTCTCCCACTCATGCAGTCCTGGCACAACCTTTGCTGTTTCACAAGGGTAGGAGGCTGAGCAAGTGAAGCTAGAATCAACCAGCACGCACATCTACCCATCCAGGCTTGCCAGTAGCCCACCTCTGTTAGGATTGAACTTTTATCTGTTGTGGATAAAACAGTGGAACTGCCCTAGATCTATCTTGGTTTGGTTGGAATAATAACCCAGCACTTTGCTGTAAACTGTCCCCCCTGCCCCACCGCATTTCTATTCACTTTCTCTTTGAATTTATATCCACTCAGTGGATATTTAAGCCCAGCATCATTCACCACATCCTTTCCACCAGAGGCACAGAGAACAGATTATTTTCTTTCTCTCTGCAACAGTGACTTATTATGGCCCTCTTTTAAAACTACTCTTTTGAAAATAGCCTCATAGGCTCCTTGGGTCTCCACAGCTTTAGGGTGCATGGCTATATCCAGTGGTCTCCACAACAGGGCATATCTGCGTGGTTTTAGGAAGCACCAGTGTTACCTCTGAAGCTTTGGAGGCTACCGCTAACACCTCAGGCTTTAGCAAGGTGATCAACAAATTTCAGAATTCTTCTGTTCAGAATTTGGAAAGCAAAACCTGATCAAATCCATGTCAGATGCTGCCAACATAATTGTCCCAGTGAAGACATTAAGAATATTGCCTCTATTTCTTTGCAGTTAAGAAGATTCAAGCATCACTGTCCATTACGTCTTGTACTCCCTGAGCTGGATGGTTTAGAACTATATCAATTTTTGGCTGTTTTTTTTTTTTCCCCACAAAGATTCAAATGCTTATTCAGAGCAAAACTAAATTAAATAGAAAGGTGGTGTTTAGTTAAAGACAGTGGTGGTTAAACAGTGTTTAATTAACCTGCTGAGTTGGAACCCGTGAGATGTTGAGAGCAGAGTATGGTACTTAGAAAAGCTCAGCGAGATGTTTAGCATCGACTTCATATACAAATATATGAGCTAGAACAGCATTACAATAGTGACTGATTAGTATTTATATTTTAGGGGCAGAAAACAAACACTAGCTGGAAGCAATCTCATCTCTGTAGTTTGAATCTGTTAAATGCATCATCAAGGATTTCTGCCTTTCTCTCCAGCATTAGCCAGTGATGGAGACCAAATGGATCATTGATCTGTTTCAATATTGAAAATTGGCCCAGGATATGAGAGAAACATCTCAACACCTTATCTGCACAAGAACATAAGTGAATTTCAAGCCCTGCTTGGTAACCATATACACTGAGACAAAACTTAATTTTCCACCCTCCTTTTTCATATATCTTGATTTTCTCCCCCATTTGTCCCTGGAAACTTCTGAATTCATCTCTTCAGCTTTATGAATCAGACCTTAGAGGGCAAGAAGATGAAACCTTGATGATCCAAATTAACCCCTTGGTATTGCAGCTGCTGCTAGAAAGTAGAGCAGACCTTATCTCTAGAGTTGCCGTCATTTTGTGATATTTGCCTAGAATTAAAAAGAAAGGCTGCTAATAACAGTAGACTCAAATTAAAAATTAATTTAAAAATTCATTGCAAACAGGGAGATGACAGGGAAATGGTTAAGCAGATCAGTGTTGGCCGCACAAACTGGAACATTCTTAGAACTTCTCCATGAATATCTAAAAATGAACATTTTCTCTGCACCTTCTCCCTGAAATATGTCCTGAGGGTTTCCAATTGATTGATAAGCCAGTGCCAGCTTTCTTCCTAAACAGGCAAGATCACTTACCTCAAAATTTAGGAAGTATAAAATCATTATGGACACTATTTAAGAACATACTTCTCTTGCCCCGCTTTTACACTGTACTCCTCCTGTCCTCATCTCTTGCTCTTTTGCAGGATAATAGCAATCAGATACCCAAAAAACCTGTTCTAAACCCTTTCCTTTGTCTTCTGTAGCCCCTCCTCCCCCCCGTGCTTTAGCATTCTGCACTTGGAGCATAATTCTCCCCTAGCTACAAATTCTAATATGCCCTGATCTTTCCATTTCTAAATCTGATCCCAACTGGAAACAAAAGCAATTTTACAAATAATAGGAAAGCCTGAGGTTTGGTATGGAAAAGCTGAAATAGGCAAGGGGAAGATGTGATCTTTCTGTGATGCAAATAATGTTCTGCATTAAATGCGTAACCAAAAATAAAGCTCCCTGAGGTATATTTGCTAGTTCAGACAAGAAGAAACATCTTTAGCATATAAACACAGAGCATGGATTGAAATATTTCCCTGTGTGAAAATAACCAAGGATATAATTAGCGTGGTTCTTGGGCTCAATTGTATTTTTCTAAATAGTTCAACTTTCTGCTGTTTGCATTGAAAATATTGGAATATTGGGGTATTTGCACAAAAGTAGCACTGTGTACAGTGAACCATAAAATGTAACTGGGAGAAATGTTAAACCTTTTAAATGCCTTAAACATACAAATGTAAGAAAGTTATGGTAAAAACTGAAAATCAAGGCCAATTTTCCTCTCATCCAGTTTGCATCTAATCATGCAGATGTCCAGAACTACTGTGAGAGTTCAGTAATAGGTGGGCCGAGATTCACAAAGGGCACAATGCACATTAAACCTAAGCTCATATTTTTAGCCCTTTCCTAGATATCTTAGACTTCTGAAGTAAAAATCAGCAATTTAATTTAACTAAATTTTAATAGAGATAATTCATTGACTGAAGGACAGGTTTAATAAATAAATATGTTTTGGTGTTTGTCTTACTATAAGGTCAATGTTGATAGATTTGAGGAGTATGGCTGAATCATGTGAAGTTACATGGCTTGCTGGACTGAAGAACAAAAGAGAACAAGGTGGCTGTACTGTCATGACTATTTTGTTTGATTCTGAGGGCAACTGAATTTCACAGGCAAGACTTGGAGAAAGCTAATACCCAGACACAGAACTTCCAGCACCCCTCAGACGAGTCAGTCAGGACCTCTGGAATGTCAGCCTATAACTGCATTTCTCAGGGCTGAAGAATCAATGTAGCCTACAGATCTTGGACATCTACCAAAGCAATGAGCCCATACTGCTGTGTTTTTCTCAGAGGCAATCTGTTTCTATGAGATCGGAGAGAACTTAATGGCCTGTCAGATTTGTCTGAAATTAGTTGAGGCCTTCAAAAGTTTTCAAAGAAAGACCAGTAGATAATGCATACAGATAGAGAGAGCCAACATGCCTCATATTCGTTAGAACACTAGACTAAAACTTGAAGTCTCTAGCCTTTCCAACTGCAATCAGTCCCAGACCTAGGAAGGAAGTACAACCCAGAAAAAGTCTTACAAAACAAGCCAAAACAACAGCTCGGAAGAATGACTTGTCACAGTCAACTCATTCAGAGTCTAACCCAGGCAGCTGGAGCTGATCATTTAAATTCCAACACTTTTGAGTGTTTAATTCTTCAAATAATGAAGAAGGGTGTGAATCATGATTCTGTTCAATCCAGCCTGAGTCAGTCTGCTGCAAGAATAGCCTGTCAGTCCAAAAGGACAAACACCCAAACCAGTTTCTGACAGTCCCACACTCACCTCCATCAAGGCAAAATCAGCAGGAGACCAGTGAGTCCCCAGCACAACAATCAATCGTACTGGGACTCCTGTGAGCAGCTGAGCAGTAACTCACCTGGGCAGACGTTATCTGGGGACATGAAATTTTTCTGATTGACCCAGGGATCTTATAGGGAACTATATACACATGCTCACCTTCAGTTTTGCAGAAACCTTTTACAATTTATATGTTGTTTTTTTAAAACAAGGTTACTGACTGCACACATAAGTGAGGCTGCATTACTGCTTCATATATTTATATTAGATAGGTGCAATGTTCAGCCCTGTCAGTGCAGATTGTGCACTCTGCATTATGGTAAGAAAGAGGCTTTTATCTTATCTTTACAAAAAATCAGTGTCATCAAAGACAACATTTAGATCACAAAGGACATAAATATTATTAAAACTATTTTTTAAAGAAAACTTGAGTGTGGGTAGTGGTACCTAAATTAAAATGCTTGTTGCTAGGTAAATATAGGTAAACGTAGAGAAGACTTCTATCAGTTTTGCCATAAGAGAGACAGCTATTACAGAACTGATGGAATTTCTTACACCATCTCCAGCTGCCTGGTGCTGGCTGCTGCCAGGGAGAGGATTCTGGGTGAGAATGAACACAGAGCTGAGCAAGTACTGACAGTTCCTTACTCCAGCACTCAAATTTCAGAGTTTAAAAAAAATTTTCTTCTTAACCCACTTGGTTTTCTTTGATGCATATTCCCTACTCAGAACACCTGTCTTATCATCTGTCTCACACCAAAGGATATCCTGCCATTTCCTCATTAAAATAAAGTAGAAATGTGAACGAGTAAATTCAGTTAATATACATTCAGCACATTTGTTCAACCAGGTCTCTAGTTTCTGACATTACATCAATTTAATTCAGCTATGGGTCAGATGCATGGGACTCGGATGTGTACCTTTAGTTTAATTCAGATATAGAGAGCATCCTTTGCTGAAAGAAACTCCTTTTGCAACATGTCAGCAGGAGACAATGTATTCAGCTCCATAATTATGTACTTCGGTACAATCACATTGCATTATATACAAAATCACCACACTGCTGAAAAAAAAGCCTGAAATGCTAATTAGTTCACAAATTAACATTGATTTGATTCAATGTTGAATAAGGGTTTGCAGCTTATACTTATGAGAGAACTTCACTTTCAGGCATGCTCAGACACTCATGTTTTAAATAATACTGTGCAGCCTGTACCAGGTGCACAGTGGGTTCATTATCTATGTATAAAGAGGTATGACTTACACAAAATAAAATCAAGCACAGAGGCTCCAGCACAATGTCATCCAGCAATACAATGCCCTTTGGGACTGAGCTACCAAGTAAAAGCAGAGTGTAACAATCACCTGTCTTTGTGCTGCATCATGTTGGGGAAAAGTGAGCAGATCGTATTTCCAGTATAGTGCCCTTTCCTGTCACTGATGTCAGTACTGACAGGTGAAAATCAAAATAATAATGCATATTCTAATAACATTTGCACTCCTAAGGCATCTTCATGGAAATAACTCAGCTTTCAAAGAGCACCGATGATTTCAGTCCCAAACCACTCCCGTGGAGGCAGGGGAATAATGCCCTCCCCATTCTGTCCTAATTCTGTTCATTCAAGAGGTGTTTTGACATTGACTGAAACACAGTGATGGTTTCACCGAGGGAAAATGAAGCAGAGGGGAGTTCAAAGGAGAATTTTTAAAGGGAGCTGTTCAAGCTGAGACAGAGAATACGAACATTAACACTGGCTGCTTCAGCATCTGAACAGAGGCAGTCCTGATGATTTCAGCTCCTGCTGCTGGAGTTCTGAATCCAGCCATCCACACAGGTCACCTCAATTCAGAACGGGGCTTGAGAGGAGTTAATGGGGCTGGCAGCTGCCAGTCCTTCAGTCCTGCTAGTACCAAATGCAGGAGTGCCCCTCTGGATCCAGCGCACACATTCACTGGAAGAGAAATCAGGCGGGCTGTGCGCAGTTCATAAAGCGGGTGACCACTGTTTAACAAGAAGAACACGCTCTGATCCAGGAACAGGGAAGACATCAGAAGTGCCACCTTCCATCAATGGGGAGGCAAGGCCCTCCATGTGCTACTTACTGCAATTGCTCTGGCTACTCAGAAGGAAAATACTGCAGAAGAACAAGTTGCAGTTAAGGAAAAAGTCCCTTACACTTTGGACGTGCCTAGGCTGCCAAAGGGAGCAAGAAGCTGCTTTCTTAAAGGTGGTGGCCTGGGGAGCACAAGACAATGGGATGTGGAGGTAAGAGTAAAAACAGACCAGTCAACTGAATTGTTCATTCTGGTGAAAGGTGTGGCAGGAGTAAAAGATGCCACAGCTAAAAGGGAAGCAGAAGATGGAGACTGACTGACAGAGCTGGGCAAAGCAGCATCACCTTGTTTGAAAAGTTCCAATTTTCAATATGACTGGAGTTAGGGAAAATACTCCTTTAGGACACCTTGGTAGGGGAGTGAGAAACTAATGTTCAAGGAATGGGCATAGCTGTAGAGGAGTAATTGAATGTAACTTGAATGATCAGTTTCTAAGATTCCAAGAAGTTCTTATCTTTCCCTCTGCAGGCTTGTGTTGGTATTTGCATTATCTTCTCTTATGCAGCTTACAAGCATGAACACCTATACACCTATCCCATAACATTCAGGTCCATTTCCAAAGCTAAAACAGCAACCAAACCAGCCTGCAGACAGAAGTTTTGACAAGCTCCAGGGAATGGGGAGCTAGAACAGGTCCATATCCCAGAGGAATGAGGCCCAGGGTAAGCAATACATTAAGCCCATCGCAGCAAAGGGACACTGCCATCCCTTCTCAGCACTACAGAGAAGACCCACAGATTCCAGAGGATCAGCAGCAAGCTTTCCCATAACTATTGTCTTCACCCAAGCCTTAGGGGCCCTGCTCCCCTGAAGGACTGAAAGGTTGTAGTCTGCATGGCTTAAGTCTCGCACATTCTGTAGCCTGAGCACAGAGCATGAGTATCATCCACTGACCAGCAAGCTGCATCCCTCCTCCTACGTCTTATCCGTGTAGGGGTTCCCTCCACAACACAAGTAGCCCAGTGGAAAACACAAGATTGTGCCTATAAGTAAAAGAAAGCAAACATCAGATTTGTAAGGATATATAATGAAATGATTTGGCTTACACCTGAAAGTATTTCTAAACACAAATATTGCGGCTTTAAATCCTACTTGAAAACATGTTTCCTTATTTCTTTATGCTAACTTGACACTTATTAAGAAAACATGGACTGGGTATAAAACTATATTCAGTACAACAGAGCAAATGCTAAAATCAGGACAAAAGAATCCAGGGATAAATGTATATTTGCTGGGATGAAAAACCAGATGCAAAATAAGTCTGACATTTTTGCTATTCACAGCTGAGGATTAATTTTATTAAATAATTTCGCAGTTTTCTGGTTCACTGAGTGCATATTTTCTGATAACTCCCCAAGAAGGAAAGTATTTTGTATCTAGCATCTTACACCACTACATTGCTTCATTCAAGCAGCACTTGACCTGCAATACACTTATTCTGTTATAGTTAATTTTTTTCACCCTGTTTGGTTTGATCTCTTCTGCATTTGCTTGACCTAGTAAACTGTTCGATTCACATATACCATACTGCACATACTGTAATTGTTGAGTGTCACAAATGAATACCTACAAGAGACCACCCCCAAAAATACATAAAAGAGGCACAGTCATTATTAAAAAGGTTAATCTTCTCAACTGCTGCTATCAGTTTGAACAGATAAACTCAGGACCTCTTTTTGTTTCTTTTATGCAAAATGTCAGCTGCTGTAGACTGTTGCCCTCTATGCCCCACACTAAACATGTTACAATTTCATTATCATAAAGCATTATGTAAAATAAAGTGAGATTAACTTTCAATTATGTGGGTCAAAATTTATTCCAAATTGAAACTCACTCCCCTGCAGTGAATCGGGTCAAAGAATAAATGCTCTCAAAAGCAGGATTTAAGACCTTGTGCTAACCCATAGACAGTGTCTTCACAATTTGTGGCCAGCACCCATGGCTTAAAGATGGCTCAGCCTGTATGATGCTGGCTGTCACCTTAATGCACACATAACCTCTTACCCTGAGATAATTTCATATATCCCTCCCATTTTCAACGCAAAGCAGCTCTATACCAATGGCAGGAACTGGAAGGCATCTGATTTTTTTCACTTGCTACACACTAAATATAATTGCTAATGCAGCAATAGCTGTTGCATTAATAAACCAAATCAACCGACTAGAGAAACCTCTTCTCTTCTAACCTTACTGCAATGAGTCATTCCTTAAAGAGTGATCTACAGTTGTATTTTCTGCCAAAAGACTCAGGACTTCAAGAGCTGTTATTTACTGGATGGTCACTGGAGATTTAGAAGTGAAGTAACCTTGGCTCTGATTCTATATGTGCAGCACATGGCTAGATTTACATCCAACAAAACAATATACCACCACTGAGAATGATTTTCAATAAGAATAACAAATTTGACATCAAAATATATGTACATCTGGCACAGAGCAAACATGCATGATCCCAGTCACTTTAACTCGCAGGGAAAAACAGCAGTCTTTGAATCACCACCCCGGCACCAAGCTCTCCTCCTCAAGATAAAGGAGTAACAATAAGCTGGCAGCAGCAAATGCCAGAGTTATCTATTGCAGCAGCCATTAGAACGGGAATGTGCTATATTCTCTGAACTGCATCGTCAGTCCAGCCCAGGACCAGATCCTGCTCAGCAGCTCTCAGGAAAGGTGGTGGGAGCTCTACAAAGGCAGCTCACAGAACAGTTCATCCACCTCAAACTACCTCCCTTTGCCTCCTCTGCAGAGAAAAGAACTGCAACTAAGCACAGAGCTAATAATAAAGGTGGAGCAGTGGAAATGTTGCATTTTTTTCTGGGCAGATGCTTAACTGAACCCATATCTCCTCAGACAAGTGCTACAGCTTTTCTGGAGTGCCAGTTACCACAAACTGGGAAGTGAGATGAAGAAACAGACATTTTAATGTGCTTGGCCTTTCAATCCTACAGTAAATCCCTGACACATACTGTCCTCTGGCTGGAATTTAGCTTGTGATCCTGGAATAAGGACAATACATTAGTAATGCCGTTCGAATTACTGGTGGACAGTAATCTGCATCAGTGCACCCTGCTTATGAGGAAGAGCAGCATCACATCTCTGTGCTAGCAGGAAGACAGAACAGCCTTTAATTCCTGCAGAAGGGGCTCTTCTCAAGGCAGAAAGAGGTCAATCATGGGACAGAGGACAAAAGAGCTTGTATTCACACAGCTGTGACTCTCAGGGGCACTAGGTGCCTTAACCTTCACAGGTGCGTTTCCCAGTTAGGCAGAAGTTACGCAGTAAACATAATTTTAAAGAAGTAAGACTTAAAGGAGCCCAGTATTTGTGTAAAAAGCTTGGTTCTGTCAGTGTGCCTGCATCATCCTTCTGTCCTCCGGCTGGTATTCCACATACAAAGCCCCAAGAAACACTTCTTGAACTGAAGAATTAATAAGATTGCTGGCATTTTTAAATGTCAGTCAGTTTTTACACAAGCTCTCTGCCTGTGGAAAAATGGGAGAGTCACAGTCCATAATTGTCCAGCAGGAGTGTCTCTTTTGAATGAAAATGTTGAGGATTCATTTAGAGGATCCTCTGGAACAGACCTCTCTTGCACTGCTGTCTGGGGGTTGCCCCCAGAGCTCCTCTCCAGCATCAGCAGGGATGTCAACTGAGAGAGATGATAAGATTAAATGCTATCTTCCTCCCAGGGTAGGCATCAGCACCCCCACCTCCCCACGGAGACTCAGCAATGAGAGTGCAGGGATCTCCAGGGCTAAGGAAACAAGGGAGGTCAGCGACTTCTCCCTGACAAATACCTGCCTTGGAGACAGCACTACATGTAAGCACTGCTGCCCCTTGTTCCAGTGCTGGGCAGGGCAGGTGCAGCGAGGATGGGGGGCTCCTGAAGCAAATGTGCATTTGCTGCTTACCCAAATGTTGTGGGGATGGTAAAGAGAAAAGGGGAGAGTAAATTTTGTCTGGCCTTTAAGTCTCAACTTGAAATTCATGTATCGAAATCCATGTATTAAATTTCTAGATACAATGCAAGGGGGTCAGTTGTACAGCTCGTCTTAACCCCAACCAACTTCATGTCCCTAAAACCCCAAATATTTTAGAAAATTTCAGTCGTATTTAAAAAAAAAAAAAAAGCTGATAATTGCAGATGCTGACTATTAGTTTTCTTAGAGAATCCTTCTTAAAGTCATACCATCAGCAAAGCTCTCAAAGCAGCCTGTCAGATTATGCCTCACTCCTGCAGGGAGACATGTTATCAAAATAATCTAACTTCTAATTCCTCCTGTTTTCATTTTTCAAAAACCTGGCAAGGAGAAAAACCAGAAAAACAACAAGAAACAGCAAGCCTTGTCCAAGTTCAAGTCAAATATGGACACAGATTAATGAACTAAAAAAAAGCCTATAAGGAGTCAGGACATTTAAAAGTAAATATGTATTCTAAGTCAGCTCAGGCTCTGCAGCTAATCCTGCAGCCACAGGGGGTCCCTACCTGAGTAGGGATATGCTGATCTTGATTGCTCGTGTGACCTTTCCTGCCTGTGCTCCAGTGCCACATGGTGAGCAGAACAAGCTGCTTTTGCGCTGCATGAAAGCTGCAGGGCTAACCCTGGAGGCAATCAACACATTTCATCCTTGGCATGACTGCGATGGAGTATATCACATGCTACCACTGGTTATCAGGAAACCCTCTCCAGTTCCTGATTTACATATGCACAAATTAATGATCCTTATAATTTTTATTCCGATAAATGGGCAAGCTCTTGTAATACATGAGAATTTAAATTTTCACACTCATTTTAGGCTTAAATCCTACCCAAATGGGCACAGTGAAGCAGTTGGGCTGCATGCGTGAAATCAACCACAGCCTTTACCCCCAGGGTCTAAGAAGCCAGGGCAAGGGATGGAAATCAAATGGCTTCCCTTTGAGACCCAGAGAAACTTTTAGTCAAACCTGCGTTTATCAATTAACTGCTCTCGATATAAATACTCAATAGGAGAAGGAAATTTGATCACTGGTTCCTGCAGTCACCAGGGAATGTAACACCATACATCCTTACTCCACAGAATTCCTTCATGGGATTTGGCAAATCACTTAGGTTGCATTCTTACACTCTAAACAAGTTGCTTGTTTGCCTTTAACACAAACTACTCCTTTGGCTGTAAACTTTGGGCCAACAAAATTTCTATAGAAATAGAACTAGATGAAGTCTGCCCTAAGGACAGCTTTGCTTAGCTTAGCCATGACAAATCTGCAGCACTTTGTCTCTGTTGGGATTTTACACCATAAAAGCTGTGTCTGTCTTTGTGTGGCGAAAACGATTATTGTCTTCTCCATTGGCAGGCAGCATAAAAACTAAGTGTCTGTGTCTCATTTAATAAAACTAATATTTGTACTCTGTTCCTGTACACATATATAGGAAGAGGTTGTGCAAGGCTTCTACAATAGCAGTGACATTAGAGTTAGCTTTTTCCTATTCATTATCATTTGAGCGTTTTCAATATCCTCAGCAGCATCTCCCTATCTGACAACCAGCTACAGTGTCTAGGGCAAAAGAGAACACACAAAAAGCCCCAAAAGAGGCTGGCCAGAGACAAGCTAAGGCAATAATATTTTATAGAAAACACAAAACATTTCTGGGGTTGAATTTAGGAATACACTTGTCCCCATTTACAGCCCAAGATTGCAGCAATGATTGCTAATAGACCTCTGTGAAGAGTAAAAAATTACGTTGATTAGTTTCCAGCAGTGCCATTTGCCTTTGCAAAAGAGCCTGAAGTAAAATGAGTGTGAGAGCTTGTCCATGCTGTGTGAAGGGAAGAATTCAAATTCCACAGCACGCTGGGGAACCAGATACAAAACCTGTATCTGTGACAAGGGCACCCAGCTGAGTACCTGTGCACTGGGCAGCCTGTGCAAACTCTTACCTATATTTATTGTCCATTTTAACCTGGGAGGGTTTTTTAATGGTGTTCACCTTTTTAAATGATGACGGCAAAATCTGCTGGTCAAATGGTCAAATGCTTAATGCAAAAACACTTCTTGTCAACAGTGAAATGCTAAATGCAAATAAACCTACTGTTCATGCAATCCTGCTGGAAAGAGACAGATTGATATTAATTTTTTCTAAGATACAGGGGAAATGATAAAAGAGATCTCTTCTGTTTGCCCCAGACATATTTTCACTTCAGTCACATATTTATTGACCACTCACTGGCAGAACTGGAATAGAAACTCTGCCAGGCTGGTGTCAGGGAAAAGGATGCTGAATGTTTCCCAAAGAGAATGCTCTCTTCTAAAGCTTCAGCAAGAAGAAAAGAAGGTGGCTACATGGTTTGGGAGCTGAAGGGTATTTGCTGGATACAGAGACGTGACAATCTCACATAGCTCTGGATGCACAGCTTTGGACTTTCCTTCAGAAGTCTTAAATTATCAGTTTCCCACCTCGACACTTTTGAAGAATCTGCTCTTTGATCTGTCTGTTATGAAAATCTCACCCTAATAGAACAGCTATACACTATCTCAGAATAATAGTCAAGGATACACTTATTAATGTCTGAGAAGCACTCAGGCGCCGTGGTGATAAACAGTACTGAAATGCTTAGGTAGGCAAGTGGGTATTATATACTAACAGAATTCAGAACAATCTCACTAAACATGACCTTTTTTAAACTTGTCTTTGCTTTCACTGCAACCTGCTGCCATGCAGTGATGGCCTCAGCCACTTATTCAGCAAAAAAGCAAAATCAAGACTTACTTCTCAAATGTCAAAAAGTGGAAAACATAATCCTTTCTCAAAATGTGCAAAATGCTTTATCCACTGTGTATAAGTAAAAGGCTTTTTTGCTTTACTGTTCATCTTTAAAAGAAAAGTTTCTTAAAAAGATGTATTCACCATATCAAACCAAAAGCACAGAAGGTCCAACAACTGCCTTAAGTGTGAAATATTTGAAGAATTAAAGCTGCTGTGCAAACACTGCCAGCAACTGGAACTACTGATGTCCAATCCCAGTTGTGTAACAGACCCTGGAAGGAACCTTTGCAATAATGAACAGCTGAGGAGTGATCTTCATTCCTATCATACAGCTCCCATGCACTGGGATATGTTAATTCACCCAATCTCAGTCATATATAATTTAATGATAAATGTTTTATTTCTCAGCCTGTCCATAGGGCACAGTGAGACTCTGACAAGCCTGAATCAGCTGAGGGGCCACACACACACACATCAGTGCCACCACAGTGTCGTTTCCCACCCAAGAGCATGTGCTTAGTGAACAATCTTTCTATGATGTGGGTGCTGTTGTCCTTGTCACCCTGCTCAAGGGGAATATTAGTTTGCCACAGAAGAGAAGTGACATTCACAAGCATCAGGGAAAAGCAAGTGGTCTCTGTCCAAAAGCTGGTACAGTTGGAGGATTCCCCTTTCCTAGCTCTCTCTTGTCCTTTAGCAATGCGGGAGTGGATGGAAAATACACACACAGCATCCTGCTCCAGTTCTCTTCTCGCTTGCCTGTTACTTTATCTTTCTTTTACTTTCAGCTGTCCTGCACCAAGAGCACAGAACGCAGCATGGAATCGAGCATGGAGGATGTTCCCCTCCATGAATAAAAAAGGCACTCCCATGGAAGGGATCAAGCACAGCTGAGAATGGGAAGAACAAATCTGTCGGGACTAGCAGCTCTGGGTTAAGAAGAAGGTCTATCTCTTCCCTCTTCATATTGCCATGTGTATGGTTCTCTATCTTAACCCCGTACATTTAATTTCTGGCACTACCAAGTACATTTTTGTAATAAGCCCCTTCTAAGAATCGTTGCCTTCATACATACACACAAAAAGAAGCTAAATATTGGTCTATTTTCCATTCTACTGGCCCTGTCTAACAAGGTAGTTTGACAAGCAGACTGACAATAAAAGTAATGCAGGGTTTTTCCTTCATGCCTGCCTACACACCAGTCACTTCCATGCTCTGGAAAAAGACATTTGCTACCTGCTGTGCTGGTCTGCCTCCTTCCACAGCCTTGGAGACAGCTGATGCATCTGTTTTTGCTCTTATCTTGCCCTTCACATCGATGGTGTGTGAATTTTAGGTGTGTTTCTGAGTTATCTCTGGACAGGGTGCACACACAAACACATGCACATATGCACATACATGCATTAACCCACACATATTTCGGTGCTGTGTTGAGCTGGATTCTCAAATTTTCAGGATAAATGCGTACTTTGCCTCTGATTTTCAAAGGAAACTTGTCTTTAAACACACAATTGCACTCACAAACAGTTAAACACAACGTAATAGTGTTGATGTTTATAGGCACTTCACCAGACTTAGACACTAATGCTGTGGCAGGGAATTGAGTTCAGTCAATAGTTCACTATATGGAAAAATCCACCACAGCAGCAGTACACGTGAAGCCTGCTAAAAGAAAATAGAGTCTGAATATGCATCACACACTCAATCTAAACTGCACAGCCAGGGACAAGGACTTTTAGAAATCTTTAAGGAAAGATTACAACAGAGTTATTTTCAGGGAGATTTAGGGCTTAACGTTCCCTGTTTCTAGGGAGAGCAAAAGAAAACCCATTTATCTTGGCTGGTCAGGACTACGTAGGGACACAGAGATCAAAATGACGGGGAGGCATGTGGAGACAGAAAGCTGAAAAACCTATGAGAGGAGAAAGGGGAACAGGGGCTCTGCGTGCTGCCTGGAGCTGCTATTCCTGTTATCTTTGCAGATACGTTTGTTCAGCAGACAAGCAGCCAACTGAACCTCCATTTAAGAATGAAACCAGTACGTTTTCGCATCTCACTGCCTGAACCAAAGCAGCCAGGCCGTAATTTTGAACTTAAATGAGACTGGCCTTCCTTTAGGACACCAGAAGCACTAGGCAAGAAAAATAGCCAGCGTGTTGGGAGGTCAAATCCATAAAGCTCATAGAGTTAAACAGCTTTGCGACTTAGACGACCTGTGCTGGAGTCCTGTCACTGAACCATTTTTGGTAAGGTTATGAGTTATTTCTTTTTAGAGGGATATGTGTTTATGGGGAAGGCCTCTGCCGCTATGGGGACTGCCACCAGTTGTTGGGCAGTCGGATGCCTGCAGCAGAGCTGGCTCTAATAAGCAGTAGCCAAAATAATCTCCTCTCCAACACCCACAGTCGCACACAGAACTGTCACCAGGACGTGCTTGCACTCTAACCCTTGCTCTATTATTGACCCTCTTCATGGCCTCATTCTACTAGTTTAAAATTTGGCTTTTTTAATAATCTATGAGATTATTAAAAATCAAGGCCTGATGTAAGAGTGGCTTTTTCAAATGTTGGTCTTCACTCTTCTGGTTCACTTTTCCTATCTGTGAAATGGGAATAATACTTACTTCATGCATCTGATGTATAGACACTGCAGTTACCACACCTACAGGCCACTCCAAGGGTGAAATATGTCTGAGTGTAAATATTACTTTCTGAAAACATTCATTAGCAATATTTAGTCTAAGGAAATCTCTGTGGCCATATGGGTTCCAAAAGCCTTATTAATCTGCTTCATTAGTGCCAAGCAGAAAGTTGCATTTATTTGACTACTATTCTTTTTTTAAAACAGCGGGGGCTTCCCCTTTTTGTCTGTGCTTCTGTTTGCAGGCTTCTCTTTCTCACGTCCCATGTACCTGCATGTCTTGCTATGTACCTTCCCAACCACAGACTGTAGACTGACACCTAATTTCATTCACCTCTCCTTTTCTAATGCATATTGTCAAACATGTTTTTCCCTGCAGCAAGGCTTAGTCATAAAATCATCTGGAACTTTTTACAGTGCTGTTGCATTTGCATGCTAATCAGCAAAGTCTTCATCTCCCAGCCCAGAAGAATGATCAAGCTGCAGGCTTACAGAAACCCTTTGCTGGCAGGGTTAAGAATCCCTTATTACTCCCTGAGTCCCTCTCTGAGCTTCATTTAATCTATCAGGATTCAAATCTGGCCTTTAACCTTGATCACCCACTCTCCCCCAATCCTGGCCAGTATCACAGTTTGACCTCCTCAGGTCAATGCCATGGATTTTCTGCCTCCAGATGTTCCTCTTCTATTCCCCTGTGCTAATACTGGTTACTACAAGGATAAGATTGGATTTCTCAACTCATGGATGAAGCACTGAAAAGAAATGACCATTTTAACAACTCCTGCTCACTGATGTTAAAGTGATGATATCATTTTACCATCATTCAGGCCTCTTTTAGATCTTGACACTTACTAAGCTAAACAAAACCCACTTTGATCAGTTCTAATGAGATGATAAATACATATATACACAGGTGATGCAAAATCCATCTCTTTGCATGAGATTAATAAACACTTTGTTGAGATGCTATCCAGTTTAATCTTTTTGCTGATAGAAATAATTGAAAATATTTAAAGGGAAGGGGAAAATTTCCATGTCCCTAATATAAACCTTGCCTGATTTCAGTTCAGTAGCAAACGTTTGTGTTTGATTTTCTTTAAGTATTTTCTCTGGTTACATTCAATGACCATTTAACAGCACTTTTAAGATATATTTGAAGCAGTTATTTCAAAGAGTCACAGAACGGTTTGGGTTGGAAGGGACCTTAAAGACCATCTAGTCCCACCCCCCTGCCATGGGCAGGGACGCCTTCCACTAGCCCAGGTTGCTCAAAGCCCCGTCCAACCTGGCCTTGAACCCTTCCAGGGAGGGGGCAGCCACAGCTTCTCTGGGCAACCTGTGCCAGTGTCTCACCACCCTCACAGGGAAAAATTTATTCCTTAGATCTAATCTAAATCTGCCCTCTTGCAGTTTAAAACTGTTCCCCCTCATCCTATCCCTACACCCCTGATCAAGAGTCCCTCCTCCCTTTCCTGTAGCCCCTTTAAGTACTGGGAGGCCGCTCTAAGGTCTTCCCAGATCCTTCTCTTCTCCAGACTGAACACCCCCAACTCTCTCAGCCTGTCCTCACAGGGGAGGTGCTCCAACCCCCCTGATCATCTTCATGGCCTCCTGCGGGGGGGGTCTCATGAGAGCGGAGTAGAGGGGGAGAATCCCCTCCCTCGCCCTGCTGGCCACACTGCTCTTGATGCAGCCCAGCACATAGTTGGCTTTCTGGGCTGCGAGCACACATTGCTGGCTCACAGTCAGTTTTCCATCCACTAGTATCCCCAAGTCCTTCTCAGGGCTGCTCTCAACCCATTCATCGCCCAGCCTGTATTTGTGCTTGGGATTCCTCTGACCCATGAGCAAGACCTTGCACTTGGCCTTGTTGAACTTCATGAGGTTTGCCCGGGCCCACCTCTCCAGCCTGTCCAGGTCCCTCTGGATGCCATCGCTTCCCTCCAGCGTGTCGACCACACCACACAGCTCGGTGTCATCGGTGAACTTGCTGAGGGTGCATTTCTGGCCTTGAATTTCACAACTACTGAGTTCAGATTACAAGATCTGAACAGACATCTGAATTTTCAAAAGACCTGCACCTTCAGAATGATGAGCTTAGGCTCATCTCCAGCACAATCTCTTGTAAAGAAAACCTGTTCCTGATCCCTACAGCACAGAAAAACTGGCAGGGAGCAAGTTTCTGCTGCTTTGGGCTTCTTTCAGTTTGCAGAACATGCACAGGGTGCTGAGCACTGTCCTGGTGGTTTTTCTGAATGTAACAGCTAAAGCCACTGTGAGCTACCCATTCTAACACCATCTGCATTACCAGGTTCCCCAGACTAACAATGTGCATGAAGCTATTTGCACGTATTTGTTTCATAAATAGATCTGGAATTTAAATAAGGGAAGACAGTTCAGCAATCAGGCTATGGACTTGGGATTCTTCAGTTCCTGTCTTCCCCCTGATAAAGATTTCTATCAGGTGGGGTGGCATTCACATGGCCTAGCTCTAGGTGTCTAAAAGTTAGTTGCCACTGGCTCTGAAAAAAAAATCATCTACCACTGATTCACCCTCTGGAGAAACCAATTCTTCCTCATTAACTATAAAGTGTACCTACAGCTAACTTCTAGATGCTTAAATTCAGCAGGATGTATCCCACCTTTGTAATGCAATTTCCTCCTATAAAACAATAGCATTGTCCTACCACCAGCATGCTGCATAGGATCTGAAGTTGAATGAAAAAGGTGTTTTTAGGCATTTCTTCACTGCGGACTTCCACTTCATCCAGTCTCTCATCTACAAATGAATGTATTTTTCAGAAATAGCACTGGAGAAAGGACCAAGCACTGTAAGCATGAATGTAAATTTGCCTTCTTTTCTGCTGGAGGAAAAATCTTTGCTGACAAGAAAGCCTTTTGCTCCCCTGGGTGAATGTAGTTCTGGCTCTGTCTGTTGAGACTGACATAAAGATTATTGCTTGAGATCCTGCTCTTTGTGCTGTGGACATCTGGGACAGGGATTAAAGCCACTGAGCTCATTTGACATATAAGAGACCACTACCACCTTGGATAAGGGTAACAGACACCATCTGATTGCTTTCAAGCCAGCTGCCTTAAGGGTGAAAGTTAGCGTAACCAGTTTATGGTTATTTAACAAACACAGTCATTTAACAAACAGATTTGAAATTTCAGTCAGACTGAACACGTAGAAGTTTCCTGTACACAAAATGAAACCTTTAAAAAGCTATGATTTTACACCAGAAATGTTAAAATTAAAACAGATCCATCTTAACACACGTTTTCCCTTGGTGCATGTTGAAAATAGCTTTTTCTTTTAATATATTTGTGTAAGACTTTAAAGGTGACTTCCATAGTAGCTGTCCTAGATCATTTCTTCCCCTTTCCTGATTTCTGAGAATTGAACCAGATGCCATTTTAAGGATTGTTAAGCAGTACTTGTAAACAACAACCGACCACACAAAAGAGCCCAAACTCTGGAACTTAGACCAGACCAGGCACAGGCCCTTAAAAAATGTTAATGGCCTAGAAACAGACCACAAAACCCACTGACACCTGACTTCGAAATCGGCTATCGCCTTCCTCTCTTCTAGGATAGAAACTTCTGTCTTCAGCCTTCTCAACAGGCAAATTCATCTGAAAATTGCTGCTTGAGGTTTGAAAGCTGGTAACCTTAGGAAAGCATGATCCTTTTAAGTAATCCTAAGTATTTCTTCATGTATTTTCAGTCCCAGCAATTGACAACCTTAACGGGTGTGTAAAAGCTAATGGACCTCAGTAGGCACCCAGCTGAAATAATAACCATCCCTTGAATATAAAAAAGGAATTCAGAGCATCTATAACAAGTGATTTACCTTGAAAATTAGGATTCATGTAATTAGCATGCTTTTTTCCCACACAGCAGACCTCCATCTCTAAACACATTGAGCCTGATTCTACTTTCACTTGCTTACTCTGTCAACTCAGTGGATTTATAAAGGTGGAGGCATGGGGAGAATCATACTTGCTGCGTTTAGCTTTAATTTTAAAATAAATGAATTTTCCAGAACAGTGACAGTATTGACCTTACATATTATCCAAATAGAAATTTTAATGAAACAAGTATAACACTGAGTATAGCCATAATAGATATGCAAATATTGGTCTTTTCTTAAAGGTCTCCCTATCTGGTCACATGGATTTTTCTTGCCTATGTGAGGGTAAATGCAGAGAGCATTTATTAGAAGCAGAGAAGGAAAGGATAGCTGCACAGCCATGGAGAATCAGGCTATCAATTAGATTTTCATTCTCATTTCATGAGAACTCTCCCTTGAACAATGATCACAGGAGAGCTGTAAAATTTGATCCCTTCTAAATTTCTTCCTGCTATGTGACAGCATCTACCTTTGCTTTTCACTGGCACTCAAGAACAAGCCCTGCTCCAAGCCAGGCAAAAAAAACCTATGAACATTTTATTTTAATTATGTTTGACTAAACAAGGTATAAGTGTAGGGAACAATTCACATGGAGGTGACTCATCCAGTGTATACGGGCCCATTAAAAAAACCCCAACAAACCACAAGAATGGTGTCTCCCAAGTTTCCCAGCTCCAGCAGCCCAAAATTGCATTTTGCTTACTTTAAAGCTCAAAGACACTGGAAAGCGAACAGAAGGCGGTAACTTGGCCTAGATTCATGCATAAGAGTACAAAGGTTATAAAATAGAAGGTTTGAAAAGCAATCAGAGTCACCAGCTGAGAGAAGTTTAAAATAACAGCCTAAAATCAGGAGCTTCAAAATAAAAGTCAAATTAAAAAGACCTACTGAAAATAGCTAAAAAATACATGATCTGAAATCACATTGTCTGTCTACTAGCCAAAATCAAATTACCTACCTACTACATCTGCCTAACATTTTATTAGACCTTATTGCCCAAGGCCAGATGGTTAAAGGTATTTAGGTACTTAAAGATGCAGAGAGGTGCCTACTGGGATTTTTCACTCTTCCTAGACATCTAGTTCCCACTGACGTGATTTCCATGCACTGTTCTGACTGCATGCAGAGTAGTTGAATCACTCAGCACCTCTTACAATCAGAACTTGTGACTGAGATTCCCCAAAAGCTTCCTCCCGAGCTTTCACTTTCCATAAAAAACCTGGGTGTATATGTCCTGGTGGAACCTGTGAAGGCTAGATAGAATGCTCCTGAAAACTTGTCTTTTAACTCCCTGAAGTGGTACCTGAGTTGTCTTGAGAACCATCTTCTCCCAGTCATAAAAGTGGGGCACTTAAAATCTTTCTCTTCAAAAGAGGGGTGCTACTTTGTGCTAAAAGATGGGTATATTAAAAAATCCAGTGATTATTTATACATTTGTATGTAGCAGGTGCATGGAGTGAATCAGAGAAATTACATTATCTGTTATTCACAAACGACAGTTGATTGTTATTTGCAAATGATCCTCAGGGTGCAGATCTTAACATTTTACAACTGCGCTACAGAAAGATGCTTGGGTTAGAGAAGGGTTTACACAGGAGTCCATTAGTAGGACAACATCCTCATAGGTTGAGCCCTTAAACCTTCTAAGGGCTTGTCTGAAACCCAGGGAAAGACAAACAAATCAGGGTAAGACCCCTGTCTGGGAGCGAGTTGAGGTTAGGTCCCGAGAGCCCTGCCTGCTACATTCCTTGCCCAGTTCACAGGACAGTTGCCTGGGCCGCTCACTGACGAAGCGTGAGCATCGGAAGGGTCAGAGCCCCACCACTCCCATTCAGGCACCAGAGCTGAAACCCTACAACAAAGCAGAGCTGCACCCCAATGGTGTAGCAGCAAGACAGACCTAACAGCAGAACACCCTCTGGCCACTGTGCAGCTTTGCACCCCCCGGGTCTGAAAAGGACACCAAGCCATAGTCCATGACTCAAGGAGCACAGACTCTACAATGCATTTCTTAACACCTGCCTTAAGCTAAAGATGTGGCATATCCATCACTTGCATAGACTCAGGAAAGATCTCATGGTGTCAAGAAAAGGTTGGGCAGGTGCCCACAGAAAATGGAGCTCTGGGGACTCCTGCGTTTGGAGTCAGTGCCCTGCAAGAGCCAACAGACTGAGCTGTGAAACTGTGCTTACTCTGCGCTCCTGAACTGTGACTAATAAACTCTGCCAGACAGTTTGGTTGCCTGGTTGTCATACACATAGCTCTGCACTAGGTGATGACTCTTCAGGACTAGGAGAGGAGAAGGTGCCCAAAACTCACTGCAAACACCACCTGGATGTGTGTATTTCAGACAGCAAATATCAATCACTGTGGTGGCTAAATGTCACTGGATTAGAAATGGAGGAGACCTGCAGTGAGAGGCCATAGTCTGTGTTCTGCTGGGTTTTTATTCATGCTGCCTCTCCCTCCCTCCCTCTGTTTTGGCCTGTTTGACTCAAGGTACAGGTTTCCTCTGGAATACTCCAGCCTAGACAGCAATCCATGAAGTCCAACTGCTACCCAAAGTCAATCCTTCTCTCAAACCCATGTCATATAAAACTAATCAGTAATATCTACAATACTGATTAATTTTCCCAAAATTCACTTCTAAATGCTCATGCTTCCTCCATACACCAAACTCTCCAGTAATTTCTTAACTAGTCTCTGAGTTCCTCCTGCTATTTGTTTCCTGGTGAACATCCTGCTCTGTGGTGACTTTTCTGGTGATGTTGCTCCTTTCTCCTCGTTGGAAATCTCCCAGGGCCTGGCCTGGGCTCGTTTCTCTTCCTTTGTCTCATGGCTCTCTCTTGCAGTTCCACTCTCACCTCTATGCTGACAACTCACAAATCTGCCTTTCCAACCCTACCCCATATACATAAATCTCTTCAGCTCATCATCCAGCATAACCCCCCTGCCAGCTCAAGGGCAACTTGGACAAAATTGAGCACCTTATTTCTTATATCCTCCACCCTCCCCCTTCCTGCCTTTCTCCATTATTTTCTTAATTTCTCCTCCCTCCCTGCTTCCCTCCCCTTCTCCCAGGCTAGCAATGTCAGCACTACCTTTTATTCTTCTGCCACCTCTTTCTCACATGCAAGCTGACAAGATTTAGTGAACTCTTTTCTCCATAATATTTGACCCTTTCTTTCAGTCATATCAACCCAAACTTTGCCTATGCCCTTTTCAGCTTTACAACTTTACTCTTCTACAGCTACAGCCCCCTCCCTCCCGGCTGTTTAAGATCCATGATGTTTCCCCTCCAGCCCATCAGAACTTGATGCTCCTTCTGTATATTGTTTCACTGACTTCTACTGTAACAACTCTCTGCCTACACAGAGAGCCTCCCTTCTCCTATATTCCTCTTTGTTCCTTCAGTTTGCCAGCTGGGGCAATCCTGGCATCCATGCCTCATGCTATACAGAGCACATTCTCTGTGCTTCACAGATTCCACATAACATGTGCCTTTGTCTGTCCAAAATAGAAAAGCCTCAACAAAAGAAACTTTGTTTCATTTTTGAAGTGTGTGTTGGATAGAGCTATTTACTACCTCCAGAAATCCTTTCCTGAAGTACACAGCCCATGCTGTTTGGAAGCAAATGTAATGCTAGCAGGTAAGTTTTACTGGAAGAATTGTTCTTCGTTCCTGCAAAAGGAAGGTAAAAATGCACCAAGACTTTTCTAGCTGTAGAGCTGCAGGTGCTTGGTGTAATTCCGTGTATATTCGAATTTGTGTTTAAACGTGATTGTTCTGTCATGGCATTCTTGCATGGGAAAGGGGAGGGGAAACATTTAGGGTGCATCTGAGTCAAAAGAAGGGCTCCAGAACCATCCCTGTGAATTTTAGCATCAACAAAAGCCATGCTAGGCATCCCTTCCAAGAACACATTGCTAGCGTGAGGCAAGGTATACAGAATGACATCCCTTTATTTCTTGGAGCAGGCAGATAAGAGACTGGGTCTTAAAAATGTAGCGTAAAAGGGACATGTCATAGCTCCTCCTGTTTGGTCGATCAAACCTTTCATTTCTTTGGCTATTTTTACAATATCCTGTAAAGAAAACATTTAATTCCAAGGTCGGAGAGAATGTTTTGTATTGTACTAATTAACTTCCCGATTTTCATTTCAGGATGAAAAACATTAGATCTACTTTGGTTTGAGCCCCACCAAATTTATTTCCTCCAGATTTACTCTTTGGTTGCCAAATTGAAAAGCAAATCCTCAGCCCATTAGATGAAAGCTGATGTGTTTTGCTCCCATTCCACACTAAGAGTAGTTTCAGTTGGGCCTTTTCATCTCAATGGTATAAAAAAGACTTTTTTCTCAGTTCTGTCTGGATCCCTTCCAAGTGTCTCTCATTTTTCAGTCTTCCTCTGAAAAATAAAAAAGGACCCTCTGCAGAAAACTATTCTCTAACCTCTCCTTTGAGTCCCTTCCCAACACAGTCAGTTCACTGGATTCTCTGTGCCCTTTGTACTTCCCAGCAGGAAATGGCTTGGAGTCTCATGTTCCCCTCAAGTGCCCTATGAATTCCTTCTCCTTATTCAGGACATTAAGCTGACTCCTGTGCAAACTACCCCATCCTACACCCTAGAAAAGTGGCTGCTTTGCCCTTAATGGTTCCTTAAAACTTTTCCAAAATAAAGCAAAAGGAAAAAAACTATTGCATTTGCTCAAAAAGGAAAACCAGGCAAAGTCACAGTTCTGCATATCCCTATAAGCCTGCAGCAATTCAAGACCAGATGAGGTTTCCCGGTGTACTTAATGGCTTTCAAAAGACAAAGGCATTTTGTCCGTATCTAGGGGAAATCCTGTGAACCTTCCCATCCATGTCACTGGGGTTGATGGGAACCCATTTCTGTGGAAGGCATGGTGTATAAAAATTAACTCTTAATGCAACCAGGTTTTAGCCCTTTTCAACTCCTGAGAAAAGCTTCCAAGTGTGTACCAGTCTCTCCAGAAACATCAGCAAAGGAAGAAGCCCCCTGTTCCCACAAAACAGAAATCATTTGTTCTGGTCAGAGCAGAACTAACAGCAGGGAAGAAAACAAAGCTGGGTGCTTCCACAGCCGTTGTTACATGCGTTCCCAGATCCTGCACGGGTCACAAAGCAAAAATGAAGATGTTTTCCACAGACAGGTGCAGGCACTGCTGTGATTAATCAAGCCATAATTAGGGACCTGTCGGCAGGCACTAAATATATGTTCTAGGGCTTCAACCCTCTTAGAAATCTGTGGATGGAAAACTTGCCAGGCAGGAATATTATAAAAACAGGGAGTCTGTGGATGATGAATACATGCAAGAAAAGAAACTTTCACCAGGCTATGATAATGACAAGTCTGTCTATTGCTGCACATCTATAATTTTTTTCCTTTCTATTTCTCTGAGTTTATTCAAGTATTTTAGTATCAGTTGACTACATAGTTTAACAGATAAATCCTACTCTTTCTTCAGTAACACAGGCACAATTTCAGCATCTACAGAGGAGTAATAGTTTTACTGTTTTATATTGAACCATGTACCTGCAACAGTCTGTGGAACATCAGGGTGTTCAAATATGCTCTGAGAACAAAACAGGTCTCCTCTTCCACTGCCCTCACCTTACATACCCATTTGCACCTAGGCAAAGGTAAAATACCTCCATTTGACAGTGGGCAGAGGGTAGAAGTTCAGTGGCATTTTATAATCTACACATGAATTAGTGCAAAGGCAAGGCCTAAGATATTGTACTTATTTCTGTGCAAATGTAAGACAGGGGCCTCCCTTCACAGAGTACTACATCAACCTGGGGCTAAACTGATCAGTCCCCCCTGCTGCAGAAACTCATGTGGTTGGTACCCAAGGGGGAAGAAAGGCAGGTAAATCTTGATCAGACTTGAGAAATACCATAAGATAGGTCCCGGGGAAGCCCACAAAATGAAACAAGGTTATCTGGGGAGTGTGTGCCAGCTAATGCTGCCCTTCTGAGGATAGAGCAGCTGTGGGGCGGATGCCACTGGTTTGCAGCCACCCCTCTGACAGATTTGAAGTCTTCACATGGATATTCTCCTCTCTGTGTTCCATACAGCACATTTCTGTCTCTATATGAACTAGTTCCTTTACAGTATAAGACATTTCTTTTGGACTGCTCTGAGATATATACACATCTCTGTTACAGCAGCTCGCAGATGAACTGTCAATAGCACGAAGGTGCAAGACGATGAAAGTCAGTGCTTAACAAAATGTCCAACCATCCAGCTTCTCAGCAGGGTTTTGGAGCAGTGTTTTATTTCACCTGGATATTGGTGAAAATTTTCTGAGGAAGGTAAAGTGTTAGGTGCCTGATTGAGCTCGGTGTTATTAAATGCGAGGGGAAGTCATCTAATGTCTGTTCAATTGTAGATGCCTTTGGTGAGTAATATTGATGATTAATCAATTGACCAAAGGGGACAAGCTGAGAAGGGGAATAAGGCTGAATCAATGTGCAGGAGAGGATGTGAAGTAAGATGGACTCTGAATCGATGGTGTTGCTACTTGCTCAGTTAGGCTGGAGATTGGGATGTGCCCTCTGCATGAGCTCACAAGCAATGCAAAGAGGCTGCTTCACAACAAAGACATTTCACTGCTTTTTATTTATATTGATTTCCCAGTGAAGTGTGTCTTGGCATTAGGGATTCCCACAGAGCTGGGAAGAAAGATCAGCTTCTTTCCTCAGAGGGTCAAGAAACCCTGAGTGATGAATCTTGTCTTCTCAGAAAAAGACACAGGAACAGAGATTCAGCTCTACGTTGCCTACTAGAAAGGAAGAACTGAAGGTCTGTCATTAAAAGGGAGGAAAATATAAAAGTATCTGAAACTGAAATTTGTGATTAGGAGGAAGTAATAGGTAAAAAAAATCTGAGCAAAAGACAGATTGACGAGGTCAGTGCTGTTAAAAGGAGTATTATCTGATATGGTGAAAATTGTTTTTGTATTTATTTAGGGCTTTTGTAGTTAGGGCAGGTGCTTTCTGTAGACACCAAAACATCCCAGGCACACAAGCTTTCTCCAGACCCCACGCCCAGCTCAGCAGTAATCCGGTTAGCAAAACTGGCAGAAGTGCTGTCCTCTGCTGGAAGGAATTCACATGGCTCGGCTGTGCCAAGAGTCCTCCAGTTCATGTGTGAAAGTCCTGGAACTAGTGACCTCTAACCTAGTGCCAGAGCCGGAGGGAAGAATGCTTAGGGATATGGTGTAGTTGAGAACGGTCAGTGTTAGCTTAATGGTTGGACTGGATGATCTTCAAGATCTTTTCCAACCTTGATGATTCTGTGATTCAGTTCTGAACTACTGCCTATTTACTCTGAAAGATGTGAAATATGCGGCTCTGAAGTTGTTTCAAGACCTTTCCCTCTTTCTTACTTATGGGGAAATTGGATTAAGCACTGAATAAATGGCAAAACTAAGACTAGTCCAAGCATCCAAGCTTCTAGCCAGCATCCAAATAGCCAGACACCACCAATCCCTGCAGCACCCGATTGGAAAGAGCCTCAGTAATGCTGATAAATCATTTAGATATTGTTAGAAATGAAGACACTGTTAACATTGAACTCTGCTTTGCTGCTTTCCTGTACTTACTGTAACCTTTGGCTGGTTTAAAGGAAAATGTGTGTTATAGTGCAGGTAAGACAGGCTTGCAAGTAAATATGCTTCCCAGAGGAGCTCATGAGAATGAGCAGGAAGGGTTTGGGACTTCCAGATTCTACTGCCAGCTGATATCCAAACTCTGGATAATCCTGAGGACCCACAAGTAACTTAAATCTTGCAGAGTTTGTGTGTTCATGCCCCATTAGTACTACATGGAATATTTCCCCATATCAGTATGCGGTAACAGACAATAAACTTCACCCTTTAAGCTGCTCCAGAATGTCATAACACAGCCACCTATCTTACAAACTAGAACAAATGAATATGTATATTTTTCTCTCTTTTTTATTTCCCATCTGCATGAAACATATGCCATGTAGAGTGAATCCAAAAGATCAGAACAGGGTCTATAGTCCACATGCTAAAATTCGTAATAAAATATGCATGATAAAACCTTGCAGAGGAAATCACATTTCAAACCAGGAAAAAAGCCCTCCTTTTTAATGAGGGTTTAATTAATGTCAGATGGGCTCAGTTGGTAACATTCTTGCCTCTGGTGTAGAAGGTCATGGTTTTGAGCCCTACATTAGGCTCTGGGCTCATAACCAATGCTGACACTGCAATGTACTTCTGCTACACTGTTAGAGGTTCTGACCTTCAAATGAGGTGTTTAAACTAAGATTCCTCCTGCTAGTCTCTGGTGGTTCTTCCAGCTGGAAGCTAAAGATGTCCTGGCACTTTTTAAGCAGCACAGGGAATAGCCCTTGCATCCTAACTTACCCTTGCTGAATAAAGTAAGTTACAATATACAAAGCTGCAACTCTCAGCCATTACTGACAGTTGACAATACACACTAATGAGACAGCTCTGTTTATTTATGTGCTGACTCCACTTACCATACAAGAAATGCTCACTGCTTTGTCATAAAATGGTGAATAACTTTTTTCTCAGTGCTTGACGAGGAGAAATATCGGGAAGACATTAAAATAACATAAAAAGAGTTGATTTCCAAAATGAGAATGCCCTGTGTATTTTCCCAGAAAAATAGTATCACTTAGAATAGGTTAATATTTTAGGAAAGTACAGACAGGGGAGGCAAGAAAAATGTGAGGCTTATGAAGTAGATAACAGCCGTTTCAAGACTTCTTGCAAACTGTAAGTTGCATTAAAATTGAAGACTCACCTTCAGCAGCAATAGGGTTAAAAAATCTCAGGAAAATTATTCATGAAATAGCAGTGAGATTGGTATCAATCTATGTGATCCTGTTAATCAGCTGAGTCATCACAAAAGACATCATATGAACCCATCTGGAAATTAAGATCTTTATGATCTGTCCATTCAGACTATCACATATGATTTAGAACTAAATACCAGAACTGCTCCATTTCCAGCCTTGCCAATCCGCCTAGCCCCTGCCCTCCACCCCTCCTCCCACCACCCACATTACTGTAGAACCAAAAAAGGTTTTGATGTCTGCTCCAAGGTAACTCAAGTACAATTAAATTTGTACCTTAAGGGAGAAGGCACAAATACAGTTCTTAAAAACAAAGTCTCTTTATGCAAAGTATTAAACTATTAAGAGAGAAAAAGCAAAAACAAAGCCCAGAACTTCAATCTTGGTGTTTCCCATGTGGCCACCTGAGAACTTTTGCTACACCCACTTAAAAATACTAGATATCTAAGCTACTGAACAGTCAAACCTAACATGAACCTTACTGTTTATGCTTCTGAAGTACCCTGCTGTCCCCCAAATGGCAGTCACAGTGGTGTGCTGTAGGACAAATAATCCTAGCAGAATACCTTTCAGCAACATCAAACCTTTTCTATTTACTCTAGCTTGTCTTGAGAGGAAAACAAAATGGCTTATAAAATAAGCTCGTGTACACTGTGCCTCCCACAAAACAACTTGTTAAGAATAACCGAATATAGTGCAACAAGCCAAAGCTTTGATTATCTAGAATCTGGTTTATGTCCGGGTAAATAAAATACAATCAATTCACATATAGAAATTTAATTGGATTTATTTGTAAGACATCCCATCTCCTCCCCACTCTGCTGGGCCTACTGCCACTTGAGCCGAGAAAAATTGAAATGATGCCATCTACCTTTATGAAATTACATCTAAGATATTTACAGAGGCTCACTTCATGAAGACGGACTCTTTTATTCTTCAGTAAATCATTTCTGGTCTTCAGGTAACAATTTTAATGTTAGAAAGGCCTGAAAAGTAATTTATGGCTCTGAAAATCACAGAAACTTGAAAAGAACATATGTCTTTAAAGAAGAAGGTAAGCTATAGTCCTACGGAGCCTAGCTGAGCTGCCAGGCAGCCTCCCATGGGTATTCAGTCACAGTCCTTTTGTATGGTTGCAGTATTCAAGACCCTAAGCAGTGATAACATTCTACCTACTTACTTGACTGGTAGCTTATGTATAATTGAAAGTATAGTTGGTCTTGGTGCAGGAAAAAGGTTGCTTCCAACTATATTTCCTGTGATGTTATATGCAGTATAATGTTGAACCAGCTTCTAAAAAAGTACAAGGTTCAAGCACAGAGCTGTACTGCATGAACAAGGAACTTAAATGTCCAATTACAGAGAAAAATTAATCCTTGACTATTTAAGCTAAACTGGCTGAGTGCAAATGGCATTACTGTTGACAGAGAGGAAACTAAAAAGCAGGTTGCTAAAACTGCACACTGCCCTTCAGAGCAAGGCATGCACCGAACAGCGTGGGGCAGGATTTGGCCCCTGTTGATGAAACTGCTGACTGGCCAGTTAACATGGGCACCTCATGTGGGATTTATCACACCTAATATTTTTAGGCTAACTTCAGCAGGGCATCGAGTCTAGATTAGTTGCCTAGGCTCTCATCGTACTAAGTGAAGAAAGGATAGGCTCCTCCCCAAGACACTTCACAGACTTAAAGTGAGTGGGCTGAATCGTTCTACATAGCTATTTCTGCCACTCTAGAGGGAATTCAAAAAGGTGAATGAAGACCTTAATGACACGTCTGAACACAGCACATGTGCTTGGTGCCACGCTAAAGAGATGGTATTGAAGATAAGGCAGGAAATTATCAGTAGAAAACATTGCCCTTTCCTTGTACTATTTACCGCATAATGAATTCAATGTAAAAATTAAAATGAAATATGGGAAGCTATAGGATCCTCAGATTTGGACACTTGCCCCTTTCAACAGTGACCTCGGACTAAAGCTGATGGGATCACTAGGGGCTCACGGATCTACCTTAATCCTTACACTGAAGTCGCTTTTAAGCAATGTCACATCCTGGTAAACTCCAGCCAGGGTCTCCCAAGGCTTTTGAGACATGGTAACTATAGCAACAGGAACCCAAACAACTCTGTTCCCCACATGACATGACTTTGTTGGGTGTTTCCTACAGTTGGAATTCAACTGTGATCAAATGTACAGGTGACAGCTCTGCTGAGGAGGTATAACACACACACAGCAGGACCTAATCAAGCTGCAAAGTAACCTGAAGAGATTAGAGCAGTGGGAGCTGTAGGCAATACAGATGAATTCAGGAGCGATGCCAGCCCCACACCACACAGTGAAGAAATCAATTGAACTGTCACAAAATGAAGATTAGAAATAGGAGTTTCTTCCTCCATCAAAGTGAGTAACATTAATCCTTTTTATTGTGTTCTCTTATTGAAATGTGCTCTGGCTTTTAATGTGCATAGATGCTATGCTTATTACAAGGGACATACAGAAGCGCAAAGTGTTATTTCTTTGGTGAAAATGTATAAATGGTTCAAGAATCTCTGCCTTGGTGACTTTTTGTGAAGGCCTCCGTCCTCGCCCTGCTGTCACAGCTCACTGGTACTACTTCCAGCAATGAACAAGGCAGTGTCTTGTGTTCATCTCTTGGGAAAAGATATTTATACAAGTATTGATTGAGCAGACTGAAGGGCAGGCAGGCTGATAGCTGGCCGCAGTAGCAAGACTGCTTTTATAGAATGGTTCACAAGCATGACAGTGAAATCTTTGTTATTCCTTACCATCACCTTTGTCAGTGCATTTTAAAGCAAAGTTACAAGATTTAGCATTCGATTGCCACAGTGCCAAAATAAAAATATATTTAAAAGCATTTAGAATAAACAAAACCACAAATAAAACCTCAAGTTACTTAATCATTCAACCATCCACTGGTATCCTTCTAACAAACCTATAGTGACTTTTGCTTAGAAATTCTTCTTAAATGGAAGCTCATATTGCAGCTGAGCAGTTCTTCCCAGGCTGTGGGAGCACAGCCAAAGGCTGAAGAGACTCCTCTCTGGAAGATGTAGTCACCTCTAGAGAGAATATGGGGCAAACAAACGAAAGAGAGTGTTCCTTTTTTGAGAGCAAAAGATTCTGTTTTCTAAGGTTTCCACTTAAAAGCTCTCTGTTTAGAATTGAATGGCCACATATTCAAAAATCCAGGCCTGACCAGAAGTCTGGAAATGAATGATTTTATTGTCTTTGGAGAAAAGTCAGACAGACATCCTTGGAAACAGGAAAAGATGGCAAGAAGGTATTATCTCCAGAAGGAAAGGAGAACCACCGCAGAAAAATCTTGTGACAGCAACATTTCTGAAGATGACTTCCCAATCCCAGGAGAATTCTTTTAGCCACTTCTTGAGAGAAGAGAATGCATTTTCTCCCTGTATGTGTTTAAAAGAGGCTTTTGGAAAAGTGCATGTGCTCAAGCTAGGCGGCTGATTCATGCCTGCAATGACTACTACCAGAGATAAAGGCTGCAGCACTTGGAAGAGCTTTGGTAGCCTGACAGTCTCTCACTGCTGTGGTCAGCTGTCAACCATACCTTTCAAAATATGGAAGTAAGAACTTTATTGGTATGCAGCTACAGTGTGAGGCAACACAAGAAACAGGTTCACTCCACAAAGACCCCACATCCCTTTTGCCTCTGTTGTTCTTGTCATAATGTGAGGAGATCACAACCACCAAGGTCCAGGATTAAATCCTAAATTATAGTAATCATCCTCATTAAAACGACATTTTTTTGTTTTAATTTTAAAACTGCATTTTCAATAACAATTTTATCTACGTTTCAGTTTTAAAAACTGTAAATCATTTGGTTAACCTGACAATTATTTTTAACTCATTTTTCTTTTCTTCTGTTCAGAGGAAACCTGAAAATTCAATTATTCACCTGTTTCTAGCTTTCAGAAAAATAGTTCCCAAGTAGCAAAAAAAGCCCATCACTCAGGAGCTTTAATTTGGAATCTGGTGTCAGAACAGAGACATACAAAAGTTCAAAAGATTGAGTCAAATTGATTTTTTAAGCTCTTTTTTAGAAATCTGGATCCTGAACAGTAGGTAAAGAAGGGCTATGGAACAGGGCAGCTGTTATAATACAGAACATGCTAGAATACTTCCACTTGTTCCCAAATTACAAATAAAGATACGCTAGTGTCTGACATCGCCGTTGCATAAAAAACTACAGACCAAATTTGAACACATTCAATTACATGGCTTCAGTATAACGTCTCAATATAGATTCCACAATACAATGGCATGAACCCACTCATTAAGTGTAAGCACTACCCAACCTGACTCAAATGCAGCAAATAATAACAAATTGTTCATAATTGCAACATAAAACTCCTGTTATGTTGTGATTAATTTATTCTTCATTCATATTTGTAGCTAATGAAAATAACTTGCACTGATGAATAATTCCTCAAAAGTTCACTCCAGTGAAGAACAGAACAGGTGTGGTCCACATCCCTATTATCTAAATTGTCCTGGAGACGAGTTTTAATTTGCCATAAATACTTTATGCTGCATCCTTTACTACTCTATTATTCATTTTCTAGCAAAATGCGAGGCAACTAATCTCACATGGGAAAAGTCTGTGGACGGATATTAGCAAGGATTTTTTCCTTTTCCAATCAGCCTTCAGGGTTTTCTGGAAAGCAGGAAAGCCTGCTGTTACTGAGAGAAAGTGGCAAGATCTCCAAGAAGTATGTAGGAAATATTTTTCCTCTATTGGGAAATACTTCAAATTTTTTTAGTTTTGCCAATCCAGATAAGAATAGAAAGTCAAAATGTGAATTATATACAAAAAATAAGTTCCCTTTCAGCCCTGTGAAATATTTCATTTAAATTTCAAATATTCTTAAAGTTACTTCAATAAAAATTTCAAAAAGAGTCATCATTTCACACTAAAAAAACCCAAAGCCTATCCATTTTCAAAAGTATTCTATATTAACAGTTTCAGGTTTCTCCTGAAAACTTCACCATAAAAACAACTATGCTCTAATAAACTGCCACTTCAAAAACTTTCCATCATGCTGAATTTTTGTCGTATTGTGAAAATACAGAAGCCTTTAGAGTGATTTGTTAATGCCGATTGTTCCTTAAAGTACCCCAAACTCAACAACAATTTGAATCTCTCGCTCTGTTCTTCCTCAAATAATTTAGCACTTTAATCTTTAGGCAGCACACAGCAGAATAGTACTTCCTGGTGAACAGACCCCTGGGCAAGAAAGTGATCTGCTTTCTCCGGGAGAAAGTTCTTGACTTAATATTAATTTATCCTGACAACAAGTACATTAGACTTAGCTCAAAGCACACTGAAGTTATTTAGGATTTTTTTCTATCTGATTATCGGGATCTAAATGGGCTTCCTGAAAAAAAATAAAATAAAATAAAATAAAATAAAATAAAATAAAATAAAATAAAATAAAATAAAACCCCTGATGTTTCCTAACAAATAAGGAGCCTTCAGTGATGGGGCTCAGACAATGTACCACAGTTTAGACCTTAGGAAGCACTCTCAAATCTCCTGGTCTTTCTCTTACCCTGCTCAGATCTTTCTCCCTCCCCCACTCTGAAAAATATGTGTAAACAACCTTGCCACCCTTAGCAGTGTATCACAGCCCATCCCTGTAGCCGGTCTGCAAATCTGCACATCTCAGCCATGCTGCCTTTGGAGGCAGCTAGGAAATAAATAGATAATAACAACAACAACAAAAAAATGGAGTCCAGGATCCTGCTCCAGTCCTACTTGAAATTTGCTCCTTTTGAGCTAAGGGTGCAGGTCTGCTGTGTGATCTTTTGCAGAATAACTGACAAGAACAAAGCCCACAATTATTAACCTTTCCACTTGTTCCCATAGTTTATTGTGACAAGACAATGCAATAAGCTTGAAGGTAATCAAAAAGCAATTTTGTAGTAGTGAGCTTAAAATGACAAACCTTTCCTTTTCTAAATAAATCACCATTATTCCCACATGGTCCATGCTTGACAAGTTTGTTTCCTTAGTAACAGAGTACTTAAACAGGGTTTGTGTGCAACGATTATACCTTTAGCCACAGAAGTGAAAGAGGAGACAATAGGACAAAAAGTGGTCCACCCACCTCAGTCTGTGATTTAAATATTTATCAGCTGGGTAACGACAGAAGACGAGGATGTGCAGAAGCCCAGGTATGCCTATTGCCTCCACGCATTTTGTGCGCTTAGTGGAGTCAATGGACTCTGAGAGGTTTTCAGACTACAGTGCCTAAACTGAATTTAACACTCCCTGATGTTTGTTCAATAGCTCACCTAATGTTGAGGTCAGCTGTCTTATAAATTATTGAGCAGATTAACAGTGTTAGGACTACAATATAAATAAAGGGTATGCACCAGACAAAGAAGACGTACGGTGTGTCTGGCTCAAAGACAAAAGAGTGAACAGACAGAAGAAAAGATTAATACGCTATGGATACCTTTAAGAGCTTTCTGGTTTGTTTTGTCAGTAATTAAATGACTGATTGCTTTGTAATGGTAGATGTGTTTGACTGGATACACAAAACCTGATGTCAGGTGGTACTGAGCTCAGTCCACTGTTGGAGAAAATCCTTCAGCCCACTCCCTTTGTCGATGCCTAATAAATTCCTAGTTCTCTTCCATCAAATGTAGACAAGTCAAGTAAACACTGAATGGGCAGGCCTTTGAAAAATTTGGCTTGCTCTGTAATTAAACAAGGACAGCTTTTCTAGCAACAGGTTAAGCTGGTGCAAAGCAGATTGATTTCAAGTCTTTCAGCAATTTTAAAAACATATTTTCCCCCTTGTCAGCTGATAGGTTTCAAATTCCCCTTGATGAGCAAATGTCATAAGAGGCTCTACACAGCCAGCATGTTGGTAACTCTAAATCAGATATTATATAGCCTATCGTTTTTACAGTCCTAGATTCAGCTACCAGCCACTGACATACAAAAAGCACTGAGCCAATGTCTATAAGAATTCCCCTGTGTATCCAAAATACAATGCCCACTTTCCTGACCTGACCATTTCAGCAGCTGCCCCGAAGAACCAAATCACAGTAGTTTGTCAAGTGCCAAGTAACTTCATGTGTTGGAAGACAAAGGAAAAAAAACAGCATGTTTCTACTTCTTGCATCAACATCAACACTTGAAAGGCAGTGTGCCTTTCTAACTGTAAGTAGCAGAGGCCAAGATCGTTTCTGCAGAGAAATTATCTGAATGAGTTCAAGCCCAGATTCAAAACTTAATTTCAAATAAAGCTGGTGACATTGTAATGGTGATGAATTATATCTGTTGTTTACAAGCAAATTTTCTCAGCATATGTAAAGGGATGTTTATAAATGAATATTAAACTTGTGTTTTATAAAAAAGTAAGGCAGTACATATTCTAGCAGACATAGCTTATTTTAAATTTCAATCAAAAGCAACAGACTCCAATATTCATTATGACTTGAAGTATTATTCATCAACACTTCTAAATTACCAGGATGAACAGAATTATTCACCCATTTCCTTATACTTTCCAGCAGCCATACAGCTTGCTCACAGGTTTGAATAGGCTCCTCAAGATTACAAAATGTGTTGCTACTACCAGAAATATTGCAAAACGCTACCGGCCAAGAGACGACAAGATCTGCTGAAGGTCACCTGATAGCTTATTGCAATGAATGGGGGATGAATATTGATAGTTAAGTTACTTTAGAGGAGAGATTTCTTCTCTTCATCAAAGTCATCTGAAGCATAGAGACAGGAAGGATTTATGCAATTCACTCTTGTTCAATCAGGTGTTTTCTCAAAGTGGCCCAGAGAACAAGGCTCATGTGCCAAAATGTAAGAGCTCCAGATGAAATCTGAAGAGCTTGTGGTTTCACTAGTTACTGAGAATTACCAAGAACAGTTGAGACAAACCATTTTACTTTGTTTGTTATTGACTTTCAAATAGTGACCACAACAACTGTGAGTCACTATCTCTCAGAGATATCAGTAGCGTATGAATGTTAGTCCCGCAATCAAAAAGCTCTTTTCATATACCTCCTGCCTCCCGAGCACCCGCTCTCCCTCTTGCATCTTTTAGTGTAAACAACATTCAATATTGAGATGTAGGATGAAGATCAATACAGAGTTTTGCTAGTAAAACAATTTACCTCTATGCATGGGAAATAATGAGCCCTATTCCTTTAACTCTGGAAATTAGGCTGTCTTTTTTTAAATGTACTGAAATATAAAACTTGCTAAATCTAAATTACTGGCTTAATAACGTATTTTCCCAAATATTCTTGGATGAAATATCAATTTGGAAGAGGCGCCAGATTAGATTCATCAGAAAACATGTTGCAGGGTAATTTAGAAAATATTAAAATGTCAACTTCTCTCCAATCCTCCCTCTGAAATGCAAGAGAGGATATTGTTCAGCTCAATAATTCTATAGTGTTGTTCTCTTTTCCCTTCCCCCACATTAAGTTCTCTTCTAATTGTCTCCCGCTACAGGAGAGGAGCAAAATGATCCATTATTAAACGTTTTTGCCAAGTGCTTTGTCTTCACCCTCTCTGATAAGGAGTGAAACTTTCCCCCCAAGTACAACTTCCATCTTTCCAAACCACGTACAGAGATTAAAATCTGTTATTCTACACACTCAGTGAGAACCTAGCAAAACTAAAAATGGTTACACAATTTTTAAGAACTAACATTTTGATTTTCCATCTGTGACAACCCAATGGCTATCAAGTCTTTCAGTAAGAAAGTAGGATTCTGCATTACAGGACAAAAGTGAATAGATATATTTACAAAAAAATTCACCAATTGCAAGAACTGCAGTGCAGATTTATGCATTCCCTACTGGCAATTTGCATTAGCAATAATCAAATGAAAAAGCATGAGCCTGCAAGAACATTTCCTTCTGCACTTAAGAAGTCAAGTGTGCAAGTCTATTTCCTAACATTTTTAAAAGATTTTTTTACCCCATCTATGATAGTCAAAGGTACCTGGAAACTACAAATTTAACCTGTGGTTTAGAATGCTTTTCCATTGACAGCTAGTTAGCTGGCTTGGTTTACATATTTACAATATTTTAGGGAAAAGGATAAAGTGAATCTCGCTGCTAAGCAAAGACTCAAGGTTACCATTCCTGACTCTTCTACAGTTTTCCTGTGTGACCTTTGGTAGATTACTTACCTTATATTTAAACATGAACATTTATACCAAGTAACTGTACAGAGTATTCAGTAAGGGGAATGGACCAGACCACCAAAGTAAATTTTTAAGCATGGAAGGGATAACCCACATTCAGATGTCAAGGTCATCAGGACACCTATAAATTACACTGGAAGGATTTAACCTCTGACAGGTAGATCCTGAAACAATTAGGAAAATAATAACCTGCATTAAAATACTAGGCCTAAATCTCTGATCCTTTGACTGCAAACTACTGATGCCAGTGACTCATAAGTGTCAGGAGAGATCTCTCATCCACATACTGACTGCGCCTATTCTCACTTCACTGATAAATCCTGGAAAGATTCTGGCACTGGGAATAAGATACTTTTCTACCACAACCCATTTGTGCCACTCTACCTTCTGGCACTGACAGTGCCCCTCCTTACTCTGGACTCCAAAATTTAGTCTGTCCTAGACTGTACTGAACTTTACCACATGATGGACATCCCCCTACCCCAGCATCACCCACACCCGCCTCTCAGCAGGTCCGTCTGACTGCCATACTGAGTCCAGGCCTGGAGCAGGCACACAGGGCTGCTGAGGGGCAGGCATACCTTTGCCCTCAGTAAGTCCTGCTGCAGAAAGGGCAGAAGCCCAGTTTTAGGACACCCTTCAGGGTGCCAAAAGGTCTGTGCTGAAAACCACTCGCACAGAAGGAATAGTTAGCATCTGTATTCAGGCCTTTGAACGCTCAGTTGCCAAGTAGCAACTTCACTGTCCCATGCTGGGTTTCCCTCCCCAGTCAGTGGGGAATAAAGTGCTTAGGACAGAAAAACTACTAAGGAGCATTCCCTGCTTGCTGGCCAGAGAGAGGGTAACGACTTGAAGCTTGGGTGCCCTGCTCCAGCTCTCGTAAGACCACAGTCAAAGTCTTCTATTTACCCACAGAGACATCTGAGATCTTCTGCAAAGTTGTGCTTTAGATCTCAGCCATCATAACTGTACTTCACAAGAAATAAGATCTGTGACAGGAACTTATGGACAGATCAGTGGCATCAGGCTATTAATTACCTCCTGTCTGTAAGTCTCTTTGAAATGCAATGTGTAAGCTCTAAGCATTATTAATAAATTCTCAGTTACCACGCTGATGTGCAGTTCAAATGGTTAGAATAAACTGTTATCCTAGTCATTATTCAAATCACTAGAATAAACTGTAAAATCCTAGAATATCATTACTGAGTGGCTGGAATCTAATATCTTTTACAAATTAAAATAAAGGCCTGATAATATATTCTAAATGCAGCTGATATGGTGGTGTCCGTCTGAATTTGCAAATACCTTGGGACAATAATTCTGAGATGTGAATATCTATGGCTTCAAGACTTGTCACTTAGAAGGTTCATCAAGAGGACTCGCATACAGGTGGGAGAGCACACTGACAACAGTGCAGGCAGCCCAATCTGCATGGACAATTTTCAGCTGGTGGGGTAAGTCCTGGGTCTCCCTGCTGCTCCTGAAGTCAGCTCAGTGAGCATAAACCAGGGGAAGATGCTGCAACACTGCCTCTGTTGGGGAGCACTGCAGCAAGGAAGAATCAGACTCAGGAGGGCTGAATCATTGCAGAGACCTATATTCTGTAGAGTCCCTGATGCCCTGAATTGCTTTAGTAATCACTTCAGGCCCAACTGCTTTTAGTGAGTGCTTCACCCTTCTGTGCCAGCATTTCTTACGCAGATATACAATTTTAGATTAATTTCTTGATTAGGAGCTCATAGTTATCCAAGTCCTTTGCTCATCAGTAGTGTGACATTCACAATCTGCCAACACACCACTCTGAGAGATTAAGTAGAATAGATTTTAAATGGTATGTTATTGACATTTCAATTATTTAAGCTTCGGTAGAAAGTGACCAGATGAGGTTTAGATTATATGATCCGTCTCACAAAAAAGTTCTGCCGGAAAGAAGCAGATGAAAAGAAGGGGTAAGGGGCAGCTCAGATGACTATAGATCACAGCTGAGGAGAAGAGGTAGACAAGTTGGATAGATTCGCCAGGAGGAGAGATCCAAAAGCGCTTTATAAAATAGTCAAAGTAATACAAATGCTTTTCCTAAATACCTCAGGAAGACAAAATACCTCAAGAAAGAAGCATGAAGCAAAAGGGCACTAGCAGCAAGCATGAAATGAAAGGGCATTATCAGCCCCAAAACTATTGGTATAAATCAGCCACCAGGAAAATTAGGAAGCTAGTTAGTTGGTTTCTAATCATGAGAAGACCAAGATTCTGGAACACTTCCAGTGGAGGCAAGACAACCTGACTATTTGTGAAAGGGATTATAGCACATGTTTGCTAAAGCCAGCAACAGGCAGGACTCGGGGATTCAGGAAATCTTTCCTAGCCCCGTTTTCCCAAGGAACACAGCACTCCATTAAAACCAGTCATCATAGTACTATTACAGAAGTGTAAGATATAAAAGCGTAAGATGTAAGTGATGTAAAAGCCTAAAATTCCTGCTCCTAGAAATTAAGAGAGGATATCTCAGGGTTACACAATGTTCTGTGTGACAGTACCTGCATCCTGGATGGAAGGCCCTGACCACAAAAAATGAAAACCACTGCATGTCTGTCATTATATGAACCTCTCATATAACAGTCTGCCTCCGTTTGCTTAAATCCTTGTTGTAAATGTTCTGTGTTGCAGAAGGTCAAAACAGCCAGCCAGCAACATTTGGATTCTTACTACTACTTACATTTTCACAATAGCCAGACAGAATCAGGTGGACCCTCTAAACAGGAATAAAATGTACAAGGTTTTTGATTTTCATCTACTAAGGTAATCTTTCCATTTCCAAATAAGTACAGACACACTGAAACTCTTAATAATGACTGCAGAGTGGGAAAGAGCAGTCAAGTATTCAGGTTTTTGTATTAATAATTATAATAATTAAAACTGTCACTGGTAAGCGCTGAAAACAGGATGGCCAAAATGTTCAGCCATGGATGTCTTAATCCAGACATCTAAATTCAAATCCAGCCAGATAAGCAGGGGACTCTTTTTATAGCTGAGCATCACTGGCTTGTAAGGGGCTGATCTACTCAAGAACTTTTATAATCACTGCATTTACAAACAACTGCAAAATCACTTGTCTTTTCAAGAAAACACTTCAGCACATGTTTAAGTGCTGATGTAAACTGGAGCATTATTTGGGAAATTAAGCAGATTTAGGTGCCTAGTTTAAGTGTACAAGTTAAAACACTTTGACATAAGTTATGCATTTCTGTAAAGATACTCTCTCACATAAACAACAAATCAGACATTTTTCTTACACTGTAAAACCTCTAGCCAAAGTGTGAAGATTAGAATATTTTCCTCAATTTTTAGAGAATATCTGAGGCACATTAACTGCCAGACTAGAAAGAATGCTCTGCCAAGAAAAAGCAAAAGATCTTCCAAATTTTATTCCTGGGGAAAAAGTTTGTCATTCTACCTGAAGCCATGAAAAGAAAACAGTAAATATAATGAAGCATTAACACCCATCAGGCAGCATGTTTATAGGCAACTGTCTGCTTCAAACACCTTGAATTGTATAATGAGTTTTACTACCTATGAAGTAATCATCCTCAAATGAGCTGCCTGGAAAGTATTATTGTTTTTATGAAATTGAATTTATATATAAAAACACATTGGAGTATTAAGTAGGTCCTTATTGACATGACTGGAAACAATGGAAGCCAACCAGAAATTGCATCTGATTTATCACAAAAGAGAGTAGGATCTAGGAAACCGTCTTCTACAGACCCTGAAACAAAATTTTTTTCACTTTTCTACAGAACCTGAAACAAATTTTTTTTAACTTGAACCTTCCTTGATTCATCACTCTTAGGGCACCATGAAGTTTCCACTAGTAGCTAATAGCAAATTTGTCCCTACCTCAAAATTAGCAAATTGCTCTTTGGTCTTAGCTCAAACTGAATTCTTAGAAGCCTTAAAACAGGGTTCATAAGGCAGACAGTGAATTGACTGCCAACTGGAGAGGCTCAGTCTCAAAAGAGTGCAGAAAGCTCAACTAATATCCCCATCTGGAGATCCAGAAGCAGGCCACAGACAGCAACTCAACACCAATCCAAAAATGGCAGCGTTACAGGATCATGAAAGAGTGTAAAACAGGCATCAGGATGAATATAAGACAGATTTTGGCTACAGAAGCAGGCATCACTGATACAGCTTTCTCCAGGAGGACTGTGATGCAGCGGTGAATAAATGAAGGGGTCTGTGTGAGACAAATCAGCAGCTCAGATGTTGAAACCACTCTCCTCCTCTCCCTTTTCCCTTGGTCTTTCTCTCCTGAGGCTTACCCAGTTCACTGTTCAACCAGCTGGCTCAACAAAACAAACCTTTCCATTTTATGGAGAGGCACAGATTTCTGAGCATGAAGATTTTCAAAGGTAGTAAAAAAAATTCAACATTATTGCTCACTGTAAAGATGGATGGTTGCAGCTCTGAGAAGAAGTGATGAATCTGGGTAAGTGACATACCCCTTATGATCCATGAGAAAGGAGGCTTTCCAGACCTAGGTCCTTCAACTCTAACACTAGTCACTTTCCCATCAGACTCTGGAAGATCTCTTGGCTTGCACTGCTGGAAAAAGACACTGCTAGGTTTACTCTACTGTAACAGAAAGCCCAGATGCAGATAACCATGAAATGATTAACCAGTGGTTAATTATGGTGTAAGCATGGTAAGTTATCTTCCTGCAAAATCTTCCCTTTGTAAGTGCAAAGAAATAAAATTTTACGTTGGACTGGATAATAGATGTCTGATTCCATCTCCTCTTTGGTGGGTGCACTCCAGAGAGCATAACTAAGAAGGGCATCTCTACATGGAGAGAACCAGGCTAGCAAATATGAAGAAGTGGGTAAATAATGACATTTTGCCCCACATGTGGAACTCTGCACAATTACAGATTCGCTTTATAGGAACAGAAAAAGAGGAACCTGACTGTTTTGTGAGTTGGGCCAGCTGTCATATGTAAAGATCTCATACAAGCAGCCCAGAGGATTTGTTTTCCTAAACAAACTTGCAGTCATCTGTCTTTTTAAATATAACTTCTGTGACATGCAGAGGAAAATCAGAAAGTGATGCTGAAAGCTTTCCATGCTCTATTAATTTTATTATGTAAATCCACTCCCCAATTGATATTTTCATTCAAAACTAGCACAAGATCCGTCATTATTCCTCGATGTAAAGGGAAGCAAAACAAGTAGTAGTCAAGCAAGTACTCTCATTTGGATTATTATTTTAATACAGCAGTATTGTCTGTAGGTAGTTTTTAAAGCATGTTTGCAAAGCAATTCTAGGCTGCTCCTTCCCAGAGGCTGTTTAGCTCTGTCAATATTTATTACTATAGCTTTTGTAAATACAATAGAAAGCAGAAATGTTTGACTTTAACCTAATAAGCAGATTTTGAGAAATGGACAACAAAATCACTTTTCTGCTTTTTGAAGTTATCTGTCTCCATATAATACAGCAACAAAGGGAAAGGAAAACTCACAAAGACTGGAAACCCATGGAAATCCATGCAAAGCATCCTCAATGTTTTAACATCAGTTCTACTGCCACAGGTGAGTATTAGATAGTTGGTTAAAAACTGCTTTTAAGGTAGTTTATGTAACACACACTCACCTAGTCCTACGGACATACAGAAAAATGTACGTATTTCATTTAACTGCTACGTTCCTTAAATACTCAGAAGAGGTGTTCCACAACAGCATGGTCCATGAATTGTGCTTGGTCTAAAGGCCAAACACAGGGTTTGACTCCACTGTGAATGCTGTAGCTCAATTACTCAGACTTAAACAAACATACAGAAGAATTTAATCGGAATAACCAATAAATCAAAGCAGAGAAACTCTTTTTTCCTACAGAAACATATTTGTCACGTTTTCCCCAAAATATTATCAAATTATGACTTAGAGTACAGAAGCACCTAGCATTTTTAGGTTAAAATTTTCACTAAACACTCCAAATAACAGCAAGAATTAATCCTCTAAGTAAATAACTTCCAAGCAAGACAACAACAGCGGTGAAATCAAAGCAACATAAAGGTGATGTGATTTGCTCTAACCAGGAATAGACCCACGCAGCAGTTCAGTGTGCTGTTTGTGACAACTTGGGGAATGAAAGGACAACTCCTGAATCACATTTGACAACTTAAAACTCTCAGAGATTTATTGAACCAAGATATGACACAACGTATAGGTTTGTCATTTCCTAGTGGAATTCACCACTACCCGGCAGAGACCGTATCATGTATCTGCCAGACTGTCAGGGCTCTAAAATCCTTAATGGCCCTGACTAGCCTCACCTGGGGCTTCCACCTACACCCATGAGACCACAAATTCTATTCAAGCTCCTTCCTGAGGTGTGCTGAAGGAGCACTGGTTTCCAGTATAACTCTTGCTATGTCTATTTGGCACTTCCTAATCCAGACATCAACCTGCAGACTAACTTCCTAGCTTGACCTTGGCCCTGCCTCACCAATATGGGCCCATGTGGCAGGTGCTGATCCTGACTTGTCTTGTCACCACAATGTCTCATGATCTGGACTCTTACTGGGACCTGGCCACCACCTTTGTGTCTGTCCTCTTTGCCTGGCATAGGTACTGTGGGATGTGGCTCTGGCTGGTGAAACCCCTGCTCTGCTGATTGATACTGCTCTTGGCTCCCCAGCCCTCGGGGAGCTGTTGGCTTTTGCTGTTCCCTGACAGAGAGAGTAAAGATGCTGTAATAAAGCATTAATGAAGATATTAATGATGCATGCTTAAGTGGAAGTATTTTTCTCATAAGACATCAGCTGAAACTAAGACAAGAGGGTTTTGTTAATAACCTCATAGGTAAGAGAAGTTTGAAAAATGGAGAACTTCAACTCCAGAGCCAAGCAAACAAAATACACTGCCTCCAGTATCGGCATTGCCATTTAGAAATCTTACAGGACAGGTATGCAGAGCTGCTGAACCAAACAGGAGGTGTTTGAGGCCAAACCTGAAAAACTTCCTATTGTATGTGGGAAGGGAAAGGTTGTTTCCCTACAGAACCTGTCAAGGCTGAATCAAACTGAACAGGAGCAAAAAAAGAGCCAGGATTCAGAAAAAGGCAAAAGCCTTTGACATTCACACTCCTGACATGGTCGTTCACTCTTCAAGGCCCACTACACGTTTTTCTGACACTGAACAAAATTCCAGTTGGGGGTGGAGGAAGAGTTTTTGAAAAATTGCCTGCAAAAGCATATGTCTCCATTTGGCACTGGCGAACTCAAGACTATCATATTTTTCACAGTTCTGTTTTCAGCCAGTTTTGAGTAGAGCTTAGTTGCTTATAGTTGCATTTTGCTTACCCTTAAATGCTATGAGAATGTTTTGGGTGTCTGGATTTTATGGCTCAATTATTTTACTATGGAACAACTACAACAGTGTCGATGTTTTACCAAAGGAAAAAGGCAAGTAAATTTTCCAATTATCAAGGCAATGTAGCACTTGGTGTATATCATTATGAAGCTGCTAACAAAAATGCTACATTTTCATTAACTAAAAGGCTATTTATCCCTAATGAGTTGTTGAAGACTAAGGGCAAAATTCTGCTTTCAGTTACACCAGCATAAATCTGTAATTCATTTGAGTGCCTCCAGATTTATATTGGTGTCATTGAAAGCAGAATTTGGCCAGAATGCTCTTGGATTTGACTTTGTAATCTGTTTCCACTTTAAGAAATTCGTTATTCACCAGTAAGGACCAATCAATAACAGTAATACTGGCGGGAAGGAGAAATCAAAGGGACTTCTTTTTTTCCCCCCCTATGGATTCTTTAGAACACAATACATCCATTGAAATATGAACTACAGCCTAAAATGTGTAAAGCAAGAACATATTTCAAGTCTGCTTTGCAGCCTAGATGCTGATGCACATCTACATCTGAACGACAAGCACAGAAATTGAAGCTGGCCAACTTCTAGGGCTTCCCTTTTGAAATAACAGTAACTGGTAAGCAGGCAGTTAACCAACAGCAGGAATGTGTTCTGGGACCAGTAAGAGCCTTTTGAATCGCAGCCTACCACAGCAAAACACCTTTGGCACAATAGTCAGTGTTATTAAACATTTGAGAGAATTTCTGAATCGTGGCCTTTAAATTGGAGAAAACTTACATTTGGTAAGTTTGCCACTGGCTTCAGTGAAGCAGGAATCCTGCCTTACAAGAGTTATACTGAACTGATTGTACGTGATAGATATATACAATACAACAAATTACAGGTGTGTAAGGGCCTTACAGGCCATAACATGTCCATTAAAGTCAAATATGTTGTAACAATGATGTTTATATGACTAATACACTTAAATATTTCAAGTTTCAAAATTTTGAAAAATGAAAAGAAATTATAAATTTGAAGAGCAAATGTACAACAACAGCAGAGAAGCTGTACAAATTATCTGAAACTAATTAACATGCTACCTCCTGTATGGGAACATAACTCTGCTAGCGGCTGACTACAGGAACCTTAACAACAAAGTATTTATTGATAGCTAGTGATACTGTACCATATTTGGTATGGACTAGTGATCTTCAGATCAAACATTCTGGTTTTATTTTTCACCAAATTTCTTTATGTTGCTTCATAACTGTAGCATATTGTACCTGATTGCACAAAGGCTACATCTGGTCCCCTAGATGAATTAATACACCTGACTGGTGAATGACCTTCCATAGCTATTAGTGGTACTTCTGCATCCTGTGTTTTTGCTGCAACTCTTTAAAATATTTGGAGTAATAGCAATGACTCCTTACTGATGCAATAAATTTTTCCCTAATTTAGCTTTACATAAAACCAATAAACATACTCTAACCTTTATAGCTGCAAAGGTAATACATGTGAAGGCACAACAGAAGTTCATATTAAGGACTCGGTAATAGCAGAGGTGGGCATGAGCTGTGAGATTGATCCCAATGTAACATTTTTACAAAGCCTAACAATTAGAATTAATAGGTGAAAGTATTAAAGAGAAGCTGCAATGGCCAAGATTTTCAAAATCTGTAAAAAGCTCAACTTTCTTATGGTGTGAACAACACCATATTTCACAACAACATTTGTTAGGAAGTCTGTTGATGCTACAGTTTACTTAAGCCAAGGATATTTGTCCACCCTAAGATTCCAGGTTGCATTTTTGGTCATCAGTGACTTTTGCAGAGGGCAACTTCAGCTAACCTAAGAGGTCTGTTCTTTCTATGAAGTTTTGGAGGCAAAGATAAATTCTGTTTGCTGTAGTAAGTGTAACCAGAAAGTATCAAGTCCTTGCTTGCCCCAGTTTTTAAAAAACAGTAGATTGTTGCTAATACACACTTTTCTTGTCTTCCATGATTGATTCATCTATTCCTTTTATCTACTTTCATCTATGAAAGTATTTGCCATCAGTAAACAAATAATATAAACATAATTAAATACAAAAGAGAAGGGAGATGCCTTGCATTGTAGGAATTATTACCCACGAAAATATTATAATAAGCATGAATAAAACAATGTTTACTGTAAAAGAAGTAGAAACATGCAGCTGTATCAACATTTCTCAGTATTAGTCAAAGTATGATTTCTCACTCTCCTCTTCTTTACTTAGTTGAATTCAACTCTATAATCCTATAAACGACTAAACCCTGGAGAGTATAAAATAAAAGTAGAGTCACTGAGGGCTAGCAGTAATGCACATTACGTGGCAGACAGCTACAGGTAAAATATTAATTTACAATGAAACACAGACTTTAGGAATCAGAGTCCAGTCTGAATATCTGCATGGGGGAAAAAAAAAAACCCTTTTCAAGTGTCAGTTAAAAGAGGAGGTTCCTATAGTGAAAATGACAGTATTTCAAGATGAAATGTCCCAGTATCTTCCTTCCAAAATATTCTTACCTTCTCTTGTTTTGATCAACAAGAACAAAAAGTTGCAAGCAAATAGCAAGGGAGTACTATCATGATACCACCAAACACACTTTGGTCCTTGACCACATCCATCAGCTCTGCAGTTTGTAACACATGTATTTTCACATTCTTATAACAGTGCTACTGCTGGACTGGAGCACAACTAAAGGAACTGATTTTGCTGGGTTACAGGGGAAGCCTAAGACAAAGCAATGAAATTAACCTGAGACTCTTAGGTACAGTCCCTGGTCTCTGAACTATTTATTCTTCCACTCTGGAGTTAAAGGGTGGGAAAACAGATCTGTTTCTTTTATAGTCTCTAAAGGAGAAAAGGGGAACCCAGTACATGGGTTCATGACGTTTTATTTTGTCATTTGTGTTACTGGACACTTTTTCCATTGCAACACATGTTAATCTGTAACATGTTTTCAATCTTAGTTGAAATTCTCCATTTCTTTTGTTTCCACTTGCTTGTTTCTCCACTTTTTACCCTCATTGTCTCTGCCATCTGGGGTACAGTCTCTTCCATTTATTCACTCTTCTCCCTTTTAGCATGTTTATCACATTTTTGTTTGGTGTCTCGCTGCAGCAGAAGTCAGTGGAGGAACTGTGCACCTACTGCTGATGTGTAATATACACAGAGGATAAGATGAATCCAACACTTCTTTGCATCTTGAGTATCTGAGGAAGGGATAATCAAGGAATCTAGTGATCCCTGGCCCTCACAGCTAGCCACCTGGTACTTGTGCATCAAGGTTTAAAGTCCTGGGAGAGTATCAGCCCCTGTAGAATACGCTTTTGAATTCAAAGTGGAAAAAAGCAGATTCGGTGTTCTGTCTATAGGGAGAATGATGATCTCAAAGCCATAGGGCATAAAGCTCAAGCCTTAACTGTTTCCAGGCTGTGATGAATATGAATCTCACAGCAAATCTGCAGATACTCTTTGGAGAGCATAAGTGAAAAGCCAGCCTTGAAAGACGGTCCATGAAAGTGTTACTGAGGACCTTGTGAGTGAGCAAAAGTACTTTAAAACCAATATAAAATGTCAGTCATAACAAACAGATTTCAAACTACGCTTGTACCTGATGTGAAAAATGAACCTTGGAATCAAACCACCAAACTAACTGTTATTTAAGACTTAGGAGAAGATTTGGCCCCAGGGCTCTCAAGTCAAAGCCTAATGCAACAAATACTCAGTTCCGTATATTGTTTTCTTCCTTTCCCGTTCAGTTTAACCTCCACGTCTCATCTGACCTTTAAAAAGCATTAATTTCTTTGTCTCTAACCTTACAGAACTTGCATCAGTTCTGCATGGGCTTCCAAACGCCATCACTACTTTATCAGTCAGAAAGACTTGTTCCAAAGCATCATCCCAACCCTTCTAGTTTGTGTCTTTTTACACTTACTTCCCCATTAGTCTATTGGTCAGATTAAAAAGCAGGCTCCACTGACAATACTCCTTGCAGAAGTCCATGAAATGAAACCTGCTATTTCCCACAAGGATCCTAGCACATTTACTTTAAAATTTCAGAGGGAAGCTGAATCCTATTATTGATATGCCACTGATTTATATCAGGAAGGCTCAACACCCAGATATAATTTATCTTGGCCTAGTGTTTGGAAAATGAAGCATTCAATATTGTGTTCTTTGACAAATGTATATAGGCACTGGATCCCAGAGGTAGCTCTAACAAATGGTTTTATTCTTGCATCCTTCTAGAAATGCCTAAAACCAGCAGCTTCACAGAATTGCTTTTGTAGGTTCACACTAAGTAGGCTCACTGCTTTTGGAGAGAATTAAAACTAAACCACTAACCCTCAAGCTCAAAAGCTGCAGAACTCATTTATTTTTAAACAAAATAATTAAAAGAAAAACACTAACCACAAAGACTTCACCTTTAGAGTCAAACAGCCTGATTGAATTTGTCCCTGAAAATCTTACAGCAGTAGGGAAAGAAATGCACATTAAAGCTTGGGTTTCCCTTCCAAGTGAACGCTCCACCAAGAAGCGAGAATCTCTTTATTTGCTTTGGATGCAGTCATGTATCTAACCTTACCATAAATACTGTATGACTGTGTCAGACTGATGTAATGGCAGCTCTATAAATAAAAAACCCCTTGACCTAAAGTACCAGCTCTGCTGCCACCATGAAGTCAAGATGCTTGCTGGAGCTGAGGGTGTGCGACAAATTCCCAGTGCTGCATCCTGGCCTAGGAGATGTGCTATGAACAGCTGAAACTCAGATCCCTCCTTCCCCGAGCGGCTCATGCTGAGCTGGAAGAGAGTGATTTAGCCCAAATTCTCATGTGGCAGGACACAACTTGTGAGTTGTTTATGAAATGCAGACAGATGTAGCACTAGGTACATCAGATTGCCACTAGGATGCTGACATTTAGAGTTGGAAGTGCTCAGGGTACTGGGGGCACTGCAGTTTCTCAGAGGGACTCTGGGCATCTGCTCATTAATGTCTAGTTGGTCTTGGCTCCAGAAGAGCCAGGTGGTAGGTTAGAGTCACCCACATTCCATGGCACCTGGGGGATGGATTCACCCTTCCTTGCCCCCCAAATGGGATTTTCCAGCCCACAGCTATAATCATCACTAGACTTTACAGAAAACTCTCCACTGGCTACAGCCATGAAGAAACACTGACATAAGAGAACCAGTCCTGTCTGTCTCCTTTCTCAGCTACTGCTGACCTGCACGTGACCAAAACTATTAGCTTTCCCAGACCTTATTTCCCACACACACATATGCTTCCTGCCAGTGAGAGAGTGAGTGGGGCTCAAAGGATATAAAAATACATTGCATTATCAGTCCAGAGAACAGGACTGGGCTCAGAAATTGAAGCTGAGCTTACTGTGCAGCACAGCAATGCATCTAGCCAACTGGCTAGCTTGGGTAGTGCTGCTTGACTCTGCCTTGGCATTATCACTAAATTCTCCAGACAGTCCCAATACGCCTCTGCGGAGATGACATCATGATATCAAAATGAAATGAGACTATTTAAATGCAAGACTATGGTGGTGCCAGTACAATGTGAAAATGAAACCAACTCAATGTAACCCCACGGGGAGCAAGTTACAGTTTGAGAGAGAAATAAAACAATGTAAATGCATGTTACACTGGACTTAAAGAGCCCGCTGAGGCCAGGGTCTGTCACTGAATTTGTTTGGGCGTTCAGTTTAATTTGTGCCATATATCTTGAGCTGGATGAATTGTTTTACTGAATAGCTATTAACTAAAATTAACATGCAGGAAAGTACGTTAGCGTTCATGCAGGGTTTGACCTAAGCTGTGAAAAGCAAAGACACTGTGGAAGTCTGGCATTTCCTTCCTAAGGGGGAAATGTCACTGAAATAACTCAGTGATACTGAATCACACAACTATGAGTATTCTAGCACAGTCAAAGAAAGATGTTGACAAACTCATTGGAAACTAAAATGTGAAAACATAAATGATATGGGAACGCGGGGATCCAGTCTGAATCGAGGCTAGTGGGATAGGGAGGGGAAATTGAAAGTGCAGCATCATCATCAAGTATTTAAAGGGTGTGGAAGAGCTAGTTTTGGTCCTTAGAGGAGCTATCTAGGTGTAATGGTGCGGAATTGAGAATAAGAACTATCAGTCTGATTACCAGAAACAGTCTTGCATTAGTGAGATCTGCTGGGTGGTGACAGGGTCTCCCTTGGAAACAGAAGGTTTCATCTGGATCTCTGCTAGGTGTGCTGGGCCTCCCAGTACAGAAATACATGTTCACGTGCTGGTTAGAATAACAGCAGTGACGCAGTCATGAAGCACACGCTGCAGCTGTCCTAAGCAATAGCAACAGAAATCTATGAAAAACTTGGCTTTTTGACAGTCATGCTGGAGGTGATGTTACAGACAGTTCACCAGACATCTTGAGGTCCCAAGGTCTGCCTAGGCAAAACTTCCAGGTGGAAAAAGGACATAAGGTAGGCCAGAGGCATGGTCATCCTCCCACTGCAATGCATCCATAGCTCACCTTTGTCATATATTTCAAAATAAGAAAAATGCAAGTAGATACCAACTTCCCAGATGATCACAAACCTTAAATGAATTCATGAGCAACAGGTCTACAAGACACAAAAAGATTTTATTACCATTTTTTGAAGAAGAACCTGAGACTCATCAGAAGTCTCACAGGAACAAGAAGGGACACCAAAATTTCCCCTCTACTGACTGGTGACAGAAGGAAGGGATGGAGCGATACGTGACTGAAATTACCTAGGTCACCCTAGTTCTTTTAATGACACGCACTTCTGCGGTGACAGAATACAGATGCTCCCAAAGAAGCAGTATAGTTCACAAGGCCCATAACGGCAACAATATTCAGGGAATCTATCATCCAAATAACCAGGGGTATTTCAATATGTCCCTAAAGAGACTTAATCTATGGCAAGTGGCCTTACTACAAAATCCCTGGGAAATTGTGGCTTAGAACTACATGTAGTCACTATACAATTCCTGCTCTGCTGAAGTTAAATGTATCAGCTACTCACTTAATAAAAATAATAATCTTAAAAAGAAAACAAAACAGAATGCAATTAGTCTAGATTAGGGATGAAAGACATGATACACGTTAGAGCAGGTTTTAGGATACAGGAGAGTAAATAACATTAAAACTGTGTTTGTTGTCCCCCATCATCATTATGAGACACCTTGACTCTCTGCAAAGAAGAAAAGTACAAGGAAACACAGCAGGAGCTGAAAGCACTGAACTGTGCAAAAAAAAAAAAATAATTAAAAAAAAAATGCCCTTTAAGATCCAAACCAGTTATGGTTGCAAATTGTCATCCTGGCCATATTTAAGGAACTTACTAAGGACTAGTAAACAACGCAACTAAAGGCATAAACAGACTCAGGAGAAGATATAAATTCTTAGCTTTTCAGAGAGCAGGAATATGAAAGAAAAGAACCAAACCAAACCAAAAAAACCCAACCACTAACAACAAATATGCACCCTGTAACTCACACGGTTCTTTGGTATCTGAAAGAGCTTAATAAAACATTCTGGAGGTGGGGCGGGGTTCAATTCAAGTAGTGCAGCTTTCTTAGCACTCATTTGTTGTGCCTAGCTTTTTGCCTAGACATTAGTCCAAGTTTGTAAGATGATTTCCACACCTTTCCTGCAGCTCTTCTAAAGAAACACAGCAAACTGTGATTCAAGAGAGAGAATTCCAAAAACAGTGAGTTGAAGTGATTGCCTGTGTTCTCAGACATGGATGGAAAATGAATACAAGCATTTAAAGCTGCAGGCTGGTGCCTACCATTGAACTTGAGAGACCCAAAGTTTCCAGTTCCACATCTTGGTTTCAGGTCCAGCAGCCTCCCTTCCACCCAGCAAGGCCCGTTATCCAGTACAGCCAGCCTATTTCCAAGCCATCAAAGGATCAGACTCTGGGAAGATTCTGATCTCTGGGTACGTGACAGTTACAAATGATCTGTGCTGGCCCTATGACAGGCTGCTCACTTGGTAACTGATGAGCTGGTGTCCCGGAGAGCAGAGCCCATGTATTTAGCAAATGACAGAACTGCTATGTTGATCGAATCTATGTGGATAGTAAAGAAAAGCAAATACAGGCTTTACACTAAATGCCCATGATGGATAGATTCATCTTGCTGTGTGCTACTCTGATTCCAATGTATTAATTCAAACTACACATGTAATTCAAAATTTTCCTTGAATTTATTTTTGTTTACAGGAACTCTGAAGCACTGTGCTTCCAAGTGTTTGCAAATGACAAAGTACTATACTCTGCTCCAGGGGAGGATTTGAGTCCATATCCTGAATTAAGTCTGTAGCACACTCTTGCTAGCTGCAATAAATAAAGGGTAGGCTTTGATTTGTCTATGTGACAGTGTAAATCAAAGAAAGTAGAGGGAACAAAACCCCAACCGCACGGCATCTATGAAATGAGGAGGGGTGGAGAAGGTGGTTCTGTTTCTCCCACAAAGCTTTGGTCAAAATCTAACTGGCTTTGAAAGAACAAAAAGTTCAAACCTCCCGCCCGGAGGGACCTCACACACTTCACCTTTGTGTTCCACAAACAGTGTGCAAATCCACATGCTTTACTGTCAAAATTAATCACAATAGTGAGGTTTTTAAAAAATTATTTATACTAAAGAAGAGAATTCTGCAAAATTTTCTTAGGTGACTAGTTTGGGGGTTTTGAAGCCCACCTGTGGGGCATGAGAGATACAGATATAGATTATCTTTTTTTTTTTTTTTTAAAACACTTCCCTTTCTACAAGTCACACACAGCTTTACAAGGTACATTTGCACCAGAATCTCTAAAGCCTGAGGAAGCCTGAGCAAGCTGTAGTTTTGTCAGCATTTTTTGGGGTTGGTTATTTTTGTGTTCTCTACTGAGGTACTTTTTTTAGAAGCAAAAAACGCTAATTAAATTGTCTCAGTATTGACGGTTTCTTTGTTGCATTTTTTCTATTACTTTTGCACTAGGTCAGCCTGATGGACTGAGCAGACACATAAAAACATGATGTCATTGCGTCCAGTGAGGTACTGCAGTCCAAACCTATCAGCATACTAATCTGAAAATGTTCTATTCCATATTCACTTTTATTTCAAAAGATGCAGGATTTCCTATGTTAGCCTTTTAAACTAACAAAGATAGTAGCCTTGTCTTACTGAAAAGATGAAATCACTCCTATCTGCTTCCAAGACTGGTTTCAGAATTCAGATTTGCACAGGCCAGCCTGCCCATCAGTCTCTGTGACCTGGCAAAGGTTGCTCTCTTGGTGGATGAGTTTTCTGACCTTCTAAAAATGGAGGAATCAAGTTCAATAAGCAGCTTCAACAGCAAGCCTTTCATCTCTGACCTCCAGGCTGGATTACTGCAACTCATTAGACTGTTAGAGTGAAACATGCTAATAGGTTGCACATTAAGAGTCATTGATATATCAGCACCTGGGGTGAAAGTCCCTACAGGAAGAGTTCAAGATGCCATGCATTACTTGCAGCCACTGCCATACTCCATGGGTTAAGCCACTTCATCTCGCCTAGGCTCTTAGCTGTCAAAGCTTTTCTCGTTATTTTAGAACAGAGGCAGAAAAGAGGAGTAGCTAGAGTAGCTATCTAGATTTATCCTTACGTTTTTCAGAAGCAACCGAGTTCAAAGCAGAAAAGCAGGGAAATAAGGAAAAAAGAAGGTTAGACGGACAAAGCCTTAGAGGAAGAGAGAGGTCACAAAGCAGCTCTGGCTAGTGTTAGAGAAGAAGAGCTGTGCTTATGGCTCCTGCAGGAGAGGCCTGCATGCATGTGTTCCTATTGTTCCAGGAGGCAGAATTGTGCACAGAGTCTATAAAAATTACACCAAGTCCAAATGACTGTAAGAAGTGTTTTACTGATATAGGGAAACTTGTAAACTATTACAGCAAAGTGCTTCTATGCAGGCAAAGTTATACATGGCAAAAATCTATTTTTATTAGTGTACTAAAGGAAAGCAAATTGGTATAAATGTTTGTGGGGTTTTTCTCCTCTACAAATATTTATGCTTTTATTATGGCATCTTGGTGTGAGCCCTCTGAGCATCAGCAACCGTATTCACGCCCACACCTGACAGATGCTGGCAGTGAGTTACAGCCTGATTCCACACCAATGGCAATAAAAGGAAAAGTTTAGACCCCCAAATCTGCTACTGCTCAGCAAACTGACCCATGTATCAGATATCAGGGCATGAGAACCTTCTGAACACTCTTCCTTGCTAATGCTGTGCTCATTTTATTAGCTGCCCTTGTTATCCCCATCAAAGTCAAGGTCCTCCTCCTGAAAGCCCTAGATGTATCAGCTCATGATAGCCATTAAGAAACATCCTCCAAGATGTGATGCCTCTTGACATATATGTCCCACAGGCACTATGAAACATTAAAATGATAAAACTGAAAGTCCAAAGTTAAGAGATGGAGATTTCTTCAGGGATAGCCTGATAGATTGGGACCTGCTCACAGAGAAAAATCAAGAATTCCATAGGTCTCAATGCCTTCCACAGTCACACAGAAAAGTCATTTCAGTGGACCCTCTCTCTTGCAATACTGACAACAAAGACAGAGAGGTCAGCATGTCAAAAGGAAGTTAGTATTAAAAACACTTTGCCTGAATGACAAGAAAGACCAAACAGTCATGAAGAACTGAAGTTGGGGCACATTTAAATACTACACCCTGAGACAGCCATAAGGAATTCTCTAATACATTCAGGGACATGTGCAATACGTAGGTTATGTTAGCTGTGCCCACAAACACCTCCAGTCATTAAAGCTGCAGCCAAGGCAGGCTGGAGCTGTAATGGAGGTGCAGGAGTAGAAGATGGAGAGGGATCAGCAGCATTCATGACAGCAATCACTACTAGAGATAGGGCAGCACTCTTGGCACAGCCCCAGGACACACTGCCCCTAGCTTCAGCTAAAATATAAGCATTTGCCCTTTCAATGCCAGAGGTCACAACCCACCATATTGTCCAAGACTGTGTCCATCACAGTTATTCACAATAATGAACATTTTAGAAAAGCACTAAACCCTTCCACAGACTTATCCGAACTCTGGCTTAAGGGTTAGGGGGTGTGATCCCATTGTGCCATCATGCACCACGCTCTGAACGAGCCTTGAGGAATACCTGGTATCTATGATCCTGACACACAGCAGCCACAGTGTGCAGTTACTTCATCTTGGTTTAAGAAAAAAAATACACACCATTTGGGGACAAGCTAGGTTCCTTGTCACCAAATCATCATAATTAATTTAACCACTATCATTACAGCTGAACTTTCCAGCCCAGTCAAATGAAGCAAGTCGATTCCTTCTGGGTACTTTTTTTGGATGTTTTCCTTCCTCTGTGGCTAATTATCGAACATTTTTTCTAAGCCCTAATTCATGCCTCCTTCCTGCTTACTGAAGATAAAATGTCATCTGTGCAGGAGCTCATAATCAGCTGATTCTGACAAGCAGAGGATAAAGCACAAAAGGAAGAATATTGTTTTAAGGAAGAAGAAATCCAGATCTAACTACTGGGACTTTTGCCAGGGATTTCAATGTGAACAGAATAGAGGCCTCATTGTTGACAGTGAAAATTGGACCCTGTTGCTTCTCAAGGGTTTTGTTTCCTTCTAGCTTGTTGGCTGAAGAAATGGTGAAACACAGACCAGTATAGCCTCATCTGTATTATCAAAGTAATGGGAGGGTGATACAGCTGAGGATATAGCAAAGAAGTGGGCAAAACCCCATCAAACACAGTGCTAGATGAGGTTCTGATTGCTTTGAGAATCATTTGCCATTTTGTTAAAGTGCTTACAGACAATATAGAAACTTTGTCCAAGCTCAGAATTTGAAGACACTCTTCGCATACCTGGTAGTTTCTGAAATTCAGCTGACACATGTTCAGCTCCTCCAAATACCAAGCTCAAGTATTTCCCCTCACCGTTTTAGTTCATGAAATACCTCACATAGAATGGGAGGAAGAGAAGGGGAGAGAGGGAGAGAACACCAAGCACTGAGACCACAGAACAAAGCCAGAGTGGTCTCATTGCACCCCCTCCTGAACAAGTAGGGCTGGCTGATGTTAAGGAATCCTTACCTCTTCCCCTCTCCATTACCCCTCATACTCTAAAAAATGAATTCTAGAGTAGAAAATAAAACCAGCCTATCTTAATATTTTCATTTTCTCCTCATCTCAGATACATATCCATCCTGATATATCCTTGACATCCTTGAATTTCTTCTATCATGTTTCTATTTTACAAAAGAGAAACTTAACACACTAAAAATCTATGTGATCCTTGCAAGATGGCGTAGGAAACTGAAATCCGGTCTCCGCTCCCTAGCTCAGAACTCCACCATTAGTCCATTCTTACATTATACAAACAGGCTCTGCTATCTCAGGACAGTTGTGTCAGGGCCCAAATGCACCAGCAGGCCTTAACTGCCCTGAGCAGCCTCAGCAGGGGCCTCTGCGCAGGCACCCAGCACCCAGGTCTCCATTCCAGCTCAGCCTCCAGGCCTTGAGGAGCTTCGCTGGAGGTAAGCCTGAACGCAGCCCTGTGCCCTGCTCATCCTGACATGTTGCCTGGGCGTCCTGCTCTGATCTTGGACCAGACCTGTCACCTAGAATGTGTCTGTCAGTGGGACCCAATTCTATCACCAACCCCACACTGCTCACCCTGCCTGTGAGGTGACTAGCCGGTACCGTGGCCACCCTCAGCTCCCAGCTCTTTCCCTCATGGAGCAGCCTCATTCTTGCTACTCCCTGACAGGTTGTAGAGGAATCAAAAAAAAAAGCCTCAGGACATCAGAAACACAGGTGGAAGCACATCTCTTATCTCCTTAGAGCACAGATCCTGCTTTAATCATTAGACAGAGAGAATCAAGCTGTCAGCACCAAAAGAAAATGTTCTGTCTTCATTTATTACCCTACAGTAGGAGGAAAGCAGACCGAATTTACAATAGGGGCTCAAAACTGGCTACTACAAATATAAATCCAATGGTGCATACTTCATTTTTGCATGTACAGTTTTTCAGTCAGTCAGTCACTCCTTTCTGATCATTTCTGCTAAAGGAAAGTAAAGCTTGCCAGACAGCAGCTTTCCATAAAGTTATCTGCTATCCAGATAGAGAAGAACTGAAAGCCTTCAACAGAACCACATGAGATTCACCAGCTCACAAGGATGATGTTTCCAGTTTACTCTAGGGAAGTCATTGCAGTTAACAGTGAAAGGGAAAATCACCTTGATAATTTATTAAAGCCAGACTAAAAATGCAGGTGTTGCAATGCATCAGTTTCAAGACCAGCTCAGGCAGCCCAACTGCCATCTCGTGGCTAACAAATCACACTGCTGCAACTTTGCTATGTTATTCCTTCATCATTTACTCCTTCATTATTTATTCCATACGTGTATGAAATAAACCTGACAACAACATACCCCAGCAGGAATAAGGAGCTCTGATTCTCTAGAGTCCAAATAGACAATAGAGATCAATGTTGCTAGAAGGGAAAAAGAGACAAATTTGATTAACTCAAGTCTTAGACTGCAGAGTGGCAGGAGGGGGAGCATCTGGGTTCGGGCAGGAATCATCTAAATTCAGGTACTATTCTGTACACGCTGACCTTACAAAAGAAAGCCACCTTCAATACCTACATGAAAAAACATCCTTTAAAAGTTTGGGGAAAATATTTCATTTTGCAACTGGGCCAAATACCCAATCCTCTATGCAATTCTAGAAATTAGGCAGTGATGGAGTTAAGAAACACCAATTTTCCAGCAGATTCTTGCACCTTTGGTGGCCCATTGGGTCATTGGGTTGACCTCAACAGCCATTTTAAAAGGTCAAAAGTGGTATTTGAGAGTATGAAGAACCTACAACAAAACCTGCACAAGAACTTTAGAGTTTCCTATAAGGTTTATCAAGTTTTCAGCCCATTTAGCACTTTTCAGTAGCTTCTGTTGCTTATGCCTGGATCACCTTACACTGTTTTCTCACATTGACTGATGTCGAAATGCTGGTTTGCTCACCCTACTTCTGTAGCACTTGATGAATTTTCTACATAGGATTGTGTAGAAAAGGCATGATAAGAACCGGACAGAAACTGAAGGGCCTTGACCACGACATCACTCATGAACAGGAAAAAAAAACTAACTTGTATCATTTTGATGGAACTCAGTTTGGAAAACAGTCTTTGTACTTGCTATTACAAACACAAGACAGAATGACCACAAGGCTGTCCACAATATGTCCAATACAGTTGCACATCTTTCCCATGAAAATCTACATACCAGTGAAAGCTGAAGGAAAAAGCAGGCAGGTCAGATCATACAGCATATACCACAAGCAAAATTTTTACTTCCACTTGTTAAATGAACAGTTTCTAAGATGAGCTATCAGTGCTTTTTCATACCTGTACTCCACTGACTTGTCACAGGAAGGCAGCAGTAGAATGACCAAAGACTTACAACCTTTCTCTTTGCCTGTTCCCTGCAGTTCCAACTGGAACCACTGTCCTGAACTGCTACACGGAGCTGTGTGCTCTGAAACAGGTGTCTTCAGCTAAAAGATTTGCAAGCTGAATGCTACAAAAAAAATGTTTAGCATAGATTTTGGTATCTATTACCAAAAAGCGCTGTCTGCCAGCAGTGTTTTTATGAAATTAAGATACAGAAGACAACCATATCAAATCAAAAGTTACTCTTCAAACTTGTATTTTCATATCCAGTTTGCTGGTCTCCAACAATATGAAAGTCTCTATTAAGGATATTATACAAGCGACTAAGTCACACATCAGGTTTCTATCAACTGTTGTCCCACCAAATGCTGCTTATGATTTGCTAATTAATCCACTATTGTCAGAATCCAATTTTAAACTGAAATATTTTAGTAAGCTGTAACAAAAGGTTTAGGAACATCATTTTTAGAAGGTGATAGATACCAATAAATAGAAGACTGCTTGAAAAATGTTTATGCTTAAAATATAATGACTACTGCACATATCCTTTTCAACTTTTATGCTCTAGTCAGTGTATTATAATTGAGCTCTACTGAATTACTTTTCTAGTGGATAAATACTGTACACGCTGTAGTGTGAACAGACATCATGTAATGTATACTAATTAAGCCATTATATCTGTAGTGAAGATCATATCTGAAATATCAAATTAGCAGGAATTAAACATCTCAAAGGATTAATGAAATGTTATGGAGCTATTCACTTCCAGGTCAACAGGTTCAATTTCAGCTTAGTTTAATAGTTATAATGAATTTATGTGCTGGAGATAACAAGTCTCTGCATCCATTCATAAATCAGGGTAGGAACCCCTGGCTCATACCAAGAATAGCAGCCTTTAACCAGCACAGTCAGAACAACATAGCCAGGAATACTACGCTAGGCCTGTATTTGGCATGGTGCCTCAGGCTCCCCGAGATCAAACAGCACAGTTAGTTGCTGATGGCTGCTGTATGCGCAGGCAGCAGAGAGGGACACCAGAGACACCCAGTCAGTTCTCTTTATGAATCTGCCAACATTTGCCAAGCCCAGCAATAAAGTTATCACAGGCAGAACACTCAGCTCCATCTTTTATTTGACTTAGCTAAGGGTCCACTCTGCTCAGCCAGGTTCCTCTCTCAGCAGCCCTTGCTGCTTCTAGCAGAGACACCCGCAGCACAAGGAGAAGATGGGGCAGGGGCACCAGAAAGGAAGAGTTGCAGTCAACTTTTATGTTGCATTATCTTAGAGCTAATGTGACAGTAAACACACAACAAACCCTGATTTTGTGGTGGAACCACAAATCTGAGATTAAACTTTTTTTTGAGATTAAATAACCATCATGTCAACAGATTTAGGCATCAGCTCCTTCGTGATGATGAGCAGTAAACAAACAATAACTGGTTTATGTATAAGAGAAAGTAGTTAAGAAAAATACATGAAGAACAAACTATCTTAGTCAAGTATGCATAAAGAGATACATCCAACCTCTGCAGATACACATGGAAAGGTGACAAGCTGTATAAATGTAACCATCACCCAAAGCCTATCACTTCAATTTGCTGTGAGGTTTAGACACTCGGACATTACACAGCGTGCCGTAGGAAGCTAAGGAATGGTTCAGAACACCAAAGTTCCAGCCCAGATTTTTTCACTGATCTTCTGCAAAGCTTTGCTAAAATCACTCTCACTGAGCTTCAGCATCTTCAATAGAGCTGTTACAAAGTTCACCCATGCAGGTATTATGCAAAAACTTAACTTGCATTTCTATATCACTTGAAGCACCTCATAAATACTAGTTACTGATATCAGTCCTTACTGCGGGTGACTAAACCACCTCTGCAATATGCACTGGAAACCTAAAGAAGCCACAGTGTACTGCTGACAGAAAAGTCTTACCCTGCTACCTCTACTACCAACCACACTTTGTGATCATCCTGCTCCCCCTTCAAAAGCTCCTAAGATCTGCAAAAACAAGGATTTTCAGCAGAGAGAATTTTGATGGCAGTAAAATAGCTTACAACAGACTATTATACTGAAAGAGTTTTTCAGCCAAAGGTATTGGGATACGACCACACTGAAAAAAAAAAAAGCTGTGGCAGCCTACATAATATATGAAAAAAGCATCAAGCTTGCTGGATTGTTCTCTTTTAGTGTCTACAAACAGAATTCAAGAACAAAGAGCATTCTAACCGCTGTTTGCTTTGCTTTCCTGGCACTTATGTATTTCAAGTTTAAAAAGGAGCCATTTTTATTACAGGACTGCCTTGAATGCGCATCCCCTGCTTATCACATCTCTCAACACTCCCACACAGGAAATGCATTAAGAGATTTAGTGAAATTTGTACTATGTATTTAGTTTTTCAACAGGAAGCTGGGAAGTAGAGCGTGCAGTATTGGTGGTGGAAACATAGATGCATTTTTACTGATCTATCTTACCTTTTTTCACTTATGCTCTCTCTCGTGTGTCATGCCTCTTAAGTACCGAATTCCTCCAACGCTTCTAGATCTACTTTTCCTGTGACATACTGTTACACAACTGCAATGAAAGTTTCTACAGTGAAAGTTTCTGCAATTAAAAGCTTGCAACCATAGCATTTTCCTAAGGGTTATATTTTGAAATTATAATTATTATGATAATAATATATTATAGTTTAAATATTAATATATTTTATATATTGAGTATCATATATACTATACATAATAATGTATTATTATATATACACACACAACTTTAAGTTATTATATGTTCTTTGATTTTAAAAGTGCAATTTTTACTATGACTTGTCCAACCTTTGGAAAGCAACATTTTTGTAATTTTTCTGTTCAAGAAAGAAAAATGAAAATACTTTAACAATATAGCCAGATGTAATGTATAGCATCCTGTAATAATTTAAGGAAAAAGTGCCCTCCAAGAGACAGATGAACACAAGGCATTTTCTGTGCTGGACGGTCAAGATAAGCAGAAAGAAGAACCCCCTCCCAAAGCACTTGAGAAAAATATTAAAGATAATTCAAGATGTAAATTTGAAATTTTCAACACATTATTTTGGACTTTAAAACTATAGTGTTTTAGTGCAGAGGCCTAACTCTTGCATAAGTGTGTGTGTGCATGCATACGTAAGGTTTGTAAGGAGAGAGGTATGTTTTATCAGACCAGCATAGTTGGAAGAAGTACATAAGCTCTTTGTCGGTCTAATATAAGCTATTACCTCTCCCTTGAAACCCTTCCTCTCACATCACCATGATCATGGTTACAAGACCATTTACATACAAATTTTTAAAAATCTCCCTTAGTAAACTTAAAAAATGCATCTCCAGCATTTCACTGTAATACTTAAGCCACTTAAAGCAGACAGCAAAATACAGAACTTGGTAGTTTCATACTTCATCTTGAATGCTATAAAAACTCTTTTATGTTCTCCTTAGTCCTAACAGACACAAGCATCAAGTTGCACGTCAGCCAGGAGCCCTGGATAACAAAACAAGCTCTGACACTGGAGCGAGAGAGAGGCAGGGTCTTGGTGTTGCAGTATAAACTATAAGGTCCGTAGGGAAATCTAAGTGGTGTATTTTTCTGTTTACCTTCAGGTGACAATGTCCAAATGCTTCAACGCATCACTGAACGTCTGTTACAAAAACTCCTGTCACTAAGAATAAAAATGAATGGATGAATAATGGTCAGGCTGGACCTTCTGCCTCTTGCCAGGAGTACTGAGCAGAGATTTAAGAACAGCTTGTAAGTAATAAGCAGCCAGTCTAGACCTATATAGTCAGACCTAGAATCATCAACATTAGAGATACATCAACTTACCTCTGAATAGAGATAAGTGAGGTAGTTGCTGGCGTTTCTCAAAGGACCCCGGTTCATCGACTGAAGTCAGTAAAGGAATTGCTTGTTTCACAATCTTTTTTTTTCCAACTATATTCACCAACAGCACTGAATAGGTTATTATTTCCTTTTTAAAAGCTTGCATTCTGCTTTAATTGAAGAAATATGATAAAGTCTGCCCCTCTCCATATATATAAAAATGTTTCAAAATACAATACACTGGAAATATTTTGAATGTCCCCTTCATGTAAAACCCTACCATACCTGAAACAGACTTTTGTTTTAATACAAGTGAGTAACAAAAAAAACCTAACAGCAAATACATCTTAACAGATAAAGGAATGGGATTTCCCTCTTTTGTTTTCATTCACTGCTGCCTCTTTCTGTATCTTCCTGCAAGATCGACCTTTCAATATTTTCATCAACTGCAAAGCAAGGGTAACTCAAACAATTGCAAATCATGATCAACATGCTGGCTATATTTGCTGGTCCATCAGGAAAGGCAGAGCTTTACCTCTATTGTGCCTACTGCTTTCCATGGTATAAAATGTGTGGCTTCAGGGGACTGGAGGGAGGAGGGGATGCTCAGCATTAGATGCCAGTTTTCTGAAGAGAAGTCACCTTTTAGGATAAGGTACAGCTGCAAAAGCTGTGCAGTCAAGAAACCTTGTTGTATTTGTCTACTGTGTAACATATTTTCACATCAGCAATCACTTCTATCCAATGGATATATCCAAATCAAACGTCATTGCAGTAAAACCGGCCTCTGACGAGGCCCTGATCATTTAAAAAAGACAACAGCCATCCTTGCAAAGCATTCTAGTGCTACAGTAGTTCTTATATAGTGTGGGTTTTTTCACAAGAAAGACTTCCTTGAAAATTATTTAACTCCTTTTTTAAATTGAACTTTGTGCAACCCTTTCAGGTTGCTTTGAAGAAAAATGTTGAATCAATCCATATTCTAAAATGCCTTAGAAAGAAGAAAAATCCCAGCAGTAAATCCACCTAATTAAGTGGGGGTGTATCTAGCCCATAGGCTATTACCGCATCTCAGATTAATATTTTTAAACATACTATATGTGGAACAGGCGGTAAGCTCTCCTCATTATTTTTCAAATAAAGCTGAACAGTTCTAACCCAAATTACAGCAAGATAAACCAGACAACTTAAGTGATGAAAACTACTTTGTCCTCTGCTTTAGGGATGCTGCTGGCTCATCTGTCCTCTGATCAAGGTGAGCCTGATAAAGCTGAAAATTACACTGTGTGACTGGATTGTATGAGATGATCTTTCCCCTGAGAAGTGATTTATTTTAGTAACTCTTGATGAATAAGAAACTTCTTGCTCCAACACGCTGCTCTTCTTGTGTGGGCATGGTTCCTTATTGCTTTGAGTGAGAGATCACATAAAAGAAACACAGAATATGAGTGGCTACATCTTCTTTATGGTTCAAAGACAGAATTGTGTTATAAGATAGACCTTCAGGGACCACAAGTTTCATAAAAATTGAAAATTATTATCATTAGTTTGTAGGTTTAACTGCAAAAGTTACTGGCATATCTTCCACTTTTTGAGTGTGGGGAAAATCCTGTTTTGGTTTTGAGAGCTCTCGCTTTGTAGAATTTGGGGTTTCTTGATCTTTAGACGATTCCAGGAGATGTTGCATGTTAAGTTTGAAAATGAGGCGAGGATCTGGTCCAGAAAGAGATGGGCAATTGCAGCTCTCTCTTATTTTAAGAGCCTGTGAATACATAGGAAAACAAATCAAGCTCATTTAAACAAGAAAAACAAAAAAAGGTTTCAGTCAGCGATTCAGCTTTCCAGTAAGGTCTGCATTTGCACATAAAGTGTAGGGAATATAATGAGTCTGAGTTGTTACTGAACAACTTTTCAACAGAAACCAAGAATTCCTGAGAAGAAATGTAGCAATATGATAAAACAATGGAAATAAATTAAGAATGAAAATAATTTTCTCATCGACAGCCTCTCAAAGAATGGATACTCTAAAAGGTACAGCATAAATAGTTAGGAAATTCTCCAACTATTTTATGTGATACTTGTCCATGTAAGTACCTTTTATCTTTTAGTTTACATTCACATGTAAATTAAAATGACTGCATCAAGAAAATAATTTACTTCATCAGATATGTTCTATTCTAGAAGTAACTATATATAGATGTCTGACAATAAAGAAGGGAAAAATCTCCAGTAACATAATGGACATTACAGTTGGTCAGCACAGAGATGCAGATGGTTGCTCAGTATAGTTAAGAACCAGTTACACAAGTGATCCCATCTCCAAGAAGCATTTGAATACACAGCTTCCAAGTATTCTGAGAAAATAACATCTCTAGAATGTAAAAATTTATCTGGATAAAAAGATTAGCATTAAGAGACCAAACTTTAAGTTGCTCCTGCTCGCTGAGTAAGTACCACTGCTTCCATTCTACAGAATAGAAAGCAGAGGCATGAAGGAGCCAAAGCATTTCCCAGTGACTCAAAATCCATTAGTGCAGGCACACTCCACCCCAGATCATTCTGCCTTGTGGGCAATCTGAAAAAGGTATGACAATGGATGAATCTCACGTCTCAAAGGCACCGTGGAGAAACTTATAAAGCAGTATAAAGTCAGCGGTTTTAAAGGATGCTTAATTGGTGTTCATTGTAACGAAGCTGAACATACTTTAATTAGTCCATAAAAACAGGCAGCTCATTTTAGTGCGAACAGGATACCACACAACTAAGTTCAACGTACTTTGCAAGTGGTTGTACACAGATCATGGATTCTCCTACAAGACCCATTTAAACTAATCAAGAAAAGCACATTCTTATGTATCATATAGCAAAATACTATATGTAGAATTTTAGAGGGTTCTACATCTCTGCCGAGAACTATTTTGTCAAGATTTTCAAAATGAAGCACCAAGTCAAAAACTAGCCTGATATTTAGCACTAAACAATGGTCACTTTTATGCAGTATGATCTGTATCTTAGCCTCGATTAACAGCATAAAACTATGGGCAGATTAACATCCAGCTTTATTTTTAATCCTTTCGGGCGAAAATAAATTCAAATGTATATTTGATTCCACTTCTCTTCATAACCATGGATTCTTGAAAAGTAATGGCCAGACCTATGCTGAGTTGTAGCCAGGTGCCTCCTGACCAGTACTAGGGACTGTTAGTGGAAGGCAAGGGTTGATTCATTTGTTCTAGATGGAGTAATGAGGAAGAAGGAAGTAACGCTGTTTTCACAGCAGTCCCACGCTTAAAAAACAGAGCAGAATTTTTAATCTGCTTTATATACACTAACTTTGGCTGAAACATCAAATCAAATATTCCAGTATACCTATGCACAAGTATTTGCCCACCATTTTGAAACAATTTGCTGTTCTTCCACAGGAGACACTGGAAACATCTTACTACAGCAGATTTAAAAATAGAAGAGCAGAACTCATTTTTTTTGTATAAGTAGGTACCAAAACATATTTCTTCCTAACTCTACTACAGTGAACTGATAGAGTTTGCTGTAAATGGCTAGAAACAAATACAATTTAAATTTAACAACTGGTTTTGAAAAAAGACACATTCCAGGAATGTAGCAAGAGTTTCTCCAGCTGTTTCTTGCTGAAATATAACATTCAAATTACTGCATACACAAGTTTGGATTAAGCATGCAAATATTCCTCTTGTCTAACTTTAAAAAAACATGAATAAAGCTTTCAGGATTTGTTTTTCTACAGCATGATCGTCCATGTAGCCACCCAATGTAACTGTACCGCTGAACACTCTTCTGCTTCAGTGACCAATTAATTTCTAAACTGACATTTATGACAAACCAAGAGTTTTCTCTTGTTCTCTTCCAGAACATAAGCTGCTGCACGACTGCATTAACGTCAAGCAGCATTATTCAAGGCAAATGGAAATATAAAGATTTAGGCTGTATCCTGGAAAGGGCAACATAATCCTCTTTTAAACTAATTTAGTGATTTTATATCTCTGGTTTTCGTGGCTATACAGTGCCTGGCCTATTTCCATGGTTTCACTTATCTAAAATACTAAAGTCACAAGAGCAAAGGTAAAAAACAATACTTCAGTGTTAACGTTTTTACCCTGTCGATGTCTTTGTGTTCTTGCTAGACATAAAGCTGTCCAAGGGGGTAGAAGGCATCTATTCAACACCACCAACTCACGTGCCATTAAAAGGACTACAGTTAGAGAATGGAAAGCTGTGCTGACATGTCATCTCACTGTTAGAGACCTGTGACTGCACACTCTAGCGAAAGTAGTCTTTATATGTACCTTTGTGACTGCCACGCAACATTCAACCCCAATTAGAAAGTGTTCTTACCCTGGCTCAGCTGACTGCTGCTATTTTGTTTTGTGCCAGTAGCTCTGTAACATCATTAAGATGCCAGTAACAGGCTGAGGAGCTTACAGTATAATTTTTCCTGAAAGATAAAACAGCCCAACACAGTTGGCTGTGCTGTACTTCCAAAAATCACTAGCAACTTCAAATCTGGTAATTTAATATTGCTCAAGTACACTGGTTTTTGACAGTCTGGGTAAGAGGACAAGTAAAAGCGTTCCTAATGAAGCACGTGCATATTGATATTATAGTAAGAACATGTTTCATTGACTGTTTTTACTGAAGAGTGTTCTCAATAAAGACGACAGACAGAACTGAGACAAGGTGAACTAGCTAGCGTGAGTATATAGATTCACCTGGGAACCAATAGTACTTTAATGCTGTTCTTTTCAGGTTAACCTTAAGAGAGAAGTACTGCTGTTCAGAATAAAGACCACCTGCACGCTTACTGCTTCAGGAGATCTCAAATAAAGTATCAAAACTATTGCTTGTAAGTAACAAAGGTGAAGCTGTTTTTCTTATCGATACAATTGCAGTCACCTCCTGCAATGTGGAGGGGGGAAGGCATAAGAATGAGGGAGGTCCGCCTCATCCTATCGCTTTCATACAAAGCCTACCAGCAGAGACAAATACAGAAACAAGTGGGTTTTAGCTCTCAGTATTAATCCTTCACCACTGCCACAGATGCCAGGCTAACTGCTGCATCTCAACCCCTTACAGTCTTTTGGAGGGCATCCCACCTCCCAGGCTGTCAGGGCTCTCAGCAGAAAAGCCACATCATTCTCTTGTCCGCAAATGGGGCCAAGGGTTACAGCCTCTTGTGTATTAACTGCGATTACCTCGGCTGGGTGGACTTGCGCTCTGACCTTGCAATTCTGACACAAACTAAGAAATAGCACAAACATGTAGGGAAAAAGAAGAAAAAAAATTTAAAAAGAAACTTTAAAATAAGAAACGCTGAGTTGCAAAATTAACTACAATTAGCAGGCACAGGGAAGACAACAGGTTCTACAAATGAAGTAGTAGCAAAACAATGATTAAAAGAATGGATAGATTTGTTACTTGATGGAGAAGAAAAGCAACTTATATATAATAACATATATAATAACTTTTATATAATACTTCAAATCTTCCACTGCTGCTGTTGGCACAGAAAAGAAAAATTGTGACAAAATATTTAACAGCTTTATGGGGAGGATAGAAACACAGGTCAGTATGTTTTACTCTCATTTTCCTTTAAGTCTTCACATTGATAGGGCTTAATTAATACCCTAGTACTAGAACTATCTGAAGTAATCTTCGCATCATAAACAAAGGGCAAATATACCAACCCATTTTTGAAAAGAAGGCGAAATAAATGTATCTTCAATATCCAAAAGGCAGCAGACTGAGGAATAAGCAAAAACTACCCAAACAGCAATAAAAATAATAAACAGCCAATGTGGATTTGACAAGAACAGGCCTTGCCAAAGGAAATTAATTAGCTTTGGTTTTGACAAGTTAATTGACCTAGCAAACAAAAGAGAAGCAATAGAGGTGACATATCCCAACTTAGTATTACTCTCAAAATAATCTCAACATGGCATTTCCACAAGAAGGAGTGGGAAACAGGAGTTACAGTGAATCAAAAACGGAATCTTGAGCCAACAACATGATGCCAAAAAAGCAAATGTCACGTCAAGATGAATTTCTGTGTCACAGGCAAAACTCAGTATATAACCTTCTGCTTTATTCAGTACAGCTGAGGCTTCTGCTGATGTACACGGCTCTATTTGGACAGCACACTAGGAAAAGGTAGACAAACTGTAGCAAGCCAGAAAGCATTAAAATAAAAGTTTCAGAGATGAACTAGAAGATCCCATAGCTTCTCTCTGACACTACACTTCCACAATTTTTCTCTCCAGAACAATGGTAAGCATCCTTTCCGCTACCACAAAATTATTTTAAGATTTCCTTTTCTGAAAATAAAATGCACAGACCTTCATCAAGCATCTCTCCACCTTCCACGCAGGAATTCTAGGAGACTTCAGTTTCCTATTTAACAGTATATTCTGTTTTCCTAGTTTACAATCCAAATCTCTCCCAGTCTGAGAGGGAAATCCTTTAAAAACATAGTAAATCTTTTAAATTTCCTTTATTTCCTTTCTAGGACAGCACCACTTTGTAACTGCTTATAGCTCTCTTATTTACCAATTCCTCAGCTTGGCTGTAGCTTCCAACTTGTTCAGAAAATCAGATGCAAGATCTTTAAAACTCATTTAATTTGCTCCCTGTCTTTTAATTATGTCAAAAGAGAGTCCCTGTGATATTCCTACCTTAATTTACATTTCCTGAGACTGTTAAGTCACCTCATTGAGACATGCCATTTCGTTAACTGAAGAAAAAGTCTCACTGTATATGATGCCATCTTATTGTGAACTTACCTAAGAAGTCTTTAGAAAAACATCTGCGTGGCCTAAGAAGTCAAAAAACTTGTCCCTATTTCCCCCAGCTACAGTAACTGCTCTAATAATAGATACTGTATTGTCCTGAAAACCATTTCAGCTTCAAAACCATCAGCATATGAAACACAACAATGCTCACAATGGATCTGATACCGAGTCTTAAGAAATACGTTTCTTCACAGAGACATACTAGAGAGATAAAAAGGTCCTTTACAAAATCTGGCTTCTTCCCCTGGGCTCTGAATATCTAATGGCCATTAATATATGGTAAACATACCGTTCTAAAGGCTTTAAGTATGTGAACAATGAAACAAAAATGCGTTGATACTGAACAACAAAGTCCTGGGATTCCCTTTAAATGCCTGAGATCCAGCTTCAAGAAGGCAGCTCTCAGATGAAGGGGAGTCAGCACTTCAGACAAGAAGCCTCCAACAGCACCTCTACATACCTTCTTTCATTTTTATTTTGCTTTCGTACTATCAACCTCACTTATCCAGTGAACTGTTAAAAACAGGAAGCCTTCAGTCCTTGCTTTCTCATCCTACTCCAAAGAATGTTTAAGATAAAAGGCAAATTAAAACATCTCCTCCTCAATTATCTTTTGGAAGAAAATTTCCTAGCCTCCACCACTCGACAGAACCAACATGACTGCCAGTTCTACAGTTGCTCAATTATTTAACTTATTTGCTCAGACCTGGGGTAGAAAAGAAGTAATAATTTATTTCATTACCACTTTATAAGCCAGTCAATAACTGTATGAAAGTAAAGGATCCTGAGCCCTTTATGTTCAATCTAACTAAAACTGAGGCTCCACAACAAGTATAATTTTCCATTCAGCTGCTCTAATGTGTTAGAAAATCCATCAAAATAGTCTCGCAACCTGTTTTTGCAAAGTATAGAATTTGTGTATATTAATTTAAAATATTCAGTCTCGCCAGTCTCCAACCTTCTACCCCTAATGTTGATTTTGATTTATGCCATCATTTAGAATATTTACTGCATTCATTCTCATCAAAGGATTCATGAAAATCTTTTTTTCTCTTTTGAAATCAGCAAACACCTCAACATTTTAGTGCTCCTTCTGCCAATAAATCTTCAACTCTTTACAGATTGGAATTGAGAAATACTTAAAGTGACTGAGAGTTTAAAAAAAAAAAAAGATGAAGAAGAAATTACCATTTGCTTATAAGAAAGGGAATCTCCAAACACAGTTTAGCTTGCTGAAAAACAGTGCTGTTGTGAAGTGTTTTAACACTATATTTTAAAAACAAAAAACTAGGCAAAAAACAATCCATTATTTTTCCGTAGTTAAAAAACCCACTATTTAAAGAAATAGTAAACAAACTAAGATTACTAGATGTGGAACAGTTCTCTGTTCTTAAACTATCAGCAAGTAGCACATCAAATTAAGAGAATCCCCAAGCAGCTATCCACTTGGCATTCCTCTGAGAGGAAATCTGAAAGAAAGAACAGAGAAAAGACTGCAGATTGATGGGCAATTGCATGAATTAGCTCAAGTTCCTTGGAGTGGGGTAAAATTTGCTCCCTAATGTGACAGCACAGAGATGTGAAGAAAAAAGCAGGCTGCAAAATCTACAGAGACCTATCATAACTAGGGCTATTAAGAAATCTTCTACTGGGGATCTGACATTCTTCTGAGGCACAGTTATTCAAGGTGTATTCAATCCCACGTCACAGAGAGACAGGAAAGGATGGAGCAATCTCTATTTGACAGCCTAGGGCTAGCTATCAAAGTAAGAGAAGTCAAGATAGTTTAGGGGTCTAACTTAAAAACCAGTTTCCAAAATGACAAAAAAGAAAAAAAAAAATGGATGAGACCTGTGACACTGTCACATCTACACCAAGAAGGCCATTCAAAAGCAAAAATACTACACTTCAATCAGAAATCAGAAAAGAAAAAAAACCAACCTAGAATAGAATTACATTTAACCTGTGCTATCTTAATTTTTCCTCATTTAATAAAACCTTTGAGGTTGAGAGTTTTAGAACAGAAAATTTCTGTAAGGGTAATGACAAAGATAAGCACAATGCTAAAAGAGTATGTAAGTGAATCAATACCAAAGTAGCTCATGAATAAATAGAAACTAATTCTGGCAACCTTCCTAAGCCGAAAAGACTCACTTCCTTTGACTCTGCTCACCTCCGGGATAAGCCGGTCTAAATGCTCAGCTCTGTTTTCATGAGACGGGTGTGTGGAGAGCCACTCTGGTAACTTGGGCTGCCCTTGAATGTTTTCTGCTAATTCCATTTGTTGCCAAAATACACTGCTTGCTCTTACATCCACACAAGCCTGAAAACAGAAAGGAATTGTATAGACCACTGTATTTTTAAAGTCATGCAATACACATTCTAATGGATATTGAATTACAAAAGACATCTGAAGTTTTACATTTCCAAAGCCTTTTTAGATAGGCCCCCCTCACACCTGACAGAAAAAGCATGTTCTAAAATATCTAAACACAGTAAAAACTCATCCATATAGACACTGGATTTGTTCCTTTGTTCCTATGTAATTCCACTGATCTTAAAAAACTTACAGCTGAATTAAACAATTCAGGAGAAAAAACAGATTCACTATTTGTGGTACATCCTTGTTCTTTAAAAAACTCAGCTGCTTATTCTTTTATATTTGCCAGACACAATACAGCAGAAGAACAAATTAATTGTCTCCACAGATTTAGGCAAATTTATAGAAGTTTAGAGTCCAAAATATAAAGTGATAATAATTCATACTTAAATATCTCTAAAAGTGAACTGCAAAGGCTTTTCTGTAAGTGATTACACTGACTTTTTCAAGGGTGATCTTTGTAATCTGCAACAGGTTAAAACAGTAATTCTGCAGAACTAGGACTCCTGTTGTTCTCCATAAAAGCATAAATTTAACCATAGGAACTCATGGAACAGTAACTTTAAGAAAGACGTTTGTGTATCACCAACAGACTCCTTTATATGTGCATTTAAGTGAAGGGGAAAAATAGAATGAGATTTCTTACATTAATTATTTGTTTAAGAGAAAAAGAGACAAATATTCAGAAGGTAAGAAAATTACTTTTTTTGTTTTCTTCTTTCCACAGAAATACAGAAGTGGTGATTTATCCCTTGAATTTATTTCTTAAAATTATTATTATAAAAATGTTATCTGCAGAAGCAGCAAAATGCTGAGATACTACTTTGCTTGTTCTTTCTGGTATGGCCCTACATCTTTGGTACTACAAAGCAGTGAGCACCCACACAGCAATTACAGTTTTTCATGGATTGTATTATTCCCTTAAATTACTTTAAACTACAAATGCAGTTTCAATCCCAAAGTCACGTTAATTTTAAAAACTCTTCCTTGAAGAAATTATTAAGAAAAGGAAATTTCCCTTACAAAATATTAACACTAGATGGTGCTGCTCTCATAGTTATCTAACACCTACCTCTATTGCACTTAGCTAGAAATGGAAAAAGTTAGTTTAGTTTCTTTAATTCAGAATTAAAATCCACAGGGACAAAAAAAAAAAGCGACTGAAAAAAATTATGAAAAAAAATGCTGAGTAGTTTCTGACCAAATTTTTGTCTCACTTTAGCGAAGCTGCATTATTTTTATGGTTCTATTTAGACTAAACCTTTAAGTACTAGAACAATACTGATATACTTTGTAAGTATCAGCAATCACAGAATATATAATCACATTATCAAAAAGTTCTTAAATTTTACTGAATTGTTATGAGAATAGATATTACAGATCAGAGTATTTTAGGTGCACTATAGGAAAGTGTTCCTCAGAACTTCTCACAATAGATGGAAACTAAGTGAAACAAAAATCTAAAGGGTAAGTTATATCCTTACATACAATTAAATACATCCTACTTACTGAAGCTCACTATTTGGCATTCTCCTCTTTATAAATACGTGTCTTTTTCTTCTAATTGCAATAAACTATATAGAAAGTATATTGGGCAGTTAATAATGCAAACTGTACAATATTATTACATACAATTTAGCCAGAATGACTTTGACATTCCCTGCAAACTTTTACTTCCCACTACTTCATCAATCTACATTTCTTTAAAAATCTGGAAGCCCTTCCCTCCCCCCTACCTCTATGAAGTGTGAAACTCCCTGATTATAATGGAAACTGAAAAATGGCTGGTAAAATGTTAATAAACCAAACAAGTTGCAGTTACCTTTGCTGCAAACTGAAGTCCCACTTTATCAGCTTCAGCCTCCAATGTTCTGCTGTATGGTCTATCAAACATAAACTGCAAAGAAGCACATCAAAGCTCTATTTCTTGGTTTTGAATGTGTACAAAGCTAGAGCAATGTAGCTATTTTTCTAACCTTCTCATAAGAAATGGTGTTTATCTGTCATGTTCACATTGCATGTGATCAGTATGAATTTTCTTAATGTAATCTTTAATTCCGTTATATGTAATTCATTGACCTGTATTCAGTGGAAATTAATTCACATTATACACATTTTCATGGCCCCTCTCATTAGCCAATCACAGCATTTTGCAGCAAAGGGTCAATGCCAACTTTAAACCAGAATTTTTTCACTTCACTCTTTTATTCGCATTAAGATCTTTGTTGTAGCAACTGTATGTAAAAAATTCCAGTGGCTCCCTTAAACTTTTATAACTGTCTTTAAACTTGGTATGAACTGTTTTGTATGGTAAATAGCCCACAGTATGGAATGCAGCCATAAACATTTTCCTGCAGAAACCACTCCTTTGTCATGATTATCCCCCAAGACAAGTTGCAAATTGCCCTTGAGAAATCAAACTGGAAGACATAAATCTGACCAACTCCTCTCCCTTTTTTCTAGGGTATGACATTTTATTAATACACACTAAGAGACAGGGGTAGTTTTCTCAAATGGTTATTTAGTCATATAACTCAGGATCTTCTGGCATCTATAATTCATGTAGATTTGGGCAGCCTTGCCCTAGTATATCAGGTTATAGTAAATGCAAATCAGGACTTGTTAAAACAGCCTGCTCCTGCAGAGATAAGGAACATGTCACAACATTCTGCTCTGGGCATCAATTAAGAAATAGCAGCTGAAGAATGGGGATGTGTAAGGTTAGCAAAGAGGAAAAGGTTTTATCAGCTCTTTATCTGGTTATAAAAATATGTCCTCCTTATAAATTCTGGGGAAAAAAAAAAAAAAAAAGACAAAACAGATAGAAATGAAGAGCACCAAAGAAGTGGTCCAGTCCCTGAGTACATAAAGGTATCTGTAACTTTTTGCTCCTTTCTAAAGTAGTACTGATAGTTTTTCTTTACTAGGCCAGAAATAAAAGCCAACCAAAGCTGATCCTCTACAGGCTTTTTAAAACAAAATATGCTGGTTTATAAGTAAGCATAGATGAGGTCACTTTCTAAATTCTTAGTTTCCTTACAGACCTTAAACATTGCAATTATAAATGTATTTTTTAAATCCTCTGAAGATAGTCATTACTTGAAGTGGAATATATACTGCCTTGAAAAGTGCTCTGGGTCTACTGGAGTGCGTGTATTCACTAAACAGCAAAGATACCCCTGGCTAGTCTGTCATATATTCCTGAAGAACCATTTCCCAGTTAGACAGATAAACTATTTGTTTAATTAGTAAACATTTCTCTGACGGGGAAATGAAACTGGTAACAGGCAACAGGACTACTCAAGGCACTAACTGGAACAGTGGCTTGCACAATCAGGCAATTACCTATTTCTTCAGTTAGAACAACGTGTGGTTTTCTTCTCTAGGAGGTTTACAACAATTTTAAATATGAAGGGGTAGCATCCATCTCAAAAATGATTTGCAGGAAACTGATGGTCTGAATTCATGTGTCTTAATAGACCATCTAGAAAGAGAGATCTGGGACAGCAAGAAGATGGTAATAAAAAGACAAGCATTTAAACAGTTTTATTTGCATTCACAGTTAAGCAGTAGGATATTACTATTTACCTGTATGTCTATCCCAATACTGCCAGCAAAAATACAGCTGTATTTTTAAAAATAAACACAACAGTAATTGCTAGTTCAGGACCTACACAGGCTGCCAACTGTGGAAGCAGGGATGACATCTGAAGAAACTATCATCCTGTAATTGCTGTTACTTCCCTTTTTCTCTGTATCTGCTCCTGGCCAGTTGCAGACAAGACACAAGCCTAAAGAGACTATGATATGATTCCACAGAAATTCTCATGACAGATATAGCTTACGACCAAGCAGGGTTCCAGATTTGTTATGTTCTGATCATTATCAAAATTTCATTAAGAGTCTTAAATGCTTCCTCTGCAACTTCTGAGAATTCTATGTGTTTCTTCTTCAGATCTAAAATTAAAACTATAAGGTAACCTGAATCTCTTGAGAAAACCTGGACTCTCTTTCATAGTGTGCTTCTAGCCAATAAAGTCTCAGCAGTGGTCACGTAAAAGGGTCTTGAGGCATCTAACACACACTACTACTCATCAGCTACTCAAAAATGAACTTGTTGGAAAAACCTTTTGGTAATGTGTTGAAATGAAAAATTAGATCTTCAAAATCTGATCTAAAATAGCTGTCAGAAATTGGGCATAATAAAGAAGACAAGATTTGATTTTCCAAATCATTACCAGAGCTGTCTGTATATGTGAAAGAAAAGGAAGTTCCAGGTAAGTCGACTATCCAAAATCACCAGTTTCTAAATGAAATACAAATCTGATGGTGTGAGATGGACAAGAAGGGGAATATGAAGTACTGTATCTGTATGTACTAGTGTGCAGGACATGAGTAAAGCTCAGGGTCATGCTTTGTACTATTCCAAACATAAATCCTAGGTTTTAGTTCCCATATAAAATAACTGCTGCTGTAAAAACAAAGCCAACATGTTTCAGGTCAGAAATACATGACTAAAGAACAACAATTAATGAATCACATAAGAGAAAAATTTCTTAAGGAAAGCAAACCCACTAGCTTTGGGGGAAAAAGCAGAACTGGAACTAACATGCCAAAAGGCCTACAAAGAGTCACTGGGAACTACTAATAGTCAATAATAAAAACTAAACAATAGTCAGTAGGTAAAAAAGTTAAGCCTCTGAGGACATAGAAGAAAAATGAATACTGAAACAGAAGCAAGGACTGCAATGTGGTACAAATTACCATTTCAAAATGTAGGATGCCAAAACTTGAAAAAGTAAAATAGAATTACAGAAGAAGAGGAAAAGAAAGACCCTGAGAAAACATGCAGAAAGATTCATTTTCACATAAGCACATTAGGGAAATGTTGAATGGAGGAAACAAACAGACATTGTACTCCTGGATGACTAACAGAAACCAAAATTTCTATTCAGCATCTTTTGTATACGGGTTGAAAGCTTTGCAAGTATTAATCACTTGTTTATTCTGCATTACATATGGATATGTTTAACGTCACTGAAGAGGAGTTTGATCAGTGTTTTAAACCAGGCCGCTACTGTACAGTATCTCATACAGGATAGATTTCTCCTGTAGCACACTGGGACTATGAGCTTAAACCCAGATTCAATTTGCAATCTAAAGCACAACTCCAATCCACGATGCCAAAATACCAGTTGCAGTTAGCCTAGAAGAGGAGAAAAGATGCTGACAGGGAGTTAAATCTTGCTGCCTAAATTATGAGCAGTCTCAGGATTGATTCACACTTTGTTTTTTCCACATTCAGCTCTTCAAAATGCTGGCTAGCATTCATCAATGTATTGGTTTCTTAGCTACTTGTACAAATATCCAAGCTCTTTAGAGATAATTTATGTTCAGAATCCACACATCTACCCATTAGCATAAGAACTACCAAAACAGATTGGTTATGTTTAATTTCATGTTTCTGAGGAAGCGGGGGAAATCTCAGGAGAAGCATCAGGAGAAGTCAAAGAAGCTGAAGAGCTCTTTCACTTAAATTCAGATTCAAGTTTTATGATCTAAGCAAAATTTATTTTAAAAAAACCTCACTTTTGAAAAAAGAAATGGATCAGTAACTGTCCGGAGGCAGAGAGTAAATTAGACTGCTGGAGAAAACTGGCACCGCAAAGCCTCTGAATTTTACTTTACTGGAATATATGCTGTCTGAAAAGATTATTTCAGTAAGTTTTATTATAGCATGGTTTATAGTTTAAGAGTGTTTAGATTCTCAATTTTCTAATCTGGGAAACCATTCTTACCACTAACAAGTATTTAAAAAATTCCATATATTTTATTTGGTTTAACAACTACTCAAAATAAAAACATGGCATTTCAACATATACAACTTTAAAGAGTGAGCTACATTTCAAAAAGACAATCATCTAACTTAATTGACAAGCAGGTACTTGAAGCCTGTCCAGCTAAATCCAGTCATTTAGGGAGATCTAAAGTTCTTCAAGATGACAAATGAAAGTATATATCAACCAAAGCAGATCCAGATTTATAAAAACGTATTTCATTCAAAAACATACTCAAATATTAATTTTTGCTTATAACATTTCTCCTCTAGCCTTCTTCCCCAAACATACTATTTAGTGGTACTATCTCCCAAGATTAAAAATGTTTTTCCATGGAACTTGGGAATGATAATACAAAATGTCAGTCTTACCTCCTGCAACTTGCTCTGAATCCACTGGCCAACAACTGCCAAACTATCACGAGGACAGATGGCCCAAATCACAGTGAGAAAGATGAGTGATAGAAAATCCAAGAAGTGAACTAGGCTGGCTTTCTCTGCCTGCAAACAGAAATTGTCCCGTTTTCATTCCTTACTGTCTGATGTTTCTTTAGAACACTTTAAAAAAAAAAAAAAAAAAAAAAATCACAATTTTTTTTTTTCTATGCACAGGAAGAGGGCAAGCACAAGTTCCCCTGCCTGCACACACAAAAAAAATCAGTTGGATACAAGGTTCTTTCAGTCTAGAATCCACCCAACTGCATAAATACAGCTGGAACAAATACATTTTGGCTATGTCCTGATTCAAGAGATCAACGCTTGAGATAAAATGACAGCAGCATGCAGACAAGAGTTCTTTAGTAAAAAGGCCATAAAATACCTCAGTTGGAAAAACAACAACAACAAAATCTATAAAAAGACCTAGAATACTGTTCTTTACATTAAATTGAGACAAGATACACATCATTTAGACAGGAACACGTAATGGGATAAAGGGACAGTAGGTATAATATATTTATTTTTTATTTTCAGTGCATTCCTTTAATTTCAGAAACAGAGATCTGAACAAAAAAAATGTAAATTCTTCTGGTTTTCAGAGTTCTATTTGATATGCAAGAAAGATTTGAAAGATTTGAGCACTTACAAGCTGGATCATGCAATACTTTGTGCCAGCTGGGTGACGCAGGTTCCATACGAACAAGGTAAGTTCTTTTTATTATTAGATATTTTTAGAAGTTTACCAAGTTAGTTGGCTCAGCTGAACCCAAGAAACTATGATGTGAACTCATCCAAAATCAAATTAAGATGCGGTAAACCAATTCTCCTGTATTTCCACTTCCTTTAAAATGTATTTACCCATTTCCAGATTAGTTTTGCCTTTTTAGCATGATCTTTATGTTTACAAGCTTCTCATTATGTCTTCTCAAACTGATAGATAGGTAACGAATACAAGTTTTTAAAATGACATGCACAGAAGGAAATCAGTTTGGAGGCAAAAAGCACTTTCTAGCAAATCACCTCAATCTAGAACAATATGAGCCATATTTCTATACCACCCTCTTTTTTCATAGTTATACCTACAAAGCACAACAAAATTATTACATCCATTCTGTTCAAATGGCAAAGAACTATCAATTTCAACACATCCACATCAGGATATGGAAAAATTAAGTCTGTGAAAGTGATCACCTGTAAATACAGAATCAAGCTCCAGGCATTCTACAATCTGGCATTATAAAACTGTGTGCTACTATAATAAAAATATCACGTATTTTAGAATAATGTATTAAAGTATATCCATTTCTGTAGATCTTAACAAGTGTAGGAGTAACAAAGTGTGAGTTGCCGAGTGCCCCTAGTTCCTTATGTTTGCACTATAGAAGAGGTGTCTGCAGACCAAGTTCTAAATGATTGTTAATAGTGAGCCATAATCCATCTGTGCACGTATGAAAAAAGCACTGGCAGACTCTGTGCTAACACTGACTGCTACAGGACTTCTGACAGTTGTTAAGTACTACAAGAGTAGTAAGGATATGTAGCAGAATACTCTCATTTCAAACTCAATTTTTCATGATTTAGAGTCACACTGAAACTTTGGTTGATAGTGACAGGAAAAATCTTAATTAATTAGAATTAATTTAAGAATTTTAGACAGCTTTCTTTAAATACTTACTGCATGTTCCAGCACAACATGAGCAATTTCATGGCCCAAAATGAAAGACAGCTGATGAATATCAGAAACTGCATCTAGCAATCCGGTGAAAACAAACACTTGACCATTCTATAAACAAAGAGACAGTGAAAATTAAGTAGAAGACACATAAACAAAATGTTGTTTCAATATTATTAATAATTCTTGTATTGGGTTCAACTTACTGGAAGCACAAAAGCATTTACACCTGGTTCATCTACCACATGGATAACCCACTTGAGCGCTGAGACCTGTGGGATGTCCTTATTGCTTTCAGATAAATGACCAACAACTCTCTCCACAACCTGATAGCGTGCATCTGCCTCAGGTAACATTTTACTTTTGAATTCCTCCATCCACTGGGAGGGTGAAAAAAAAAAAAAAAAAAATCATTGATTGCCATGCAGAACAAACACACAGTAAATGACTAATTGGTAAACTAATTTAGCAGCTATACACAACGTCATTAAATCTAAATCTTAATACATTTTTCTTTCATGTAGCCAAGGCCAATATATGAAGAGTTCAGGCTTTCATACCCACAAGTTAAGGATTAATAAACTTAAAAAGAAATAAACTGACCACAGATCAAAAATAAAATAATATAAATTTGGTCCTACAGCATCTTGTATCTGGCATTTTCCTAATACACAGTTAAGCTTGGCATCACAATTTGACAAACCTTTCTATACCTTCCTGAATCTCCATCTGAATTTGTAATTTTTCTGTATCTGTATATTTCTGTTCTGATTTGTAAGATGGACAAATTTATGCAAAAGATGTAATTTGAATATATCCTTGTACTTCTGTTCTGTCCTTATCTCACATTCTCTGTCAGACAGGAATACAGTGACATTTGTATATGGACTATCAAGTTTCACTGGCTTTAGAACAGAAAGTCACAGAACTCCGTTATAGAAATTAGTGCAATGGACAGTTTAAAAGAAACCAATTAAAGAAAAATGATCCAATGAAAAAAAAAAGTAGAATTGAATGCTGACAGAGAGTATTACCTTACAAAGTGACAGCTTAGAAGAGAGGACCTTAAACAAGTGCCAAAGAATGCTCAAATCAGCACAGAAAAATGAGACAGATCTCAGCATACACCCATTAGCTACACTTTTATCACTTCTACCTGATTTCTGTAGTTCTTGCTATATTACAATAACGCAGCTAGAAATGTTTGCTACATACGTGCTCTTTAACTACCATGTGCCCCTCAGCAGTTTGCTGATGGAAAGGGAACTCTTAAAAAGGATGGGGATGAGAGGAGGGGATAACTGATGGGGATGCTCTGCAGGGTTCTAAGCATGAGGTTCAAAACTTATCAAGGACACCACAAGGTTTGTTTGTTCATTTCATTAATTGGACTCTCTCATCGCTAAAATAAAGCATTAACAGTTTTAAAGTATTTTGACTTTTTCTTTAAAATCTTACCATATCATATTCCATCTGTGACAGCTCCCTAAAATGCTCTTTTCCAAACACCAACAGCCGAGCGCGCCCAGTGATGGGTGTCTCTTCCAAGTGAGTAAAGTAAAACACGACAAATAAAACTCCTAAGCTACCGGCACCCAGGAGTATCTTCCATTTATTTTTTCTTGCACTTTCTTTAAAAAGTTCCCGTTTATTAGGAGGAAGTGCCTTCCACCAATTTCTTATGCTCCTGTAAGGTACAAACAGTGTTAACTTAGGACAGTTAAAAAAGGAATCTGTTAGTATCTGCCCTTGCTGTATTCTCCGTTACAGTCTCACTGCACGTAAGAGCTTATGGACTGAATTGGCTTCTACTCCACCCCATTTCTTCCCTCCACAGAAGGAATATCCCTTAGTGTCTTGGTTCATCTCCCTCTACCACATAAATGAGAATAACAAGAGCAAAAGATGCATCTAAACACCTCTGAAAATGGAAACAACTTCTTGTTGAGCAAACTGTCAGTCTATCCCCCAGTCCTACAAAATTTTGCAGAGATATTAAAATGAAAATACTATAAATACACCTACCATTCTCCACAAACTTGTGCAAACATCTTTGCATAATGGGGTCTTACACAGAGAGAGGAAGTAAGATAGTATTTTACCTGCCAAGAATGATAGCAAGTAATTTCTGAGCTGGCTTAACAATAATCCAGAAAAGAGGAACTGGTGCAGCCTGAAATGTCAGTGATGTGCGAAAAGACCTGATGATCTGAATGTTCAAAGCAGAAAAATGACGTGGGAGTTGCCCTCCAGAACTGATCTGGAGGGATGCAGTCTTCTCTCCCAGTGGCCAAGAAGACTGAAGGCAAAACCTTCCCGAACTGCGGTGTGGATTCTTGTACGCTTCTGTATTTGAGACATTCAAACGACACCTTTGTCCTTTACTGATGAGGTTTCTATAGTAGTCAGGGCTTCCAGTCCAAAACCAGTTTCTGGTATTTCCACGCAAATCCAGCCTTTGGCATCTATCTTGTGTACAACTGACCTGAGTTCGGCAATATCCTGCGTAAGACCTATAGAAATTATTGCACTTCCCCTGCTTGGTCAAAGCCAAATGAAAGAAAATACATTTCTTGCCCAGCAACTTTAGACCACAGATGATAGTCATAACTTCTTTGGTTGGTTACCCTGAAAGAAAAAAAAAAATAGCAGAGGTATTATGAAAACCACCCAAACATGAAACTCTGAAACATTACTTCATCTCAACAGATACCATGTGTTTGTCAGCAGTAGTGCTGCACAAAGTATCAGCTACAACTGCATTCTGTTGGGAGTTTTAAGGTACCAATCTGCTTTCAGCTGTGAAAAAGCCACTGTCTGAGAACAAAACGTGATTTTTTTCTTTCACTTTTATTACCACCAGATCAGAATGACTGCAGGTGTCCCTTGTGGAAGACACGTCCCTGCCGTGCTGGGCTCTTTGCCACAGGTGCCGTTCATACATACTGAGGAAAACCACTATCTATTGAGCATTTTGCTAACACTTTGCACCTGAACGCAGGGTGCACATCTGCTGCACCCGGCCTAGAAACAAAACGACTCAACACAGCAAAACCAAGCGTGTCCCAGCCGGTCTTACTCACGAGGGATGAAAATGGCAAATTCTCCCCGCCGGGCAGGCCCCGGACACCGGCCACCCCCCGCCCGCGGGGGGCATTTTCACCCGCTGGCTCCAAACAGTGGCCTCCGCTTCCCTCCCCGCTCCCCTCAGAGAGGAACCGCACCACCAGCTCCTCCCGCCTTTTCCTCGTCCTCCCTCTCTGGCAGCGGCCTGACGTCCCGAGCCGCCCTTGGGTGCTGACCTGGGCTGACGGCCCTCAGCGCCCGGCATCCCGTACGCAAGCAACCCCCCGACCTCAGTGCTGGCGCGACTATCGTGATACAGGCAGACGTGAGGAGGCGGGGCGGGGGAAGGTGAGAGAGAGGGAGACGTGTCACTCTGAGGAGCCCGCGCGGGGCGGGGGGGGACAGCTCTAGCCGCCGTCACAGCTAGACACCCTTGGGATCCGCTCCGGGAGAGACCTCCTCCGCCGGGCTCCCCTACTCACCACCCCGGCAGGCGGAGGAGGAGGAGGAGTCAGACCAGGCCGACGCGGAGACGCTACCGGGCCGAGGCAGAGGGCGGGCGGCGGGACGGGACGGGACAGGCCGGGTCTGGCTCCGCGGCCCTTCCCTCAGGCGGCGGCCTCCGCCCCGCCCCCACTCGCGCCCCCTCGCCGCGGCCATGCGGAAGCTCCGCCCCCCGCCGCGAGCTCGGCCGGCCGGACCCGCCATTTTGTGGCAGCTTACCCCTGGCTTTACCCACAGTGTTGCTGTGAGGCCTGTGCACAGCCCTGCCTCACCTCACGGCTGAGCTTGGCCCTGACTCCTGTGTCCCCGGGCGTGGCTGTCCCAAGCCAGGCTTTAAGGCCCCTTCATCTTCCAGAACTCGTGGGTGTTATTCCTTGGGCTTGCTTGCTGCTGTTTTTGGAGACCTGGAGTGTTGAAGTGCTGCCTGATACCAGGGAGGGCTGGTAACGCTTGTGTGGAAGGGAGCAGTCAGCCCTACTGTGACAGTGGTAGGTGGGGAGGTGATGTTTAGCTTTTCCCAAATCCAAAAAAATGTCAAGCTGCTAACCTAATATGTGAGTTTTGGCCTACTCATTGAGCTGACAGAAGTACATCTTAAAATGATGTGATGTGAAAAACAGATTATTGATTGAATGAAAGGGTGAGGCCGGGATGTGTGTGGGAATGATGGGGCAGCCCAGGCTTAATACAAGCCCTGAGGCTTTGCATATAAACAAAGGTCCTCTCATTGCAAAAGGTAAAGAAACACAGATCTTTGCCTTCCACAGTCACATAGTCTGTGTATGAGCACAGCCAAGGATCGTTAAGTGTTTGCTGAGATACTCGTTAGTCTATGCCTTTTTATTACTGAGGCCCTCTCTTGTGACAGTTCTTAAGCACTGATTCCTGCTGCCAAGGAAAATACATAGTGACCAGATCGTGGAGTCCAGGCCAAGAGAAACCTTATATAGTGATATGTAGAAAGTCTGTTTTCATTAGACACAACTCTTCAAGTCCTGCCCAGCCACCATTATCATAAGAGGTATGAAAAGTAAAATCTGTCAGTCAATTAGCACAGCATTAATTCTTGAGACTGTCCAGCTCCAGTCACAAAAGCAGCTGAGCTGTAGCAGCAGCAAAGCCCTTTGTCTAACCTAAGGCCTGTGTGTGTCCCAGCTGTCAAGAAATGAAGAACTGACATGGAAGCTCTCATGAATGTCTCCTGCCGCTTAATGTCCTTATTTCTCAGACTTTGTATTTGCTTACTTTTCTTGTCTTCGTTATCTAGAATTCTCTATTCCTAAGCCAAGCATAAAGGCTTTCTACCATTTCTTCTGTGAAGCAAATGTCATTCTTCCACCTCAGAGAGTCTCCACTTGATTTCAAGTCTGCTGAAAATGCTGGGTTTTTTTCTTGGCATATTTATTTTTGCTATTATTTGTTTCTTCAATTGCATTATTTAACCCTGTCTGCATAGAGGTTATAGGAGCTATTTCTGCATTCCTGACTTGCCTGTTAAACTCAATGGATGTTTTGAGTGTAAAAGGATGGGGCTAGAAATTGTGTTCTACATTCAGCACTTCTAAAGTCTTCCCAAGTGGTGTCACTTATAATTAAAACTTCAAACAGACAAGCAGCAAATACAGCACTGGTAATTATAGGATCTCTCTATCAGATACCAACACTAAATATCTCTCCATATGAAAATCTGGTAAACAGTTGAGCAATTGAATAGTTATAAAGTGTTTAAATAGGCATACAGTGGAAGAAACATGCTAACTAGTAATTTACACCATGGCTCCTCTTGAATTTTAATGAGTATATATGCATATAATCACACGAGAGAAAGTTTGATGCTTTAGAGAGATAGGTTAAGACTTGTTTTGTAGCTGAGCTTTTCCTTACTAGCCTCATCTCTTCTTCAAAAAAAAAAGACTGTAATTCACATTTTTGAAGACCAGAAGGCAAGCTTTCATGCTTTAAGACTGCATAAGACCTACTTAGAGGTCGTAAGTGATGTATAGGTTTTCTGATGAACCTCAGCATAGCACTGAATTTCACTGCTGAAAAACTGAATCTGTAGAGTGAGCTCAAATCGTGAATCATTTTCACAGCTGTCTTTTTTTTTTTTTTTTTTCAAAGATGAAATGCATATGAAACACCTGTGAACTCAGTACATGGTAGGGTCATTTATCATTACCTGTCCCCCCATCTTTGCTTCAGGTTGTTGTGGAGGAAACCACTTAGTATTGAAACCCCTTGACTGACTAGATACAAGCTTATTAAAGCATTTGCTCTCCACATACGCTGTACAAATACACTGTGCAGTAGTCCTTAGTACAATTAACTAATTAACACTTCAACAGGTAGAATTTTCCTGTGTAGATGTGCCCATTAGTATTTGTGTGTCTCTCTATATAAGTAGTTGTACAAAACTGAATGAGATTTTGTATATATGTGAAATTATTCACACAAGAAAATGTCAGATCTAATAAAAGTAAGGAAAACAATTTAACTGTAAATATAAAAAATATTTTTCTCTATATTCAGGTGGAAACAATTTGGTACTCAGGTCTCCCTACTAACAATTTTGATCATCACAATTAAAAAGTCAGTTAAAATGTAGTGTCTTCAGCTTCAAATGAAAAAACTTATTATAAAACAATAAAATACTTGGCTTTTATATAAATCCAAGAAAAAATTAAGTATTAATTGATGATTTTGTCATTCAAGTTTCATTGTAATTCACTTCTGTTCATTAGTGTTGGGCTAAAATCTTGGCAGAAACAATATACTCCATCAGCCCTCCACAAGTCAGAAATTGGATTTAATGCCACTTTGCCTGTTTGGCCAGTTGAAGTCTCAGGAGTTCACATTCACTTAAAAGACTAGGAAACACTTTTCATAAATACCAAGACTTCCAAATCTTGTCAACTAGAATATCCTGTCTTGATCCACTGAGTGTATTGTATTGTGTGCTAACTGTCCATTGCCCTCCCTTGCCCCACTGATGTACCAGTTCATAGATGCTATTTAAGAATTTGTTAACAGGTAATAACTATTTCTGCTTATTATCTATGTTGTTGATGTTAAAAAAAAAAAAAAATAGATTCAAGATCCAGAAGATGAAGTTACTCAACCAAACAGAAGTTTACTGCAAAACTGTTCCTCTAAAAATTGTAAAATTCAATACAGTCCTTTCTTTCCAAAACATGTGAAGAGGTTGTAAGGAGTGGTCTTTTCCTTGATTCCTATTTTACAATATTGTAGTGAAAGACTCTCAGTAAAAGCCACAGAAGACTGGGAATCGCCTAGTGCTGCCAATCTTCCGTTGACTTGCGCTAACGTTGAATACCTCGCTGGCCCAGGACGCTAGTCAACCCAGAGTTAAGTGCGTTAGCTATTTTTCTTCTCTGAGTTAAAATAAATACAGACAAGATACTGTGAGTTAAGGAACCAGATGTACAGACATTCAGATTAAATACATTTTAGGAACGGATTTTGTGGGCCTTAAGATGCAGTAATGAAAATGAACTCCAACATTGCTTTCAGCTTGCCAGATCTGAAAACCATTGCACTTTAGAGGGCAACTTGGATGCCTAGTAGTTGCAAAACTGGCAGAAATTCTGAGAATCTATCAGTTACTAGTTTTTATTCTCCGAGCTTCTAATTTTGCACATAACTTGGAAACTGCTTTTGAAGCAGCTGACCTGCATAAAAATGTAAGTGAAAATAGTAAATATGACAGAATTCTTCTACTATTTCTCTAAAATGCAAAATTTATTTGGAGAGACTGAAAAAGGGGAGCATTAATTAACTTTCTATACTCGAGAGATTTTGCTTAAGTCCTTCAGCAGAATTGAGACAATTATGAAGTTATCTTATTTCAAACAACGGAAAAGAGCACATGAAGATAGGAAGAAGAAAGGAGAACTCAACAGACCTGTGCTAAAAATGAGTGTGTGTCTGCTCTGCACAGCGCAGTGGCTACAGCATAGCCACATCCAATTACTTTCTAGTTGTTCCACTTAGCTGTTCTGGGTGCAACCAGACTAGCAAAAATGCTGAGATTTCTCATTTCAAGCCTTACAGACATTTATTTAAAAAAAAAAAAAAAAAAAAAGCAAGCTGAAAAAGGTTGGGTACGTGTGCCACCAGTACTGTTGGGCCCAGATGTAAAAAGCTCAGTGGAAAATCAGAAATGCATTCTCATTTGGTCTTTCATTTAGGTAATACAAAGTCTCCCTAATTGTTTCTGTGGCGCTTGATTTGTGCTGGAGTAGGACTGTAAGAGTGTTATCCCTCAGGGAATAGGGATCGTCATGAAAATGAGATGTGAATCTTGTCAGGCTGCCTGGTGTGTATGAAATTTTAACTAGGTAAATCCTGGTACAAGGAATTTCGTTAGAACTGCTGAATAATAATTGTAAAAGTTCTGGAAGTTGATTTTTCCTGCTCTGATAGCAATTGTAATGACTTAAAATTAATTTTAGCATTGAAAAAAGAGGTAATTGCAGTACTTAAAAGCCTGAGGCGAATCAGTGGAAACACTTTGGAACGGATAATTATACCTGCACGAGGAAGACTATCTCTTTAATAGCATTAACTGGTCCAATTAAGGAGACGTGGAGGAAAGGCCAATTTGTTACTTCTTTAACCATTCTCCGAAAAAGGTTTCGATATGCAAGCAGTAGAAATTGGTTTGTTTTTTCTAAGGTGATTCCCTGTGTTTTAAACATTTTAAGGACTATTGTGGGGATCTTGTCTCTAGTTGTCCTTAAGTGCTTCATATCACAGACCTGCTGGGTTTTTTTGCCATCTAAACAAGAAGAGAGAGGATGGGTGCGTTTATGTGGCAGGCGTTTTGTTTCACATTGTTAACCTAATCTGGCCATAGTCCCAGTCTAAACATCCATAAAGAGATTATTCTTAATCGGGGGAAGATGGGACAAGAAGAGGATTGTTTGTTGTTCCAAAACAGCAGCAGGTTTGGGCTATTTTACCACTGATAAGAGCTCAAGCAGGCTGCAGGCTGGCTGAACGCAGCGTAGGATCTGCTGCCACAAAGATCTCCTTGGGCTTGCGGGCTCTAACATAAATAGTGATGTGTGTGTCTTTACGTATAGGTGTGGGAATGGACGTGTGTGTACACACACACACACCAGTCATTTGCAAACTAATGCAGGGATTTTGTGTCACTTCGTTCAAGAATACATACTTGCATATATAAGCAGGCATGGATTTTACCAGGGGGGATAGAGGGAACAGAGTTTAAGAGGGTTTTAATCCTTCCATGAATCCTTATCTTTCATTTCCTTGCTGTAGTGCTGGCATTGCTTCTGGCACTGCCCTCAGATCTTGAGTGGTTAAAAAAGTTTTACCTGAAAGTTAAAAGCAAAGGCCAAGACTCACTTTGTGCAGTTGCACAAAGATAGCAGCACTGTACAGAAAGGGCACCGCTATCCTCTTCGGAGTCGTAGCACAGAGACAGGATTTTCTTCTGTGCCAGGGGTTGTTTTGAGGTTTCTGTGGCAGCCCTTCATGAGCTGGAATTGCAGAACGTAATTTATGCAACAGACAGCTCTACCTTCGTTAAAGCAAGCATACCCTCTGTTACATAATCCAGGTAGGTAATAGCACAAACCCACGGATGGATGCATAAATATGTATAAATATGGATGTATTTATACCTACAGAGTATTAAAACAGCATTCCAAAACAAAGCAGTCCCCTGAATACATTTCTGCCTGAGCAGACCCCACAGAAACTGATACAAGATTGATTTTAATCACGTCGTTCAGGGCACTGCTTGAAAGCTGTCAGCCAGTGCCACCATCACTATCACTGTGCTGGCTGTACCCACAGAACACCCTGCAAAGAATATCAAGCCTAATTAACGAACAACGAACAAACCTGTCATTAAAACAGGATGATGTAATCAGGAAAAGGATAACTAAAAATTTCAGAGTTAAAAATTTCTAACTTAGAAAAATAAAAAGCATTTTCATTTTGGAAAATTTAAAGCTGACTGAGTTCATTTTCTCCTTTTCAGTAAGAACATCAGCAGTGGGCAGAAAGTCAAAGAAGCTGAACATCATGGACTGTTACAGTAAAATACTCGATCTACCATGTGCAAAAACAATATTAATATACAGCCCGAGAGGTGGTATGACTGGAGCTGCAGGAGAGAAATGAGTACTTAGCAGGAGCAATGGGTTGTTTGGTTTATTAAAGTCCAGATCCTACAGTCGCTTTACATAGCTTTAGTCAAGTAGAATGATCTAGTCCAAAGAGAGCTCTGCACTGCAATTAATCTTCCCATTCTTTTGATTAATTGCAGACACATACCTTATCACTCCTATTAAATGACCGTTGTGCATTTCCAGTCCCCTAGCAGCATGTCGTCTACTGGTAATAACTGGAAATAACTGACCACAACGCATGATTTTCAGGGGGCAGTCCTTTAATGATTCATAAAAATAAAAATGGCACCACAACAGCCTCTCTTCTCAATCTCAGCTCCTACAAAGAAAAGCAAGAGCCAAAGAAAGATGCTGAAACTGTTACCTGTTAAGATTTTTTCAACAACTAGTCACTTTTACCTTTCCTAATCAAAATTATGCCTACTTGTTTATATTATATTTTAATACAAAATCTTATCATTCAACTTGAAAATATCTTTTTCTTATGACAGAAATGAGACGAGTGCAGTGATTTTAAAAGAATGTTGAAAGCCACAGTAGATCCACAGAAAAGTCTCCACATCTCAGGATCTTGGATGGAAGGACAGCACCAGCCCCTGAAACACACAGCTTTTATCAGCTCTGTGTAAGTTAAGAAAGTGGTTAAGGAATGTACTTGGAAAATTTTTTCTTATCCTACCTTTCTTCAGCACTGAGGGCTACTTGGCTCCAGATTTTTAATGTAATCCGTATTATAAAAGCCTAATTGCAGAAGTGTGTGGAGTTAGGCTAAGTTCTGAATTTTCCTAGGACTTGGGAAAATTCAGCCTTGATATTAAATTCTCACTTCATCTTCTGTCAGTACTAATGTATACACTTGACTGAAGAACAACCAGCTTGGAGGTGTTGCTGTAAGGCACACAGTAAATTACAGACCCTGCTCCAAAACTTTTTGAATGTGTTAATACTGCTGATGCAATTGCAAAAAAATCTTATTTTGGGGAAGCATGATGTATCCGCCTCATTCTGTGTATCCAAAGCCCAATTTTTTTCCAGCAGGTAAGTGAACAAGAATGAGGTTAAATGGAAATGGTGTATGTTGAGCCAAAAAATATTAAACAAACACCCCCTCCCTCCAAACAGCAACTCTCCTCCTCGTCTGTATAAACAAAGGCAGAAACAGAATCAAAGCATCTTCACTTTTTTTCCTGGTATCCTATTCATTCAGTAGAATCAGGGATGCATATTTAATAGTTTGCCCTAGAAGTAGCGCACTACTGACTGTTATTAGAATTACAAACTAGTGATGTTGAAACTAATTAATAGAAGAAAGGAGCTGACCCTGCTGCAGTGCCTAGGTGTAGGGGTCTCATTTGGAACGTAAGCAGATTAGACTGATGGGACTTCAGGCATCTATATGCAGCACGGAGAATATAACTGCCAACAACATTTAAAAACTAGAATTATTTTCTTTAAAATGTCCTTCACGGTGGATATGACCTCCCAAACAAGGAATGCAGCAGATGAGTAGGTAGCAAAGAAGTCCAGTTCTAGTGTCTTGGCCAAATTCCAACTTCAGTAATTACACTCTGCTCTTAAATTCCCCCTGCAGCCCTCCTAGAATAAAGCTCTTTTTCAGCTTGTCCTGAAGCATTGTGTAGTAGTTCTGTGAAGCTGTACAACACTGAAAAATATCTCCTCCCATTAAAATTGCAAGGGGAATTTAGGTAGACAGAAAGCTATTACCAGAGTTTGAATTTGGGCAGAACACCAAGGTTAGCATACACTTGCATTGGGATCAAGGGATCTTTGCTGACTCGGAGTGTCAGACCCTTGTTAAAGAACACAAGTGGGAATAGCTCACTGTGCTGCCTGAATACAAACTCGGAAACTTGGGATCTCCGCACCTGGAAGTGACTGCAGGAATGTTTCCTAACAAATGGCTCTGGATAAAAGCCTCTGGTGCTGTAGAATATCTTATCAAAACCTTATTTGGTTATTTAGTAATATTTATGAAATTATTTGTTGATAAAAAAAGTTCCAGCAAGTTTAGAAAAAAAACACAAAACAACCAACCCACATTTAAAAAAAAGTCTTTACCAACAGAAAAGCAGCTACTTAACCCAATTATGCCAAGGCAAATATTTTAATTTCACTAAGTAGATATACCCAAGAACCACTCAGTATTTAAGCAAGCTGAGCCAGGCCTGCAGTAGTAAACTATTCTACATTATGCTAAATACACAGCTGTAACAGTTTTCTTAGCCTCTAAATTGGGACTCATTTAAAATATGTAGGTAACTGACTCTCAAATTAGATTATACCCAAAACAAAAACGTCATTCTTACTAAACTAGAATAACTTAGAACAATCACTGTACAAATTCCTGTAGAAAGGAAAAAAACCTCTCCAAATTGATCCACATACACTGAGCCTGTTTGCTATTTATATTTTGTTTGTTTTTTCCTTCCTGTTGCTTCCTTTCTTTTTCCAGATCAGGGCAGCTGTAAGCTTGGGGCTCTTATTTCATCCATTTCTGTAATCTCAGTTTTCTTATTTTTCCTTGTGCACAGCCACATAACCAGCACAGCAATGCCAAAGCCAGTCAGGGTCACTGCTGTCAGCACAGTACTGACATCGGCAACCAGTTGTCTCATGCAAAACACAGGTGGCTTTTCATCAACATAGTAAATCTGTAGTTCTTCAATATCCAGAGCATCTCCATTGACAGAGACAGTTAATGTACTGTTAGAATGAAATACCGAGTCATTTTTTGTATCTTTTTCAAAGTAATAGGCTACATCGGCTATATCTACATCACACCTCGATTTCTGTTTCTGGTTCAGGCAGATTTGGATAAAAGGGAAATCATACTTAATGGCTGCAACGTACTTGGAGTGCAGTTGGTATCGGCTCTCCAACAGATGAGGGCATTTGCTACGTCGGAACCACTGAAGGCACTGGGCCTTTTTTTGTGCTTCAGTTCAATGTAGATCCAGCTTATTCTAACCAGTTCACCACAGCTCAAGCTTTTGTCACCCTTTTCGGTTCTTCTTATTCCAGCAGTGTTCACGCACCAGCAGGTATTGGTGTGATTGCACTGCCTGGCTTTGAAGATACCACTGTCCTCGCAGACTGGATTGTAAATGCCATCGTTATCTAACAGCCCACAGGGATGGCCCCAGAAGTGCTTCTCCTTCAGGAGCACCATTTCAGCCTTCATCAGCAAGCACTTCGAAGTCAGCGTTGAGCAGTCTACCTTGTGATTTGAACCTACCAGCATGCAGGTGCAGTTCCCAGATCCATCCTGGGCACACACCGTCCACTTGTTGGTCACGCAGGTACAGTTGTTCAGCACTGACGAAGCTCCTGCCAGAATCAAAGCCAGGCAAAGCCCAAGCAGAGGCTCCATGTTGCAGGTGAAGAGCGTGGGTCAGGTCCCCAGTGACACCAGGCAGGATCTGAAGCTCTAAGCCATTCACCAAGTCTACTCCTTTCTACGCTGCTGTGCTGCTCCCTTGGTGGAGAATCAAATCAGACCCACCAAACAGGTTCTCCTTCCCAAACAACTGGCATCTCCTGCCCAAATCCTAGAGAAGGCAACGCACTGCAGCTTCATCTGTTACCTGCTGGGGAGTGGCACCACTGCCTGCCTCCAGCTGCCCACCAGCCCTCCTGCCTGAGGAGGCAACAACAGGGAAGAGACAAAAGCCAACCTGCAGCATAGCTCCTACCTTGGGCTTCCCCTATGCATTAAAGCACCAGCAGCTTGCCCTTTTCCTTCTTTAGACTTTTTATAGACTATGTAAATGCACATTTAAGGAATTTCTCCTAATTCTGTTAGAAGAAATCTTACTTCCAATCCACTTCTGTCATGGTTTTTCCTGTATCACACATCTTCTGTACCATTCCTCTGTCTAGCTTCTTATCAGCCATGGACTTCCTCTTTTCTACTTTCATATATTTATAAAATAAAGCCTTTTGGAGCTTTATGTACACTGCCTGGAGTAGCTGCCAATTCAGGATGAGTGACTGTTCATCAGTGTGACAGTTGCTTTCCTACTTACAGGGCCCAGGAGCGCAGTCGCACTTCCAGCATGGAAAGCCTCTCTCCCTGCTTTCCTCTGGCTCACGCTCATCCCAAGGCAGTACTAGGAATGATGATTTTCATGCTTGCATTACCCTTACAAAGTTGTTAGCCGTTTCTGAAGAAATTTTTCAATCTGAACTTTGAGTAATGCCTTTCGCAGTACACTCCAGTAGCTCCCAAGTGTCCTAATGATCTACAAAACATGAGTTACCATTTCCACGTGCTTTGGCAGCGGCTGAAAGATATTTTCCAGTTTGCATTAAGCAAGTCCCATTCATCTGATTTGTCAAACACTGTCAGACACTTTATACATCATTATTTTGGGACCAGTAACAACCACAGAAGAGCGTATACACCATTCTCCCCTCCAGACAACTTGCACCCTGCCTTGCAGTCGGCTCCTTTACCTGTGCTGCTGCTTTCCTGAGGGCCCGCCCTGCTTCAGGTCAGTGCAAGCTGGGCTCCCTGTGGTGTGGGACGTTACCCTGGCTGCCAGGGAGTATTTGTAACACAGTCTAGGTTTAAAACTAAGAGCTCCAGGTGTAAATACCCTCTGCCACGAGAGAAGGGCACAGTCTGGAGTTGGACTTTGCAGCTGGACCTGTTTCTAAATAAGCCACAGAAACACACGCTACTTGAGGGAGCAAAGATGAGACAAGTTCTTTAAATTATTCCTGGCTCCTTTATAGCACATTATCATCCTCTCTGCACTTCCGCTTCCTTCCAATAAAGGGTAACAGTAGTTACCTTTCTTAGAAAATAATTGAGATCTACAGCTAAAATTATTATTAAAATTGCTAGGTATTTCAAGTTGTCATATTCATGATTCTTTGATAATAGTTTAGTAACTCTTTTCCCATTTTTAATTTCTAAATCATTTACCTCTAATAATCTTTTTTTTTTTAAATTTCACACCTCTCCATCAAAGTCAAAATCCATTTAGCTGTCACCTACATGCTCATATCTTGTCTTTACTTTAGTTCACATTATGAGCTTTAAAGAGAGTAGGTTTTATCTTTTCTCTGGAGGACAGAGCCTCAACTGCTGTAAACTTACAGCTCCCAACTGGCTTCAGGGAAGGAATGGCAATTTCTGTACGGCCGAGAGCTGCGCTGCCTGTGTGCTGAGAAAGCCCCACATGGACGGGCAGTAACAGGACTTTTCAGTAAATAGTCGTTTGCTTGTGTGATGTTTACAGCTGTTCAGGCTTGGTCTCAGCCTCTTATCATTTGACAGTTTCACCTTCTTACAGACACTTGCAGTGAAGTAGAGAAAAAGGGGTTTGTTAAAATTAATATACGGAAGAAAACCCATAGGTAACTAAAGGAGATTTCCTACTGGTGGAAGATTCTCAGTGCTGTTACTTTAATTAAAAATTACCTTCATTGTCTTTTCCCTCAAAGGCGGCTAGAAGCACAGTGAGTTTTAAAATACACCCATTACCAAGCAAAAAGTGTAGAACAGTGGCCAGAGAAGGGCAAAGAAGAAATAATTTTAAGTTTCCCTGACAGAGTTGCATAAATTGTCAAATTAAAAGTGCACTTTTCCTTTGATTTTTTTTGTACTGGTGGATTTTCCCCTCTGTAACTAAGGAGAGAGCAGACTTATTTTAATGACAAAAGTAATTTTAAATATTTCTATATTTATATATATAAAAATACATATATAAATGCCTCTAACACTAAAAAATAAGAAGTATTATTTCCTTTAATCCATACTAAGCTGTAACAGCACTACAAGAGTTAATTATTTAGAACAGCGGGCTGTAAAAGAAATAATCCTGTAGGAAATGGGGAGTGCATTATTTCTTTGGTGATCTCCGCTTCCATGGAAACAATTTCTCGGCACAATTCTAAATCTCATAAAAATAGGGCACTAGGTCTATGTAAAACAGCAAGCCATTTCCAATTAAACAACCAGAATGCTTTTATCTAGGCCATTAAATACTTTGTTCAGTATCAAATATGATTACAGTGTTCACTGGGATGTTAACAACCAGCTACTTCCCCTATGCTGGCTCTGTGGGGCCGGCCGAGTCCTCCTGCACACATCCTGCCCTCCCCGGCCGCCTCAGCGGGGTGTGCAGCAGCAGCACAGCACCTTTTCTTCGCCTCGCAGGCACTGGGGTGCAGGGCTCTGCCACACGTGCCTTTTGGGGTGCACTGTACACCCCACCGCCTCCTTCCCCGGACACTGCGATGGCCTCCGCACTCAGTCATGCCCAGTGGAGCAGCATCCCCACTAGCACGGCTGGGAGGAGTTCATCTGGCTCCTGCTGCTGGCAGAAACAGAGCTGGAACCAGCACACTTGGACCACAGCTGGGTAACAAACAGAGCTGGCTGGCTGGTAATCTGATGATCATCCTCAGGATTCACTGCAGTTGCCCATGAAAACAAACCCATTGCTTACTGTCGTGACCCTACAGCAGGATTCTCTGCGAAAACAGCCTGGAAAATACCGACCTCCCGTCCTGGCATCCCTGCCACAACGTACCCACCGGAGTTTGCTGAAGGGGACTAAAGCAGAGGGCTTGTGGGAATGCAACAGGAGATTGCTGAGGACTGTAAACATGCTCAAGTGTTGAAAACCACAGAATCACAGAATGATCTAGGTTGGAAAAGACCTTGAAGATCCTCCAGTCCAACCATGAACCTCACACTGACCGTTCCCAACTCCACCAGATCCCTCAGCGCTGGGTCAACCCGACTCTTCAACCCCTCCAGGGATGGAGACTCCCCCCCTGCCCTGGGCAGCCCATTCCAACGCCCAACAACCCCTTCTGGAAAGAAACACTTCCTAAGAGCCAGTCTGACCCTGCCCTGACGCAGCTTGAGGCCGTTCCCTCTTGTCCTGGCACTTGTTCCTTGGGTCAAGAGACTCATCCCCCCTCTCTGCACCCTCCTCTCAGGAAGTTGTAGAGGGCGATGAGGTCTCCCCTCAGCCTCCTCTTCTCCAGACTAAACCCCCCCAGTTCCCTCAGCTGCTCCCCATCAGACCTGTGCTCCAGACCCTGCACCAGCTTCACTGCCCTTCTCTGGACAAACCACAGCTTTCAACCTAACTGTTGTCTAGCTCTGCGTGCTCGAGGGGTAGAATGTCTGCACATAGGTAACACAGGCCTGTGAGAGACACGGAAGCACCTTATCGAATATCCATGAGGTTCCTGCCCTGCTGGGGGAAAGCAAACTGCGCCTGAAAAAATCCCTGGGATCTACAGGCGAAAGCAGCAGGTTCGAGATCTTTTCCTTGTCTTTCTGAGCTTGGCAGTGCCTGCGTCCTGTGTGCGTGCCTCTGCAGAGAGCCCCCAGGACACAAGGCAATGAGAATAAATTTACTCTTTGCATTTCATCCGTGGTTTTGGGGTTGTTCCTGCGTCCTGCCTGGGCTGGCTCACGCAGGGTTTGTAAGTACAAATGAAGAAACAAATCTGTACCAAAGTATACGGCTCCTGCCCATAAATGTAATCACTAGCCCGAAGTTTACAGGCATTAGTAAGCACAGTTTTGCGCTTAGTTCCAAACCTTTTCTGTATCAGCTGTGACAACGCTCCCTCTAGTGGTGTTACACTTCCTTGAATCACTTTGTCATTGTTCCTGACTTGGAGTAACTGCCAGAGCTGAGACCAGAACATGTTACAAAACGGGAACACATCGTTCAAGGTACGGCACGTACGGTCTTTATTAGTAGACTCCTCTATACCATCAGTCAGGAATATCAAAGCAGCAAGCAAAAGGAAAAAAAGTACTTAACAGCAATGGCAACAGTGTGAACTTTTTTTGTTTGGCTGGTTTTGGGTTTGGATTTTGGTTTCTTTGTTTTCCTCACCAGTTCTTGGAAAGTTACTTATTTAAAAAAAACCCTGGGCATTCCCCTCCCCTGGACCCCAAGGCGCACATCCCTGTGAAGAAGCATGGCTGATAACTGCAACAGCAAAACGTGGCTCAGCCAACAAGTGCCCACAAAGGATATTTGCCAAAAGTTACATTTCAGGGATTTGGGGTTTTTTTCTTTGTTTTTTAAACTGTTGACTCTTCCAGTTTAAATTGTATCGTTCTACTTGCTACTCAACCATTTCCCACCTCCTGAGCAACAACTTGGCAAGGCCTAACAGCTGGTCTTACAGAAAGAAATAGTGTATTAGTCCACAACAGGTACACGAAAACTAAGCTGGCATAAAAAGAATTGCTGGAAGGAGGAAAAAAAAAAAAAAAGTTTTCCAATAAAAATATTTAATGCCTTATATGTGCTTGGTAGCAGAACGGGTAGTATTAGTAAAACAGATTTTTATCTTAGAAGCATGCAACTTCCAAACTCATATTATTAGCCACACAAATTATGAAAAGTAGGTTAGTTATTTTCTTACCATGGCTCCTGCCAACAAAATATTACTTAGCATCACGAATTTCCAATTCACATACGGTATCGTGCGATAATACTGGATTAGGATGGTACTAGCAGTTGTATTTCTTCCCACAGCACCCTGCTAACCAACTCTGAGAACATCGGGAGGCTTTGCGCATATCAAAGGCTCAATACTGCACTGTCTCCTCTTTTCAAGAGACAAACTGCTTCAAAATATGTTTTACTCAAAACTTTTCTAATGTAACATCACTGTTAAATCCAATTAATACAACTGTATTACTTTAACTCATGTTAATCATTAAACAGAGAAGCAGCTGGGACGTTGTTACCACTACTCGGGTGATGCTGACACCCACCGTTAAATGGCTGGAAATAGACTCTATGTGGACAACAAACATGATCTACTTCATAGTGCTGTTACACAAGAGGCTCAAAATTCTCTTCCTACAAATCAGAACTAATTACAGCTTTTAGTACGTACACTGATATTGTGTGGGTTTTCTAGAGAGTAACCTATGAGAAGAATACCTTACAATGCAGACCACTCCACAACTAAGTGGGGAAGGAATGCTTTCTCACCAGAGCGTAGTTTAAACTAGAAATACAGACAGCCATGCAATATTTTTAATTAAGAAGTCCCAAAGATGACATTTTAGAATATATGCAGACTGAGTCAACATGCCTTATATAGCTGGATACACCAAGTTTGTAAATTACACATAGTTAGTGGGATCTAAAGCTGCACACCAGCAGATCTGAACAGAGGAGAGAGGGTAGAACATTCACCAGTATTTTTAAGTCCATAGTTCTTGCATCTGCACTGGGAGAGTCACCGAGTATCAAGGGCTCACATTTTCATACGATCAGGTTCTGCACCTTCCACTTAGTAACAGAAAGAGACGAACATTTTATGAGGCATGAATAAAAAAAGTGATGTTAACTCCCTGTAAAGGAGTTCCCTCCTTGGGATGCACCTCTACAATTTTAAAGCTTTTCAAACTCTTTATACAAATGAAAAGCCAAACTTAAAAATGTAAACATAGAAAATCTTAAAATTCCATTTATGTTATGTAGAACTAGATATACACACACATTTTTTTTAAAATAAGAACTGAGTCCATTGTCACCCCTCTAGATATAAACTCAAGGTTTTGCTTGCTTCATGTTTTCAAATATATTTTAGATCTCTTTGCGAAACTTCGCCCAAGATAAATCTGTGTAAATAGTAATAACTGTACACAAGGTTGTTTCCTTATGATTTAGAAAGCAAATTTAAAGCACATTTTTTCTATAAAGATTCACAGTGATATAGCTCATGAAACATTTCCAAGTTGCAATCCAGAAACTTCTCAATCATGACCAATCTGCTTATGACTAATCTATCTGAATATATACTTGTATGAAATCATAACTGAAGAACTGATACAAAACAGTATGTTTTCTTACTGAACTGCACATTATAGAGAAGACTCTGAATATAAAAGTTAGTGGGTTTTTTTCTTTAAAAAGACAAATACTTTTCTGCTTGTTGCACTCAGTTTGCCGTCAATCAAGATCTCTTGTTTCCACAGGAAACAGTGGCAATTAGAAGCGGACAAATCACAATGATCTGGCAGAACAACATAGTATCTCCCCACAGAATGGAAGACCAGAAAGACTGCAACCTGTAATAAGACAGGAGTTATCATTTCCACTGGAAACAAGCACAACCACTACTGAGAAGTCATGAAAACTTGCCAGCTTTTCCTCCCCAATATAGAAGCAAGATGGCAAAGAATGTGCCAAAAACCTACTTGATCATAGGGATCAATGGGGGTTAACAAAAAAAAAAAAAAAAAAAAATCAGATCATGTGTTAAATTACAACTGAATAAAACTTCAGACCGGATACCAGGAAAGTTTGAAATCAGTGAGCTACAAAATTTTCATTGCAGTTAAGTTTCTCTTTGTGAATTCCTTCAAACTTACAATCTCTAAAGTATTAAGGAACAAATTCATTCCAAGTTAGATGTGTACCTGTAGATAAATAATAAGAGAAAATTCCCAAACTGAAAGACTTGAGAGAGGACAAACCATCCTTGAAGACTGAAGCACAGTATTCTTGCCAGGTTGTCCTCCTTCCCAACTGGCAGACTGTTGGTCAATCAATTAACTCTGTGGCTCGTTTTTCACTAAATGTTAGCATTAAGCATTCCTCATGTAGTCAGGTCACACACATCAGGAGTTTTTCAAAGTATTTAAACCGTAACAGTAAGATGACACCGGATTCTGTAACAGTTACTATTAAAATGGGTAATAAACCTGAAAGAATAGACATAACGGGGAGGAAGGGAAGAAAATGAAAAAATAAAACCAAAGTTCTATAATTCTGTTTTGTTAAAGCCGTCACATTGGCAATTCATTTGCACATTCATTCTCCTTTTCTTCGGCATTACTCTTTTTCTCACTCTTGTATGTGGAAAGGAATAAGTTTTCTATCTGAGTCAAGAACTCTTCAGCAATGAAGCAGTTTGTTACCTTGCCCAAAGTCTTCCTCATGCACTCCAAAAGCTAGTCAAAAGAAAAAGAGATTTTTTCTAAATTGTGATTTTTGTTGATTTTTTTCCCCCCGTCTATACCTGATAAGTATTCCAAAGGGATTTTTATTTATTTATTTAGGATTAACACTACAGAAAGTGTTCAACTGCACAATATAAATTTCAGAAAGGAACAGTCACACAGGAACACATGGGTGATTTAAAACCAATTCTTTAAAACCAATTACACAACAGCTAAATTCAAGAGCATTCTACCAACTCAATTTTAGATTGAAGCTGTTCATAAGCAAAGTCATGTTGAGAGAAAAAAAAAAAAAAATCAGATGTGGGTAATCATTGTGTACATGTTTTCTCTTTATGCCTTTTGCTTTGGGCACATTTTCTGTCTTGTTCGTGCAATTAATGTTACAGCTGTAGTTATTTAGAACTTCTGAGCAATGACTACTCTGACTGGAAAATTAAAGTTCTCACTTATGCGTGACAAACACGGCACAGCACTACTTTACAGATGGAACAAAGGACTAGGAAGTCCAAATCTGCTCTTGAAACACATGCAGCTCTCGACACTGAAAGCCTACAACACGCTGCAAAGAGACGCGATTCATTCACCATTCATTCTGCTCCAAACTGAAGTTAAAACCTGGGGTCTGCAGGTAACCGTTGTCCCCAACTCTCACAAATGAGTATCCTTATTTACTTACAATCCTTATTTACTTACAAAGACAATCCGAAATTGTCTTTGTAAGTAAATAAGCTGCACCACAAAAGTCATTTACTGTGATTAGTTTACATCTCTGATATGTAAAAATGTAACTTCAGGTGACTCCTGATGATACGAAACAGACTTGTATTTAAAAAGCATTTAAAATTTAAAAAGCTAAAAGAAGAAAACTTACTTTCTGTAAACAAGTCAGGTCAGAATCTCTATGAAAAATTTTATCCATGGGGACACTGCTGTTGAAAGAAAAACAAATAGCAGTGCTGTAGAAAGCAGACCACATCTTTATTGAAACATCAATAATAAACACGCAAAAAGTCTAAACTGGCGATTCTTTATAGTAGAAGTAGACACATACCTATGGCAGAATCTGTATTTTTCAATTATCCATCTTGTTTTTTCAAATATTAATTCCCACTGAGGTTCCTCCAACATCTGCTGTACTTCAAATTTGTAGGGCAGGCCTGTAATCAATGGAACATCATTATTCAGTGTTCCTAGTACACTCAACTTTTTTTCTTCTTCTTTTTTAGTTTTAGGTGCAATCTCTTCCTTCCCCATAACTGTTCATAATTTATTACTGACTGCAGGAGCTTGCAGTCCTGTTACTTGCCAACATTAAGGAGGTTAAAGTCAAAGTTGGATTCCAAATGTAATTTTGGTGGGAGTAGGGAGCAAACCTGTTCTCCTGCCTGCCCTCACCAATTCCTCATGCCATAAGGAAGCACACAAAAATCTACAACGTAACAGGAAAATGGCAAAGTGAATTGAGTTTTTATAACCTAGTACCTCTTTTGTAGTCTCTCTAAGATCGATGGGGTTATTTAGCAAATAAAAAATGTTTTGTTTTTTAGGTATGAACTGGCTGACTTGTTCTAGATTTCAGAGGAATTTTGCTCCCAAAGGAAGAAATTCTAGTTTATTGCAGGTGGGGGAAGGGAATTTAGAAAGTATTCTAAAGGAACACCAGAAAATTACTTGCAGAAAGAGTTCACTTACCAAAAATCAGAAAGCCATTAAAAAAAAGAAAAAAAAGCCTTTCCAAGATGGTAAGAATTTAATGAGATAAAACACGTGCTTTCCAACTAGACCTCAGAATAAGTGAAACGCAATAAATACTTGAACGTGAGAACTGTTCAGTGCAAAACACATTTCCAAGAGTAAGAATTAATCTATAGAAGTATTTATGGCTCATAGAAAATACTAATTTTTCTTCATTTGCACAGTACTGTAGCGCTACTGCCACGGCGTAACTTTTCTGAAGAGTTAGAGGAGATACCATTTTGTAAAAAGTTGATTTCAGGAGCCCTCTCATAAAGAAAAGGGATGCGACCAAAAAATATGTCTATTTCTAAGGGCAGATAAAGTTTCTAAGTATTTTAAGCCCTCACCCCAAGCGTGGGATGCATAGGAAATGAGGATAAAATGACAGTACTATCAGTTTGGTAAACAGGAATCACTGCACAGATGTGGCCGCCACTTCACTTCCCCCAGGATGGTGAAGCAAGTCTCCCGGCAGATGGTCTCCCCTGCTTACTTCCACAGGAAAAAACAGAGGGGGAACTGCCAGCTCCCACGGCCTCTGCTACTGCCTGGCCAAGAAAACGGGAAACCTTGGAGTCTGGGTGCAAAAATCAGGGCTTAAACAGGGGAAGGGAGGAGGAGAGGGAAGAGGCAGCTACCATAACCATACGCTGTTATCATGGGAATTCTCTAATTAATGCCAGGGAATGAGCAGAAGATCTGATCATCGCTTGAAATACCATAAATTTTATAGGATCTGTTCTTAACTGTTCAAGAAAGGAAAACATCCCGTTTTCATGAAATGCCAATGACATTTTTAATCAAGAATTTGTTCCCTTAGGTTGGGATTCATGCCAGCACAGCATTTCATCTTTCATAGCTGCTGTTTTCCTGGACAGCTGGCAAGTTTGATCCTTTGACCTTCTGAATGCTAAGTTACTCAAATCAGGATTTCTGGCCGCTATAGCAGCCAATTCTTTGCTATTATACTTCTGTCTCCTCGATCAGCGAATCTGTTCAGAATTTTGTAACACAGCAAAGTATAAGTAATACATGTGAAGCAGTTTCTCAGCTGTTCATGTGGATGCTGTAATGTAAATAACAGTGACCCTTGTCCCAACCCTTTAATTTCTTTCACAGATTGTTCTTCTGTATTAGTATTTCCCACAATCTTCTATCTGTTTAGACCTGTATGTTCTTGTCATGACAGCACAGACTACTTGCAGGGTTACTCTTGAAGTGAAATTCTGGTTTTGTATAGCACAAGTTACTGACATAAAAATGTAAGTATCTATTTCTCGAGTTCAAGAACAGACATTTTTCCCCTTAGTATCCACCAAAGATAAAAATCAGACAATGAATAAAATACCAGTACTTACGGTAGGAACCATCCGCACTGATCTCATCGCTAATTACTAGACAAGTAATTTGAGAATATGGAAGAGGATTATTCCGATTGTAAGGACTTATAATCATTCCAATGAACATGGCACCACCCCTGGAGAAATAACTCTGAAAAAAACAAAGACACACACACAAAAAACCCACATACAAGAAATATAACCTTTTTCAGAACAGCATTCTGAAATTTAAAAAAAAAAACCAAACACAACAACAGATTTTATGTTAATTTATGAATGAACTGATTTAAAGATGCATTAGAGCAGTAATGTGTTTTATCACTGTAAATGCCAGGGAGGCTTTAGGGTTGTTGGGGTATTTTTTGCTATTTATTTATTTTTAACGTACAGAGCAGCGAGTACCTGGTATTTCGCTTGAGTGTCAATATCTCGGATGGAGGGGTTGGGGTCGAAGGCCGGGTGGGAATGGTACCACCCGATAACCCGGTATCCCCTGGCAGCCAGCGTTTCCGAGGCCTGCGTCTGAGATACGGGATCCATCTCGCACTGCAGTCCTGTGCTGAGGCTGTTGCACGGCTCCGCGGCACAAACCTGTCAAAAAAGTCTCCGGATGGATAAATGCAAGAAATCTCCATCAGTTAAATAAAATCTAAAGAATTTTAAGAGTCATGTACCAGATCTTCCTCACAATGGGAGTTGACAGGCCAACACTTGCACATAAGCATAACTCTAATGTTTCAAGACTACAGTAATGAGCTTCAACTTTAATATATTAAAATATCTGCCCTTCAGTAATAACATTTAGATCTATTTAAATTATATGTATTATCATAACAGTTCTAATGTTTTAGAGAAAAATGTAAAAAACCACTTACTTCTACAATTTTATCAGCTTCAGAGTATCTTCCACCTAGCAGCCCTATAACTTCTGCCATAGACACATGAGAGTGCTAAAATGATATTAAACAATTATTAAAATTCCAGTTGTACAATTTCTCCTCATTTTGATCTGCACATGACAGACTCGTAGCTGTGAAGCCAATAACTCCTCAACGACATTTAGAAAGAAAAATTAGGACAGCTAAAGATTCTCAAATATCCAGTGCTTCAATTTAAACCAGAAGAGATTATGTTTGCTTATCATATATATGCACGTATATATAGTGTGTTTGTATAACACCATGCATGAAGCCTGTGCAGGGCTGAACAACTGCACCAATTTTGGTACAACCTGTTATTATTAGAAAAACCCCACACATTGCTTTATAAATGCAAAAAACAATTCCCAGACTAGTAGAAAATGAACCCCTAAGACCTCAAAACACCACTCTATTTTAGAAAGTAGCCTTAGGGAGATTATATTTAATGTGTGACAGAGACTACTAAGTAGTAATACTCTTATTAGTGTACAACCATTTACCTTCTAGAAAAACTAAGCACAATACCAAAAAAAATTTCATCTTTAGGGGCTTTATTTAAGACTAAGAGTCCATTTAGACGTAGAAGTGAGAAAGAAGTTAACCTAAGTACTGTATTTCTCAATCTTCTTATGATGCCCGTTAAAAAAAAAAAACCAACAAAGAAACCAAAAAACCACAACATACACATCATCGCTTTTTGAGAAATAAAACTTAATCCTCACCAAATCCATTATTAGAAGTGCTTCAGAAGACACTTTCACCTGAAAAGGTTCCTGAAAATGATAAACACAATAATGAGTATAAGAAACGTAACGTAAGTAATAAAGCAGTCCTGATTATTCACTCATAGGTACATACCTGTTTTTCTTCAGTGAATAAACAGCACGGTATCAGCTGAAAGGGATCAAAGGAACTACAAAAAGAAAGAAAATTTCTCTGAAGATGTAGAACACTCAGGAAACTTTTCAAGTTTCCCTCTGTGTCCTTGGCAGAGGAAAAATAACTTGTTTTCTTTACTGGATTTTCTCATCCCACACCAGGATGACTTCCACCAAATACAGAAACTTCACTACCACACTCGTGAACTGCAACACGAAACATCTGAAATACATACACGTTATTCCAGACCATAATACACATAAACGATTTGCAGCGTTCCAGCCTGACACTATGCAAGACATTTGTTTAATTTCTAGATCTATGCTTGAACATGATGTACATCAAATAATACCTTTTTACTTGTCTTGAACCTTTAGAACATTTTGCAGGTTTCAGTTTTTCTTCCTCTCTTCTTCTTGCTAACTCTTCAGCAGAGAGATGCTAAAAAAATTTTAACAAATTAAAAGTCTTAATGTCTTAAGTGCTCTTTCAGTAGTGATTCCAAACCCAGCCCAGAATAAATTGTTGACATCAGCGTCCTCCCAACATTCTATCAATTTGTGCATGTTACAGGACTACTCAAGATAGAGGGCAACAGCCATAGCAGAGTCAAGCAGTGTGAAAGCAATGACAATCAGATCTAGTACACAAGATGCCTGATGAGAGGATTCTTACATTCCCAAAGTCAATCAAATTCAGCAGAATCACAGCCCATATCACAAACCATGCGTAAATGCAAGTGTGAGAACTACAGAGAAAATCTGCCATTACAGTCTGTGGCCAGAATTTATCATGACACCTCTTTAGGGATGAGCGTTTCCAAACTTTATTTCCATCCAAATATGTGTTTTGCAGAAAGTGTTGGAATTATTAACCACAGTTACTCAAAAATTATAACTTTATGAAGTTATTGTTACAGATACTTATTACTGAAGGTTGCAAATTTAAATGGCTTTCTATACAAGAAAAATAGGATGTTTACAGTTCTTCACTTTTTGTATATTTTGAAACTGTAGCAATGGACAAGTGGGTGTTTTCTTTCCAAATCTTCTATAAAATATTTAAACTTGTATGACTTTTTCTAAGCACTTTGTAAACCACAGTATTTCTGGGGGTATTGCTAGGAGCGGAATTAATATTAGGAACTCTTATCCCTTGCATTATAAGCACAAAGAAACCATATAAGACTGAAAAAAATAACATTTAAATCTTATTCTCCTAGCCCCTACTGTCAGCTTTAGTAAGGGAGTTAACTGAAAACAAAGGGTCATGAAATCTCCTACAAGACAAGACAAAGAGCTTTACAGGCATGAAACAGTGTAGGGCGATTCGTGCCCACACCATTGTAAACACCCAAGTACAGTTGTATTTATCAGCAGCATAAAGATGTAACAGCTGCTACATTATTTTCAAATTACTGCTTCCACAAAGAGAGGTTAAGTACCCATTACACAACTGTTCCCCTTGTACACTTGATGCAACACCACCTGCTAGCAATTAGCAAGAATGAATTATTTAAGGAAACTTTAAAACACAGAAGGGTTACCTCAAACGTCTGTCCTTCCAAGTCCTTGGCATCACACCAGTTTCCCCAAGGGTCTCGCACTCGCCGCCGTCTTGTACGCTGCAGCAAGCAAATCAACATGAGTCAAGGATCTTACTCCTGAAAAAGCTGCATTTACTGCACTGAATCAGCCCAAGAACATTGTCCAGAAGGTTCCTGCCACATGAATGTTACTGACACTACAACACCTTCCCAGGAAAGAAAGAACACCCTGGAGTTGTGTAGAATTAAGTAGTTCACAATCTGTTATGAAATATCATCAGTGAAGCTTTCGGTTTTTAAGGCTGTAAAGCGTATCACCTGGTTGATGTTCCACGGATCATCAACATCACTGACAGCAACAGTGCATCCAGCTCTGAATTATAGCTCAGACATGCAAAAAGCTATAAAACCAGTATGTTTACATCTAGTGTATGCTACAGTTCTTCATATTTCAATTTTTTTTTTAAGTGGGATTGATTTAGTTTTCCTCTCATCAACTGATTTATTTTGCTGTGAAGTGCTTAAAAAATGCCACATTAAACATGAATACAAAAATCTGGCAAGGCTTTGTAATTCACATAGTTATAAATGAGTTACTACTGTACTTAACGGTGTGCATAAGGCTCTCAGTAAGCCATTATCACATACCTCTTACACTTAAGTTAAAATGCAAGCAACTTAATCACATGCTACTAATACACTCCACTATTTTCTGGCTAATTCAGGCTAGTAAGTTATGGAGAGGTGGGAGGAAGGGGTTGGGGCTGGAGGGAAAAGACTGAAACACAACTGTAGATAAGTACCTGGACATAAATCAATGGTGTAAGATAGCAGAAGTTAGAGCAGACCCCTGTCAGAGAGCAGAACCTGCGCTCAGACTGACACTCAAACTACAGGGCCTTCTAACGAAAATGCCAGCTGAACACGAGGAGAAGTTTCCTGAGATGCCCTGGCTGGAAAATGAAAATTGAAAAGACTTTCTCCATGTTGAATGTCTTTTGCTGTCCCCATCTCCCTCACCAAAGCGTACCATGGACTGCAAGCGCTGAGCCAGCTGGTACGCTTCCACTGTGTCTTTGCCTTCTCGGGACCGTGTTTTGTCAGCGGGCTGGGGTCTGTTATAGACAGCCTGTTCTGCAGGGCACACAGAAGAGAGACACACACAACTTCAGTAAAGCGTGAGGCCACTTATTACTGGTACAGAGCCAAGAACGACACAGGTAAGTGGGAACAACAAATGCCGTAAAGAAAAAAAAACAACAAAAAGACGCACAGTGAAAAGACATCTCTCGATGGTCATACTACTGACTGATTCTATAGCCCTCTCCCACTACCACAGCATTTTTAAGACAGGGAAACCTCCTTCCTTACTGTTAATTTATTTTTAATAATCTTTACTTCAGACAAAATGTATTTGCAGGGCATTCCTCCTCTCCTAAGCGACCATCCTTCAGCTTTGGACCAAAATCAATCCAGAGAGACCAAACCAACAGTAACTTATAAGTGTATGTACACTTTTAACATGTCACCTAATTCTGAATCTTTTAACAACTAGCCCTGAGGATGAACACATTGCTTTTTTATTTAGGAAATAATTGTAATTCAGTATGGGAAAAGAAATAATAACTTGAATTCTGTCTTACGCGGAGGGAGGGCAAAATTTCAGATATAGCAGGTCTCAGAAAAAAAACCTCCAACACTAGCCACACAGAAAAGCACAAAACAAAAAACCACCCCACCAGCTGGTGTGCAGTAGACATGAGGAAAGAGTAAAAAAAAAAAAAAACAAAAAACGAAAAGGTCTTGTGTAAAATCCATAATCCTGTAAGCAGGTTACAAACTACTCTAGAATTTCAAAGGTCGTGAGAGACAATCTGCTCAGAAGGTCCCTCCTAGCGAGGCTTAACGTGTACCCTTCCGTGGGAGCAGCACACCTAACATTAAGTCCTTCAACATTCATACCAAACCAGGCCACAGCCATGTAGGCAGGAACATGACTATACTGAACACAGTCCAAACAAAGATTCTCTTCTACAGAACTTAAATGTAACAACAATTACTATTTAGACCATTAAGAGTACAGAGAGGTTGGAAGATTATCCACATGGATGCTTGATTCCGATTAAGTGCAGTCATCCATGCTTCAATGAAGTGAACTTGGAACTTTTCTTTTAAAGACACACCTACTAACTTAATGTTTAGCCTCCACATGAAAACATTCAGTTAATAGGAAAAGCTGACAGTCAACAGAGGTGTTCAGCATGTCCTGATTACAATTTAAGTTCTGAATTGATTCCACTAAAAATATCTTTACCACAGCCGAAGTTAATCGCTCCTATTAACTCCAGGTATGTGTGGATCCGTCCAATGCAGTTAACATCACCGCAGTTCTTCAGGCCTGGACGTACTGAAGTCTTATTCAGGTATTTGGGTTTACACCTCTCCCTAAAATAAAGTACAGCATATTGTCAGACAGTGAAACAAGTCACAGGGGGAGGAAGGCATTGTGGGACTTAAGCTGAGGTTAAAAACAAGCCACTAAAGTGTTTTTTCCCCCCCGCAATGCACACACTGCACACTACGCAGGGCAATCATAGCAAAAATACAAATTTCACAAAACACGTACAATTTATTTTAGGGTTATTCATACTTATGCAGAGTGAAACTTACGTTCCATCCTCTTCAACGTGACTGGTGCCAGGAAGCAATGAACTACTCAGAAGTTAAGTTACTGTTAAACTGATAGAAGAACGTCTACACTGGATTAGTCTAAATAGCTCACATAATCATAGGCTTCCTTGGAGCAGTAAATAAGCCTGTTTTCACTCTCTGTGCACTTATTCTTGCTTTTAAACTGATACTGAAACGTTTCAGCTCACCACTTCTCTGGTATGGAATTTTAGAGCTTCTTTGCAACTAGAATAAGCTGTTCATACACAAGACAACTGAATGAGAACAGTTAAACTCAGCAACTACTACTCAACAGCAGGCTAAGCAACACAACAAGGACACAAACCAAAACTGCTAACAGAACAAACTGTGTATTCAGCCTGCGACCACAAATCACTAAGGCTCCTTAAACTGATTCTTTGGAGACAAAATATAAAATATTCAAGTGTACAAGCACTACACCAAATTGATTCTTAATCTGAAGTATCTTTTTGGTCGACATTATTTGCTCTAGCAGAGACTATTTCTTCCAGCTGCCCTTCTGTAAAGGCAGTACTACAATGCTACAGACCTCATTAGGGAATTAATTTAATTAGTTATTTTGAGGAACCATTTATTAAAACTGTATATGTATTCTTACGTATAGGATGACAAAAATTGGAAGAAAATAATGTATCCAAAATGGATGCAGCTTGTACTGATAGAGGACTCTCATTTTCAGAATGCTTCAAAGTATTTTCATTGCTTAGCTTCCAGAATGACAGGAAAAAAAGAAAACAAACACCAAAAACTGGGAAGATGCAGAAGAAGCATTAATAATCAGTGCTGTTCACTGGTAATCTTTATAATGCTACCATAAAATTAATTTTACTCTTTTTAAAGCAAGCTATTAGTACTAAGTAGTGTTTTAACTACAACAAAGCAGGACATGAGTCATCTTAATCACTTATTTCAGTAAAGGAAATTAATGCATCTTACCATTGGTCCAAAATATAATTCCTAATTTTCAAATAACGCTCAGGTGTTTTGGCCTGGCGCCCTTCAAAAAATTCAGGAATAGCTTGCTTTTCTTCTTCCAGAATGGTGCTTCTGTCAACCTCCACTTCTTGATCAGGTGGCTTAAGCTCCTCTGCTTCTTCTTGATGATCTTCATCCACTTGGCAGGGAGAAGGAAAAAGCAATCCATTATCAGCCAGGTCTCTCTGTTCCTCAGGAAGCTCCCGATCCGTTACTTGCCTCATACCACGAGAGGTGACTACTTGGCCTTGTTCCACTTTCTCAATGAAATTATTGTATTGCTGGTAGTCTAAATTCACAGACTTATCACCATTCAGGTGCTGAGAACATGTTGCTGCAACACCTGGAAATACTAATGCATCCACTGTATCTTGCTTGGTATGTTGAGGATCTTCTTTAGGTAAAGAAATTGCAGAACTGTGTCTGACAGATGAAAACACACATTCCATTCCTTTTGTTTCTTCAACTGGACTTTTTGAAATAACAGATAATTCAGATTTTCCAGTTTCTTGCTGGAAGGCAGGAGAAAGTAGTTCATCCATGTCATCAGTTATGTCTACTTCTTCATCATCTGACAGCTTTTCAATTTTCACTGCATTCAGATTGGGGTCTGCACGTCCTCTCAAGTTTCCAGACGACCACGCTTCTACCTTTATCCCATCTTCAAGGGGAAGACTGCTACCGCACTGACTTTGCTCTTCTTTTTCAGAATCACCATTTTTTGCCTTGGGAAAATATAAAATACTTTTAGGAGGGAAAAAAACCCACAATCCTCTCTGCCTCCCAAATAGTCAGAACTATCTTACTTGAAGAGCAGACATTCTGAAGTGTTTCTTCCTCATCTTACCCTTTTAATACATCTTAATCTGCTGCAATTGGCTTTTACACAGCATTCTAGGTATACCTCTAGCCCAAGTGTAAATTAATAAGTATTTCCATTTAAAAATAAACAAAAACAAAAAACAAAAACCAGACAGTAGTAATTTCTTCTTAAATGCCCCTGAGGTCTAAAATGAGGCTAAAGCAGCTGTGTAGTGGAAAACAAGTATTTTCAGACCAACAACCAACAGTATAAGAGAGTACAATTCTACTATATTTATTGTTTAGTTATATCAGCAATAAAAGTACTGAAGTCATTCTAGGAATTTGAAATCAGGTCTGACTTCATGTTTCAATCTGCAAATAAGCATATTCCACTTGTCTGAATATGGGAACGAAGAGAGTACTTTAACAACAGGACCCTGAAAAGACAGATTAAAATCAAGAGACATGTACTTGTCAAACAGCCTTTTTGCTAACTACAGAGATACTCTGTTTACCTTGTTCTTAAAGTACTGCCGAGCATAGCTCTTCACTTGTAGAACAGTACGACTTCCAATCAACTTGGCAATTTTTGTCCACCGGCGGCCAAACTTCACCTAGTACAACAAAGCACATTTAAGTTACCCAAACTCAAACATTCCAGACATTGCACTTTATGGGCCAAAAGAATTTAAAAACTCAATTATTCATTACAAATGCACAAACAGTACAGCAAGCCTATGGCAAAGTACCTCACTACTCATATTTTACCAAGAAGAAAATTGCATCCAATGGTAAGTTATTACTATTCTTAACTAGAGGATCCTCTTCACCCAGTTCAGGCACACTGTAAATTATGCTGCCTACTAACCTGAGGAATCCTACTGGAATGAATTTGTACTTGGCAAAGCAAAACCTATTACATTCAGCAGTGTACAAAAGACCTTACAACAGTAGTGAAAGAATTTCACTTTATTAGCTCATTTGCCTTAAGCACACACTAAAGTTCCTGTAGTTACCTACTGCATGACTGTACAATTCATAAAGCTGTATAGTTGAGATATTTTGAGATCTCAAATTGTCATCAGCCTCACATCAACAAAATCTGGTAAACAAAGCCATTTGGGAGGATTAATCAATATAAATCTGATTTATCATTAAACTCTTAGTAGGTAACAATTATTTTTAACAGATTAGAAGTACAAAAGCAGATGCAGATAAATGTAACATGCTTTTTTATATTATTATTCTGTTATTTAAGATAACAATGACTTCTATTAAAAATATTACATATATAAACAAACTTACCAGTCCTTGTTCAAACAGTTCTTTTTCTTCTGATGTCCACTTTAATGGGTAGCTAGCTGATTTTGTAGGTGATCGCACCCTAGAGAAATAGGAAACAGAAGTTAGTGCTTGCTTAAAAATATATATTCTCAAATCCCAGTAACTGAAGGCTACATCTGACCAGAGGACTACTCCCCATCTTCTGTAAAGCTCAAGGTATTGTTTTAAACATGAGTGCGACTCATAAATAAAATATTGAGAATCATGTCAGCTTCTCCATCACAAAGGAAGATTCAAGACAACATTCACCAGCAACTAATGGTACAGAAATACACAGAAAAGTAACAAACTGAAAAGTTCAGGCAAGAATGTCAACTAGAATTAATGAGTGTTTTTTTCATAAGGACCACTGGGCTACAGAACTCAAACTAGTTTACTACAGGCCTATTATTACACACAATAATATTTTTTTGCATTGAAAGGTCTCTTAAATAATTTTGTACAGCCAAAGAAAAAGAACTAAGGAACTGTAACTTTTTTTTCTTGAAGTGTCCAGTAACTTAACAAAAATCAGATGCCACACTTAAAAATACACTTAATGATTAAAATGTACATACATGACTTTTCCAGTTTTCTTATGCGGGCTGCAAATAAAAAACAAAGTAAAAATAAAAATTAATAATTGTGATGCTGTTGTATATCTCAGCAAGTAACTTAGATGAGAAGAAATAAAAAGTCCTTTCAAACTGAGAATTTTTCCCAGAACACAGCTTACCTTTTCATAGATCTTTTCTCCACTTCCTTGTGATTGAGCCATATTTTTTCAGAAAGTGATTTATTAGATAAATAATATCTGAAATAGTTACTAAGTAAGTTTTTGAAGCATCAGAGATATTGGTACACATGATAATTCTAATAAATTATGTAGAAGCAAATACTGCACTGCTTTCAAAACTGAAAATTTCACACACTCCTACTAGTTCAATGCATAAGAAAGTGACATTTGACTTCTGAAGCCCCATGCTCACTTTACTTGCAGCAAACTAGGTATGCTGTTTCTACAACAGCATTTTTCTTTTTTGACTTAGAAAACATATTAAAATAATTCTCATTATACTGATACTTTCGTATACTTTCAAATTTAGCCTCAATAATTCTACTAGGAAAACTTTAATTGCTTTATTTTCTTGTTCCTCTATTACTGTATATTATTACACTCAATTACAAAAAGAACATGGAAATAAATTAGCCCATGATTACTACTGCTATAACCTACCTAGTCTGTGAGGTCAATTTATGCCAGAAACGCTACTAGTGGCAAGACTATTTAAACCAACACTGCTTTAAAAAAAAAAAAAAGAAAAAGAAGAAGAAAAAAAGCAGCAGCTGTTCCTTCCTGTTTTCATCTTGCATGCTGGCAGAAGTATGAATGTAGCCAGACAAAACCAGACAGTAAACCAGCCCAAGTGAAGAACAATTCAGCAAAAAGAACTAGCTATTTTTAGCCAGATCAGCTGTTTGATCAGGTTCGGTATGAAGCCACACAAACAGCTGCATCAGCACAACGCTGGATGTGGCACTGAACAAGCAGCTGAAGTGGGGATGAATATTGCTATTTTTGGTGCCAATGCCAGCTTAAATCCGGCAAGCTTTGGAGTAATTTTCTGAAGAATCAGAAACATCAGAGGAAGCTGCAGGTAGCTAGATGATTAATTCAGGGGTCCTCTCTGATTTTTGCAATCTACCTACAAGATGACAGTGCTTCAGTCATCTTCCTAAGAACAGATTTATCCAGTTCCTTTGGAAACAGGAAGTTTTCTGTTGTTCTGCGGGAAAACATCCAAGCAAATCAGCAAAAGGATACTCTTCTTCCAGCAGCATTTTCTCAATGACAGCCCTGTTTTCTTCACTAATGCTGCTGTCCAGCGTCCATGGCTGCAAACAATACAAGTATGTTTTAATATTTGAATTCTGTTACAGTGTTACCTGAATATCAAGAATCAATATATAAGTTTCTAAAAGTCAGCAAAAAGCATGGGTTAAAAACCTAAAAGAACATGTACATGAACAGAAGAGAATGCAGAAAACAGAAGATAACCTTGCTAAAAGTACCATTCATTTAAAAAATACTTACGAGACTGTTATCAGTTCTCCAAGATGAATCAAGATAGTGATCCTGCAGCAAGCTTGAAGCTGTGTTCTCATGATCTCTGAAAAAGATTCCAGTGTTCAAAACAACGAAAACATATTCAAACAAAATGAATGCTGTCAGAGTTAAAATAATGGTGCGGTAAGTAACAAAAACATTAACAGAAGGTGACGGAATTAGACACTAAAACTAAAAACATATCTTGTAGACCATTATATAATGTTACTCTCTCATAATATACCATTAGACATAGCATAAATCCCCCTCAGTAAGTCATCTTTTTTAGTAAATCTCAGTAGCAATTCCTCACCTATCTCATTGCAGACAGTATGAGATACTAGTGGAACCCCAAATAGCAAAAATTCTCATCCAGAATGACTGAAAGAAGGAAGGACCACGTAAAATATTCAGAAATGAAAGAAGTCAGGTTTTTACAGACAAATAAAGAACTGTATTTTTAATATTAAAAGTATCATTGAGTTGTACTATCTCCACTTAGCATTTCTACATCTCTCCCCCAATAAGGCAGAAACACCCTCTTGTAAAGAAAAATCTGTTTTCCGCCTGAGGAAAGCTCATACTTACACAAGGTTTAATAGAATCCTATCACACTGGGTTGTTAGTGCTCCTACGGACTTCATCCAGATTATGTTTGATCTTTTCTGTAAATAACTAATTATCACTTTTAGAAATCTATCACTGATTAACATCATTGATCAACTTTCTTCTATTTCAATGCAGCACAAAATCTCCTCAGTAATTCAAGTAATTATTTTCAAAATCTCTGCTTCTAGAACATTCGGATTCTAAAGACTAATTAGCCCTATACCCCCTGCAGTGTACTAAATTAAATTCACCTACTATTCAGAACTGCTTTGTGCCATCAGTTCAATTATCTCTTTATAGGTAAGGATGGTGCTTAGGGACATGGTTTAGTGGTAGACTTGGCATTGTTACATTTATGGTTGGACTCAATGATCTTAAAGGTCTTTTCCAACCTAAATGATTCTATGATAAATCCCCATGTACAGCCAGAAACCAATACAACTCCTGCTTCTTTTTGAGTATATCAAGAAATGTAGCAGATCAGTAGCCCCCTTTGCCCAGTATTCTGTCTCCAGCAGTGGCAGGTGCTACTCTAGGACAGCATATGAGTCCAGCCACTGTCTCTGGTACAATCCTCTCATATTCTCCCAGCATCTGCAACTGCTAGATTTGCAGTGTTACAATTGCTGCTCGTTCACTTCATAGAATCACAGACTGGTTTGAGTTGGAAGGGACCTTAAAGATCATCCAGTTCACCCCCCTACCATGGGCAGGGACACCTTCCACTAGACCAAGTTGCTCAAAGCCCTGTCCAACCTGGTCTTGAACCCTTCCAGGGAGGGGGCAGCCACAGCTTCTCTGGGCAACCTGTGCCAGTGTCTCACTACCCTCACAGGGAAGAAGTTCTTCCTTAGATCTAATCTAAATCTGCCCTCTTGCAGTTTAAAACCATTACTCCTTATCTGTCCCTACACCCCCTGATCAAGAGTCCCTCCCCTCTTTCCTGTAGCCCCTTTAAGTACTGGGAGGCCACTCTAAGGTCTCCCCAGAGCCTTCTCTTCTTCAGGCTGAACACCCCCAACTCTCTCAGCCTATTCTCACAGGGGAAGTGCTCCAGCCCCCGAGCATCTTCGTGGTCTCATCTGGCCCCGCTCGAGCGGGTCTGTGTCCTTCTGATGTTGGTGCCCCCAGAGCTGGAGCCAGCACTGCAGGGGGGGTCTCACGAGAGCGGAGCAGAGGGTGAGAATCCCCTCCCTCGCCCTGCTGCCCACACTGCTCTGGATGCAGCACAGCACACTGGTGACTTTCTGGGCTGCGAGTGCACATTGTCGGCTCATGTTGAGCTTCTTGTCAACCAACACCCCCAAGTCCTTCTCCTCATGCTCTCAATCCACTCCTCTGCCAGCCTGTATTTGTGTTTGGGATTGCCCCAACTCACGTGCGGGACCTTGCACTTGGCCTTGTTGAGCTTCATGAGGTTTGCATAGGCCACCTCTCCAGCCTGTCCAGGTCCCTCTGGATGCCATCCCTTCCCTCCAGCGTGTCAACTCCACCACTCAGCTTGGTGTCGTCGGTGAACTTGCCAAGGGTGCACTCGATCCCACTGTCCACATCGCCACAAAGATGTTAAACAGCACCAGTCCCAACACCCACCCTGAGGAACACCACTCGTCACTGCTCTGCACTTGGACATCGAGCTGTTGACCACAACTCTGAGTGCAACCATCCAGACAATCCCTTATCCACCATTTCAGCATCTGTTTACAGATCACTTACCTGTGAAGTTGTTGAATCAGTTTTCTGACCCTCCCTATGTTCAGTTTTCTGCACCTATTCACCTCAGCAAGTTCACTAACAGTTATGTAACACAGTACTTTCTGCCATGTGTTTTAAAGGAGTGTCCCAGCAGTCTCAGCACCGAGTGTCCCTAGTTCACGTACTGCTGGATCCGATGACAGCAGTTCTGCATTCACCTCGCTTTAACGATTCCACAGGCCCCATTCTCAGTCCCCGGCCCGATGATGCTCTACCTTGGCGCTTCCCGCCCTGGGCCCTCAATGAGACTCCAAGGTCTCTCCCCTGAGGCGCCCAGCGGCAGGAAGCAGCGGCGGGAAGCAGCAGCGGCGGCAGCGGCGGCGGCGGCAGGGGCGGCGGCGCCGGGGGCCCCGGGCGAGCGCGGCCCCGCGGGGTAGCCCCCTCAGCAAGCGGCAGCGCGGGGACAGCACCGTGGGGGGCTCCGCCGACGCTCCCCCCCTCACGCAAACCCCGCGCGCCGCGGGGCAGGGACGCGCTCCCCAGAGCGGCAGAGCTACCAGCCCGCCGTAGGACCCTCACTCACCCCGACGCCGCCTCTCCGGGCACGGCCGCCGAGTCCCCTTCGATATCCACCTCCAGGTCCTCCGCCGCCGCCGCCATGACACCGGCCGCGCCGATCTCGCGAGAAAGGGCGGGAACACCGCCCGGCGCCGGCCACTGGGCATGCGCAGGGCGCGGCGCGTGCGCGGCGGCCCTCAGTGAAGCTGCGCCCTGAGGAGAGGCCGGGGTGGAGGCGGAGAGATGGCGCTGGGGTAGGCGGGGCGCGCAGGGGGCAGCTGAGGGCGGGCCGGGCGCGCAGGGGAGACTTCCAGGGAACGAGCGGAGGGAGAGGGGTGAACGGATGGCAGGGCGCGGGGGCTGAGGAGGGGGAAAGCGGCAGACTGAGGGGGAAGGGCGAGCCGCGGCAGGGGGAGGCTGGAGCCCGCCCAGGCCGCGCTCCCCGGGGCCTCAGGCTTCGCCGGGCTGTCCCGCTCGCTTTGGGGTGGGAGTGCTGAGAGGGGGAAGCCGTCCCTCGGCGTGGAGGGAAATCCGCCTGGCGATTCGCCTTTCGTCGGTTGAGGCTGCTGGGGCAGCGGTGGTGTGCGGGTGAACCCGGGCCTCCTGAAGGGTGTGAGATGCGCTGGCCGTAGAGGCACAGTATTTCGGTGCATCGTGCTGCAGATGTCGGTTTTGCTGGCCTCTGTCTGTGTACTTCCAAGCATTCGGTCATGTCTTTTCACTCGTCTAGGAGATGACAGCATCAGGGTGTTGTGTGGGTCAAGTTAAAGTGTTGTAATATGGCTATAAAAATCACAGTTTTATTCCCATACGTTCTTAAATCTGTGTTTCATTTCCCGAGAAGTATTTGGCCCTTCGTGGTAATTGGGCTTTTAATCATATACTGAAGGGGAGTGTGAAGAACTGTGGGGGTTGATTATCATTATATAGAAAATGACCACAGAGAACCATCCGTGGACTCAATGAAGTGTTTATGTTTTAAGAGATGATAGTACAAATATTTTGAACCAATAAACTCTGTTGCAACCTTTTTATTCTGAACATTTCATCTTTGTGCTGGAATAGATTTGAAAGTGAAATTAATAAACGGCAAATATGATTGTTGTCATTACATCTACTTAAAAATGCAAAATCTAGACAAGTGGTATGATGAAAGATAGAAAAATAACTGTTAAAGTTTGGGATCTGTCAATGCCATGTGATAGGGTATAATACAGATATAGCTGAAGAGGGTCCAGCACAATATTGAATGTCAGTGTAGCACATAATAGCGTCCTGAAAACAACATCGTTGTGTCAGCAAAGTTTTGGGCACACAGTACTCCTCTGGTTGGTTTATACCAAGCCTCTTGATAGGATTTATTAGCACGGGGTCTAGTAAATCTGGAGTAGAGCAACCCCACACTAGTCAATTTGCAGGGAGATGCCCTCTGATCTCCATTTAGCTCAGAGAGCAATACCAGAATCAGCATAAACCAAGCGGATAGCATGTTACCCTCAGGACAGCCAGTGCTCTTCAGCTCTTTACTACCCTGCTTCTCCCCTTTGTTCAGTTCCAGCTGCGGAGTGAGTTGTATCAGCTCACACATACAACCTAGAGCAGGCACGCGTGGCTGGGCTGAAGGGAGGGCAGAGCAATCTCTTTTGGCAGCACCCTGCAGTTAGGTCTGCCTAAACTAAACGAAACTAGTGTTATCTACTCCAACATCTCTCTGCTCTATATGCTTCAGGATACAGATGTCTCCTTATTCATAACAGATGGCTTTTTAAAAATGTGATTTTACCAAACAATGCTTAACTAAGCTATCCATACAGAATAATAGTCACAGATATATGAAAAGTTATTATCTTTTTTTTTTTTTTTTACAGTCTTGATTTATACTAGAGGAGGTTATACACAGTGTGTTTAAAACTGGTGCTTTTTAAATAGGTTCCAAGTATGGGATTTGTGAGAGAAGCAAGAGACTAGTCAATACTTAGAAGTTTACCAGTGTCTTTTTCCATCACCATCTTTGATTGCTAACTGAATTCTGCCTGCCCTAACATAATTCTCAGTCATACTGGACAACAGTATTATCCAAATTGCATTAAAAGAGGATTCTGCATTTAAATTTATGAGTTTTTGCTTTACATCTTCATTTTGTTATTAACATTTTCTTTTTCAAAAGTGTTACAATTTGAGCCTGATTTTCTGTTTTATTAGATTCTGCTACTTGCAGTGGGGTCTTTTTGAGACTATTAGCAGCTAGTAAATTTGCTTTTTCTCCTTGTGACCAGTTTACGAGGGAATTGGCAGCATTAAAATGTCCAGCCTTGCATGCACAATGCAGTGGGGTGTCCTTGCTGCTGTCTAAGGCGTTAATGGCTGCTCCGTGGCTCAGTAAGAGATTTATCAAGTCGCTGTGTCCATGTTCCGCTGAGATATGCAGTGCGGTCTTTCTCCAAATGTTTCTATCATCAGTATTTTTATTTTTCCCTGATGTGAGAAGAATTTTTACGATCTCTGTGTTTCCTTTGATGGCTGCATAGTGCATCGGAGTACATCCATCCATGTCCTTAGCTCCAAATCTTCCTTTCTTAGCTAACAGAACTTTGACGATACTGAGATGTCCTCTCACAGCTGCAGTGTGCAGGGGAGTCTTTTTCTCCTTGTCTTGTGCGTTGGGGTCAGCATTAGCATTCAGAAGAATCTCAACCATTGTTTTGTCTCCCCTTTCAGCAGCAAAATGTAAAGGTGATTTTGACTGCTTATCCTTAACATTAACATCAGCTTTGTGGTGTAGCAGCTGTTGGGCAACATCAGTGTTACCTCTTTGACTTGCAATATGCAGGGGAGTAACCAGCTCCTTAGTGACAGCGTTAATTTGGGCCCCTGCATTAACTAAAAGGCCAACTAATGCTCCTTGATTATGAAGTGCAGCAACGTGGAGCGGGGTTTCATCGGCTTGGTTTCTGAGGTTAATTCCCATCCCTTTGTGCAGAAGCAGATTTGTGAGGGAAGCAGCCCCGGCTTGAACTGCCAAATGCAAAGCTGTGTCAGAAGCAGGAGTCTTTATTCCGAAGCTTGCTCCCTTTTTGATTAGAACTTCTGCTGATTCAGCTTTGCCTGTTCCACACGCCAGGAGTAAAGGCGTGTACTGTATTTCATTGCAGGCGTTTATATCTGCACCTCTGTCAATTAAAGCTGCTACAATACCATGCAGATTTTTCTGTACAGCTCTAAAAAGAGCTGACTCCATTATGTCAGATGGCAAATCTTTAGAATATTCTAGCAGTATTTTGAAGATGGAGGGGTGGTTGCTGTTGAAGGCTCTTTCGGCCATGTTGGAATCAACACTGGCTCCAGCTTCTAGCAGTACTTTTGCAGTATTTTCAGACCCCTGAGAAACCGCATAACTGAGAGCAGTCTGTCCTCTTTCATCCTTTCCCTCAGTGGAGGCCCCAGCCTTTAAAAGCATTTTTGCCAGACTGCTCTCATCTTTAAGAGCTGCCATGTGCAAAAAGTTGTGCTTGTTCCTGTAGCTTCTCGCCTCTTCTTTCAGGATCATCTTCACTATGTGACCGTGGTTATTCTGTGCCGCCAAATGAAGGGGTGTCTTGCCTTCCGTGTCCAAACTATACATGTAAGCACCGTGTCGGAGAAGCACTTTCACTGCGTCACCATGGCCTTTCTCAGCAGCCCTGTGCAGTGGTGTTCTTCCTTTCCTGTCCTTCACATCTGTCTTTGCACCTCTGCTGATCAAATACTCCATTATCGTTAGATGTCCATTAGTGGCTGCAACATGCAGTAGTGTCTCACTTGAAGAGTTTAGTGCATCGATATCATTATCTCTCCATGTTTTCTCTAACTCAGAAAGATAGCCTTTAGCGACTGCATCAAAGATGTCAACATCAGCATGATCTTTTCTCGGTTTTGCTGTCCTTGAAAGTTGAGGGTTTTTTCCTTTCTTCTTCCATTCTTGCTTCTCTCTTCTAGGACTCTCTTTTTTTTCCTGGTGCCATTCACTGCTATTTTCAAACCAGACCTTGTCTTTTTCCAGTAAATATCCTACCAATTGTCTTCTAGCATCTCCAATGCTTTCATTTACTTCACTCACATATTTTCTTATCTTGCTGTAAAGTTTTGGCTCCACTTGCTTTAAACATGGGTAAAAAAAGAGCCTGCAGGCTCGTTCACCTTGAGAAATTAGCAGGTCTAGAACTCGAGAGTTCTTTTCTGTTTGTGTCCTGTAGAAACTCATGACTATCTTTTTTTCTGGGGTAAAAATACCATTGTCTATCAGCCAGTTCAGAAGATGGTCTGGGTTGTTTATGCCTTCTACTAGCTCTTCTTTTTTAGTCCATAGGACTTCAATAGCATATGGATTTGTAAACAGGCTAGTTGAATGCATGATCATGTTGCTAATCAAAAAGTGAATTGAGCTATTGTTTGAAGTTAAATATGAAATAGCAAAGCAGGCTCACATCATTTCACACATTCTTTTCATAGAACTATGAACCAACAACCGTTGTAGTTCAGTGATAAATCTTTAAAGAATGAGAAAGAAATCAAAACTCCCTCACCTTTGGTTTTCTAATTGTTAGAAGTCCTTTGATCTTCTCTGTTCTTCCGTAGCAACAAGTGAAGTTTAGTAACAAAACAAAAATCTTTGATATCTAAAGATATTCCACTTGGAAGATTTCTTCCAGATTTTTCATGCATAATTAGGGAGGAAAAAATGCTTTTGTGAATCTGATATTTGAATAGAAGATACTTGTTTACTGAGTTTCTCTGTTCCTCTGGCCAAGCTGTTTTTTGTAGGTGGCTGAATGACCAGTCTATTAAACATGACAAAAGAAAACTCATGGCATAGTTACTGTTGCCGTGATTACGTACCTTGTATGATCTTAAATGAAAGAGTACACATTGCCAGCTACATAGGTGAAAGCCCTATAATGTAAATGAAATAAAAATATAAAGACCTAGATAAAAATAAACTGTATAAGCAGCTACTTATAAAAAGTGATCCAGCCTTTCTAATATGAGTTACAACTTCAGTTTATGAGGTATATTTAACTTAAAGGCTATTTAGCTTGTCATTCCTTCTGTAACCTGGAGTCTGTCTGGAACTTAATTCTTTTACATGAGGTAGATCAAGGCGTGTGATTCAGGATGCAACATTAAAAGTATAATTAAATAGAGCTTCGAATCTGTGAATATGTATAGTCTTCAATATGGGTGTAGGACCTTTGAATCTAGCTGTAATTAATTTAACTTATTGGTGTTAAAATTCCTTATGGAGAGAAGGAAATAAAATAATAATTATATATACATTTTGCAACCAATTGAGAGAGAACTTGAGATTACAGAGTTCTGTGAGAGCTAGAAGTAAAATGAGCTGAAGAGCTGAAAGCTTGACCTTATTTAAGCAAATGGGGAATTTTGCCGTCTGTTTCTTAGTTCAGTGCCCTTTCTGTTGGGTCCTGCTGCCTATGCATATATTTTCTTTAATAGTATGTACAATGTGGCTGATAAGATTTTTAATTTTTTCTGTTGACTTTAGTTTTATAAGTAAGATTGCAAAGCTTGTTCTATTAAAAAAAAAAAAAAAAAAAAAAAGATTTATTGAATAAATAGCCGGGAAAGGCAAGACTTTTAATATACATTTTGAAAGCCAGCCAGTTACCAAGTCAGCAAATTTGACAGCCAATTTAAGAGCCCAATAATTCCTCTGAAATGCAAAGAAGGGCACTACACCAAGAATAGCAAAACCTTTGTCACTTAGTTAATGATTGTTAACGCATAACATGGGAAAAGATGGTTTATTGTAGGGAGTCAGGAGGTCTGAATTGTGTTCCCAAATCTGCTAATGACTCAGTCTGATGATCTGCAAATGATTTAGTCTTCAGAATTGACTTAACAAAGTACTGAAGATCTATCCCAGTCTTGAGTAAATTAACAGTCCTTACTTAAAGTTTGGTGAAATGGGATCTTTATGTCATCATTATTATCGTTCCCATGCAATACAGAGATAGCAATACTTGATTGCCTTCACAGGAAAGTTTTGAGTTCTGACAATGGAAAATGTTACCTGAGTGCTGAGCAGTATTGTTAATATAGACAACACTAGAATTTTTCAAACTCCTGAAAAATTTAAAAGCAGAAATTGTAATATTCTTTAAATGTCTGTTAGTATGGCAGTAATTTCCCAGTGTTCTGAATACAGAAATTTTACTGGTAAACAGTATAAATGAAAGGGTGCAGTACTCCTAACTGGCCTTGAGGAGGAACATTTGAACAATACATGCAGGCAGCATCTCTTTCAGAGCCACTGTGGGACTTTATTTTGGGAAGATAATGTGCAGCAAATTACTTGTTACTAGATGCAAAGCACTTCAAAATATAGTTAAGCAGTTTTTTAAAGAAGATTTTTGTTATAAATATGTGACTTAGGAGGAAATTCTGTCTTAAAACAAGAATCACACTTGACAAGAAAATTTTGGAAGCTTGTTGAATGGATTAATTTTTAGAAATTGTGTTTTAAAAGCCTTTGTTTTTTGATTAGTATTTATACTACTTTTAGAATTAAGCCTCTGTTCCAACAGTGACTTCACATAAAGATTAAAAACCCAAACAGTTGAGAAGAGATTCAGAATTGGCTATTTGAAGCATGCTTTTTGTTTGTATCTTGATAACTTACTAACTCTTTATTTGTTTGGCATATAAATGTTTTAGAGAAGGGAAAACTATTAAGATGCAACACCTCTTCTCCTTTAATTAAGTGCATGAGACCACAAACACGTGGGATCACCAGGAAGCTCTTCATTAAAAATAAGAATGGCAAAATTTAAGATTACTAGAGATCTAAGAAAATAAGTGAGTTGGAGAGAGGAAGAGGCAAATCTTTGTCCTTCTTTGTTACCTTTTACATTTATTTGTTGTCTGAGGGGCACAAGGTGATTTATTTTTTTTTTTCTTGCTAAGTACTTCACAGGCCACTTTTATTTCTGCTGGCTTCTTTAGCTCCACGTATTCAAGGACTGTTCCTGATTAGATTATTTTGAAAAGAAAACGATGGGTTTTGCTTCTGTCTTCTTTGTCAGATAGCATTTAGGGATCTTTGTGTTCGTCAGTATGGGTATATAGCAGGGATATATAGCAGTTCAGCTTATATGCATTGAAGAAATGTTATGTTTTTCTCAAGATGGGCATAGGAAAAAATTCTGATTGGTACTAGTGCAGGTTCAGCTTCAATAGCGTCATCAAAGAAACTTCACGCTGTAGGTGTGCTGATTATATTTTAATCCAGTGTGTTGTCAGGAAGCCTGTAGTGAGTAGATTCTCATGACATAGAAATACTGAAAATCTTCACATAGACCACATGGCTCCAATATCACTGTTAAATGCAGAAGTAAAGCTGTGTATATGTAAGATTACCTTAATTCAGATAGATCTATACTCGACACTGACTTTGTGGGAGGATATTCAGCTGAAAACAACATGGCAGAGTTTAGAGCAGGCCTTAAAAAGGGTAGTTGATGCTATTGATAGGAAATATAAGTGTTCGGAACTGTTTGAACCCAGCTGTAGCTGGGAGGCTTCAGACAGTTATTTCTGACGTGCAATCTCAGTTTTGCTCCTAACTTGTGTCCTTGGGCGAATCACTTAATCTCTGTGCCCTGTTTACACAAGCATTAAAAAAGGAAATTTTTTTCCTACCTCACAGACATGTCCTAAGTGTTTATTAATGTTGGTGCAGTGCTTTGAAGTTATAGGGTGCTTTGAAGTTTTTGTCCTTTGAAGTATTGTTTTCTGACTTCTCAAAGATGAACATTTCTTTCTTAAATTAACACGTGCCCGTGTTTTCTAGCTTATTTTATGTTGCTATGTCATCATGAAATATACATTTAATTTTCTCTATTTTAATTTCTCAAAGATGAAAGCGATCCAAACTACCCCTTCATACCGGTGAGTGAACACGGGAGGTGCGGAGCCCGCGGCGGGAGGAACCTGTAGAGGTCACCGTTTCTCCACCGAGGGCTTCCCCCCTGCACCGCCCGCCGCGGCCCTTCCTGGCTGCTGCTGGGACGGCGTGTAAGGCAGCTCAAGGACTTCCAGTAACTTCTTATGTTCTCTAGGGCATTTTCTTGATAAAATCGATGAAAAGCCAAACATTAATAACACGGTTTCACTCACCGTGGTATTTTTATGTTTCCCAATGTGTACTTCAATTTCATTTAAGACAATAGTTTGCAGTAATGCCAGCTGGTTATTTGGAATGTATCTCGCTGTAGAATAACTAGCCTGTAAGAGATAATAAAGCTAACATCAGTCTCTAAACATCATGAGGGGATGGAGAAATATATCTGGGTAATCAAGGCGTTCTCATTAATGAACATGGCTCAGGAATAAAGCTTTGTTTTGGATAACCAGAAATCTAAGCGTGGCCTAGCTGGTTGAGATTGAACTATATTTAGGTGTAGCTAGATTGAGGAACAGCAGTGTTAGAAGTGTTCATGATGATGATTAGAGTGTACTTGACTGATTATAACACTGGAAGAGAAGCTGACTAGTCAGAACGTCTGCAAGAGAGACAAAATATACTGCTTAGTTTTGCCTAAAGATTAACTGCAGTAGATTAGGGAAGGCAAAAGGGGAGCCTTGGCACTGAGTGATCTTGTTTGTGTTAGTCATATTTCTGTAGAGAGCAGGCTCCGAGCCTTCCTGGTGCTGAGAAATCTCTGCCTGGGCTGGTATTTAAATGGGAGGTGTTCCCTAGAGCAGTGCCCTTCCGCTGAGTGGTACTGGCACACACAGGACACGTGGATCATCAGGGGCCTGAGCGGGGCCTGCTGGAGGGAGGGGAAAGCTGATCTCTCCAGTCTCATGTTTTGCATCTCAGACTTGCCCACTGGGCTCCCATCTCACCCTCCCTGCGACTCCAGCGCTGGCAGGGCACGACCGCCCCTGCAGAGGCCTGTGCCAGGCCCTATGCTTGAAAGAGGTACCTCGCAGAAGGCACAGCTTCCCGGCTTTGTCCACTAGTCATGGATGCTTTCAAAATACTAATACAGCTGATATAATTATTCAGGTATTTTATTCCATTTCTAATACAAGTCACAATGTTGTCCCAACACTATGGCACTATCTCCGCAAATATGAACAAATGAAGATCGTGTTAAGTGCTGCACCCGTGCAATGCAAAATGTTCTTTTTTCTGAAGATAAGCATGTACTTTTATGAAGTTCCCAACCTGGGGTAGTTGTAAGTGGATAATGCACATCTGCAAAATGCCACTGATAGCTGTAAATGCTGACAGAGCAGGCTGTCTGCCTGGATCGAACGGTAGGAACAAGGTTTAACGTATGTAACCTCAGCCAAAGTGAGGATTAGGATTGTTTTTCAGTTTACTGTGCATATATTAGTGAAGTTTAAGAAGAGTGACCAAACTACTTAGAAACCATTTTTTGCCATTCAGGTTTCTGAATAATTACATTTAAGTATTTTTCCAAAGTTCTTCATGAAATTACTTGCCAGGTACTTTTCTGAGAAGCTATTTAGTGGAGCTAGAAAGAAAAAAAGCTTTCTAATTTAGCTTCACAGAGCTAAAGGAAAGCAATGTTCTTGTTTCAGAACATAAATAAAAGTTGATTTGAAACAAACAAAAAATGTTAGTGGTGAGGTGATGAAATATATATTTAGTTACTGCAATTTTCATGATGCAAAGTAAAAAAAAATAAATATTTTTGTTTCTAAGTGGTGAGTATTACTAGTTATTTGTTTCTATATATATTTATTCTGCAGAAGTCTTTACTGTCACAAACTTAATTTAAATTTAAGAACTAATTTGTGTGTTAATCTGTTGACTAAACCTGGACACTAATTCTGATTTTACTAGTCAGGGATACCATTTTCCAATTCATTGGCTTACAGTTGTACCAGTGTCATGATTTTTATGTTACAGTTTTAGAGGTTTAAATGTGTCCTTTCAGACCAACGCTAATAGAAAGCAGTTATGGCAAAATGCTAGCCCTCATATCATTAGCATAAAAAGTAAATGATGAAAAAGTATTAAGTTACTAAATGCTGAGGCAGCTTCAAAGATCAGCAAAACCAAACGGAGAGAGGGCCAGGGTTTTTCTCCAAAATGGGCAGATTTTTTTTCCATTTTAAACCAAACAAGCCCTTGTGGTTTTGAGTCAGGAACATACACGTTGTCAGTGAAAGCTTACAGAAGGAGATACTTTATAGAAAGTTCTTTAACTGTCAAAGACCAAGATCCTCCTTACACCCCCTGTACTCATCAGGCTAACCTTGCTGGCAGCATTACTCCCAGGAGGTGAATACAGCTGTGCCACTAGATCTCCCACAGAAACCTTTTGGCCAAATTTGCTTTGTAGATGTAGAGTAATTTGTGAAAAACTGTTCTGAATTTGCACCACTTCACAAGCAGAATTTTATTTTTACTGATTATAAAATGCTGCAGATATGACTAGAGACTAATGCGACTTTGAAAGGAAATAATGTTTTGCTACATCATAAACCAGTTTTAATTGGTTATTTATTCAGTTATTACAGTTAGATGTCAAGCATTAGACATAGTGCAGACATTTACCTAAACAATGTCTTGCTATTGAAGTCTACACACACACTCTTTGAAATTTTGTCCTCTCTGAGGAATCTATTTACAGTAAAATGTATATAAATTGTATTTATTATGTCAAAAGAATTTTCAAATCCACTTATTTTAGTTCCACAGCTGGTTTTGTTCTGAATTTGAAGAAATCTAAAACTTATTACATTTCAGCATAGAAAACAATATAAATATTTTTTTATTCCAGTAAGACAAATTATGTTATAATTACTCTGTAAAAAAATGCAGTATGTCTTCTGAGTTAACAATGGTAAGCTTTAGTCTCTAGCAATACCACCAGCAAAAAGATACTGTAGTCTTGCAAGTGGCTCAGTTAATTCCCCCTTTAAACTTATTAGAGGGCAATTGAAACAGTTGGGCCTGGCTGAGTCTAATTGATCTTCCTGATAGGCTTCTTGTAATACATCAGAGAAGATTCCCTGCATCTGTTGCCTTCTCCACAGCTATCATTTCAGGCCTCTGTAAGTTGTTGGTTTGGGGTTTTTTTCCCCCCCTTAATACTGTATCTTTGTTTCTTGTTTCTCTGTCTGTTTACCTTGAAAATGGTTCCTGTACTCCCTGCTCTCTGAGCTTGGGAAGGTGGATATTACATTGTGAGTCCTTTAAGTTTTTCTTATTGCCATAGTTTTACAGAAGACTGATAATAATTAGCACCACTTAAAAAAATCCTGTGCAAGCTTATTTGTGACCCTTGAGTGACTGTTATTCCTACCTTACTTCTTTGCTTCTCAATTTTTCAATAGCATTGTTCACTGCAATGTAGAAAAGCAAGGCAACTCAGGATTAAGAAAGATTCCCTGACAGTGCTGGTTTAGCTTGTCTTCATTACTTTTTCTTTGACTGGAATTCTGTATTTAGACATGTAAGTTGATTTTAGTTATTTCATATTAAATGGCTAAAATATAACTCTCATTTAAATACTACTTATCTTACTGTTCAGTTACCTATCACCAGTACATATTCACTATTCTATCTAATCTTTCTATCTATAGGACTTCCCTAGTCTTTAGACAACTCAAATTACTCAAGAGGTTTGCTTGTAACCATATTTTTTTTAATTGGTATTTTTTCCTTTCTTCTGCTAGAAAAAGATATGGAAGCATTATATTTTTTTTTTTTTCTGATTAACTTTATTATCATTCATTTGTACTCCATCCTGATCAACTTGTTCAAATCATCTTGGATTTTTAGTTGCATTCAGTTTATGTTTGTTGTACATCAAAAAGAAGTTTAACTTCCCTGGTATAGCAATGCTGGAAAATCAGGCAAGTAATTGTTTCTTTCTTATTAGTGTTTTAATCTGTTCACAATTCTGTAATTTGGGAGTACCTTTTGTTCAGTTCCACAGTATTTCTCACTGCTCGAGGGTTTTCTGAGGCATATAGATTTGATTCTTTCACATGTTATCTCCTCTTTGCAGTTCTGACAGCTTCCCCTGTCTTCTGTTTGAATCCTCTGGCTTTGATGGACTATTTTGGTTACCCCAGAATGTATGTGTCTTCTGTGTCAGTATCTGGATTCCTGCACCTAACATTAGTTCCAGTTCAACAAAGTATATAATCGTACAAGGACATTAACACCTCCTATCTTGCTCTGAATTACGCTTTAGCGTTAAGGAATTGATTAATTGGAGCACTGAATCAGGACCTCAGCTATACTCCTGTTTGACTCTGTGAAAAATACTCTTGTTGATTTGGATAGCTCCCTAAATCACAAAGTCCTGACAACTCCTCCAGATTCATGGTGTTTGCTTTCCTTGGCATATCCCAAAACATCCTTCTCTGTTCAGCTGCACCTGTGATATTCCAGCAGCTCTCTTTGTTCCCAAGCCATTATGTCTTCCTACTCAAATTTCCATTCAAAGAGTGATTCATGCAGCAGGGGAAAGGCATGACCTAGCTGCCCCCTCAGTTTCCATCGCTTTGCAAATCATGTGCAGTCTCATCTGAACCGGAGCTTTCATTTCAGACTTCTCTATTCCCATTCCTGGAACTAATTCTTTTATTCCTTACTCCTGTAGTCTGCTCTGTGAGCAGAGAAACGTTTGCTGCATAAAGAGGGTTTTTTTGAAAAACTAGCTTTGGTCACAGGAGCAGTGAAAACACATCAACATGGATTTTCTTTCCTCTAGGAATGCCTTTTCTCACAGCACATGAAAACATATGGTTGTTACCTGTGTCGTAGTTACTCTGTAGACAAAGGACAAGCTTGACTCATTATGCTGGCATCCTTTTTTTTTAATAATAGCTTTCATACTCTGAATGTTTGGTTGGGATGTCCAGCTGGAGAGAATTGCATACCTCCCCCAACAGTCTCTACAAGAGCCGCACGCTCTTCAGTCATTCTTTCTAATGCTTTTGATGTCTTCCATTGTCCCCTGCACTACTTTCCTCTTCATCTTTTTAATATTATTACTACCTTATGCCTTTTTGAGTCCCTTCTTACACCATTATTCCTCTATCGTCAAACCTACTCATTTACAACTTCTGTCTCTTTTACTGTGCAGTAGAAGCATTCCCTATTTGAGAAAGTTTTTAAAGTTTGGTTTTGGTTTTTTTCCCCTGTGCCCAAATAGAAGTTCTGGGTTTACGAGACTCTCAGGATTAAATTGTGTTCTCTGAGACTTCTGGGACTCCTGCCAGGTGATGTGGAAGATGCTGAAGAGGCATCTAGACCCGTTGTAGCCTACCTGTAGGTATATTTTCTGCTGTTACAGTTCCCAGTGAAGCAAACTCTCGTTCAATATGTATAGCGTAATAGTACACAGAATAGTAATATGTCTACTAGGGATTTTAGAAGATCCAGATTAAGGAAAGAATAGTGACTTTTAACAAGTACTTGTGCAGTGAATTAGCTACAGTAAGTAAAGAGATGAGCTAGAGAATCAACCTTTTTCCCTTGTGTGAGAAGAGGCAGGGAAAGCTTAGTTTCAACTAAAAGTTAATATAGCATCATGAAAATGGGATCAACATGACATTAAGAAATGAAAGAAGGGATATTGTAGTGACAGCTCAAGCTATATTAGTAACTTCATGTTTAATTCAATAAAATATCACTATTTAAAATTTATCTGAAGCAGCCAGAGCTTGCAGTAGAATTCAGAGCAAGCCTACTAGACAGTATACATGGCCATGGCACGCTTGCGAGGAATATTGACAAATTTAGCTTAATTGCAGCAGATTACATCTCAGATTTGCACTTCCCATACTGTTTGATATCTGTATTAGTTTCTTTTTGAATCTTTTAAATCAAAAACTAGTAAATATCTTTTGGGCTCTGTAGGCTTGCTTTTTATTAGTTTATTTTACAACAGGTTGCATTAATGTGATCTGGATGTGACTTTCAGTTTTGCATGGATTGGCACCAAAACCACCAGGATGGTAGATTGTTCCCCCTTCCCCTCTTTTACTCACTGGCATAATTTCCATCCAACAAAGCTTTTCAAAAATAAGGAAGGAAAAGGCCTTCCTGTACAAGCTTCCTGTGAATCCTATCCAGATATAAAAGACTTGTGTAAAAGCTTGGCAGGCAATCCCAGCATATGCCACTTAGTGACTTCCTTACTTTATGCTAGCACTCCACGTACAGCAAATGAATCTGAAAATCAGTAATTTCCATTCATTTTCGAATAAGAAATTTTAAATGGTAAATTTCCTATCTGTGTATAACGCCCACATTTTAAATTAAAAGTTCTGAATGCTGACAGCATTAGTCATAGGAAATCCTGTATGAACATCCAGCACTTAAGTTGGACCTTCCCTTAGATCACACCATAGAAGGAGTTTGCAGGAAAACATTCTGTTACTCTTAAATACTGCATTGATTTGTAACCCTTTATATGCCATTGCCTCTGGTATGACTGCTTTTTTTCTAGAGCCCATTTCCCATTTTCTTGTGATCAAAATGGTATTGAAAAACTATATGTTTCAATGCTAAAATTTTCTTTATTTTCATAATACACCAGTAGCATTCTATAGATACATATGTATACGTATACACCTTCCCTCATGAACACCAATAGTCTTCAGTGAAGTATTCAGAATTAATTGGAATTAAAAATATTGTTTTAGAATATTATATTGGATATAAGGAAACCAAGTGCTTCTAATAGCAGGATGTAGAATTTCTTTATAGTTGCATATATAGGGTTCATTCTCATACCAATATATTGCATAAAATACTATATACAATATAAGTATTTTAAAATATTTGATGAAAAAAAAAATTGGTGTTCACAGCAGCACAGTAGGAGCTTTGATAGTTTTGCTGGTTAACCCCTTCCCTTTCCCACCCTTCCACCCCTCCCACTCCCAGAGGCAGGGCAGCAGGCGGTGGGGTACGTGCATCTGACGCAGCCGGTCCACAGCCCAGTGTCCCAGCACAGGACACTGCCATCAGTGTGGGACTGTATGGAGGGGGTAGGAGAGACCTGTCCCCCACCCTCTTCTGCAGCTGTCATTCGAAAGGAGGCCATTGCTGTGGAGCAGTGTAATAAGCGATTGGCGGAGGTAAAACTTTAAGTGAGGTGTATCAGCTTGCATTCATTCTCAGTTCTGATACAAACTGGCTTGGATAAAAGTGAGACAAACCAGCAGGTTACCACAGACAGCAATTCCCACGCACCTAAGGCACTGTGGTAGTGGTCTGGGGGTAGTAGTAGTGGGACTACCACTGTGCTCAGAGCAGGATTAACTGGACATGAACTTCAGTGACAGCAGTACATTACTACCTTAAAGAACAGACTCGTACCATGATGAGAGGGCAAATATGTTAACACATGTTAATTATTAGCATCAAACAAACTGTATAGCTCAGTAAAAATGGAAAGCTAAAAAAGCCAATGTAACTTTGTAAATTAATCCATAACATGGTCAAGGCATGAAAGTAACATATACAGCTATGTTGCACAGGATCATTTTCATATTACATGGGTGAACCAACTTTGATAGTTTGTTTGCCTTTATTTAGAAGGAGCCATCCCACAATGGACATTATATCTCTTAAAAAAAAAAAAATAAAAATCCTAGTTATCATTTTCATTTAGTGGGAAAATCCCACACATGTTGAGTTATTGTGGAACAGCTGGCTTAAATTAGGGCTTCAGGCTTAAGGAAGGAATCCCAGAGCATAAAGTATCAAATAATAGCTAAATTCAAGATTAGGATGAGGTTTGTGATGTTGCATGGCAAGCATATATTAGGCAAATGAACTTAAAGAATCATAGGTTTTTTGTAATGCTGTGAATCATAGTACTCCAGTTTTAGTTCAAAATACAGCAATGTTAAATATAGTTTAATATAGTTTAATAAATCAATCAAAATACATTTTAATATATTGTTCATAGGTGGGAGGCTTTAGATTATGCAAATACTGATGGATGACAGTAAAAGAAATAGAAAGCCATTAAAAATTCTCAGTATTTGAGAGGTCAACTTTTATTCTGACTCTTCTCATGAATTTCAAGAGCCTTTCATATCTTTTTAGAGCTTTGTCATTATGAATAATCATTTTTGGTGGTGTAGGCAAAAGTGATAATTTTTACTGGCTACATGGAGAGTTTCTGTTTGTTTTCAATCTATACTTATAAGATTTCTCTTTTGTAACTTACAGACTCAGGGAGTCATAGAGTCATTTAAACCAGAGTGTAGATCTCCATGAAGTCAGTATTATTCTGAAGATCCAAACCAGAGGGAGGATTTAGGCCAAGACATAGTTCCTTGATTTGGGGCTTTTTGGTTTTCTTTTTTAAGCCAAGATGTGGACTGCCTGGAAAAAGGAGAATTAAGTTCAGTACTTCTCTTCCACGCTATAGATCTCCCTTGTGCTTCTGACAGCCAGCAGTTATGGAAAATTGTGTGGGGGACTATGAAGTACCTCCTCATGTAAAGCTGTAGGTGGAATTTGAACTCAAATTCATTACTTATTGTGCTGTTGTCTGATGTGGTATCAGCTGAACCCCAGAAACACTGAGGAATCTGGTTTTGTTTTCATATGTTAATTGCTAGGTCTTGCTTGTTCCTGGTTTTATGCAATTGTACAAGACAGGGAGTTTTATTTCTTCATAATGCCCTTATATTACTACTGCCACCATAGACGTTAGACCCTCCTAAAGAGTCAGGGAAAGGGTGAGATCATTAGTAGCGTGCTTTCACAGATTGCTGGGCCTGCACTTCTGTGCTAGGATGGGCCGTGTATTCCCAAATGGAATGTTAGCTTTTCCTTCTTAAGTTGGACTGTGGACATGTCAAAACACTTCAAACTAAATTTCAGGAGAGAATACCATTGGAAAAGCTACAGAAAATCAGGCGGCACTATTCTTCAGCTGAATTGTTAGTGTTCCTAATTTGCAACAGATTTGGGAATTGAGCTGTTTCTAACAGTAAAAGAAGAACTTTGTAAGATCTTCCCTGAGCTCATTGCTTTGTTGCTTTTGTCACCATACTTTGTCACTGTTATCTTCAGAGTTTGGAACTGTAACCGGCTTTGCTAGTAGCAAATAGATATTCATGGTACTAACTGTGAGAGCATTTCATTAACCAAGTTGCCATGTTCAACCCACAAGCACATAACCATGGAAGCGACAACAATTAACATTAAGTTAAAACCCAAGCCTGTCTCTTATTGCCAGTCTGGCATTTCCTGTCCACTGGAAAACACAGAAGCAATTTCTGCACATAAGAATGATAACGCAGTGAACAGAGGGGGCCATGGAAATAGCTTGAAATTAATTTTGGGTGTGCTGGAATATTTTGTAAGTAAATTCAAAACAGACATGGAAGCCAATATCAGGAACATGTGCGAGAAATTCCATTTATAAGACTTTGAATAATAACCTCACTGCCCTCTTAAATAATTTGAAATATATATGCATAAAGTTAGTCATCTAACAAAAACAGTTTCATAAGGAGGTATACTAAGGACTCACAGTTCTTGTTCAAGTTAATGGGTGCATGAAAAATGTTCACTGTGAAAGTCAAACCACGTTTTATAGGTTTGTCCATATGGGAAGTTGAGCTTGTTTAACCAAAAGTGTGAATTCAAATTAAGTTAGTAAAACTGGTACAAAATCTGCCTGGGCATTTTGGTAGGGTAATTTAAATTGGGAAAAATGAATGTAAGAGTTCTGACTCAATCTCTGGTAATTTGAAGATTGCTGGTGAGCATTTCTTTCAGAAGATGCCTCATCCCTACTGCTTGTACCTGCATTTATGTTCCACCTATTGCCCCCCCATCATTTCAGGTGTTTGTAGGGCTGCGTGGTTAACAGAATAAGGGAAGCAATGCAGATTAAGGTAAGTATCCTGCAATATTCCAAAAAACACTACCAGCACAAATGAGGGAGTGGGAAAAAAAAACAGACAAAGGAGGAGGGAAAAGGTGGCTGCTCAGGCTGGCACCGATGTGAAAAAAATGCTTCCACACATCAAAGCTGAAGCTCCCTAAGGCCAGGAGGTGGATCTGTCAGTGCTCGCCTGGCAGCAGCAGCCCTTGTAGCAGTTGTGGCCAACTTTTCAGCTATTGCAGTCCACAAAGTGGCATATAAACCTAAACTGCTTTATTGGTAGCTTCTTAAAGCACCACAGCTAAAGCTCCTTGAGGTCATGCAGCAAGACCCCAAGTTATATCAAAAAAGTAAGACTGTGCATAGTTGTCTACTGGTTTGAAACAATCAGTTTTAAAGAGCTAGTGCTGTGTAACTTGCATATGAAATAAAAACTTAGTCTGAGGCTAAGCAAATTCCTGATAAGAAAAAAAGTCTCTTGGGACAAAATGTTTTGCTCTTGATCATTTTCTTTCTTTCTTCTCTGGAAATTCTGACATCCCTGTTTCCCAACATAAGATACTATGATTTTTAAACATGTTTTCTTTCTAATATTTATCAGTGGCCTGATTTCCAAAACTGGTATATCCAGCATCTTTAGGACTTGTGCTACTTTTTGGTGACTGTGAGTCAGTATTTGGAGAAAGAATCAAATTTGTCAACTTTATTGTTACTTTTGCAAAATTACACAGAAGCAAAAGCTGTCGGTAGTTGTGAAGCTTAGTCAGGGGCACTTCCCTAAATATACTAAGCTTGGGTGGTTTTGGGAGTGCAGAAGTGGGAAATAACATTCAGAAGTCTCTAACCAAGCTAATGTATAAAAACATAGATTCATCTGCATAGAGAAAAGCAGCCTTCTCACAGGTCACAGCCCTGAAAACTGGTGTAGTTAAACAAAGGTAGTGCTGCTACCTGCAGTGCTGCACTGGAAAGAAATCTCTGCTTCAAGGAGAAGGAACCTGGGCAAAGACCACTAAATTCTGCTTACATCCCATCATTTAAAGAAGGAAACTTTGCTGTTAACTTTTCAAGGGTTAGCTTTGGTCAGTAACCTTGTTGCAGACTGACTGTAAACTCTTGTACTGTCAGTCCTGAAGTCAGCTACACTTACTGTATCGCTTAACATAGTTTTTATGTAATTTTACATATAAAAGCACTTTTTTAACTGATTAGAATATATATATATTTAGAAGTACTTTATCTGGTTCAGTCAGGGAGCAGGGAGAACGGACAATCAATATGGTAACAAAGCCAAACAAGTGAACTAGAGAAGGATTTTGCCTTGAGAATTTGGGTTCTTTTTCTCCCCTTTAGGTATTTGGGTCAGACACTTGGTGGTTATTTAGCATGATAAGGATCGTATCTTGACTGGGGCCCTGAGACACCACTGGAGGGTTCATAGTAAGTCTTGTTTTTAATGACTTCTTGTAAGGAGTTTTGAACAGCTGATGTCTGGCGATACCTTATATATAGGGGGGGAAAAAAAAGTGTACATTATGTATATGATGCAGTAGAGTAAAACTTTGCATACAGAAATTTGTTCATCACTAACACGTGGTGGATGTTTGCAGAACTTTTCTGTTTAGTAAAAGGAAGTGTCTCCTGATTCTAATCAGGTAATCATTACACCCTAGTTTCATCCTATATGACTAGAGGCTCCTAAGTTAAAAAAAAGTAGACTGCTGAGGCATACATAGGCACTTCCAATTAGCAATTTAGTTTACCCAAATCACTCTCTGATGAGGCCTGCGCTTTTCTGTTAACTGAAAAGAGAACCAGCAGTGCTCCTAACCTAGAGACCTTAGTTAGGTGTCAGAAGTTAAACTGAATAAATCCTGAGCTGTATCTTATGGCTTCATTTAAAAAGGAACTTTTTGCATTTGACTTCTCAAGGTGAAAATAAAACAACAACCAGAGCTTGCAAGGTGGGTGCAGCCGCTCACAATTTTTACTACTGTTAAAAGTTCTAAAACTACTTTTGGACACAAATTAGGATGAACTTTTCATAGTTGCCAAGGTCCTTTGATTTGCAGTCACACAGAGGTCAGCAGCTTTGAGGATCGCATCCCTTGAAGTAGGTAGGCTCCAATTTTGGCAGTCCTAGGCCATGCTTTTAAACCTACCAGTAATACATTCAATGGAGATTCAAAACTTCTTAAGTTATCTCTTTTCAATATGAGCGCTATGTGAATGGCTTTGTGAGTTTGAATAGCAACGTTCACTGGATTATGCCCGCATCATGCATCTTTTCATGACTTGTTCTCCTGCCTTTTATGTCTCAGGTAACAGTAGACATCTAAAAGTCGTGCCCACTAATTCATCATCGTGGATGAGAACTCGGAAAAATAGCTATGGATGCTCGGTTTTGAACCTTAGTGTCCTCTGAAATAACTGTGGTTATTCTATGATTAAAATGATGCAGAATGTCCCTACTCATTGCAGTGATTATTTTAAGAATTCAGGGAAGCTGATAAAATTGATTTTTTTTTAGTATGTTTGCATGATAGCAGGTTTCGTCTGAAGACTTTTCTGGCTACTACACCATTCTGAGCAAAGGCTCCTGTTGCAGGCAGCTGTGCAGCTTGTTCCAGGACTGTTTGCTTTTGAGCTCCATCTGCTGGAATTGCCTCCTGTTTCCCACATCTTTGGTGTTATTATGCTGTCAGGTTTCACAGGAATTGGTTTTAATTTAAAAGAGAATAAGGAACAAAGTTCACAGTTCAGAGGAATTTCGAGAAGTCGCTGGTCCTTTTGTTTAAGGAATCAACCTAAAGATTGCTTGGAGAATACAAGGCTCAAAACACAAAATAATTGTGAGACTGAGGAAAAGAAATAATAGTTCTTCCTCCACTGTTGTTTACAGAGTTAGTTTCTAGGGATTTTATAGAGATTTGAATTAATCAGGTCAGTCATAACCTATCAAGTTCTGTATGAGATTTCAAAAATAGGTTACTCACTTTACTCGTTCTTCTGAATTAGGTTTTTGTTTTGTTTTCCCCTAATGTCTGTTGTTACTCTATAACTAGGAAAATTAGCAGTGTTTTCAATATTTAATTAACTTTTTAAAAAGCCATTCTTCCCCATTGTAACTGTGTTTCTAGTATTTCAGAATATTTAAGGACAGAAGGGACCGTGATGAACATCTAATTTGATTTTTGTAGTTCCATTGTTCCTTAACAAAAATGTACTGCAAAGAATAACGTGCAAAATTGGAAAAGAGGGCCCTGCTGTGCAAAACCACTCTAAAACTGTTTAAGTAGTCAGAGGCTTTCACGGTAAATTATATGATGACTTTCTACAAGTTTTCTTTGTAAGAAGCACCATTCTCTGTTCAGAGGGTATATTATAATGTTCATGTCAACAATAATGTATACGTGCAGAATTAGGATTGCCACCAGTCCTTGGGTGCAGACGCTGGTCTCGGCAGCACGTGTAATTCCATAGAACAAGCACTTCTCTGGAAGAATTACCTTCTCAAAAAGCAAACCACCTACATTTTGAATTTTCCTTTTCTGTAGTTGGAAGGCTGATACTACGTTCCTTCCCTGTCCCTAATGCTAGGTGTTACTAAGGTATATTCTGTTTCATAATGGGTTTGTGTATATGGTAATTTCAATTATTATTTCCTTGCTGTCCATCTGCCTGTTAGCAATATTTTGTGTTCGCTTATGATGTTTGCAACTTGTTTTTTTCTACACAGCAAACTTTGCCTGAACTGGTTTTAGTTTCTTGATGTGGGTAACTATACGCTGTTATACCTGAGTCTTGGGAGCAGGAGTAGAGAGGAAGACATGCAGAACAGAGAAAGCACTAGACTTGATATTAAAGATAAGTGTTCTTTTTTTGTTGTTTCAGTTCTGCCTTGCACGTCTCATGGACACGGCACACTGTGCGCTGTGGTGTTCTCCGGTGCCCGAGCTTGTTCCAGCCTGAGCTGGTCCATCTGCCTCTGCAGTCTATTCAGTAACGCTGCCCGGGCTAATAACCCCAGAGCCTCAGTCGGGGTTGTTCACTCGGGCAGAGCACTGTGCTGATCCAGCTGTATAAATTCCAATTTTGCTGCTGGTTTAGGCTCCACACTGCGCCGTGCAGTGTCTGTACGTGCTGTGTGATACTAGATAAGTGATGTAAGGCTGCTCTGCAGTAACCTGGGCTCCTGGAAGTTAGATTCTTTGCTTCCTGAAGTTGTGGGGATAGGATCATTAATGTGTATGCAGCAATGTACTTCACTGAAAAACAAATTTTTTTCAGAAAGTAATTATTATAATGGATTTCTTAGGCTTCTGCATGGGACAAAACTGTCAGCCATTTTTCACATAGGTTTGGAGAGATATTGTCTGTATTTCCTGACAGCTTCCTATAAAATGGAAAGATAGCTAAGGTGTCTCTTGGTCAGCAGGCTTCATCACTAAAAGGGTACGCGCTGCCTTATGCTGGTATTTAAAGTGCCATGTTTTGAGGTCAGTATTTTTTAGACCTACAGAGACGTAGGCGATTGGAGGATGGGGACTTTTCATAACTGCTACTGTGTTCTGAGGTTGAAAGTGGCTGGTATGTAACTCTTTCCCACCGTAGAATAAATTAGATTGTTACTGTTACTTCTGCACTGACAAGTACTTTGGATTTAAAGTTATTCAGTAAGTAATCATGGCCAAACCTCCCTTGTAGCTCACTTCTGTTCATGGGATAGAAGCGTGAGGGTTTTGTTGGTTTTAGTACAGACCCAAATTCTAATTAATATTCCTGTGTCCCAAACATGTTGTTCTGATTAGAGGCTCTTTGCCTAGGCATTTCTGTGTAGCCTGCCCTGTTTGAAACCCTGCCTTTTTCTGACTTCACTTCCTGAATCCGTTGACAACACTCACAGCCAAACAAAATACATGTTCACAATGCTGTTATTTGCAAAATATTCCCTTGTGAGTACAGCTGGGGCAACAAAAAGAGAGTTTCTCTCTGAATCTCAGAGAGAACTGACTATTTCTATAGAAGTAAGGCACATCATGCATTGGGCAATTTTAATCTCGGCAGTTAAGTAAGTGTTAAAACTTTGCGTTTCACCACATACAAATGCACGCACGCCTTTCATCACAGTTGTGCGTATTGATCACTGAGTGATCTAGTAATACACCAAGCGTGCTGAATTTTAATCTGTGCTGAAGTGAACCAGATAGCAACAGGCTCATAGCCCACCACACTGTTTACAAAACAGATGGAGGGAATATAAACTTACTTTGCCCTGTCTTAGGCCTGATCCTCAAACAAGGTGTGGGGCTGAAGAAAGGGTTCATCTAAGTCACCCCTCTTCTCCTTGTGAAATTGCAGAACTGGCACTAAAACCCACTTTGGTTGGCAGTAGATTCTCTGACAGGACACCAAGTACCTCCTGAGCTGGACTGAGTAACTCATGTCACAGAAACCAACCCCTCAGACCATGCCCACTTAATGAGCAGTGCTAGTACTCAGTAACTTTTTTGCCTGTGCTACAGAATGTTGCACTTGAGACAGAAGACACAGAACTGCAATGCTAAATGTCTGTGTGTGTGTATTAGGATAGGGTGGAGCGGACTGTCACTCAGCTGTATTTAATTAACATAGTATTTTATATAATGTATTTATTTTTTACGTAATTAGGTGATTAAGCAAAATGCTTGCTAGTAACATCTATTCCATAACCCAGCACTGTTGAGAGTTAAACATGCACCTTTGCAGGTAATTAATCTCCTTGCCCTGCTTATTTTGCTAGTTGGCACTTGCTAAATCCCTGTAAAACCACACCCAGCAGTGCTGTGTATTATCCCTCTGCTGTCTATTCCTACATATGGTCAAAATCAACTTACCTTCCGGGTTGCTGACATCAGCAAAATGTACTCTTGGCAAACTCCAGTATCCTCCTAGTAACCCTTTGTTTGGTTGGTGTTATTACAATTGTATTCCTCTGACAGCAGCAAACACCATCTAAACAGTGCCTACCTTGACACTTGGGTTATGATGTGGAAGGAGATTACCATATTATCACGTTTTAAACATTAAAACAACCCCTCATATGATAAAACATGTATAATATGGGGGGGGGAGTTAGAGGAAAGATACTTTTATGCTTCCTGTAAGGAACTGACCCACAGTAGTTGCAAGTTTCCGGGTATCATTTTGATAACAGTAAAGGTATACATATCCAATTATCCAGTCACCTTGTGACCTTAAACAAGACTGTCTACCTCTGTTAAAATTATGCTTATTCCTATTTTAAGGAAAAAAAGACATCCTGAAGCCTGACTACTCTAAAAAGTTAGCATTCACTAATAATGAATTTCTAATATTTTCTGGCTGTCTTTTGATAGCATCCTCTTTTGATATTTCCTCTTAGCCATTTGGCTCTAAAGAGCAAGCAGGAAAACATCTGGTCTCCCTTCAAATATACATTTCTGAAACTAAATGAATTGGGTACAGTGTTGAAAATCCTGATGTAATAATTGGTCCCATCCCTCTCCCCCATAAGTTAAGTATCATGTTTCTAAGGCATATATTTATATTGTCATTGTAGTAAAACCCAAGATTATTTTATAAAAAGTACAGGGGGAGTGCCAGAGAAGTTGCTGTTTTCAGCAACAGGAGATGCTGTTTTTCAGCAAGTTGCTCTTTTCATTTCCCACTAGGTTGAGTTTTCCCAGCTTTTCTATTGCTAAAAAGTTTAGAACCCATAGTAACACACAAAAGGGAAAGGCTTTCAGGATAGGGAAAGGGTTATGAAATTATTTTCCTGTTGACAGCAGCATTGTCATAAATGTTAACAAACAAGGCTCACCTCCTGTCTAGGAAGGAACACATGAATAAAGGTGAATGTTTCTATTTTAAGTCTATAGCATGTTTTGTTTCTTTAAATACAACCACTTGCCTTATCTTCTTGAGGGCATTAGTTTAATAAAAAAGCATTCCAGGTCAAGTAGCCAGGTGCTTCAGTTATGGAGCAGTTTCATACACTGGCTTTCTACCCCTCTACCACCCCTTTAAACTGTGCCACTAGAATACAACAGGCAAGCGAGTCAGGTTACAATTGGGAGCTACAACTTCAGGACAACTCAAAAAGTTGCTAAATTAATATAATCAGGATCTAGCTTCTCCCTCTCCTCCTCCTCACACATTCTCCAGGACATGCCTGTAGTTACTGAGTAAGTTTAACATAAACCCTAGAGTTCAGCACAAAGGGCATTTTCCCAGCTCAGGTACTAGCAAAAAAAATAAAGTGTGAGGGGGAAATGCATTTTAATTATTTTATTTTTCTTAAATATAATAGAACCTTCTAGAATTTTTCCAGAAACAGAAACATTAAAAAATTATACTTTATTACAAATGGTAAACTCAGAGTGCTAAAAAAAAGCCTCTTATTTACAAACAATACTGGGCAGCGCCCAAATAAACAACATAAAAATAACTTACAAAGTCATGAAGTAGTTTATTGACATTAATCAACTTTCATAAAATAAAATAAAAAAAGATATGTACATACACAATTTACTTGAAGGCAGGCAGAATAGTTCTTTTTTGTTTATCAGCCTCCCACAAACCTCCCTCCCACTTTTTTTTTTTCTTAAGTAATACTACATAAAGCAATCTACAGTTTCTATTGCAGTTTAACCTTTAATACTGAATGATCATCGAATGTTAGGTCCATGCAGGTCTTGGTCAATGTTAAACAAAGATCTGACATCTCATCTGAGCAGGAACAGCACTTCTCGGCACGGTGCTGGCCGCTTCACTACTAACTCAAGCTGAAGGCTTGCCAGTCTTTCCACACATGCGCTTTGCAGAGCACAGGCAGGACTCAGCCTTCCAGCTTTTCCCATTAGCTTTATGCATCTGCCACTTTTGGTTTTTTTGTTTTAGTTATACCACAAGATCACAGTTCTCGTTTAAGACAGTCTCTTCAAAACGTTTGCAACTGTTGTGTTAGCATTAGCTGGCACCCGCTGTTGACATGGTTCATGACCTTCTGCTTAAGCTGTGCAACCTGTTCTCTGAGCATGTTGGCAGTGGATGCCAGCTCTGAGTTCTGGGCTTTCAAAGTTTTCACTTTTTCTTCCAACCTGGCAATCCTTTCCAACTTCCTTTTCCGGCATTTGGATGCCGCAATTCTGTTTCTCATGCGTTTTCTCTCGGCTTTGATTCTCTCCTGTGACTCCATGTCAATAGGGGACAGGGGAGGAGTTTCCCCTGGCATTTCAGGTACAGTCTGAGGCTCTTCTTTCAGAGCCTGAAGCCTGGGATGCTGCACCGGCATCTGGGGGTTGATGTGGTGCTGAGGCGCATAGCCCATGTTGTTTGCGTTGTAGTTCGGCGCGGAGTTGAGCGCGTTGGGGTTGAAGTTGCTGAGATTGGCGTACACCGGGGGCTCGCTGTGCAAATTCGTGTTGAAGCTGCTGCCGCCGGCCATGGAGGACACAGGTGCCATGCCGCTGCTGACGGGCTGGGCGGCGGAGGTAACGCTGGGCAGGGTGTTCTGGTTGTGCAGTTCCGCCAGGGCTCTCACAAAGCCTTCCGCGAACCCCTCTTGCTCGTCGGTAACGTTTTTGGGGCAGAGGAACTGCGTCGGGGTCGGCGTAGTGGTGATTAGCCCGTTGCTGGACTGGATGATGAGCCGCTCCAGCTCAGGCGAGGCCAGTTTCAGGAGTCCCACGTCGGGGGAGGTGAGGATGTCGGCGTTCTTGTTCCTCAGGTGCGGCTTCAGGTTGCTGGATGGGTCGGACAGGTTCAGCGTCATGTTCTGCTTCAGCACTTTGGCGTTATTATATCCATACCCGCCGCTCTCCGGCGGCACGAAGCTGGCGTTCAGGGCATCCTCGTAGAAAGTAGGCTCCATCTTTGCACTCATAGAACAGAGTCCGCGGAGTGGCGCCGGGAGCTGCGGCAGCGCGGAGGAGAAGCTGCCCGGCCGCCGCTTGCGCCCCGCTCCGCGCTGCCGCCCCAACCCTCCCGGCCGCGCAGGGAGGGGAGAAGGAGAAAGCCGAGCCTTACTTCTCACCGGGGCGCGGAGAGTCCTCCCGGCGCGGGCCGGGCCCGCGGTCCCTGGCGCTGGGAGCCCGCCTGGCCTGGCGGGGCTTCGGTGGGGCGCCTCGCCGCCCTCCTCCTGCTACTGCTGCCGTGGGGCCGGGACGCTGCTCCACCGCCACAAGTTGCCGCTCGTACTTTATATTTTTTTTTTTTTTTTCCCTCTCTCCTCTTTTCCCCGCCTTCCTGCGCGCCCTCCCCGGCTCCGCGCTGTGCCTGCTCCGCTCGCCTCCACCCGGAGCCGCGCTGCCGCCTGCCCCGCGCTCTGAGCCCGCTCCCGGCGTGGAGCCCTTCACTTATCAGCGACCGGGAGCCCGCTAAAAATAGCCCATGATGTCACCCCGCGGGCTCCCCATTGGCTGCCGCCGCCTCTCCCGGGGGAGGCGGGCCGCTGGCCCGGCCCGGTGCATATCAGCCGGTCGCCATGGCCACCCCCCCCTAGAAGCTTCTCAGGGCCGGCGCGGGGCCTTGTGGGATGAGGTAATGCTGGCGGCGGCTCGGGGCATTGTGGGCTGACGTCTTGTTTTTGAATATCTGGTTACCGCGTCCAGCGCGCGAGCGGGGTTGGCCGCCGCCGGCGCCTCCTTTAACGGCCACGTACCAACCGCCCGCCGGAGGGGCGGGGGCGACGATCAGCCCCCCCGCCCCCCCTCTCTCGCCCCCCAAACCGTCGCCTCTCCCTCTTTGTTTTCGTGTCCGGTGGTTCGGTTTTAACGGCCGGGCCTTACGGCGGGCAGGAGGCGGGCCGCGCTCCAGCCGTGCGCCGGCGGGTTTCGGCCTGTCGTGTCTGTATCTGTGTGTCCGTGTCCCCCCCGCCCCTCTCCCCCCCCCCCCCCCCCCCTCCGCCGGTGGTACGGCCCTTCAGGTGGCGCTTTGGGGGAGGCGTCACGTGATTTCCCCTCCCCGCCGCCGTCCCGCCGCCCGTGCGGTTTCCAGGCAGGGCCGGGGGTGGGGCTCTGCCCGCGGCGGCCGCGCGCGGGGCCAGGGCGGGCACCAACCGCCGCGGGGCGGCCCCCGCCTACGCGCCCGCGGCGCTCCCCGCCGGGGCCGCGCCCGCCCCGCCGAGGGGCCCGGCCCCTCCTCCCCTCCCCTCCCCTCCCCTCCCCTCCCCTCCCCTCCCCGCCGGGCGGGGCTGGGGCTGGCGGCGGCGGCAGAGGCCTCGCCCTCGCCCGCCTTCGGCTCCGGGCCGGTGGCTCTCGGGAGAGCCCCGCTGTGCGGGAAGGGCGATCCGGCTCCCGGAGCGTCGCCAACGCCGTGCGGAGGGCGCTCGGCCGCCCTCCTGCAGCGCTGAGGACCCCCCGGGGCCCTGGGGGCCGCCCCCACCCCCCCCCGCCTCCCTGGGTGATTCGGGTTCCTCCGGTACCGCCTGGTCGCTGCGTACGCAAGGGCACGGCTTTGCCGTTACCGTGATCGGGGATGTTAGTTCCCGGTCTCAACGTGCCAGGATAACAGCGGGGGGAAGTAAAACCTGACAGGAAAAAGCCGGGTTCCGGATGGGTTTCTCTAAACTCGTCCTCCCAAGGGGAGGGGACAGCGAAGGCCTAATTTTAGAAAGAGTGCCCTAGTATTACTGTGGAAGTACAGGTTAGTCGGGAGGGAGGATAAAGGCTGGAGTTGAAGGATCCAAGCTGAGGAGCAAAGGCTGTGCTGGCATGTTCACCTCGGAGCAACAGACGGGGGATCTCTAGTTCACCCCAGCTGCTCTGTGATGAACGTGGGGTGCGTACCTCTAATAAAAGGGTATGCCCTCCTGCTGGGCTCTTTTTTGTAACCTTCCCCTCTTCCTCTTGCCCTGCACGCACCCGTCTCTCTGGGAAGTGGGCAGCTACCTCTGGAATAAAGTGCAGGAGCTATTTAAGGACAAGTGGTGACAATAAGGGGTAGGACAGGGACTGGAGGGGTGCACTGTTGTATCATGTTGCCAACAGTGCAACAAGTGCTCCTTACGCTTGCAACACAAAGCTGTTACCTGCCCTTGTAGGGTGGTCCAGCTTTTTATGTCAGTGAAGAACTTGGTCTGTCAGGTTCAATCACTTTTTACGATACATGAAGCTGACAAACTTATGTCTAGGTTTGAAAATACACTTTCAAATTCTCCAGTGCTATTTTTTCCTAGACATAATGACATAATTACCAGCTACAATATAGGAAGCAACAATGAAGCAAACATCAACACAAGCAGCTGTGAAAGAAAAGTGAAGGTCTAGCTCCCCGCTTTGAAGTTGTTGGTTTTTTTTTTTTTTTTCTTCTCTGTTTTCCCCTGGTGTTCCCACCTGACTTCAGCCACTCCGTTCATTTGACCACGCAGTGGGCACTGGTGTTGCTCTGTGTGCTAACTGGAATTATGCAAATACATGCACTTCTTTGTACGTTTGTGTGAGCAGTCTGTGGCACGAAATACAGAGTTTTGGCCGGGAACGGGGGGCTCGCCGTGTGCTGTTGGCATACACACAACCTTCACGTAGGCAGCATCTGTCTGTGGTGCAGGTCACTCAAGCTATTCAACTGCTGCTGTAGCTTCAGCTGCAGTTTAGTCAAACAGCAGTAAGTTACTGCATGCACATATGAAAATCTCTGAAACTCATTAATGCAGGGAATGCTAGAAGCAGTTAACTCCTTTTAATCTTTACATACAAGATAAACAGAGGCCAGTGGCTGACTCTTCTGGCACAAGAGCCAAGGGGCATCAAATGAAACTGACAGGTTCAGAATCAACCAGAGAAATGCCTTCACAGAATTGTAGTTAAGCTGTGGAACTCCTTGGCAAGAGTGCTCTGTGGACTGAGTGATTTTAAAGTGATTAGATGAATTCGCAGAAGAGAAATCACTTAAGGGCTATCGAACACAGTGAGTGCATCTCTGGTTCTGGAAATCCCAAAGCTGCAAATGGCTTGTGCCTGGGAGAGCATCCCGAGGCAAAACTGCTGTGTGCTGCCCTGGTTTTGTGTGCCCCCCCCCAGGTACCTGCGCTGGGCTCCTGTCAGAGATAGGGTATCTAGTCGGACCTGATGTGGCGGTCCTTGCTGCGTTAAAACTCCCCCGAGACAGCCCATAAATGATCTGTCTCTGTTGTGTCAGCGTGCACTTTTGATGTTTAGAAAGGGCTTGTCTATGCAAGGAAGAAATTCTGGAGAGAAATGCAAGACATGAATTTTAAGTAGTTTGCTGTGTGGAAGTTTTTATTGTGAAATAAGAATTACTTTAAAATTAAGCTAAAAAGGTGGGTTTTTTTCCCTGGTTTCTGTTACATAGGAAGCCATGCAAATAATTTGCTTTAGTTGATTTTCTGTATATACACATAATACTAATTCAGTTTGTTCTGATTAATTGGTGACATATTTAATTTGTTAGAGTTTTGCTGGTTTGTTTTATCTTCTTAGCTTTTTTCTGCATGTTTCATCCTAGAAAGCCAAGTTCAGACTACAAGGAACATGGTCAGTGTAGCTTTAACCACTATATTTAATACATATTTGTATAACCTGAAAAACTGTGCTTTTATACTCTGTCCAGTTCAGCCCCACTGATATCAATGCAAGTTTTCATTAGCTTCAGCCAGTGTTGGATCAGGCTGGAGGGATTAATTTAAAGTCATGTAATTTTTTTTTTTTTTTTTTTTACCCTCCACCCATTTTAGTTTTCTACTTCCTTCCTTTTACAGAGGTGGAGTTTCAGGACTAGACATTCCAGTTTGCCAGAGACGTGTTGCTACTGAGGCCTGTAGCTATAGGGGACACCCCTCAGTCCACTCATTATGTTAATTGCTACTCACTTAGAGGTTATTTGGTCGAGGCTGGCAGTAGACAGTCAAGCTGGTCAGAAAGGTTGTGCATAGCAGGGGAGCTCTGAAATCAAAGACAAATGCTCTTTGCTTCTCTGAGGGGATTTTCTACCTAATTCAGGACAGACTGGTGAGCGGAGTGGGCGCTTACGAAGGTCTCATCTTAGGTTTCATCTGACAGTGCCCCGAGTTTACCACCTGAGACTCGCTGAGTGCCGCACATCAGAAGTGGGCCCTGTCAATAGAGAGACAGGGATTCTTTGTGGCCATTAGCCAAGGAGCTGGGAATTTTGGTGACTGTGCCCTGATTTATTAAACAGCTATTACTTTAGGGCTTTTTTTCCCCCTTTCCTGATGTCCTTAAGTAAATATTCCTTTAGTAGAGTGCAAGAACACTTACCGACCCATTTATAAACCATAGCCATTTACATGTCTCAATAAACTAACTTGTGGGTAGGGATTGGAAATGAACTCTATATCTCTGTTGCTGAGAGGGGCAGATGCTTCAAGCAGCAGTAATGCAGATTTTGATTTATAAAGTTCTCTAATCAATCAATACAAGATTGACTGAGGCAATCAGATAATCTGAATAATTAAATGGCTTTTCAGGGACAAATTAAAATTTCTTATACATACCACATCCGTCTAAATTATATTTGGTGTCCAGGAATAAATGGGTTCGTTGTTCTGTTTCACTCCTATATCACAAATACTTCTGGCTTATTTCTAGACCATTTGAAAAAAAAAGAAAAAAGGGTAAATGACAGTTTATGCTCTTTTATATTGGAAACATTGCTCACAGAAAGAAAATGCTTGTTTCCATACAGTTCTTTTTCTTTAAACTGAGATGTATTACACCATCTAGCTTTTTGCTGTCAACAGTGATGTTTCCACAATATTTTTATTATATAGACTTTTTTTTTTTTACTCATTTTGTGCTTTCTAATGTGATATCCTGCTTCACTTTTCCATGAAGTGAATAAGAGTGTGGATTACTGGATCTTCTCATACTACTTTTCGCTTGCTTAAGGAATTACTATAGAGCAGGTTTCCCCAACTGAGGGAGACAAGAGTTTGAAAAGTCAGAAGGAGCAAGTATTTTTCTTTTATTTACTACATCAGAGCATAGTAAAAGAAGCTGGGAGTGAGAGGGCACAAAGAACAGAATTTCCTTAGGCTAAGTGGAAGTAAAATAATTCATAGGTGCTCCTGCTCCTAATTCCTCCCCGGTTCCTCAAGGTGTGTTTTCGTAGTCGGTTCAAGTCCACCTAAGTCTGCAGCACAGCAGAGGCGTGGCAAAGTGGTGCCACCTCATCCACCCCCAGCTCCCATGGCGTCTCCTTTTGCTCTTTGCTCCCAGCAGGGCTCGTGGCTGGGTAGAGATCCAGGAACTCAATCTGGCTGAAAGCTGAGCTGAAATTAAAAAAAAAAAAAAGCAAACCAGATTTGAGGATACAAGGGAGGGGTGGGAATGCATCGGCTGCAGGAAGAATGGGACTCACAGCTTGTAGTGAAGGACCCTGGAACCAGATCTGTACTAGAAGACAGAAAGCTAGTCTTGAGCTAGTCTTCAGTTTGCACATGAAAAATGCTTCTCAGAACTACAGGCACTTGTAAACGAATATCATGTCCATCTCCTCCACCCTCAATTAGTCATCGCATAACCAAGCTATACGCATTTAGTCCTTTTCATCTTTCTTCTTGTCAAGCCCTTTAGCTGTCCCCCTCACCTACTCATCCCACCAATCATTTTAATTAATCTCTGAATTTCTTTGAAACTAATAGTTTGTGGAATGGAGGAAAATGAGTAGGTTAGAGAGACAAGATTGTGAATGATGGAGGTGGGGCAAAGTTAGGAGACTTTGCAAGACCTGTTGGGTTACCTCTGGGGCAGGACAGCAACACTTGACTATAAACACAGAGAAAGACTGCCGAAGTAAGGGAGGAACCACTAAAAACATTTTCCATTTTCTTAAGAATGCCGCCTGAGCAATTCAAACCCTGGATGTTTATGTGCGGCAACCTAGGAATGAAAGATTTGATATGATTGTCTCTAAAGTGGATAGGATGATCTCCTCTTTACCCAATAGTTAGTTGTACTAGATTTCTCACTACTTTTTTTCCCATTCCCGGCTAGCTTTATAGAGGATTTCAGTGGTCACTGCAAGTGCTCAGAAATTTATTTTCAAAGAAGTAATGAACTTTATTTTTTTTTTTGTTCAAATGACTGTATGTATTTTATAATTTTTGATCAAAGAACTGACCAAATAGACGTTAACTACATTTTCTAGAGATGAGTCTGAAAGGAAACCCGGAGCCTTGCTCCCCATGCTTTTTGGGATGTTACAAATCTAAATGTCACACCATTAATGTCTCTGTGTTCATTATTTCTATACCACAGCGTAGCCGGTGCTCTGAGAAGTAGAGAGTTGGGCAAAGTTTCTGTCCTGTGGAGCTTACAGTCGGAAAAATCCTCTACACACAAAGAAGGCTGGCAAAATAGGAGTTGGTCCACAGTGGGAGCCCAAAGAGTGAAGGTAAGCAGTAGAGGAGGCACTGGAGGATGGGTGGCATATGGGAAGCAGACGGCTGCGCTCAGCATTGTGAGCTGGCAGCATGAAAAAATTTACCGTACAAATAAAAGCATGCTAATGCTGAGTGGTGGGGAGGCAGATGAACCCCTTTGGAAAGATATGTACCGTGTTTGGAGACAGAGATCCCACTGGAAGCGTGTGTTTATTCGGATATTACCGAGGCGTGGTTTCACTGTGGAGAACTGGAGTTAGCTTTCTGGCATTTTGATATTTCAACAAACACATATTCATGTAAGTAGTGGCAACAAAGTGCATTGATTCCTGGTTGTCAATTGTGACTGAAAGCCACAGAATAACTGGATTTAACCATTCAGAGCCCTTGGTAAAATAGCTCAGTTTTGATTAGGGTCTGAGAACGGATACAAAATGCTTGGATTTTTAATTAATAAGCAATCTGGCATCCTGTCAAAGCTGACATCTCACTCTGTCTTAGCAGCTGTTGGAACAGTAGGCTCCTGGCAACCTGGAATAAAGCAGTGCTTGCAACAGGAGAAGGAAAGGAAGCGAGTCTGCATGAGACCAGAAATGCCTCACGTAAAGCACCACAGAGCTTAGGGATTTCCAGTGATCGAACAAGCTTTCCTTCTCTGTGCTGTGGGTTCAGGCTTGGACATGGACAGGGAGTTTCTGTTGCTGAATGTCACCAGTGGCTGGTGGCTGACAGATGTAAGGACACCTGTCTGAATTTGAGTAATGTTTCTGACAGGAGTAGCAATAAACAGAGAAAGCGTTGAACAGTGAAAGTAGGTCCTGCAGGTTGCTCCTTCCCAGGGATTATAGTGGCGGAGCCTGTGGGGAAGTTTACAGAGCGCCTGCTCACGTAATTCAAATGGAAACAGTCACTCTGGGTGACAGTCATTTGTGTTGGAGTCATGGTGTGGGAGCAGTCAGGGTTGCCAAATAGCCAAGGGAAGGGAGGAAAGGGCATGGCCTGGGTAGGACGATACCTGAAAGAACAAGCAGTGTTCAAGACTTCAGTTTTGGAGATGTTACTAAACTGCTACTCTTCCTCAATCCCATCTGATTAATAACAACCAACCTGATCTCTGATCACAGCTGACGTACCACACAGGGACTGCGGAGCGGCTCCCCGCTGGTCCGGGCAGCCCTGTCCCTGTCTTGTCCAGAGCAGCCCCTTAGGACATCCGCAGGAGAAGAACCAGGACACTCGAAACCCTCAAAATTGTTGTTCCTTCCTCTTTTCTTCGATAAAAACTATATGCAGTTGCCAACACTGCAGTGTCTATATGTTCCCTTGTTTCAGAAGGAAGCAGAGATGGAAAATTTAGTCCAGAATCAGTACTGATCCCTACCTGGGATCTTGGTTTTTCACAAGGGGTTCAGGAGCAGTGCTCATGTGTGTGCCAGAGGAGTTGCTACGTGAACGGCTGGCAGCTCATTTGGCAGAGGCGTTGGTCAGCTCACAGGCCTGTTTACACAGTCTGTTGAGAACATACGAAACATATAAAAAGCCATAACGTTTGAATATATTAGAAACAAGTTCATGAGATCAAGGAGAATTTTTAGGATAAAAGGATAAAGCAAAGGCCTGAGGGCTGTGATGGCTGCTAATTGAAATTCAGATTTTTTTAAATTTTACTTTTTTTTTTTTTTTTTTTAGGGAGCACAAGTAGAGAGACATTCCAAAAATGGCTGTATGGTATTTAGAGATCTGGGTACCAGCTGCACTGTGCACATATTTGCAGAGTCTTCTGTTCAGTTAAGAATGGGCTGTGGACTCAGGTAAGTCATGTGAGAGAGGTTAAGCACGCGTGTTGTAAGAGCTAATGGTACAACGTAGCCTTGTTCTATATAAGCATGTTTTGTGCTGATGTTTTCCAGTTTGTGTTCCTTACAGTCAGTATAGGAAAAGGTGTGTGGTTGGCAAAACTGCAAGCCCAGACAAAGCAGTTCTGGGTGTGGATGCTTACAGCCCATTGCCAGGTGCTTCAAATAGGCATTTATGTCAGAGATCTGAGGTCAATTCAATGATAGCCAATTTCAGCCCTAGATTGTTACATAAATATTAATAAGAACAGTGGTATATTTCACATTTGTATTATTGGTCTGAGTATTCACCTAACCCTGTAGCAGGGGGAATATATATCCCTTCAAGACAACCAAGAGAATTTACAAAGTGAAGCAAAAATTTGTTCACCTCTTTACTTCTCATTAAACTCACGAGGTTACATTAATCTTATTTTCTGTATACCAGTAAAGAAAAACAGGAGAACAGAATATACTCAAATGGGATAGAACTGCAGTCTTCCCTGGTTTTGCCTCCCTGCTGAATGACCCTTAATCCCTTTTTGTATCTCTGTTGCTTGGTCTCCCTGCCCGTAAAATGGGCATAGTGAGACTGAAGTTCTAGTAAAGCATGCAGATCTGTGGGGAATGAATGCCATATGAGTGGTGTGAACTATTTTTATTTTAAAAAATGCATTAAGGAAAAAGGTACAGAAAAGGAATGGAATTTCATCTGTAAGAAGATCTAGGATTAACTTATTGGTATAAAATACTTGTTACTGGCTTTTAGGATATCAACCATTGACATTTTTATTGGTTCATCAGCCTTGCAATGCGTTTTGAATCTGACCCAGGACTGTGTAGAGCATATACTGGCACTTAGATTTATGCCATTTTCGCTCCCTGGTCAGTCTCTGACATTTTGACCAAATATCTTCCAGTTGCTATGGGCCTGCTTTTTTGGAGGGGTTTTGTTGGGTTTTTTCTTTACATTTAGAGTCTCTGCTGTGAGTGGCTCTGACAATGATTTGGAGTTGTTAATGTCAAAAATGCTGTGTAGGAGGAAGTATTACATGTCAGCTTCTCCAGATTCACACAGATAGTTTCTTTAAAGACAAAGCCTTGATACTTAGTCCAAAACTTTGACAAGAAGATGATCACGTGAGACACAGGAACTCTTCTGCATTATACACCCCTTAGGGAAGAGGGTGAGTGCAACAACCACTCCCTCCTCACAGGAGTGGGTATTGCCAGTCCTGGGGAGGTGAAGCCTACGGACCCCCCTTAGACACTTCCACTCAATTAATCTGCACCTAAGATTTCTTGCCTTTTTTTACACGTATGCCAAAGTTTAAAATGCTCTACATAATAGCAATCATTTTTAAGGAAACCGAAGGAGCGCTTTTTAGCAGATGTAAATCAGCACAATTTACAACGTCGCTGGTTCCCCAAGTGCTTTCGGCCGGCACTGCTGACAAAAGAGGCAGTCCTGCCCTCTTCCTGCTCCCACGCTGTCCCCTCCCTGGCGCTGACACAGCCATGAGGTGAAGTGTGTTGGGAAATACACCCCGTTCAAATCTATCCCAGCAAAAAACCTGAATGGCGGGGGGAGAGAGGGATTTACTTTGTTTCGGGGTGTCACCAGCATATCTCGGATTAAAGTCCGTGTGGAACCACCGTTACAGCTCAATTCACTGGTCTCCGTGAAAGCCAGGAGCTTCGCTGGTTTGTCCCAACAGCTTCTGGCTAAAAGAGAATTGCGCTGCAGCTGGAAACTCAATCAAGCGAATTTCAAAACATTTCATTCATACGTGGTCCTCAGTTGATTCTTAATGCACCTTTACTATCGTTGGTAGTGTTTCATAAGCCTTGTCAACATTGCAGTCGAACAAAGGCTGGTCTCAAGACTTTGTGTTGTGTAAATAAACCTTGTGCCTAGCAGGGTGTCACTGAGTTAAATGTAAAGCCTGAAAAGGGGAGGGCGTGGGAGCAGCATGCCAGTGTTAACATTCTGTTTTCTGCACAGGATTGCAACAGGATTGCAACAGCCCAGCCTATCTGAGCTGCTGCACGTACCATAAACATGTCTCTGCGCTTGATATGGGTGGTGATAGAACAATATACCTTTCTGGGAAAGGGTAATGGACAGCAAGGTTTCGTTTTAAGGAAATTCTGGATAAACAATAGCAGTTTTCTTCTTAGAGTGCTGATGCTTTCCAGGTGGCCCACCAGACAGCCAAACAAAGGAAATATATATGGCAGCATTCACTCCAGGGTTAAAGTTTCAGGATAAGGAGGGTGAATGTCAAAAATCCCATGAACTTCAATAGTTATGCTTGTATCTTTGTGGTAGTTCTGACTCATTTTTTTGCTTCTTATAGATCAGTAACCGGGACAATTGACAGGAATAACCCCCCTGGTAAAAATATACAACTGTTTTTGAAACAAACAGTATTTCATATGCAAAGCTGTCTGGTAAAGTACATGCTCAGGGTGCTTTTTCAGGCCTCATGGGAAGTTCTACAAAGAGCAAGCTACCTTTTAGCAAGTGTTTTTCTGTTAGTTTCAAAATCCTCTGTTGCTTTTTTCTAGAATGATTTTCCCACAAAAGGTGATACAAACCATAAGAAAAGTCTCAGTAGAGCTTACTGCTCCCCCTACCCCCTTTTCTCCCTCCCTCCACCCCCAAACACTGGGAGCTCTCAAAAATATTTTAGTATCCTGGAGATTAAAAACAGTGTCTTTAATTTGTATTTGTCTTGTAATAGCTCTGACTTTCACCGCCTTGTCCTCCCCTTTATTGGGAGTACATGTGTGAGCACTCCCTCTAATGTTGTTTATACGCTCGCTGTCAGGTTCAATAAGCAGTTTCTTAGCAGGGCACCTTCCCACGTGAAGGAAATGTTTCCAGTTCTTGTCTTAGCTCCTGCTTCCTCCATTGCAGTGTCTTGAAGAGCATAGCAGAGAACAACAGAAATATCAGCGGTATCAGTAAATCTTGGCTGATAAATGGAAATTAACTCTAGAACCTCATGAATCTACTGGCAGTTTAGACGTAGGGCAAGTGTTTACAGGGCATTTTATAGGTGTTCCAGTTATGCGAGTTTTATGTAGGGCCTATATTAAGTTTAGGCATTTTATTAATAGTGGAGCTGGAAAATTTTAGAACTGTAGTAGACCAGTGCACTCTTAGGTAACATTGAAAAGAATGTGGTAATCCATTTAAGGATTCTCTGTGTAAACAGGGATATTGTTAAAGAGAATCAAGATAAAATATAAGTGTGAATAATTGCTTCTAAGACAAATTGGCAGGCAGTCATATAGAAATTAGAAATTTAACTAGTTTTATACCATGGGTACTAAATCGTACTCGTGGAGTCTCAAGTCTAGTCAAGTGAATGGCAAACCCACGGCTAACTTGTAGGGCCAAGGATTTCCCCTTCATGAATGAGTAGAGATAAGTAAAATTTCCCAGAGCAGAAAAACGTGTTATAGAAGTGGCCAGATTTTCAGCTTTGAAGTAGAAGAGATACTTTCATTTTCAGTATCTCCATTAGAGCTTCTTTTTGCAAGACCAAGAGTGTTAACTGTTGTGTCTGAGCCAAAATTCCAACCTAAGCAGAATGTACTCATCTAAATTTCCCTTTTGGTTTCATTTGGACAAGGTATTCTTTGGTGTAGTGTTGCTGTGTACTGTTACAGCAGTTGCTGTGTTGGGAGCTTGGGAAGGCTTACATAAAAAGGTTACATAAAAACTAGACCATTATAAACTCAGAGAAACCCCTGAGTGTGATGATTAAAAAGAGAAAACGATTAGGGAAAACACATCAAAGAGTCTCAGTGAGAGTCCTAAAAGGAAAAATACTGATTATATTTGTTTTGATTTTGTCTTACATGAAGTAAAAGATGTGTGGTGTGTCCTGGGTCGCCACCCTAAGGGGTGTGTGCTTAAAGACAACAGAATCAGACTCCAAGACTTCGATGTGGTTTATTTTGGTTGCAGGGCTGGGAAGATAAGATATGATTGTACCATATACATAGTGGTGCTATCAATCTGATAGATTAGACTTCCCATACACCCCTGACCACCTTGCCTACCCTCTGCCTGCTAATCTGTTTCTAGCAGGATAACTCCTACCTTTCTGACCTTTCAAGAAACTTTCAACTACGATTTTTAAAACAGTCACAAAAATGTTTTTCTTTCTCCAAATGTGCAATTATTCTCTCTGATGAAAGCAGTCAGAGGCATGAGATGGGTAACATTGATTACTAAAGCTGGTGTGCAAGTTCAGGTTCAATAAATAGTGAATCTTAAGGGCTAAAAATTGTTTAGCATTCCATTCTGGGTCTGGGAATAAGAGTAGACATTTATTGATTGTCCTGTTGTTCACACTCCACCAGATTCTAATACTGTTATTTTAGAACAATGTTCAATTCATTTTAAAAAGTTTGTTAGACTTGGCCTGCCCTGGGAACCATGTTAGAAAAGGTTTGAACTAATAAAATATGCAAAATGTGGTTTTAGGGCTCTCCTTTAATGTGGAAAGGGGAAGAAAGGTTTTAGTCGGTTATAGCAAATCCAGTAAGGGAACTGTTTACTTAATGCTCTCACAGTTATTTTCTTTAATGTGCCTTTTCAGACCTTTTCAGCTGGGTTTAGTTCATGTGAACTAGCATATTAAATAACATTTTCTACTGATATGTGGTTTTCAATTGTTACTCTGACTTCAGTAGTTACAGTCGTTTTCTTTCTGGCCCACTGGTGTAGTACATCCCCAAAACCTAAAGGAAAATAACTGAACAGGACTTTGGAAATGGGGGAATATAAAATATAATCCCTACAGACTTAAAATTTAGGTAGGAAGATTGCATCTGAGTTTATTTTTCCATGAATATATTTAGCCTATATAAATTGATGCAGCACTAAGAATATTACAGATTCTTCTTTATTATGGCTTGTATACCTTGTATGACTTTTTTACTTGAGCCATCCTAAGAAGAAGGAAGGCAACAAAGTATTTATACTGTCCTACTGAGAATGTCATCTCTCTTCCCAAGTCCATGTAGTACTTGTGTGGAACAAAAACACATCCAATAGGTATGTGTATCTGAAAATGGCAGTAAAAGTGCCACTTTCCATCTCAGGAGTTCCAGTGTTTCCCTGGCTGCCACATATTGATCGTTTTAGGACTTTTTTCACATGGGGAAAGACACTGGCAGTAGTGCATATTATATTCCTACATCAGCAAAAATAATTGTAAAATATGCAAGGTATAGGAACATACTCTGTGCCAGTTAGGTGATCCATTGACTTTGCTGATTATGCACATTCACCTTTGGCCTTTTTAGAGCCTTCCAAAGTTTGCATCCAAGCTGCTGAAGAAATTGTCTTGTACTTTAAGCTTTTGCCTATAAACAAGAGGTTGCTTGGAAGAAAACATTCTAAGCAAAAGGTCCTTGCATTTTCCTTCTATCCTTCTGCCATCTTGATTTGGTGACATGCTGTAAAATCCACCTGTTCTCCAGGTTCAGCTTGGACTCTGGAGAGCAGTAGATGAATGAGCCAGACATGAGAAACAGAATGGAGAATGGGTGCAGACAGCAACACTTTCCTTCAGGACTTAAAGGCTAGGAGAATTTTTTCTATGTCTGGGATGTCCTGCTCTTCTGCATTAGGTAGATTGACTTTTTGTTCAGATCAGGAATCTAATCTTTTTTCCCTGCTTAAAAGAAATTTTAAATGTCACTCTGTTTATATCAACAGTGGACCTAGATTCATTTAGTTTTGATCTGATCCTCATAAAACATCGGATCTATTTGCAAAGCTAATAGAGGTGTAATGGCAAGAGCAGCAGTGGCAAATACCCTTTCCCCCCCTTTTTTTCTCCTTAATATCAAAGCTAAAAATGTGTTCTTGATTTATATGCAGGATTACTGATTCATATACTGTTAAAGCTATATAATAATACATCTAAAGCCTAGCACAGTTTATAAACACACAAAATGTGTAATTTAATAGTTACTTGTGCTGAATCTTTTTTTTTTCCCCTGCATACTCTGTCCTACCTTTGTTACTCAGGGCATTAATGCTGCATTATTGTAAGCAGCAAACAGCTGCATTTATCTTCATTTTATTCTTCCAAGTCACAGCAACATGCTGGAACAAAAGCCATTGTCCATAGCAAACCTTCTTAAGTCTTTTAAGGGCATCCATCTGAATAGACTTTGTGGTTATAGAAGGGCTGATGCTGTAAGTATTCATTCCACTAATGGTCTCATTGATTTTTATTTATGCTCTTTACAGGTTGCATGGAGTCTCAGTTTCAGTAAGAATTGCAGCATATATGCTGAATTCCAGAATTACAGGCGTATGTTAAACTAAAACAATGTTTCTATATCTGTCTTTAGGATGCTTTATCAAAGCAGTGGCTCAGAAGTAGACTGTTGAATCTCCAGCGAAGCAGGTGAGAAGTGCAATTGGTAAGCACTGTTAAAAACCAGGCGCATAAGTTTGAAAATGTTGATCCAAATCACATTATTATAAGTAGTAGGGAAATGTCATGACTTACTGAGATTAAACAAAGACCTGCTTAGAATCTTGTGACTTCAGCTCATAAATGGATTTCATCACTCATTACAGCTGCATAAACAAATGCATGTGGTATATATGCATGTTTTGTTTTGGAAGTTGTTGTTTTTAAAATCCCCTCAGAGTTTTTTTAATTGCTCCTAATGAGCCAACGTTCCCTGGTTCTGGAGCGATGCCTCATGTACCTGAGCAGCATAGCACAGTCATTGCTTTTAAGGGAATAGTGTGCCTGCTTTTCTCCCTTTCTGGCAGCTGAACTGCTTTGGCAAGCACATTATTTTAAAGGAGAAATTTACAATATGAAACCTGGTGTCAAAACTTTTCTTCCTTTTATGAAAGTAACCTTACCCTCCTGCTCCTTTGGAGCTATAGAAATGTAATCCCAGCCCAATCAACAATTGGAGAAAGTCCTATGCAATGTCTGAGCTCATAATGAGTAAGTTTGTCACATATCTAGATATTTTTCAGTTGTTTAATGTAATTTTTCATATTGTCTGTGGCCTCATTTCCCCTGATGGGCTTCTCATAAGGAATCCTAGAAATGATGCCCTGTGATTATCCATGCGTAATTAGTACTTCCCCCATGTTTTCTTGCCAATATGTTGCAAGTGGGATGTGGCAAGATTAATCAAAGTTTTGGTCTTCCTGCTGTGCTTATTACCTGAAGGCACTAATGATGGCAGTAGTTTGTGATGTAGAGCAGACACTTGTCTGCAGATTTAAAAAGAAGTACAGATCAAAACTATTGAGCCATTCTTGTATCTCTAAGTTAAAAGTTGCTGCTTTCAGTTAATTCTATACTATTCAGCATCTCAAGGCAGGCTGTTATCAAAGTTTAACCTCAAGAAACTAAGATGGCAAAATGTGTGGGTAATTCTTTGAATTTCAATATGACATTTCATATTCAGAACTGGGATGCTGTATTATTCCTGGATTGGTAATGTCTCATTTAATGCTACTCTGTAAATTATTTTTTTTAACCATATCTAAAGGAAAATGACTTCTTTTTTTTTTGGCCAAAGAAAAATATTCAAGGACACTCCATTTTTGTTGCCATTTTCTGAGAAAGATTTAAAAAGCAAGTTTAAAAATGGCTATTGTTGGTGAAAACCAGTACTTTTTTCTTATTTTACTCACAGCCTTCTCTTTTTACTTATAAAAACTAGAGTCAGGAAAGTAAAAAGAACAACAATATGGGACAATTCATGGTCAGTGGGTGCTTACACACATATCCTATATAGATGGATTTGGCCTGAAGCGGTTTAGGGTTTTTTTTCTCCCTAGAAAAATAAAACAGGTAAGAAAGAAATGTAACTTAAATGGAATGAAGCTAAGATCTTCTTGCTTTCCTGTTACGCAGCCTTAATTTTTAGGCAACCGGGGAGGAGTCTTAATTATGTATGTTCCTAAAGCTTGCTTAAAAAAATTGCTGAGTGTCTGAGGCTTCGAGTGTCCTGCCCCTTCTGTTAAAGTCTTCAGAAAATCCAGTTGCTCGTCACCTCTGAAAACCTGCCCTCTTATGTAGGTAGCTAAAAAGATGTCTGACATTAGAGACTCGCGCTCCAAAATGTTGCCTTGAATACCTTAAAATGTCACATTAAAATCAAGTACGGTTCACCCACAAACCATCTGGCTTTACAGATCTGAAAACGATCTTTCAATTAATTAAACTTCTCTGCTTCCTAATAAGGCCTATTTGAAATTCTCGGAGGCTGGAGACACCAGGGCTGTAGATCTGCTCCGAGCAGGAGTGCGGCTGTGGCCCAGTGTCTCCTGGGCAGTGGTGGTGGCGGGCCAGGCCTCGCTGGGGTGCCCTGCCTTGCCTTACCTTAGTTCACGGGCTGTACAGCTCCTGATTACAGGGCTGGGGAAATACCTGGCTTTCTCCTTATAAGGCCAGCGAGCTGCTGCGGGAGCCCTGGTCCTGCCCCAGCACTTCCCAGCTCTGCTCAGCCACAGTCCTAAAAAGGCAGTTCCTTGCTCCCGCTTCCCACAGCTGAGCTCCCCAGGGAGGACAGCCCTCCCAAGTCAGGCTTTTACTTACAAGGAGAGCCGTACTTATGGATTTTTGCTGTTGCTTCTCAAGGAAGCCGTTGTGTTTACAAGCACTGCTGGGGGGTTATCCTCTCGTTTAGTGAATAAGCAGTGAATAATGAAAAGTATAATAGAGTGCAGTGTCTGAGCCTGCAAGCCTCTCCGCGCAGGCACATTTCTGCGATGGTATAGATCCCTGTAGGGTCCCGCGGAGGGAAGGAGGTGCACCGTGTGAAGCAGGTCAGAGCTGTAGTCTTGAAAGCATATTAGGTTATGGTTTTATAATAGAAAGTACTCAGCAGCAATATGAGCTCAAAGCAATTCATGTCCTTTTTCCTCCCTCCCCTGGCTGCCATTCCCGCGCTGCCTCTTTGCTTGTGCTCACGCAGTTCTTTGTGGGGGCCATGCTGTGTTCTTGGTTTGATTCCTTCTGAAAGCCAGAAGAGAGTTTTCTGCTCAGATTTACAGTGTGGCTTCACACAAAGTTGTGCTAGTGTAACTGAGTGAGTGGCGGACAGAAAAGAGGGGAAAAAAACCCTTAGTTATTAATGCCCCATGCTCTTCCTAACTTGAAACTGAAGCTGCTGTACTCTCCTGAATAAAAACTCTTCAAATGCTGAATATTTTATTAGATATTTTTACAGGTTTAATTGGAAATTTCTGAAGGATCTGATTATTGGCTTATTTATTTCACATGCCAAGTTACAAGCTTAGTTACAGTCTGATAGATTTTTAAGGACAAGTTCTTTACTGGAGCCAGATTTTGGAAACGCTTGATTATGCTAATTCAGAAGGGGTTTTACATGGGGTTTTTTCTTTTTTATTAAATCAACAAATCATCCTAGCTTAATTTGAAAAAATAAAGAGGAGTGTTTTTCAAATTTAAGATCTGTGAAATTCTGGCATGTGCAGTGCACCGAGCGGTCACATACTCCTTTCAGAAAGGGGCTTAAAATAATTCTTTTTCAAGGGGGCTGCTTGGGAAAAGCCCCTAGATAGTGTGTTCTTCCGAGCGTGCGAGACATTGGGGTGCAGCTCGTGGAGTTTGAACATATTGTGCTTGGGCACAGCAGTTTGTCTCTTCAGAGCCACATACTTCCTTAGTTTATCAGACTGCTCCTGGCAATTCTGGTCAACCTTTGGACTTTATGGCCTCTCTCAGGATGTAGCATTGGTTCCCTAATATCTCTTCTCTTGTCTTTTGCCAAGTTTCCAGCAGGCAATGAGGCTGTCACAAGCAGGGTCACAGGTGTTGAAGGAAGTCAGCAGCACAAACAATTATTATTACAAAACCAGATTCCATGGTTACAAGGATGAAATACTGCTTTTCTTTATGAGTCTGTGATACCATCCTCATCATCTTTTTTTCTGAGATTATAAGGTGTTTTCTAGCTCGTTTTCCTTTTCTACCAGTGCTAGGTGTGTGCCTGTAGATTTAGTAGGTGGGGTTAACAGTACTGATGGTGTAGATTAAAAAAAAAAAAAAAGGAGAATGCCATACACTCATTTAATGCTCATTGTTAGCTGAGATCTGTTATGTATTTTCTAATGTTGTTTGTATAGTGCTGGTTCCTTAAATGTCTGTCATGTAAAACATGTTAAAACAAGCTATTCACATATTTGCTAGTAAAGGAGATATTTAGAAAGAAACAGAGATCAGACAATAAGGAGGAGGGTGATTAGAGAGAAACGTTGATTGGGCAATAAGGAAGAAGGTGATAGCAGCTCTGGTATGATGAGGCAGGAGATGGTGTGTCTCACCAACGGCTATGAAATTTGATAATTTAGGAGGAAAACTCATTTACAGGTATTGGGTTTGGACACTAAATACAGCAGAGGAATATTTAACAAAACCCTGGTTGGCAAAGGGATGTTCCTGCCTCTGTCTAACAACGTAGGAGCTAATCAGAAAAGTTTGTGTTGGAATGTGGGAAATACCGCTCATTAAAGAAATTCTTCCCCTTAGCATTTTTGGCTGGCTGCTGGTAGTGGTCCCAACATCCACCGTGTGTCACGTTCTGTGAGCCAGAGCTTTGGAGGATGTATGCTGTGGGGAAGACACACATGTGGAATGATAACGGGAGGACTGCCCACTAAGCACAATAGCTACTAACTACTAAGAATAACTACTAAGCACACTAGTTATTCTGCATTCAGAAAGTGTCCACATGTAGTTTTTAAATTGAAAAGCAGCTTTGCTGCAAAGTGTCCTGTGTCACTAAAGCAGACTGAACTGTCAAGGTCTTTTAGAAATTTTAGAAAAATTTAGGATTTTTTTGAGTGTTAGAACTGAACTGAAGTTCAACAAGGCCAAGTGCAAGGTCCCGCACGTGAGTTGGGGCAATCCCAAGCACAAATACAGGGCGAGGAGTAGATTGAGAGCAGCCCTGCAGAGGACTTGGGGGTGTTGGTCAACGAGGAGCTCAACATGAGCCGGCAGTGTGTACTCGCAGCCCAGAAAGCCAACTGTACTCTGGGCTGCATCCAGAGCAGTGTGGGCAGCAGGTCGAGGGAGGGGATTCTCACCCTCTGCTCCGCTCTCGTGAGACCCCCCCTGCAGTGCTGGCTCCAGCTCTGGGGGCACCAACATCAGAAGGACACGGACCTGCTCGAGCGGGGCCAGAGGAGGCCACGAAGATGCTTGGGGGGCTGGAGCACTTTCCCTGTGAGGACAGGCTGAGAGAGTTGGGGGGGTTCAGCTGGAGAAGAGAAGGCTCTGGGGAGACCTTAGAGTGGCCTCCCAGTACTTAAAGGGGCTACAGGAAAGAGGGGAGGGACTCTTGATCAGGGGTGTGGTGATAGGACAAGGGGTAATGGTTTTAAACTGCAAGAGGGCAGATTTAGATTAGATCTAAGGAAGAACTTCTTCCCTGTGAGGGTGGTGAGACACTGGCACACAGGTTGCCCAGAGAAGCTGTGGCTGCCCCCTCCCTGGAAGGGTTCAAGGCCAGGTGGGATGGGGCTTTGAGCAACCTGGGCTAGTGGAAGGTGTCCCTGCCCATGGCAGGGAGCTTGGAACTGGATGGTCTTTTAAGGTCCCTTCCAACCCAAACCATTCTGTGATTCTATGAAAAGTTCTCTATGTACACAAAGCACTTGAATGCACCCGAACTACAGTCAATCTCAATTAACAACCCCCATCTCATGCTTAGTAGTGCCATTCTCAACCTGTGACTGTGTTGCTTTTCTTAGTCCAAAATGAAGCAGCTCTGCATGGGGCTCTCACTAGTCCTTGTTTATGTACAAATTTGTAGCAGAACAACTCGGTCAGCTTTAGTGATGTTAGTATTTTTTTATAGACTATTCCAACTGTGTTCCTTTGTCTGAGCACAGTTACAGCGAAATCAAGGACATATTCTCCTGCCAGTGAATTAAGCTGAATTGTAGAATCACATTTTGGAAAATCAAATCTACCTATCTCAGAAGGTTTCACTGCTTTAACCATACCGATAAAACAGTGAAAACTTGTGCATGTTTTGAAGGTGAAATTTAGAAAACCTGGGGCCCTTTGAATCCCAGAGATGGTCTGGAGTCCCACTGTCTAATGGTAACCCTCATATTAGCCCTGTGTGCAGTCTCAGCCCTTTGTTCATTCTCTAATCATCAATCTCCAGTTAATTCAGTGAGATGACTTATTGAAAAAGGTGACTAAAGGTATCTAAATTTGCCCTTTAACCATATGAGGAATTCAACTGCAATTCTGATAACGCAGGTTAAAGCACACTTTAGAACAAGCTAATGTTGTTAAAACTGTGCATGTTAAATATAATCTCTGTTTATAAGTGGGACTATTATCAGAAAACGTCACTAAGTATCTAAGGAATCTTTAACGAATAGCTTATTACTTCCAGGGATGGGCTCTGTAGTAGTTTATATAAAGCTTAACATTTTAGTGTTAGTGTATTTGGTCAGTAAGCAAATACACCTTCATATTAACTGTATTTTGATGTCATATGTTCTAAGCTGTCAATGTCATTGCCACTTGTGAAGATCAAACTTACAGAATTTAGAGAATCAACCATCACAGCTCAGCTTACTTCTTGTTGCTTTAACATATTATGTTGGAAATCTGAACAGAGGAGTTAGTACTGGGAAAACATTTATTATTAATTGACTCCTGGTAGCCTGTGGATCATATTCATTGATATTTCTAAGGCTGTTATAATTTCTTTTTCAGGAACTGTAAATCCTTATGTTTTAATACAAAAAACCAAACTCTTTGATGCTTGCAATAGACATCCTGAAGGCAAATGGACTAGTTAAAGCACTGAGTAACCTGGTCTGACCTCATAGCTGACCCTGCTTTGAGCAGGAGGTTGAAGTAATTGTCCTTCTGAGGTCCCTTACGATTATCCCATGATCTTGTGATTTGTAAAAACGATTAGCATTTTGTATCTCCTTTTGGGGTGTTATATTTTGAACCTTTTTGAGATGGTTGCTTTTCAGAAAAGGCTGTAACACTGAGCACTCTCACCTGCTTAACTCTAATCACACGGTCAGTCCCACTGAAGTGAAATGGTAAGCAGATGTCATGTTATCCTCTGAACACAGTTACTCAACAAGAAATGATCATGCCACTTTGCACACAAGATAGTGCTAGCCACAGGTCTACATGGTCGGTGTGTCACAGGAGCTAGACCATGTGTGTATTATCCACTGTTTAAAAAGATTTAATTAAGACTATTTGATCTGGCCTGCCAAAAACTTAGCAAAGTATAATTAGGCTTTTTTAAATATCATGGTTTCAGGATTCATTTGGGCTGGAAGGCAAAATATAATATGTCATCTCCAGGCATGTGAGATGTCTTCTCTGTATTCTCCAGGTTGTGCAGTTTATATGCCATTTGCACCGCAAAAGGCAAAGTAGTAAAATAGTGTCAGGGTGCTTAATACAATTCATGGGGCCTAGTTTTTTTCATGGGCCCTAAGAGCAATGTATGGTGATACTAAAGGAGTTTACCAAAAGGAAGGTGGCATTTTCTAAGGCTCTCATCACAAGTGGGTACAGCCCAGCTTTTAAAGGTACTAACTAAAGGTACTAACTAAAGAAACACGTTGAAGTGCTGGGCTCTAAACTACAGCAGACCAGCAGCTGTTGTGCAAGCTGTTTGATTCTTGTGGTGAGGATGGGAACCTTAAAAATTGGGTAGGGTAGAGAGCAGGAAATGGGAGCCATTACAGCTGTCCCAAGGGAAGTGGTTCCACGCGTGAATCACAGTCCTGGTTTCGCCGTGCTCTGTGGGAGTGGCGTCCTGTCCCGGGCGGATGTTGCCAGCTCCTGGGGCCTGGCAGGTCTAACTGCTGCGAGGAGACTCTCAGTCCCCCCAGCACGGCTGCTCTGCAGCCTGCTAACCACCCTTTGGGCAGCTGGAGCAGGGGAGAATCAGGACATGTCAAGCCCTGTTTGCCACATGAATTAAGTGATATGGTCCATTGCTGTTAAGAAGATGACCGGAGTGACAAGAAGAGTTTGGCCACATGCCACATAGGCCTTGGGTTATCCATGAAGAACAAAATCTACTACCGTGTGAGACACCCCAGGTTGCCAAGTCTTGCCTTTCCCCCCCTGCCATGAGTCACACGGCTCTGGCAGAGGCTGGAGCCTGTCTCACGGTGGCACAGGAACCTCCTGCCCTGGCTCGTACTCCAGCTTATCCTAGAGCAAACCTTCTGTGTAGGCTTCTGGGCCCTCTCTTGCTGTGCCAAAGAGCTGCCACACCCCAGTTTGTTCAGGCCTTCTTGTCAGGGCGCCTGTGACTTACTCATAACGGATACAGACATCGAAACCAAGCAGTCCCTCCTCTGCTCTGCGCACTCCCAGAGGCTTTTTCAGTGCTGGAAGGAATGTTCACCTTCTTCCATCTAGTCCAAAGCCTCCTGCAGGAGCCGTTTCCATTCATTCTCAGGAAGAAAAGACAGAAATGAGACAGGTCCTGGCAGTTGAGTGTTGCTGTTATTTATCCTTCCTAAGCCCAATAAGGAGATAAGTCCCCAAACCACTGTTCATCCACAGCTTGTGTGTGTTTTCTGTAGCAGTACTTGCAATGACTCTATGTTGGTAGCATAGGTCTGCTGTTTGCAGTTTGAGAGACAGTGAGAGTGCACAAGTGGCTGATGTGGAGGAGGGACAGAGCTGCATCTTCCACTTCTGTATCTTTCTGCACGGATTAAGTGCATCTTCTTCCATCTCTGATGCAAAGGTGCACAGAGCTGTACCACAGCTCCCTCACCGATGAGCAGATCATTTAGAGGTTTCTATTGTTCATAAATCATGGCAGAGAGAAAGCTCATATCTGAGTCCCCAAGGCTTCTGGTAATGTTGTGGCTCACCAAAGATCTTTCATCTCAGCCCTTATTTCTTGCTTAATCATGGAGCTAGAGGTACAGCAGCACCAATAATTTTGGGAACTTAGGTCTTTGATATAAATTTGAGTTAGTTTTATGATATTAGGAAGCTGATGCAATGGAATTTTTGTATCATGAGATGTCTTTGCAGCAATATTAAATCTTAAGGGCAATCCAGGAAAGTGCTTGCGGTTTGGGACAAAAGGTGGCACTTACCTAGTAAAGCTAACAAGGGAGTAAAAGTCTCTACACCTGATAGGAGTGACCTAGGGCAGGTCTATTGGTCTCTTGTGGATGGACTTCAGCTTTGTCTGCTCATATGTCAAGATAGCCAGGTGTAAACTCTTTCTATTAGAGAAGTTGAGTGTTCTTGTTAAAGTAGCTTGTGGCCTGAAACAATAACCCTTGCTAAGGGCTTGTGTTTATTAGGCCAATAATTAGCTTACTAGCATACAGCTGTGTCTGTAGGTTTTTGAATTTCACATTCCATCTGACTTGCATCCAGTGAGTTCAGTTCAATTTGTAAAAGACAGTTCATGTATACCATGAAGGGGTTATAAAAAGATTTGTTGAAGAAACAAAGTGGGAAACCTCACATGGGAAGTCTCAGGCTATGTGGGAGGGGAGAAGTAATGAAAGTACCTTTTCCACAAAAGTTAGGTTTGGAGAAGGGCTGGTCTAATTCATAGAAAGCAAGCTGGTCTGAAGGAGCTGTGTGGTTCAGGAGAAAGTCCTTGCATCTGCCTGGATCCTGTACCTTCACAGAGAACCCAGGAGAATCTGCTGGAGCTGTAAGGAAGCTGAGACAAGGTAATCTGCACACAGTTAACTTCTGGGTTTTCAAGAGAAGCTTTGCACATACTTCTGAACTCATGGTTGATCTGCTTTGCTGTGTTTTCACTATCATACAGCCTACCAGCATTATAGAGTGAGCTGGGCTCCTCCAGCTGGGGTTACAGGGAAGAGTGTGTGCAAATTACAGGGGAATCATCAGGGTCAACAGAAGGCCCCTGGATGAAACAATTAGACTCATTTTCAGGAAGGGGCACTGGACTGAGGATTCACCCTGTGTGCTTAGAAAAGCCAAATGAGGCTGATGCTTGGACTTTGCTCACTCTGCAGAGGTTCACCCCACATTGTACCATGTGGGTTCAGAAGTCGATTACATGTTCAAATAGGGAAGGATGATCAGATCTTGTCTAGAGACAGTGGTCATCTCTGCTTTCACTAGCATCTCAAGAACAGTGCTTTCAGGTGAATTCCCCACCTGCCTACAAGCTTAAGTCAGAGAAAACAGGCACATAGTAGGGTCTTAATGATAGGAAGATTAAAAGAAGAATCTTATGGAGAACTGGAAAGCACGGAAGGGATTTTAGGTGTGATGTGCAATATCTTCTGAAAGGTAGAAGAATACTTGCAAAAATTGGATCTATTAAATGGAGACATTTAGGGACATCTGATAATAATTTCTAGTCAAATACAATTTTTACTTTAAATAAAGTGTGAATAGATTCTTCTGCTTTAGGGTAGACTGAAAGCAACTCAAAACCTTGACTATCCCTCAATAACTGCCATTTTCTTAGGTAGCTATAGCATCTTGGAAGTTTGTCCTTTGTGATAAAAGGGGGACACACCTTTTAATTTCCATATAATAAAACAGTCTTCTCAAAGTCATGGTAGGGTTGGACAGTATGTTGAATCAAACTATGTACCTGAACACAAAACTCACCAATCTTACAAGTTATTCTGTATTTGTTATTTTGTGAGTTTTTTTCAAGACAAAATAGCCAGTAAAGTCAGGATGGGAAGTGAAATTGCTTGCTACCAAGTTTGAGTTGTTATTTTTAATGTAACAGTAGCCCGTTGCTGGATGGGGAATACGCATGAGGTGGATGCAGATGGAGCACTAGGAAACTGGGAGGTTAGGTCAGGAATTGAACAAGAGCTAAGATTCCTAGTAAACCTTCAATTAGATGTTCAAGCTAATGAAAGAGTGGCTCAACCTTAAAGACATCCTCTTCCTGGTGGTTTCTTGTACTCCTGGGTGCCAAGACTTGTGGTATTACGAGCACAAATCTGCAACAGCAGCTTTAATGAAAGTAGTATATACAGCTCAGCTATCTATCCAATACCACTGGAGCTTTAGAGTGCACATGGGCTGAATTAGCATTTCTGATTAACCTCTGCTTTTTGTGCGAATGTTCCAAGGTGTTAATCTTTATGTTGGTGTAATGAGCTGGAAAAGCTTTTGGTTGAAATCCAAGCAGCATCTTGAAAAACAACTCAGGTTTTTGTCATTGTCTTGACTGGTAGACTGAACCCAATGTGGTCTGATTATTTTGTAAGTATGAAATGACAGCTTGTGCATTGTGTTTTATCTTCCAAAAGAATTTTTATAGTCTCTAGTTATAAGCTTCAACAATAGTCTAGGTTTATAACTGAAAGACTGGCAGATGTTTAGCTGTTGTGGATAGAAGCAAGGTTTAAGTACAGCTGTAATTTCATGTGCTGATATCCTGTAAAGCAGTGCTGAAGACCAATGCATTATCGTTGGCTTTTAAGGATACTAGCACCCAGAGAAATTGTTTATCTCTCCTGCCTATTCTGTGTAACTCTCTGTAATGCTTCCAGTTACTACAATGATGTACTTAGATAGAAGAGATGATCTTCTGAAGCCTTACCCTAGGAATGAACTCCACTAATCAACTGCTCATGACTCCAACAGATGTTTCTGGTTTTCAGACAATTGGAACCTCATGTTCTACTATATTTTTTTAATTTTTTTTTTCTTCTTTTCGTACTAGCAGCGAATGCCCCATTACACATGTGAGCTTCAAAAACTTGTCACATGATACCAGGAACAAATTGTTAAGTAAGTCAGCAAAGTTAAGGTTTGAAGTGGTGGTCCACTAAAGGCAACTGGGTCTTAGAAGCCAGAGGAGTGCTTTAGGGAACTACTAGGCTGTGGTTTTGTTGTAAATGCCAATACTCTATTTCAGCCTCTTGTATGAAATTTGGAAATGTCAGATGAACTCAGATCACAACTCTTTTTTCAAAGACTGAATCACTTTAGGATGTGGAGATAAAGTTAAGCGATCCTTTTGAGGATATGAGTATTATACTCTTGAAACCACAGAAACGGGATGAGAATTGTTTATATGATGTTGTTATATAAGGACTTATCCCCTGCAGCAGGTCAAAATTGGTGAATTTTCAGACATAGTGGAAATACAGATGGGAAGAATTTACTTTTTACTTCCATTTGTTTAGTCTGTTGCATTTAATTTACCATTCCAGGTTTTTCTGGTTGATAAGTGACTGATGGATCCTTGATCAGTCAATATCTTTGTATGATTTAGGCAGAAGGAAAAATAATGTGGGTAGAAAGGATGATATATTGTCATTCCACACAGATGCAGCATACTTCCTTGTCCACAAAATCAGAACTACTTAGTGGAAATGAAACACCTGTTAAAAGAGTACAATGGAACTGTTACAAATTGTAGGCACTGGAGACACATGTCTTTGGGATTAAAGCAACTCATTTGCAAACCATTCTTCTGTTAGCAGTGAGCAATTAACCGTGAACTTTCCCCTCCCCGCAGCTGACCCATGCTGGATTGATTCAGGAGCAGAGGCAGAGCATGGCTCAGTAGGCACGACCAGGAAGTTTATCAATATTCACACTTCATTAGCCAAGCAGGATCCTGACCAAATGTGGGATACCATAACTAGAACTTGTTCCTTTTGCCCTTTCCTAGAGTAAATATATTAACTTGCTGCTGTTGCTGGGCTTGATTGTCGTGATAAACACAAATACAAGGAGCAGTGTGAGTTGGAAGCTGTTTCATTAAGTGCATGGAAAAAGGTGAGAGTGAGGGTCGAGAGGGCCATTGACTGCCTCTGCAGCCACTCTTAGGATACAATGTACTTCTGAAACATTTCTCAACTGATGAAGATTTGATCAGTTAAGAATATGGCCGATAATATGCATTGGGCATGTTCACAGTTGTTTTCAAGCTGGTGATACGCTCTCTTCTTTAACATCACATTCCTTCCTGTTGTTCTAAAGCCAAACTCTGACCTCCTGGTGCTGTTCCCATGTATTTGATGGAACTTGAACTTGGGTTGAAGGTCTGCAGTGTGGAAGGATTTCTGTCTGCATAGAGATGCTCTATTTTTTTAATGGCTGTGGATGAGATTTCTTCTTTGCTTGATGCACTCTCTGTGTAGAGAAGGAAACTGAGAAGCCCATAAAAGATGAGTAACAGAAAGCCAGTGGATGATCCTCATTAGACCATGCATACAGAGTGATGGAGTGGGAAAAGAGGAATCGTTAGAGGAAAGAATCATCTAAGCCAAGGGATGAAAGGACTTCCAGAAGAGCTTGATTAGAAGTGCTGAACCTGACTGGCAAGCTATGGAGAGAAAAGATAAGAGTATTGATTTGAAACTTTGGCAAGTGCCTTTTGAAACTGAGAAAAGAATTATTTTGGTGGAATGAAGGAGCAGGAGGTGGACTGAGCAGAGTCTGGCATGGACCCGGAGGAGGAGAAATCCAGATGTTGTGGCAAATGGTGAGCCCAGTGATCTTAGGAATAAAAGGGAGAGGTGAGAGATGAGGTACACAGAGTGGGCAGTACTCAAAAAGGCAAAGCTGGGCAAAGAATAGATTTGGGTTCTTTTAAGTTAGCAGAAATTTAAATGAGCATAAGAGAGAAAGAAAATAAGCACTGGAGCAGAAGAAAAGATGTCAGGGTGAACAAAAGAAAACAAGGTTGATTTGTGGATCAGTGGAAAGGCTAGAGGGAAAGCAGATAAGAGGTTTCTTTATGGGATGTAAGAGGGCCTTTTTGGCAGAGAAGAAGAACACATTGTGCATTATCAGTTTATCTCTTGGAAGTGATAAGCCAGGTTGTTCCAATGCGGAGAGAAGTGGGGACAGAAGAAAGGGAGTATTTGGGCAGCAACAGTTTCGAGGGCTGGTCAAAGGAGCTAAGATCATGAATATGAGTTACAGCTAAATTAGAGGTGAATTTCTCATGGTGGAAAGGTGGCAGGACAGAAAGGGATGGAAATCAGTCTTCGGGGGTAGACTTTCACCAGAAAATTTCCTTTGCAAAAGCAGAAGCAGAAAGCAGGGGAAAGAAAGACAAGAATTAGTGGAAAAGAATAAAACATGGAGAGAATCAAGCTTGTTGATGGGAGAAAGGGAAGATAAAAGTAGGGAGAAAGATTGAAGCCAGGCAAGATGCCACTAGTGCTAATGGGAAAGACCCGATGCAAGATCACTGTCAAGCAATGCTGGAAGAGACTTAGGCAATGACTGAGCTCAGCAGCAGAGCAGTGGAAGGTACAAAAGCTTTCCTGAAGCCAGGTCAGGGTGTCAGAGTGCTGCTGCGGCTCCTTCTGATGTGAGCAGAGATGCACATCACTGTCACCCTTGTCAAGCCATCGTATCTGGCTGAGGTGTGGCCTTCTTCCTCTTTGAATGCCAGGTGCCAACTTGACCAGACCCTCTCTCTTGCATTGCCTTTTTTGGTGGGTTTAGCCTCATTTCTTCTCTCCATATAGGCAGTCCTGTAGCACACATAAGAGACTACCTTTTCAGACAGCTGCTTCTCAGAGTAGCCTCTCAGTGATAGAGCTGATGTAGAGCCTGCTGAAATAAATGCAAAGACTCCAACTGATGTCAGTAGTATTGGATCAGTATATATCTAATTAAAAATCCCTTTTCTTTTGGCTATGTTTTCAATCTCTCTCTCTCACGTGTTTGGGAGAGTTACACCATGAAAAGCACAAATCAAAATGTGTCTAAAGGAACATGTCCAGAGGTGATAGCACTGTGTAGAGTTGAAATGCTGAGTCAGTCTTGGGACTTAACAACTTCCACAGTGATTATCTTGTATCTGGAGACTGTGATCGATGTTCTTCTACCTTTCTAGAGAAATAGCTTGTTAGCACGTTAACCTTACCTTTGAAAACACACCTGGGGTGTATAGAGAGGCCAGAGAATGGTTTCAAGTGGTTTCCCAGACTCAAGATAACTTGGTTCAAATAGTTCCCCGACATACAGAGAGGAGAGTGAAGATACATGGGGTCAGCCTAACAGAAGCATTTCCCCTCCCCATTCTGGGGCAAGTGGAGTCAGTAAACCACAGCCAGCGTTACCTGTACCCTAATTAAGGAGCTCCTGTAGATTTTTGGAGGGGTGTGAGAAAACTCTGTTACCCTCTGCCCTGCTTTCAGCCTTGTAGCCAGGGAGACGGAGACATTCCTCCTTCCGGGAAGGGTTTCTGAAAGTCTTAAATCTGCTGTAGGGTTGACTTGTAGTAATCTTGTGTGCATACATGTGTGTCTCTAAAGCACATGACCTGGGTGAACGGGTTCCCTTGAGAGGGCGATGCTGGGAGATGGGCTCTGTTAGTAAGCCGGCCAAAGGAGTGGCTGTGGGGGCTCCCTGGGAGAGTTCAGTCCCTGGGGGTTTTCGATCTGGCCCCTCTCAGTACCGCGTTCATGCACTTGCTCACATACACACAGTGCCATCAGTGAGGAGTCATCTGCCGGTTGCACGCCCACAGAGCACATCAGGAAGGAAACGGCTGGTCTCTCAAAGCCAGGAGTATTAAAAAAAAAAAAAAGGCAGCAAACAGCAGGCAGCCTGTGTATTGTACCGATTCCTCCCGGACTGAAGGAATCCTTTGCCCCATGATTCATGCTGAGCTGTCCGCTCCATCCGGCAGCCGCCGTGTCAGGCAGCCACCCACTTTTAACTGGGTGCTGCCTCTGCCGCTGCTGGCACCGGAGCCTGCAGCGCTTCAGGATTCTTTTGTTAGTCAGGGCACTGGCACTTCCTTTGGCATTTGTCAGTCTCCAGGAAGGCTTGTGTGTGAGTAGGGGCTTTTTTTTTTTTTAGTTTTGTTTTGTTATTATTTTGTTCGTTTACACATTTGGAACCTGAAGGTTTGATTCAGACGTCTTCCTTGCTCTCCGCTTCCTGTAGGTTGAAGTCTCTGTTTTCTGATGATTAGCCAATACCGGCTGCTCTGGCAATGAAGATGTCTCAAATCAATCCTATCCTGTCTGGCTTTCCAGGAAGAGAGCCGCCCCTCCCCTCGCTCTCCACAGCCCCTGTCATCCGCGATTGAAATTTATCAGAGCTGCTGCGAGCAGGAAATTAGCTCCTTTACAACTTGTTCTCTACTGCTTCTCATTCATTTTATTGTTTTAACATTTTCCAGAAAATAAGGCAGAAAACAAACCTGCTTCCTCTTTAGAAGAGTTGTGCTGTTAACCTGTGAAATGCTTATTTCCCTGGCAGGCTACTTCTTATCTTTATAGCAGAACCACAAGATTAAAATCAGTTAGTTGAACTGAGATAATGAATAAACCACTGGAAAACAGTTAGTCATCCTTTAGCATCCTGAAGATAAGGATTTCTCCATATAGGCATCAAAGCTGTAATGAGCACCAAGGGAGGGATAGGCGCAGGGAAAATGGAGTGAAGGGTGCTGCCTACAGACTTAGGAATGTGCCTGTGAGGAGCTTATTTGGGGGCCTGGGTCTTAAACACCTGTATTAAGCTGGCTTGACTTTCCCAAAGAGCTGAGTGTCTGCTACTTCCATGCATGTGAAACTCACCTTAGAATTGCAGGCAGGTAACATAAAAGTGTTTTTTGCTTATTTTATGTCAGACTTTAACTATGGATATATTCATGTTTTCTGTGTGTCTTTCCAACAGCGTCATTGGAAGATTTTTTTTTTGAGATATGCAGAAGGAAGACACTCTCTTAATTAATATCAGACATTTTTGGTGTTATTCAGCATTAAAAATAAACCTCTGCCTTTGCCAGAAGTAAATTTGGCAATTGTGTGCTCCCTGCTGCAGGAAAACAATGTCTCTCTTTAGAGCACAGAACCAAGCTTTGGCAATGAAATGAGGCCCAATGTCCATTGATCTCAATGGAAAACCTATTATTAGAAAGATCACTGTGACCACATCCTGCCATCATTTTGTACTGAGAACCACCACTGAGGTCAGCAGGATTTTTGTGCAAATATTTATGGCAGGATATGGCCCACTTCAGGGCATTCTGAGGGTTGACAAGCCTTCAACTGAATTGTTCCTTCTTCATGTTGATCCTATCAGCCCACTAAAATCTGATCCATGAACAATTCGAAATCCCACCATCCAAGTTGGTGTTGACTGAAACCAAGTAACTCAGTTCGTGCAATTTGAACGCAGACATGAGGCAAGACTCTGGCATTACACAATGTCCTAACTGATTATGCTGTGCCTTGGACACTGAATGGGTTGTATCCTTCTAACTTCTCAAGAAAGCAGACAGGAGTAAATTGCTGCTGTGCTAGATAGACCTGTGGCTTCGGCAAGTGAAAACTGTTGTTAATTGAGTAACTCAAGATTTTTCTTTTTGAGCAAATGCTTTGCATATGTCACTAGTGCAGCTAATTTCCTGCTTGCCAAATTCAGTTCTATCAACACTTATTGGAACCACGAGCTCGGATAGCAGAGGGAATGCTCTCTCCTTTATCCTTTTGATATGGGGAATAAATGAATTCTTTTCAGCTTACTGTACATCCGTGTTTTAACTGGACAGCAGAAAACTGTGTCACTGACTCATTGTTTGATCTTGGGTAAATCATCTAATCCTGCCTATCCCAGTACCCTTGCGTGCATAAATAATGTAATGACTCTCATCTGTCTTTACAAGCTGTTAGAATAACATTGGTTTATATAGTTTTAGCTTTACTTTAGTCTTTTCCACAATGTTTTATTGGTGAAAGAAGGAGGCTCTTACCCAAGTAAAGCCAAAAGGTTTCTTATACCTGTCTGGGTGCTGAAATAATCAGTATTCACAGGTTTTTATAATCTGCATAAATGATAGCATTTTAGCTAAAGTGTTTCTCATACCTGCAAGGCCAGGCTTTAGGTTTATACAGATTTGACACTGCAGAAATTTCTCTGATATGAAGTGACAACTTGGCATTTTCAGCAACAGCTGTTGGAGCCCAACTGGGCTTTTGGAACGTGGGAACATACCTGTGCTGTGAACCTAAGTTAGATTCTTCCAAACTCTGTACACGGATTCCCTGTGAAAGGTGAAATAGGCACAACAACAAATTGATACTCACCTGAAAGAGGAGTTACACTATTGCCTGTTCATACAAAGAGTGTATTTTAGGTTGAAGACTAAAAACTTACGAAGCAGATTAAAAGCTTAATCATTTCCCCGTGTATCAACAGCTATAAAGAGAAAAAAAAATAAACCCAATCCAAACCAAAACAAACTCCCAAAAAACAAACCCAAAACATGACCTGAAAAGATAATTGGGCCATTCCACAATAACAAGCCTGCAAGACATCTTCAACTATAGACTGTGCAAAATGATGCATCTTGAGGCCCAGGACTGACATGTGGTTTATGGTCTCCTCTTCCTCCTCTTCCTGTAGTTATATGCCTAAAAAAATGTCACTCTAATGCTGGGAAAAAATGCCTTGCTAATAACAGAACTTGTGGTAGAAATGTATTAGTTTCAAAGAAACTGGTCTCTTGGAAACCTTCTTCACTCAAAGGTTAAGCTTCTGGAGGGAAGAGACTGCAGGATATGAGGGCCTGAGAGTACAGGGGATGGGTGATATTCTCAATACCACCTCCATACCACATCCTAAGGGAGGTGGGAGAGAAAGGTTTGCATCTCCGCTTTTTTTTTTTTTTTTAACCTGACTTTTCTCTTTGGGTTTGGTGGAAGAAAGATCTACTTTTCAATTTCAGTATTATCCCAATGCAAGAATAAAACTAAATGCTAAAACCTCAGAAATGGTTGCAAAATGGAATTCTTGTTTTCCAGCCAGTTCTGGGCTAGAACAATTCTATGTTTGTGGAGGGCTGGAGAGAGAGGTTTCCTCTTAAACAGGAAAAGTGTAATCCTGCTACCGCACCTTACTCAGAGATGCCTGGTTCTGCGATAGAGCTCGCCGGGAAGCCGTTTGCATTTGATCCCACACAGCTGCCATAGCACAGGCAGTAAGTGCACTAATGGAGACAGCTTTGTGGTTAATGTGCTGAATCGGGACTCAGACTAGGTTCAGTTCTGGCTTGCCCAGAGATTTCTTATTTAATCTTGAGCAATGCATTTAATCTGTCTGTGCTTCAGTTCCCTATCCGTGAGAGTTTGCCTGCATGAGGCATCAGTGAACTGCTCTAAGTACAGATGTGATATTAATTTAGTAAAACCTGTTAAGCAAGCTAATAATTTTAAGGTTAGTTTAAGCTTTTTTGGAATAGGTTTAAGCTAAACTGAAGTAGCTAATTTTCAACTCAGAGTACATATTTTGCACAGGTGCATGTAAAATTCTGATTGAATCAAGATAATGATGCTGAAAAGTCCATGTGCACATGTTCTTGCAGCTAAAAAAATACTTTTTTCTCTAAACCTTGTCCGGAGGGACAGAAACTACCTTTTGTCCAGCTTCTTACACAAATGATCAAATAATTTTTAGGCAATTCTGGAGGAGTGAGTCTATCAACAACTCTACTAGTTGGGGCCCTTATCCTGTGGGTTCCCCCATCTGAAAAGGCCCTATATTCATATATGTTTTTTAGGGAAGATGCGATACTTAGACGTCAGGAGGGGCATAAGACCTTATGGTCGAGGTTTCTTACAAGGCTTTAATAGAAAGTGAAGGAAATTTGTGGTGAGAGAAGTCTCCATCATTGCAGAGGCTAAAACAGTAGGAGGCTCTGAATTCAGTGATTTTATTGCTGCCCTTTGAATGAAAATGTGCAGGTTCAGTCTGCACAAAGAAGTCGCATCACTGAAACGAAAGGGAATCTTTTAACTGCTTCCTTCTATTGTCTTGTCTTACTATCTGCTTTGCCACCACCGGTGTTCTTTTTTGTTGGAATTAACACCACGTTTTTTTGTTCCCAGGAATAATAATAGCAATAATAGAAAATTACTGCTTTGCAAATAATTTTGGAAAGTACGTACGGAAATCTTTAGGAGTGAAAATAGCTGCAATGGATGATAGTTGCTACTAGCAATGATAATGTTTGGCTTAAGGTATTAAAAAAAAAGTATGTCAGAGATGCTGAAATTTCATCTGGATGGATATATGTGTAGACTGAGCACATGATCTTCTCAGGCACTGGGAGGATAGAGGGGAGATTGTGAATACCCCCAAGTCCTGACCTGCCTTTGTAAAGTTCTCCTGACCACAGGCACTAAGTGTTCTTTAATGCAAGTCAAGCACTCCAAACGAGGAAAGAGAGAGAAATTAGTCTGAACAGGAAGCTTCAAATATTCTAAGACTAATTGAGTTTAGATAATTAAGGGGTTTTAGAGCAGTAATTCAGAGGAGAATGGGAGGGGAGGACAGTTTAATTGAGATTGCCTGTCCATCTGTGAATTCTCCATGCAGCCTTCTGTGGCATGTCCCGCTTGTCATTCGTTCTGACCTAAAGGAGTTGATGTCGTTTGTATTGACCTTATTAGTTAGCAACACTGCAGGCTTCCCCTCGCGTTTCGTAGCTATTTGCGTGCTGCCTCTGGTGCAGCGCAAGTGTGACAGTTGTCTGTGTTGTCCTTGACTGGAGGAAATGCCCTGCCCTGGCGCGTCTGCCCTTTTGAGACCTCATAGGATGCTCTGGGGTCACGCCAGGAGTTGGGGGGATGAGGAGCAGCATTTGAATGCTGCTTTGTAGTTCAGTAGAGGCTGTTCCATGCACATCAGAGCTAAGTCTTCATCTCTGCTACAGCAAGGCAGCCAAAATTGGAGTCAAACCCTAAACCTCTGCTGCTAGGAGCAGGTTGATGGTGATGATAAGCCTGGCTGGTTCAGCAGGTGAGAGGAGATGGCAGCCAGGCCTCAAAACTTGCCAAGGGAAGAGGTTCCCAATAGCTTTGCACTGACTGCTACTAAGAAAACAACTTTTCTGAAGGATGTGTTCACACATTCTGCACCTCAGGAGTGAACATGTCTATGCTAGCTGCAGTGCAGCACCATGGCTCCCCTCCTGCTCTGCAACTCCCTGTGCAGATGCAGCTGGTTGCCTGCTGCCTTTAACAGGCAGGGAGCACGACAGAGAGAGACCCCAGTGTGGCACTGTGGGTGTGAGAGATTTGGACACAACAGACATGAAGCAGATGAGTGAGACAGACCTGCAGTGCAGGAGATGCACTCATTGTTGAGGATGGTGCCAAAGAGCTCACAGCCCTTCACTCACCTACTGACAGTGTGGGCAAACCCAGAGTGCTGCAGGAGCAGTGTTGACATCTGAATTTTGATTTAGTATTGAATAAATGAGAAATATGATGCTAGAGTTGTGTCTTGCTCGACCATCCCTCTCTTAGACCGTGTCCACCCCATGGACAAGTGGCACGAATTCCAATTTTATGCTGACTGGTGCCTGTAGACACTCCAGTGATTTAAACGGGGCTGGCCCAGCACCATGCCAAATGTAATCGCAATCAAAATACTGTTAAAACTGCAGCAGATCATGTTTCTTAATTTAGAAAGAAGCTAGCAGATAATGAGAGGAGAGGCCTTGAAGCCTCTGCGAGCACTGACAAGTGGTAATGTGCTGCTTGTGCTGTGTTTGTAAATACAAGCAACTTGACTCGGCGCTCTGCAGGCTGTTCTCTCACCATAAGGACCTCTGAGAAAATAATAAAGGCATCTGGAAGTGGATTGTCTGGGGTTTTCTCCTCATCTCTTTCTGCTCTTTTACAAGTGTTGCAGCGAAGCATGAGGGGCCCTTTTCTGACAGACTGTCCCGCTTGCCCCAGGAATCTGCTCATAAAAAATGAGGAAACAAACTCTAGGATGTTTTCATGGGGAGAGCAGGGCAAATGCTCTGTACTAACCTGCTATCATCAGGTATTTTCCTAGTGATTGTCATTGTTACTACCCCTCTGGGGCTATTCGGATATGGGAAAGTGGAATAAATAATCAAAGAGGATGTTCCTAGCTGCTAATTTTCAGTCAGATTTGATACTGGTCCAAGATTTAACACTTCCTTTCTCTGCCAACCACATACTAAAAATAACATATTTTCAGGATATTGGAGACCACTAGAAACTTGTGGTATTTGGCACTTGAATATCACCTTTTGTCTGGTGATCTCAAAGCAAAAAGTTGGAGCCTCACCGTGCCTCCTTGGAATTGGGAGAATTTGAGACATTTTTGGAGCTGTTTGAGATGTAGACAAACAGGAGACAAAATCTCAGAATGGCTTGAAAGGTCCAAATTTCCTTGTTGAGTGACATCTATTTAAAAAAAAAAAAGCATCTTTACCTTGGCAGTCTCATGGGTCTTCTGTCTGTGACTCAGAGCATGGATAGTCCTTCGTGGGCCAGGGGAGATGCATGTGGTGCCTGTAATGGGGATACATTAACCAAGAGGACAGTTCCCTCTGCAGAAATATTACAGCCCTCAATAAAGGCTGGGGAGGAGTTAATTTACATGTTGTTGTTAGGGTTTGTTTGGTTTTTTCTAGTTAAGCAGGGCTTTAGACTGCCTTCTAGTAATCAGACTTGTGAACTAATACTTCTGACTTCGGGAATGTTTTTTTGACAGAGGGTTTCCTTTTTTGTTTGTTTTTTGTTTTCCTTCTCTGTACTTTATTTTTCTCTTTGGTCTTAGTCATTGGTAACATAGAGATGGTGGAAGCAACTGTTTGGCTGGAAGAAAACCAGAAGATTAGGTCTGTTTGTGTAGGTTGGTTGTAATGTCACCGAGAGTCAGGAGGGTTCCCTGCCTGCTTTGTAGGCTGCCTGTTCTGCCCTGAGCATAGCGTGTCAGACGGGTCTTCTCAGGCCTTGGGAAAGCAGCTGCTTTTTCTCTGTTGGGAAAACAACACATAGGTGGTGGGTTTCAGCCAAAAGTTCAGAGAAAGAGCTTAAATAGAGACTGATCTGAAAGGCAGGCTGCGAGCAAGATGTAAGTTCCCCAAGGAAATGGGATTTATTTGGATTCTCTCGCCAAGTAGTCGAGCACTTTTCTCTCAAGACTCAAAGTAGTTGCAGAGCCTCTTCCCTCCTGAGCTGAAGGACAACTAATGATTGCTCTGCTCATTTTGATAATTTGCTTAAGTCTCTCAAAGCATCTGTAATTTAATCAAACTGGCAGTGATAGTCACTTGCCATTCATCCCATGGTGCTGTTGCTGGGAGCAAAGCAGATTCTGTTGGGAATCACTGTCTCTAGCAGCTCGCACATCGTTGTTCATGTTGTGTCACCTCTCACAAAATGGGAAGTGGATCAGGCCTTGGATTACCACAGGGAAGGGGGTGTTCTTACTCTTTGATGTTGGTGATGTGATGGCACGGAGATAACTACAAGAGCCTCCTTATGGTGAGCAAGTGTTGGATTGTTTATTTGGCATAAAGAATGAAGTCACCTGCCTGATGAAAGATTTAAATGTTAGGGAAATGTCAAAACTGCCCACAACTGTTTGATCTGCCAAATCTCAGGGAAGTTATCATTTCCACCCTGCTTGGGGAAGTTGTTTTTGTTATGTTTTAGCAGGGTGGCTGTACTGTATTGTCTACCTGACTGTTCACTGTTAGCTTCTGCTTGCCTTATCTCGCCTCATCCTGACAGACGTGAAGGAGCGCAGGTGGATCATAGATTTCCCTCCCCCCCCCCCCCCCCCCCGTATTGATGATAAGGTACAAGTACCAGGTCTGGTTAGAGATATTTCATGCCTGACTGTTGCATCATGCTTAGCGACCTTCAAACTCTTGCTTGTGTGGAGACTGTGGGGACCTTTTGATTTACAGCACTGCTATTTAAGTGGTTGTACACCTTGGCAAGGGCCAAATTACTATTTCAGTTCAAGTCTGTGGGTGATGAGTGAAGAGACACATTTTGCACTCCTGTTACACTGCTGAGAGATTTATTTATTTTTGAATGTTACAGATTTCATTTGAAGTAAAAACAGACTTTTTTTTTCCTAAAGAAGAAAACGCCTTGTTGAAACATTTCTGTGTCTCTTACTTTACTTCTCACCCCTCAGAGGTTGCTTCCTCAAGGAATCTCTATCTCAGCTTTTCCTCCATCTTCTGATTGTTCTGGGCCTTTCTCTCCATGTTAGTAATTTCTGACTCTTGCCTGGGTTCCTTCCAATACCCTTCTCTTCATCTCCACTTGGAAAAAAAAAAAAATCTTTCCTTTGCATCTTGACTTTCTTTTCCCTTGGCAGAAGACAAAAGGGAGGCACTGCTTGTGGATAAGTAACTGCTTTCAGACCTGTGAACACAAAGTGAGGCTGAGAGAATCAGATGCTCTCCAGATCCAGAGATCCTGTGCATGATGTAGAGCTGGAAAGACAGTAGATGTTTGGGGGATTCCTGCATTGCTCATGGGTTGGAGGAGCAGAAGTGACAAGACAGCTGAGGGGGGAGCAGAATTCATTCCCCGTCTCTCTGTCTACACTCTCTGGCCTTCTCGGACGGCGAGCAAGCAGGTGCCTGTCGGCTGAATTGCAGTGGATATTGCACAAGAAACTGTAGGCTGGTGGAAAGACTCCAGGGAGCCAGCTTCAGCCTACGGACAGTAGGTTTGACTCCCTTAGTCTAGACACTCTCACAGGGATTACGTCAACAATAATTTGTCAGTCTCTATTTATTTTCCAGTGGCATGGTTAGTATTTACTAGTGCTGAGATTCTCCTTATACTCTTCCATAGTCTATCATACAATATTCACTTCTAGCAAAGTGGCTACCTAGGCCACAATTTCCATGTTTTTTTTAATAATATTAGTGATACTAATGATTAGGAGAAGGAAAGGCATAGAATGGACCTAAACATCCACATCCCACTGAGAGGCAAGGACATCCTTTGTGTATTTGCAGAATCTCTGCTTCCAGCTGATGACCAAAGAGCATCAGATATTTTAATAAGAATTGTACATATTCAAATATGTACATTAGGTTTGGGAATAAGGTATGAGCATATATTGCTGTCATATTAGGAAAAAATTCCTTCATTCTCAAAACCACCGATGAAATGAGTGTCACAACTCCAGTTTTTTACACAACAAACCTACCACTTTCAGGTACAGTAGTTTGAGCAAAATTATACATATTCCCTGGGGAATGCAAATGCATCCCAACTTTAAACATTAATTTAGGTGCCTAACATAAGAGGGCACTGTCTCTGGGCTCTCTGTGTAGTTAATGAACAGATGACTCTAAGCTGCCTTTTGCAGAAGCTTTTCAAATAAACTTCAGCTCTGATTCACCCTCTGGAAGAGTTCTCCTCTTCCTATGGACTGGAGAGGAGGTCTGAATTAGGTAGAATAAAATTTGAAAATAAAGGTCTGTGAATAACTGCCTTTTTACTTCCTTCTTTTCACAACTAGGATTAGAAGTTCAAGTGCTGACAACATTTTACGCCCTAACTTCTAGACTCTGTTCCCTCCGATGACGTGATGTCAAATCTCCATAATACAGAGAGAGAGTGATTGAACAATTGTGTATATTAAAGATCTGATATTAAATAACCTAAGCCTACAAAATACAGACTTCTTAGAATGTGTTTAATGCAGTGCTTGGCTTATAATATGCAGCAGGATAATACAAGTTTTGCAAGACTTGTCTTTAATGTTTTGGATCCCCTCCCCAAATTATTGAAAGGGCATTAAACTGTGCAACTTGTTGGTTGTTGGGAAGAGGGGAAACCCATGGAAAAATAAATCTTGAACTCAAAACAAAAATCAAGGAACTCTCTCAAACTCAGAGGATCGATGTTGTGTTATTATTAAACCACTGTGCTGTTATTCCCATGGAAACAAAGAAACAAATATTTGGAGCTGTGTCACACCTTCCACCAAACTTCCAATTAAGAATGTTTTGGAAAGTGTTTCTGTCAAGGAGAGCCCTCCTGCTCTCTGAATGGCTGCTTTGTGCAGCCTTCCTGGACTCCTGCACAGGCAACGAGGTGAAACTCTGCACTCAACCTCATGAACATTACTTGTCTTTGCAATTATTTAAAAGGAATTAATTGCATCAGGAGGTCTTTGCCCAGTACACATGATAAGTTTTGAGGCTGCAGCAATGACCCAAATGAAAAGTGTGACAGCGGCAGCATTTGGTCATTTGCTATTGGTTTGGATGGGGTTTTTTTAATCCATAATTTTGTACAGAGCAATCCTAGCAACATGCCAGATGATTTCACCTTGAAACCAGCATGATCTGTTCAGAAATGGGAGGAAAAACCCCATGAAATACAACTGACATTTTAGCTAAAAATAATATTTATTTTACTAAGATAATATGATCCATTTACTCACTACCAGTGGGAACAGATCTTTGCATGCTGCCAGATATCTCTTACCTGAGGCACCCCATCTGTTTATATTTGCAGGTTGGGGTGAGAGGAGGAAATCTGATCAAATTTAGCAGGTGCTCCTTTTTTTTTTTTTTTTTTTTATAAATCAAAATGCTGCTATTGTCTTCTCTTTGTCTGCACACTTGCTGTCACCTGCAGGTCAACCATCACATTTTAAGCCTTTTAACCAGAAAGTTTTTCTTGTTACCTTGTTTTCCAAACAAGGAGTTTAGTCCAAACAAGAAGTAGTGAAATACATTGAGTCTGGTTTTCTGTGTTGGATTTTTTTTTTAGTGAATATAAGGTCAAAACTGTAATTAAATATCTCACCACTGGGAAAAGCATCACTTCCAGTGTGGAAAATAGTCAGCAATGTCTCATTAAGTACAAGCCCATTTTGCAACCTTTCCCTTGCTGGAAGCACTAATCACCTTTTTCTTGTCTACCCACATACCTGTTTGCACACAGTTCATAGAAGTTTAATATCTTAGAAATCTCTTCTGCTCTGTTAAATGTCTTTGAAATCTGCTAGTCGGTTCAAAAGTTATTAAGGATGGGAGGGGGAAAGGACATTTACATAATGTTTTTGCACATTAGGCTAAAATGTAATTTTCTGATGTGTGAGGAGACATCACGATGAATTTTACTGTATAAAATTGTGCTCCCCTTCTGAACTAGAGTTCATTATGCTGCATTTACTTTGTGTAATACCGCTTGTACAAGCGTGCTGAAGCCCTCCAAATGTGAAGTAAAACAAATACAGTCGTCTAAAACTTTCTAAATTTTAACAGGATTTTTCTCGTATTTCCTCCCCTAATGAACATTGACATTATAGTCCAAAAACTGCTCAAAGTTGGAAGGTTTAAATTGTAACCAGCTCTAAAAATCATCCTTTTCAAATTACAGGCAGGCTAGAATATACCAGCATGGGGAAACCTTCCTTTGCTGTAGGGTGAATGAACTGTTCAGATGCCTTTGATGGACCACACACTGTAATACCTTTCAGTATTATCAAATAATAACTCGGAAACCCTTGGCCATATGCTATTGGAAGTGAAGTCAGAGGGCATATTTGGCATGTGGTTTGTGGTCCCTGAAATATATTGTGACGGGTAGAATATACTGAAATGAGGGGCTAGAAAGTGGTGCTTTTTATTTGTAAAATCCTGCTTAAGATAATTAAAGTAGTGTAGAGCAGAAGGAAGTTTTTTGGCTAGGCTAGTGGTTATCTGCCTATCATGGCCTAGCACGTCTCCTGTCTCAAAGGAGTATGTAATTCAAGAAGTGTCCCTATGAAAGGGAGAAGTAGCTTTTATTCTCAAACCCAGCATTGTCATGATTGAGGCCACATGTTCCTTTATGGCCCCTAATCAGTTTGAGGCTGATTCCTATTTAGTTCCTTTCAACCACTGTTATTCCAGCTTTATGCTATTGTAAATTCGCTCATTCTCATCAAGTTATACCGGAGTGACTCGCTAGTGTGTCAGGCTGTAGGTATATAGACACTGATATTATTTCTAACGTACTTTGCTGCCTTATGCTGGGTAATATTTTTCTACATAATGATTCACAGTAACTGTGCCTCAGGCAGTGGCTTGAGCTAGAAGGTTATGCAGCAAAGCTACAATACTTGAAAATATCAATTTTGGTTTTAAAGAGATGTGTGAAAAGGGAGGGGTGTTCTTGGTCTGAGGATAGTCTATGCAGTTTGAGCACACTGCAATACAGTGAAAGATAACCCATCATTGTGCAGAGAGACATTGTGAAAACTTGTATCCTCCAAGTGAAGATCCTGCTGTAGTTGTAGTTATTGGTTATGAATGTTTGAGGAGGCACACTCAATTGATCAAGGTGGCTGTGCATCAATATTTTATAATTATAGCTTATTTTTCAGACGTGTAATTTCTGCTAGAAAACGCAGTTGTTGCTGCTCCCAATTAGTTTCATCTTTAATTTGTTTGAGAATTGATAATATTTTCTTCGTTGTGAATACATCACTGTTCTATCAAATGCTAATAAGTGGATTTATAGGATTGAAAAATAGTGAGTCTAATAAAGGGAATTCTTACCCAGGCTGTAGGAAGGCTGAGATCTAGTCCCTTTTCTCCTGAGGGACTTGAACCTCTATCTCCAGCTTGCAGCAATGGTCTTAGTCACTACATTTTAGGAGTGGGTTTTCATTTTTAAGAGAGAACATTGTTTTCTGGATCACTCATTGAAATGGTCTCTTGCCCTTAAGGTGTGTGTCAAGTCCACAGGGCTGCTGATTTATAGGTCATTCTCATTCTTACCATCTGGCTTGATGCTTTTTGAGGTTCTTCAAGCAAGGGAGGAGAACAAGTGGAAGGGGCTTACTGGGGCTCTAGCCCAGTTGGGAAACTGGTCCAGATGTGCTTTCTGGGTATACTTTGATTTAAGGGGCAAGGAGCCAGCGTGTCAGTTGTTTGCTCCACAGAATTTAAAAGATGGGTTTGTCTGCCAAGAAGTTTTTCCCCAAGTCTTCATAGTACTAACACGAACTAAAATAATGCACTCTGCAATCACTGTTATTAAACCCAGCATGACTGTATTTCAGCCAATGCATTTGTGTTTAAACCAGTGAACTAATGATCAAATCCACAATTCCTAATTGCAGCCAGTACATGCTGTTGTAAACATGATGCAGACGGCCTTGCTACCCTGTTAGCTTCCAATTAAAAAAAATAAAATAAAATTTACTGGTCACTTAACCCTGTATGTGTAAGTCTCAGCCTGACATCATTAATGTGTATTTGTTGACTGGAGGAAGGCACTAGAATTTCTCTTCTTGCACTTTTCCTTCTGTTAATGTGATAATTTTGAATTTGACGTTGGCTGCAGAATTTGCAGAACTTAAACATGTTTTGCTGGGTAAAAAACTGGCTGGATGGTCGGGCCCAAAGAGTTGTGGTGAACAGAGTTAAATCCGGTTGGTGGCCAGTCACGAGTGGTGTCCCCCAGGGCTCGGTTTTGGGGCCACTCCTGTTTAACATCTTTACTGATGATCTAGATGAGGGGATCGAGTGCACCCTCAGTAAGTTTGCAGATGACACTAAGTTGGGTGGGAGTGTTGATCTGCTTGATGGTAGGGAGGCTCTGCAGAGAGATTGGACAGGCTGGAGTGATGGGCTGAGGCCAACGGTAGGAGTTTCAATAAGGCCAAATGCCAGGTGCTGCACTTGGGCCACAACAACACCCAGCAGCGCTACAGGCTTGGGGAGGAGTGGCTGGAGAGCTGCCAGTCAGAGAGGGACCTGGGGGTGTTGATTGACAGCTGGCTGGACATGAGCCAGCAGTGTGCCCAGGTGGCCAAGAAGGCCAATGGCATCCTGGCTTGTATCAGCAATAGCATGGACAGCAGGGACAGGGAAGGAATCTTACCCCTGTACTCGGCAGTGGTGAGGCCGCCCCTTGATGACTGGGTTCAGTTTTGGGCCCCTCACTCCAAAAAGGCCATTGAATGACTCGAGCGTGTCCAGAGAAGGGCAACGGAGCTGGTGCAGGGTCTGGAGCACAGGTCTGATGGGGAGCGGCTGAGGGAACTGGCGGGTTTAGTCTGGAGGAGGCTGAGGGGAGACCTCATCGCCCTCTACAACTCCCTGAAAGGAGGGTGCAGAGAGGGGGGATGAGTCTCTTGACCCAAGGAACAAGCGCCAGGACAAGAGGGAATGGCCTCAAGCTGCACCAGGGCAGGGTCAGACTGGCTCTTAGGAAGTGTTTCTTTGCAGAAGGGGTTGTTGGGCGTTGGAATGGGCTGCCCAGGGCAGGGGTGGAGTCCCCATCCCTGGAGGGGTTGAAGAGTCGGGTTGACCCAGCGCTGAGGGATCTGGTGGAGTTGGGAACGGTCAGTGTGAGGTTCATGGTTGGACTGGAGGATCTTCAAGGTCTTTTCCAACCTAGATCATTCTGTGATTTTGTGATTCTGTTATGTAATTTTTAGGAAAAAACAGAGTTGCTATGGAGTAGTAAAAATGATTATTCCTCCTCTAACCTAAGTTACTCACTTAGCAACAGTCCTAAACTAGATCTGCTGAGCCTGAGTTGATGCTTCTGTGTAGTTGTTTGCCTGTTAAAAATATGACAATATCTTTATTTTTCACAAATGCTAATAGTATCTTCATTACTTGATTTGTTGGAGACAGAATTTGGCCCAGCTAATACTTCTCCTTGACTGATCCAACTGAGTAATTAAGTACATGCCTAACTACAGTAACCTGAGTAGCATGACTAACTAGAGTATGATTCCTCTTGTACTTAAGAGATTGTGAATATTTGGATGGGTTGGGACTGTTATGAGCCAGTTCATACTTTAATGGGGTTTTTGTAGGGATGGTCAACTATACACTTTTTTTGGTGTATTTTTGACAAATTAAAGATATTTTTTGATAAGTTCTGTAAATAGAGGAAGGGAACACTTTTCAGGAGCAAGAGAGCCCTTTTCTGTCCAGCCCTAGGTGTTCAGATGTGCCTGCAGTTTTTATCTGGTTTTCCACGATGAAATGGTTTTGCTCAGTTTTTGCTCATATTACTGTGACTTGAGCCAATTCTGTTTTGAGTTGATCAGTGCAGATTCACTGAGCTTTGCTGACTTACTCCAGTGAAGAATCAAGCTTTTTCTTCTGAAATAAACAGTGGTTTAAACCCTGTGACCAGTCTGCAGTGATCTTTGGGGGGCAAGATACTTCTTGGCTGGACAAGTCCCCACCTATGGTGCACCTTTTTCCAAATATAGTCCAGTGGTACTGCTTTTCTTCCCAAAGCAGATTTGGGAAAAGAAAAAGTAAGCAGTGGCACGTAGGAGGAGAGTGATCAGAGGGAGCGCTGGGATCTCTGCAGCTCTGAAAAGCAGGCCACCTACATAGGGGTCAAAACCGCAGGAGGAGTGCAAGGAAGACGATACAACATAAGCTGTAATTATTGTAGTCAAATATCTCCCCATAAAGTGTAAAGTGCTTTGAGACCTTGAAAATCTGGTTTAGTTCTGTGTTTATGCAGCACCTGAAACACCAGAGCCCTGATCTCTGAGTGGGACTTCTGGGTGCTGCTGTGATATAAAAAGTGAAAAATACTGAGAAAAACGCTACTGGGACAAAACATGAGATTCTCTGTATTAATGACATTGCAAGACACAGGAATCTAAGAATGTGTTTGACAGTCTCTCATTGTAACCACTGAAACCTTAAAGGTCCAATTAAAACCTCATAAAGAGTAATTCAGTCATGTTTGCATATGTAAAATAAAATGCTTTCATAGCTCAGCTTTATGAGCATGTATGGACTCTAAAAATTCTGAAAACATTCGTGTATTTTTATGAATGTCATGAACTCAAAATTATTTAGCAAATTTTGCCACTTTTTTTTTCTCCGCAGGCTTTCACCATTGCTTACAACCCAAACCACAAATAAAGCATTAAAATTATTGATGTGAGCTAAGCAGGAGGGCTATTGCCAAAAATAGCAGTATTCACTCAGGCTCATTCTATGTAGCTCTGGAAAAATTATTCCCATGCTACAGCAAAGATCACATTTTTTCCTTTCTTCACTAATAGCAAAAATATTACCTTTCAAGTGGTCTGTTATTCCTGCAGCTGGGGGATAAGCAGGTTGGATGAAGTTTAAGGTAGCTAAATGAGCAGGGCTTGCCGATCCAGCCTCCTGCTAATACACTGAATGATTTATGATGCTCTGCTCTCCTGGTGCCTTCCCACCCCCTATTTTTGCCTTCAAGATGATGGCAAAATGAGGCAAGTGGGCAAATGAGACCTTGTCTTTGACCTAACTGAGCTCCAGGAGCTTTGCTCTTTTTTCTTTCCACTTTAATGAAGTGCATGGGAGCAGTTTGAGTGCGTGGCTGGGCTCTCAGAGAGTATGTTCAGAATGGATGCTCGCAGTCCTGCCTTGCTGTGACCAAAAAGACACTTTAACACCAGAAAAAACACGGGCACTCTATAAAGTTTGAAAAGAGCACAGGTATGTACATGCATAAGACTTGTCTCATGTAGTGTGTCAACATCCTCTCAGAGAAATGAGTCTGATTGACAGTGATGGAAAGACACTTTATTCTTGGATGATAATCCCACGTGTGGTACTCTCTTAAGGCCGGGATCCCTGATTTGGGTGATTTTCCCCCATATTATCAGCAGCAGGCAGGAGGTCCCTAAATGTACAGAGGATTCTTCATCATATGCTGAATGGCGAAAGCTCAAACTTACCCCAAGTTATGTGTGCAACCTTGCTGTACCTAGGGCTTGCCAGATGTTTCAAGGTGGCTTCACACAGGAGCTGATATGTCTTAACTTCCACGAGGTTCCCCCATGTACACGTGACATGTCACATACATTAACACTGTGGCCTTGGTAGCGGAGCTCTGGGGGAGAGGTGTACGAGCAGCCAGCCCTTGTGGGTGACCCCCACCTCCCACACTGTATCCGATCTGCTTTCCCGTCTCCTGCAGGAGAGCACAGCACCCTTGCTGACTGGTCCTGTATTAGTTTGTGACACTCCCATCAGGTGTCTGCATGGGAGGAGCTGAGCTAGCTCTTGGCAGACATAGTCTTTCAAGCCTCCAGAAGCGAAGTAGCTGTTTTATGGGGTTCAAACTGCAGCCCTGGGAGCTGTAGCGTACATGGTCCCAGGCTGAGTCAGTACCAGTGGTAGAAAGAGCCCACCAGTGCTGTTGTGGGGGGAGACAGGAGACTTTGGAAGGCAGGTGGAATTTACAGAGAAATATAAGCGATCCGATAAAGTGCTGAGAATGAAGGTAAGATGTGTAAAGGAGAATTTTCTAAAAAGAAACTGATAATCCTGAGGTGTGTTACATTGTTGAAGGGAATGATATTGTCCATTGCGGTAAGTTTCCTTTGGTAGGTACAACTCTAATTACTAAGAAAATGTACTTTGATACTTCCTTTGGTCAGTGAGAGTTAGCTTTTGTGCCAAGCAGTGCTTCCTTCTGCATTGAGATTAACCATGGCACAAAGGCTCAGATGATTTGTTAGCTGATGCTCCAAGTGATTTAGAAAACAATTTGGGGAGCAGGTTTTGGAGCTGGGTTCTTTTACCGCCAACACCCAGGTTTGTTTTTTGGCAGATCTGTAACTACCTCACTGCCTGTAGTAAGATGAGTACAACTATTTGTTATTTTCCCCAGATGATTTGAAAGGCTAAATTTATTTGTGTGAGAATATAGGTTTTGGAGATCTTAGAACAGTCTCAGTACGAGGAATGATCATTGCCAGTTTTAAAATCTGTCCTTGAGTCCGTGATTCAGAAATAAAATGATCATGAGCAAAACTAAGAAAGAAACCTGATATCCCTGTAAAACTCAACCACAAAGAGCTCATTCTGTTGATGAGCTGTTACCAGAGGTGGGATAGCAGAGAAAATGGACAAGTGCTGTACGGGGTTTTAGCAGTGACCCTGGAGCCCGTTCTGCCCTGACTGAAGCCAGCTAGGCTTTTGTGTCTGACTTCGGAAAACCCTGTGTTGTACTCAGGCCGTGGAGAAATACACAATGATTAAGAACTTGGTAAGCATTGCACATCAGGTTATGGGAAGTGAGATTGAGTTCATTCCTGTGCTTGCTGTGTGTAAAAGGTTTTACCTTGGAGAATAGTAGCAGCAGTCCACAGGGAGGGCAGGGAAAGTGTGAGGATGCTGATGGCTGCATGGTGAGAGCAAGAAGAAGTGATGCAGATTTAGGCCTGGGGAGAGAAAAGCTTATTAATAAGCTGAGAGAGCAGTGGCAGTAAAGGTAGGACCTACAGAAGAAGGAGGATCCTGGGAGAGATGTGTGCCTCCAAGCCCCCTTGCTAAATAACATGGAGAGAAACACATGCACATCATTGTTGTAGGAGTTTTTCTCATTAGATCAAAAGGACAACATCACAGCAATCTGTTGCTTCTGCAGAAAACACAGCATCCAAGAGGAGGAGGAGACACATGTGGGCAGCAAGAAAGCTCTTGAAAAACAACTAAGGAGACAGCATGGAAGAAACAGCTTATGGGGTGGGGTCGGAGCAGTCCCAGTGCAGTCAGAGAGGAATGAGAAGGCAGATGAGTGGGTGAGGACAGACACCCTCCTGAATGTTGATTGTGGCACAGCCTCCATCTGTCCTTCCTTAGTGCACCCACTCCTAGTGCTAGGAATAAGCTGTGATACCATGGAATCAGATTGCTATTTGTAATGGTAAAGCTGCTGCTGAGAAACACAATCTTTGTTTCCTAGTGAATGATAAAGAAACAGTAATAAATGGTGTTTACAGGCCCGAGTTGTTTATCCTTTGCAGCAGCGCTCCTTTTCTCTACAAACTGTTCTGCCTGTGCCATCACAGCCTGGAGACCCCATGCACTACTCACTTACCTTTCTTAAGCTCCAGTAATTCATGGCTGTGAGACCAAGGCGCTTAGATACCAAATAACCTCCCACTAAATAATCACCACAGGAATTGATGCTAATACAAAGCTACATCCAAGAATTCACTAACTTCACTGCTGTCAACCCAGTAGAGTTTCAGCGATTAACACCTTCCTGTTGTGAAGGTTCTCCTTGAGGACTATGGAGTAAAATAAGTCTAGAGTTGGTTAAACTGTGCATTCCAATTTAGGCATCAATCTAAAAATGTAAATTACCTTCAGAAAGTAGAATGCCTTCAATGTCATTTAATTCTTTATACGTCCATCAAAAAGACTTTGTCTTTGTAACTTCATGTATCTTCCCATCAAGAAACTGGACAGGGATATCAGATGAAAAAGAGGAGATTTTTTCCTTCTTATTCTTCTTTCAGACGGTTAATAGGGAGAGGACAGAACCATTCAGAATCAGCTCTGCTGCGCTACCTTAGCTACAGGGCAAGTACTCAAATGTCTGCAATACTAGCACAGTATGAAAAGCAGACAGAAAGTCAGACCAACTTCCAGACCCCAGGTTTGCTGTTAGATTAGTTCTTTCTTGACTTGTGTACTCGACACTTCCCTTATGATGGCCTTGATACTGAGGGTGACTCTACAGCTCCAGACGTCTGAATTTTGTGCTGCTGGTAGGGTTCTGTTTCGGAGAACAATCCTGCTTAAAAACCTCAGGCACAGTGAAATGTCAGAAGTAAGTAAAGAAATGTGTTTTTATTTCAGCACTGAGTTTCCTTTGGAAGTATTAGCCATCACTCTTGGTATGAAATGACTGACTGCTCTACATGAGGGTGTGTGGTGGTTTAGCCCCTGCCGGGGTCTGAGACCACGCGGCTGCTGCCCCTCCCCCACAAAGGGAGTGAAATACAAAGCCCCAAGACTGAAATAAGGAAAGGTTTAATACAACAATGCAATAGCAACACAACCAACAACAACAATAACAGTAATAGTGATAGCAATTAACAGAGCAAAATAGCTACCGAATACAGCAGTGGGAAGCACGATGTACAAAACCACGAGTGCACCGCGCTCCCGCCAGGAAAATGTGACCTCCCAGGATGTGAGGTCAGCATGGTATCTGAATAACCCGGCTAGAGCTCCCCCCCCACTGCTGGGGAAACTTAACCCTATCCTGGTTAAACCAGGACAGGGTGTTATCATGTTCTGAACCTGACTTTAACACAGTCCACATTAGAGCCAGGAGAGGTCACTGGCAAAGGTGGGCTGCGTGTTCTCCCTGAGGTAGCAGTATGTGAGCCTGTTTTAGGCATATTTAAGGTGAGAAAAAAGAAATCCACAGAAAAAAAGTAGCTAAATGTTTATGCGTGTTTTCTTTTTGGAGGGAACACCTGTCTGGGGTAATACTTCATTGCATGAATTCATGCAAAGTAGGAAAGCAGCCCTATTTACTTCGACTTCATTAGTGGCAGACCAACTTCTCAAATGAGTACAAAGTTTCTTTTTTTTGCCAGCTCCAAACAGATAAAATTACTACTTGGTAAATTCCACATAACCTTTAAGGCTTTCAATCACAGCAGTAAATGCTACTGTGCCCCAGCTCCTGCTTTTACTAAATTGTATTATAAGCACCTTAATTACAGTCCATGCTGTCTGATGGGCCATGGAAAAGGTCGTCTTCCAAAGAACATATGATAACAAGGGTGGAGCGATCCTGGTCATTTTTCGTCTGTTGGGAAAGAAAGGGCTTTGCGGAGAGAAAGATTAATAGTAAACAATGTTAATCTAAATATATTTCAGACACAAAATATCACATTCCTTCAGGCTTGCCTTCTTGGGGAGTACTGGCATTAACCATTTTACTGTGGGGATAGCTACACAAAGACATGCTCCTCCTCTTTGGAGCAGAGCTAAAAATTAGGTATGTTTTTGTTGTCATTCTATTGTTGAAGCTGCAGCAGTACAATGAGGTCTCTCACTTGCGCTGCTTTTAGCAGTTGAGTTCAAGGCTTCCAGGTTGAGATCTAGTTCAAGGGCAGAGAAGTGAACAGAAACATTCACAGTGACTTCACGGTGCTTTGAACAAATTCTCCACGCTGCTGCAAAAGAGGAGAATCAGACCTGGGTCTTACAGAAGGATTAGTCCCCCATTACAGCCCATGTCCGCCTCTTTACTTTTTAAATTATTTTTATAGGTCAGATCAAATGTAAGTTGGAGGCAGCTCGCTTTTAAAGTCTCTGCTGTACTCAGTATAGCAAAGCATCTGGCAGGACGATTTCATTTCTGACTCCCACTGTTAATGGCATGGCTTTGGGCTTTGGGTAGGCAGGCTATCCTTATCACCTTGGCAGGCTTCCAGCTCCAAATAATAATCCATTAACGTCTGCCCTGCTGGCATTCTTGCCAAATACAAGGGATATCTTTTAAATAAACATTGGCAGTTCCCAGTCGGAGGAAAGAGAAAGGGAGTAGAGGAAAAACAATCCTTGACATTTCAGTGACTTTGCAGGGCTAGCTGACACCTGGTACCACCCTTATCTGCGGGTGTTTATGCAGAGCTGCAAAACACAGCTTCTTCTGTTGGTTCTTTTACTTTCTTTAAATAGAACTGGGAAGACTTATAATGATAGGAGTAACTTTCATGGATAGGCACTCTTTTCTTTGCCTTTTCTTTTTTCTAGCCTAGGGAGACCCCAGTGTTAACATCTGTGCTCCTGTTTTCCTCTGGAGTACAGCAAGAACAGTGTAGCAGGCTTGCGTGCTTCCCACTTTGCCAAAAGTATTTTTTTCCCACAGTTTTCCTCCCCAGTGGATTAGATACAATGCAGATTTACTTTCATGGCGGCACTTTCCCACCTGACTTCCCATCTCTTCATCCATCAGAGCAAACAGCCACATTGATCTGCCAGCAATCAGAGCGACTGGGGCTCACCCCATTCTCAGTGTTCCTTGGGAAGTGCTTTTTCTGGTTGTTTCAACCATTTCACTTTCTTTCTCTGTAGCTGAACTCTCAATGACAGCTTGAGGTTTATTTTTCCAGCTGTTATATTTTGCTTAATAGCAGTGAAATTACTTGTTTGGATATCTCACAGTATCAATAAATGAGCTGTCTAGCTTTTATTTTTGCAGTCCAATTAAGATCTGCAGTACGATTCATTCTCCAGAATTTGATTGGGAGACAGTAAAATATTTATTGTTCAAAGAATAACATAGGGTCAAACCTAGAGTTTGCTACCCAAGTCTGAAACTGGATTTCATTTCTGGTTGTTTGACCTTGATTCACTGATTGTGCTGTGCTACCTTAGTGTGTATCAGAGGTGCCTAAGGGCACAAACTCTCTTTTATTCCATCTTTATAACAAGTTAATTAAAAGATTGGACAGTAGTTTAAGGGATTTGAATTCTTGATTGTAAGGATATTTTGGTACTTAATTCTCTCCTGCTAATGACTTGCGATTTGGTTGGCAACTACTCCCTTGCCAAAATTTCCTCAAATTTTATATTGCATTTGCAGCACTGTATTTTGCTAGTCCCTTGTCATCTGAGTGGTTAAGGCTGTTCCTCTCAAAAAACACCATCCCCACCCATGATTAAACTTCCTATCAGGTTAGCATTGCTACTGAATTTTCTGATGGGCGATTAAAAGTTTCCTCTAACCCTATTACTTGTGTGTGAGATGGGGCAGAGGGAGGAACCCTAACTGCTAAAGGGCATGGGGCACACTGACAAAGTGCAGAATGTATTTTTTGACCAGATCCTCATTTTGGGGCATTAAGCTTTTATGTCTCAACACTTCCCTTTTTGAAGCATGGTGACATTTGAATATGTGAATGTGTTTTCAATGGAGATAACTAAATCACCAGCACTGGGAGCTTGTATATCTCCTAATTAAAATGGAACCAATCTGAATCTCCCCAAACCAATCTTCGCTGTATTTTTAGTTTAATATATCACTGCACCCCTGGGCAGCCTGTATATGGTAAACCTTCTGCTATTTCCTGCTCAGTTATTTATTGCTGGAGCCAAGCTAGTTTCAGTTCCTGAAGCACCAAGCAAAGCAAATGTGGTTAGAATGGAGTTAACTGGAAATATTCCCAAAAGATAGCAGATGTACTCTCAAGCGCATACTGGTCTACCTACAATGGAAAAGAAACATAATTTGTAAATCATAACCTCTTCCCTGTGTGTAGACTCTGTCCGGACACTTACAGGCCTTTGTTAATAGTCTGTACTTAAAAAGAATTATGAAGAAAGTGCTCCAGGCTCTTCACAAGCAGACTATAATTGAAAATACTGTTAAGCATCTTTGTAGTGGAAGTTATCCCCTTAGTTGTTGAAATATTGCAGCTGAAGTGTAAAAAGGGGACAAGAGAAGAAGTATATAGTATTGAGAGGCTGCTTAAAATAGGCAAATGCATATTAAGTAAATGTAGGTCCCTAAACTGGGTTAAGGTGACACATCCATTGCTCTACTTTCACCATTTTATTAGACTGTACCAAACCCTACCTATTGGAACATGTAATGCCTCTAATTTTGCTAGCCAAGAAGATCCTTAAATGCAAGTGTGCTCAGGTAGGGAGAAAGGAGGCAGCTGCAGTTGCTGTGTGGGGTAATAAAAATCTTTGTCGGGCATATTTAGCAAGGAGGAGCACTCTGTAGTAGTGTCCATCTGAGTCCAAATCTGGAGCTGTTAATTGAATTTAGATTAGTCTAAAACTAAATATCTCTAGCCTAGATCTAAATAAATCTATTTCTCTCCTCGAGGGGAAACAGCACTATTAGCCCCCCTGCAGTATGGGATGAAAGGTGAATAAGTACAACATTGCTGCATTCAGTAGAGGCTGTTGAGTTGTGCCAGGTGAGGTCTGTATTCTGCTTTCCCGAGCGTAATCCTAAAAAGCGCTTTGTAGAGTATGCCAGTGGATTTCTGCAGAACTCTCACTAGTACCTGCTTCCCTTAGATCATAAAGCTTGCAGGGCAAGGAGAATATTTACCATGGTTTGCTAAAGAAATGTCTGAATTTCTCCTCCAGAAACTTTTCAACCTGCTCTTCAAATTAGAAGGGTGGAGGTCTTGAAAATAAAATCCTGGATGTTTAGTGAAAGTAAAAAGACAAGTACAGTGCAGAGGCCCAAGCTGTGTCTCCCTGTCTTGTGCCTTCCCCTCTCCCCAGGGATGATTGCAGTAGAGGTGAAACACTTACTAGACACTGGGGAATCCACGTAGGAATTAGTCTCAAGAAACAAAATCAATAGCAAATCTGGCTTCAGTAGCTCTTCTGTTCACCAGGTTAATTGTTTAAAAAAAGGAATGCAGTAATAGAGACACTTGGCTGCAGGTCTCTGTCTTATGGAGAAAATACTCCGTAAGTATTTTCTAACCCAGATTTCAAGAACAACAATATGTAGCTGTGCTGGAACAAGTGCTATTTTTAAGTTTCCTGTGGTTTAAGAAATTGTCAGATTTCTCTGTCTGAAGGATCGAGGGATCCAGAAAACCAATTCTGAGTTTCTGGTATGAACGTTGAATGAATACAAAACTGAATAGACACTGATTTTCTGCATTGTAGCAGATGAGAGAAGATGAAAGATCTCAGCTATGCTAATGCCAGTCCAGAGCAGCTCCAGCAGCTGCATGCTTTAGTTAAATAAATATTATTTAACCTAGTTCAGGAAAATCCCTCCACTACTACAAAACAAGTTTTTCCACTCTTACGGGTCATGACCGTATACGGAAGCAACCCACGCTGATAACCTGTTGCACAACTGATACTGAGTAAGTCTTCAAAGAGCAAGTCTCTGCACCTGCTGCCCTCTGCTCTGTCTAGCAGGCCTGTCCAGGTTTAAATGATGTAAGCTGCCATCTCCCGTGCGTATCTAATCCTACCCATTAGTCAGTTGTGCACAGGTGATGCCTTTTTTTGGTGCAAGCAGAGACAGTTCGCTTGCAGAGATCTATATATCCTAGTAAATGTCCCACTGTACATGGGAAGATGTTGTCTGTCTTCTAGAGGCACCTCTGATGCTGTGGCCTACCTGCTGCTTTGGGGATTTTGTTATGGAACAGTTTCTGGAGCTTTGCTGGCTCTCACTGGTACGGCTGTTCCTATGTGCGTGTGTTACTGGGCCTGGTATAATATGTGTTAAGACTACACAGTAAAAATACTTTTCTTTTTTGTTATTGTAACACCATAGGTGCTATTTATGTGTTTGACGTGCTCCCTGTGACACAGCCTTTCTTGTTTCACAGCCAGCAGGCCCTGTGCCTGCTTCTTTCTTCTTTGTCCCTCCTGCTCATGTATTCACATGCCCCGTAAATATCAATAGTTATGATTAAATATAAGAGATGCAGTGCCAGTACTTGTGTATTGGCACAGGGGAGGAAGAGGACAGAGAAGAGGTAAGAGTTTTGTTTTTATGCAGACTGAAACATTACAGTAGCAGAAACGATGGCACTTACAGTAATGTCACAATCTCCTGAATAATATAATTCCATCATTGCCTGGAAACAGCACTTACGCAGGGATGTATTTCACTCTTGAGTAATTGTATAGCATCTCAGCAAATGAGTAGTACTTTATACATCCAGGAGATCATGAGGGCTCATGCATATTTGGTGATCCCAAGACTTCTTTCCAGCAATGCCACTTGCATAGGACCTCCCATGCACCTTTGCCCCAAAGCACCTAATAGACCACGTGTCACCCTGTGCCCTCGACCTCTGCGAGTGGAGGGACTGATGAGGTTGTGATGGGAGCTATTGCTTACTCTTGTATAGACTTAAGTGATGGCCCCGCATTGCTCCTTGCAATTCAACACGTTACTGGAGGCACACACCAGACTTTGAGGCATTTTTTGTCTTTCTTTGATACTCTCTCAGTTTCCTCATCTGAATGAACTTCAAGGCACTGACACCTTTCCCACATCCTCTGAGTTTGGCGGATGTCTTTTTTTAGACCTTCAGTAGTGGAGCACAGCAGCAGTCTCTTCTGGATCACATGAATTTATAAGAATCCAGAAGCCCTTCCTAGGTGATGTTAGACCAAAGAAACCAGTGATAGGGTGCTACCCACGTGGGGGCATAAGGCAGCATATATACAATGCTCTTAGCAGGGACTTTTGTATGAGAAACGTCACATTTTATGCCATACAATGCACTGATCCTAAGAAACACTTTAAAAATCTGATATGAGGATGGTACACAAATGAGCAGTTGCATGGCTTATAAAATCCTGGTGTGGCTTTACAATGCAAAATGACACATCTGGCATCTAGCTGAGAGAGCTTTTTCACTTTTTTGTCCTATCCCAAAGTGCTTTCTTCAGGGAAAAAAATATAACTCAAATTGCCCAAAATAACATGCTTTCAGTATTAGCAGCATATGGCTATATGTGCCCTGTGAAAGTGGAGAAAATATCACATATACAATCAGCACATTATGTTGTTGACCAAAACTAAACTGGAAAGTTTTAAGAACAACCACTGTAAAATGTCAGATTACCACAGTGTCTGGTTTTGGGAGCCTCGTTCTCTTCTTCGAGAGTTATTATGCCAACATATGAAAGAGAAAACTAAATGGAAACCAAGAAAGATATCATTTTCCCTCTTTTTTTTTTTTTTTTTTTTTTTTTCCCCCTTTTCTTTTCCTGTTGGGAGTGTTTCTGTTTGTCTGAATAAAACTTACCCATTCCAGTACCTAACTACTATTTAAGATTGCTTGCCAGCCTGGGAAGTTGTTATGCAGGTTGCCCTTAAATAGCTCGTGTTTGACTGCAGAGCACCTGTTAGTTGATTGGGAGACAGTAAAATTCAGGGCAAAGGCTTCCCAAACACAAAGGATTGCTTGTGGAAAAAGACCTTGTTGATCTTGGATGAAGTTATAACCACCACTTGATGACTTTAGTGAGGCATTGTGTGGTGTACTAAGTCTGTACATGTGTTTCTGTGTGTGAAAAAACACCTGAGCTAAATAGAAGAGAACAGAGCTAAACAGAAGAGAGCAGAGCTAAACCAAGTCTCCTCCTAACGGTCTTTCTTCAGGTGTATTTTATGGAGCCCTTCTGAAAGGACTTTTTGTGTAAGCCCCTTGGAAACTCTTTTCAAAGCTGCTGTGCAAAAGTGCCAGAGCCTGTGGGCCACCTTCCTGCTCAGAGCTTGCATCTTTTAGCTCACGTCTTTCCAGTTCAGACTTTGGTCTGTCAGATCAGGTGTTCCAGGCCCTGCAAGAGTTGTTTGCCTTGGTGAGAGGTGGAGCAGCTTGAAATAAATGAGAATTTTTACAAAAAAGTGTTCTCCCTTCATCCCAGTCACTGTTCGTTCAACTGTTACCGCACACTGCTGCACCCTTAACTTTGCTTCATGCCTCCTGCTTGCTGTGCTCTCCAGAGGCATTTATCCTTTCTCTTAGAGTCAGCTTTGTGTTCTGACTCATCCACTATTGTGTTTGTGGTTAATTTTATGGGGCGAAGCAACTGGGATAACCTTGTGAAGATCAAAACAGAGTGCTTTTAAGTGACACATGGTTACAGTATTAATTTTCAAATACATTTAGGAATAATATTGACATTCATTTGTTCTTTACAAGAGCGTGCTTGTTTTGAAAGATAGATGAACAAAAACTTTTCATGATGACATAGTTCATCTATGAAATAACTTGTTAATTTTCAGAAATTTTGTTTTAAAAGAGCTACTCTCTGACGCTGTTCCCCAGAAGACCTCAGTCTAATCCAGAGCCCACTAGAGTCTGTGAACATCATTTTGCTGACTTGGTTTCCAGTAAAGGACTGAGTTATGAAACATGGTGACACTTCTTGGTCATGCTGACTTGTATCTGTAGGATCTCCTTGCTCCTCAGGACCTCTCTTTTTGTGGTTCAACTGTAGTCTGCCGGAATAACTTTGACTTTCTTAGCAAGATTTGTTACTCACTGCAGAGCTTGTCAAAATTTCCTCTCACTTTCATTGCTAGACGTTCAGTGAATTGGCGCAATATGAACAGTGTTGCCTAAAATGTTTACAGTGAACAAAGCCATACCGCTATGTTTTTGGCAAACAGCTGTCTTCTGAACACTTGCAGGATCTTTGCAGTAACCACTGCGTCCTTTCCCAGTAGCTCTCTCAGGGGCTGTTGCGGGATGCTGCTTTGTGCAGAATTGAGATTTGCCGCCAGACAGGGCAGCCTGCTCTGTCCAAAGCGCCTACAGGAACCGGCTAGGAGCTGGTAGTTATTTCTTACCATTCAAGTTATTTCATACCTTTCTTTTAACATTTCAACCAGAAATGAGTTATTTCTTAACCACTGTGCAAGACAGCACCTCTGAAATCTTGCCGAGTTTGGGATTTACCACCCCACCACACACACACAATACCTTTTACCCCACTCCAAATGCCAGAACGGACACAATCCACGTGTTTGAATGTAAGGAACCCAGGCTCAGGTTGAGGGAAAGCCATGCAGTACGCTGATCACGTGCAGCAAGCTGATCTTCGGCTGCAGTTTTCGTTTAAAACCTGATTATTTGTGCAGGCTGGATTCTGAAACATTTGATTTGGAGCTGGAAAAGCAGAACGGACAAACTGGATGATTGCCCGGTGTGCTACAACAAAGGCAGAGAAAGAAGGAGCCTCTGGTATCATTCAAGTGCTCGACTGTTTTTTTCAGTAGGTATTTTTTCAGTTCACAGCAGGCCATTGACACCAGAAAGTGCAGCAACAGCAACCTCAGTGGTGAAACTGCCGATGTTACAATCAGAGGGAGATAAAGTGAAGTATTTGTTGGAGTGGCGGTACCAGGAAATGGCTGAGACATCACATGACGGAGGATGTGCACTCTGTAGCAGAGGGACGTATTTACTTACAGGCTAGACTTCCACCAGACTCGACCAAAGGCAGTTTTGGCTAGTTATTTGAATTACCTGACCCATTTGCAGTAGGAAGTCATTATATAGATAGTAAATACCTACCCCACCCTTGGTAGGCAGACAGACTCTTTGCCAAAACGGTCTAGCTCAGCTTCACAGAATATACTGTACCTTTTGAGTTAAAACTGTCGTTGTGAAGACATTAGAAGCTGCTGCTGTTCCAGTAAACTGCTCCACTTCTTGGCATTTAATCATTGTGCAGAAAGCCTCTAGGATTTACCTCTTACCACCACCTGGAACACAAATCATACACAAAGAATAAGTCTGAAATTTTTCTAAGGTACAAATCACTTGTTTCTCCCACTGATGAGAACAGCTCCCAGGCCCTCTGGCAGTCAGGGAAGTTGTCTGTGTCAGAGGGTTCTGATAGGAGCTTTACAAAACCATTTGTTTGAAGTGTTAGAGACTCCAAGATAGTTTTTCCTCAACTTTTTTGTTTTAGTTTCTTGTTATGAAATCTGCAGCTAACTTAGCACCCATAACATGCTTGGTGATTAATTATTGTTAATTAATGGATGGGTTTAAAATTTTAAGCAAAGTGCTTGAAACATTATCTACAAGTTATCAATTTTTTTAAAAAATCATGTGGCTATTATAATAATTTGTAAATGTAAATTCTTTTCCTCATAAATAGATGGGATTTCGCCAAAATTGGTGGCCTGCACCAATGTTGACCTTTAACCTAACCTAGCCATTTGTCACCAAAATAAGATTCTGATCTTGCTTACACCAGAATATAGTTGGAGAAAGTCCATGAGAAGACAGCAGATTAATGCAGCTAAGAACAGACCTGGTCCAAAATAGATTTTAAAGTAAGAGGACTTTTTTCAAATTAAAATGATGATGGCCTTTGCTTGGACTGGAGGAGTAGGTGATGCTAGAAAAGAAAGAATAGAAGAATTGTCATGTCTTCTACTGCACATATATCTCATTTTAATTTTGCTTGGATTTTGTGAGGCTTATGTGAGTCTTACGTGAGACTTCAGATACTGATACTTACGATACTGGGATGGGTTGGAGCAGTTAATTTAGCAGAAACGGAAGTGAAAATTTTATTTCCTTCAAAGCTCAGAGTTCAGAGAGTAATCTTTCATTTGATAAAACCAGGGGACGATTTTGCTTGTCCTCTGCAAAAGCAGTGACTATTCGCTGAAGCCAACCTGATCTACCTGTATGCACAGGGCTCACGTATTGCTGCTGACTTCTCTGCGCACCACACGCTTGCTGCCTGGGTTGGGTAGGCTTAGGAGAGACCACAGATAAGTTAAAAAGGATTTATACTCCTATTCTCCTGGATCATTAGTCACGTATGAATGGTGTTAAGAACAACATGTCGCATTGGGCTCAACAGGGAATTTTAATGCACTAAGGCAAAGATCCATAAAGGACATAGGCACTCAGCTCTGAGGCTGGGGTTCAGAAGCATTAATTAGGATGCTACTTTGCCTGCACAGTGAGTTGGGAGAATTCAGTGTCTAGTAATAGGATTCACATGTACCAGTACTCTGAGCAGGGGGGATTGAGTTAGCGAGCTGGAAAACTGCTGAAGAAAAGGATACGTTTCTGCGCTTCAGTTGGTACCTAAGCCCTTTTCTTGGATCTGACCCTGAATGCTGAAGTTTTAGTAATATGTACCAGTCAGCCTGTGTTTACAGTTGCACTGAGTTTCCTTAGGGAAATAAATCAAATTAAACTTTTTTTCATTCGACTCTGTTATTAAAGTAGAAAGCTGAACACCAAACTGCACCGGAGGCCCAATGCTATACTGGAGCCACACTTCCCTTGTTTCTATTCTGTTTATGAATGCCCTTCATCAACTAATCACTGTTTGGCACAGTATTAAATTTAATCACTGAACTCCAAAACGTTGTAATGTGTCTACCTACTCCATGGTTCCATTTGGATGGAAATTTTCTATCTCGTTTAAAGACTATTAAAGCCCTGCCTTTCTTGTTCAGAACAAAAGACTATTGTTTACTTTGTTTTTCGTTATTTTCGTATTCAACAAAAGATGATTATTCTGTCTCCTCAGTGCTGAGATCCCTGTGAACATGTAGACCTCCTCTCTACTTGCTTTTCTTTACCCTGGTGACTACAAAATAGAAAAATTTCCTTCACACAGGAGCTTACATTTGTAATGCACAAAAGCAAATGTTATTTATCTAAACTTTCAAGGTTTTCCTAATGAAGGTATTAATTAAAAAGTTGATGTGAGGCATAATTGAATAAAGAAACAATGTTACAAGGCACAGCAGAAGTAGCAGTGAGATGAGCACACATTTGTGATTAAGAATTAATCTTTCATGAAATAAAAACAGTTGTTTCAGTCAAAACCTTTTGACCTTTTAAGAGAGATGCAGCAAACCCACAAGCATGTAGTTGTTTGTTTGGCTCCTATTATTGCCATCCCATTGTAACCTAGGGAGAACAGCTTTTTTGATCCTACAACTAGGCAGCCTGTGGGCAGGAGAGCAGAGTTCTTGCTTTTTGAGAGCAAGCAGCCCATTCACAGTAGGCTGACTTTCAAAAGACCCATTTATTGAATGACACAAGGTTCAAATTATGACTCACTCTGTATAGGTTAAGTTTATAAAAATCAACCTATATTCATCTTCCTAGCACCTACACAGATGCATAATGTATTTATTATCTCTAGGGTCCCATTAACCCTTTTAGAGGCTTAAAAGATCTGCAGTACAACCCAGACAAACTGATGTTCTTATCTAGTGAACTGAGGTTTTTCGTCTTTTATGAATGGTGATCTAGTGAACGGCAGATCTTCTCCTCACTGGCCAGGATTAGGTCGCAGAGTGGCCCAGCAGTCTGGGTTTGAACATTTCCTCCTGTTCTAACAGCCCTCATAAAAAATACGTCGATTGCTGGTGGTGTTTGCTGATATGTGACACTGTGTTTTCCAGGTCTCAACCAGATGAACCAGATACTCTTCGATCTTTGAGTCCTCTCATGATCTTGCAATGATACTGTAAGTAATCGTTGTTTATTATAAACATCTTTTAAAGCAGAAGTTTGGTGCTAGTCCAGCGCATTTTATTAGTTGAAACATTTCCTTGTATTTCCCACTTGTATCGCAACCTACTTTTAATGGTAGATTTAAGGGCATGGGAGCAGTTTTGCTGTGTTCGCAAGGCCTTTGAAAGGACAGAACCACCTCTTCACCTTCTCCACCCATGTCCTTCCCCCTCTTCCCTCCTTTCAAAGGGAGAACATCAGGAAGTTTGGAGATTCAGATGTGGTTCCTAAACCGTGTCAATGAAGGTCTACTGCACTGCTGGAAATGGTGTGCAGCCTCTTGTTCCTGTATTTCAGCTCTCCTTCCTCTCAGGAAACCCAGACTTGAAGGGAAGGAAAACCCCAAATGACCCTTGTGCATGTCATTGCAAAAAATGGTGGTTGCTTAAAAAAAGGGTGTTACCTTACATGCATGGCTTCATTCCTCCACCTATTTCTCTACTGCGCATGTTACAAATAATGACAGCTATTACAGGGCTGGCTGTATGGGATGCACACGGAGACACGAAGCGTCTAGTTCTTTAACCCCTTGTCGGTAGTCCTAACTCAGCAGAATTTTCCTTGTCTGGTAATATGGCTGGACTAGAGACGGACTGTACCTTCTTATTGCTGGATAAATAAATACTGCAAAAAGCCTTTCTCCAATGTTGGATCAAACCCTGAAATTAATTTACTTCCACTCTGTTCATAAATACTGTGTGTCAGCTTTCTGCGAGCCACAGTATGCTAACCTACTTGCAGAGATTCCTACAGAAAGGAACTGCCAAAATTGCATGTAAGATTATTTACAACAAACTAATGTGAAAAATGAACGTTGGCCAGATACTTGAGTGTGTCTTTACTCAGGGAACACACATTACCCTGTGACTTTCATGGTCAATCACATCTAAACATAAAATATGAGTTTCAGAACATGTGTAGGGAGCAGATTGGAACTGAGTATAAAGATATATATGCTGTTGTTTTTAAGCCCGTAATAAAATTTATTGAATAGAGATGAATAATAGATGCATTTAAAGGAAATTACAATCTGCTGCTGTTTAATTCTTGACAGAAAAAAGCAAATTTGCTTATGAATTCTCTGTAATGGTTTGTTCTTTAAGACAGAACAGCGGAGGCTTGGTACGAAACTCACTGGAATCAATAAAAAGACCCCCATTTTATGCCCCAAGTTTGTAGCCTACACAGAATTCTGTTGTGGCAGCTGCCACCTTTACTAACACACCAGGGTTCGGACTGGGTTCCTCTTGGGCTACAGCGGTAACAGCTCTTAAGTCTGGCTGAAACAGTCTGATATTCCCTGTGGATCAGGCACAGAGGTGGACCTGTAACACGCACTCACCTGTGCGTTACGTCAGTAAGTCTAGTATGTGCTGTTCCAGTTGTAGGTCTTGTAAATTAAACAGAGAAATAAGCTGCTTTTTCGCTTCATGCCACTGCTGAAATATGATCCAAGGCTCAGGTATATTCCAGCTGTGATCTTGCTCCTTGGTTATGAACATACATTTATGTTCTCAAGACATTAGAGCTCCTTCTACACAGGCAAAAATTGTAAAAACAAAATGAACAACGTTCTCTGTGTACAGTAGAGTTATTTAAAGTGCTTGAGGGTTTGAACATAAGCAGACACTGTGTTCGCATACAATATAAGCAAGACTTCTGGGTTTTGGCATTTTAAATGACAATTAAAAATAGAGCAGGCATGTTTCAGCAACTTTATGGGATGCCATAAACATCCAGAAAAGGATTCCAGACAAAAAGTAAAGATTCACAGTAAGGATTGTTTTCTTCTTTTGGTGTCCTACCTCAGTTTTTAGTGCGATGTGTTGTGACACACCACAAAACAAATGAAACAAAAGTAAAGAGCAGAAGGTGTCTTGCTCATTGGAAGCTATTGTATGACAGAAAATGCTTCTTTGGGAGAATTAAAGTTTACAGTCTGTATGGCTCTGTTCAGGTAAGGTTTTTAGCCTCCTGCTCAAGATTTTTCTAAAATTTTTTCTCAAAGATCTTGAGAAAAAAAAGCCCCAAACAAGTCTGGAAGGTGAAAAACACTTTCCTTCCTCAACACAGAAGAAGACACAGTAGACTCAAAATCTCTCCCTGGCACAATTTTGCATACCATGACACTACTTGAATTTTCTTAGGTATATTTACCACAGGAATGGCACTACTGCAGTCAGTCATCTATTCCCACTGTAGCCTCCTGACAGCATGCCATAGGTTATGAAACTGTGTATTGGATCTGTACCTTTAAGCAACATAGTGTTTACAAATATATAAGGCACCTCTCCTTGTGAATGTGTTTTAGGCATTAAGCTAAGGTGAGAAGAAGAACCTGAATCTCAAGTTAAGGATGTAATTACAAGGCCTTTCTTCCTTGATACTTTTTTCCTGCCACTTGTAAATCTTGTAAACAGGAGTTCCTCAGCTTCTTTGGTTTTTTGTACCTGAATTTCTCCTTAATCAGCTCCTAAATCTCCAAAATGCTTTGAAACATTGCCGTGACATTGAGTGGAGTTTCCCTTAGGATGGTCAGCTCTTTCCTAGCCTTATAATGGGAGACAAACTGCAGTTTGTTTTTAGATAGTTCTGAAATCCATCTCTTCTCTTTATGACACTTTAGCAATGTGTTTTGTTTTGTGAATGTGTTGAAACCACATAGCCATCAACTGACCCACCTAATGGTGCTCCGCCTAAAGAAATCCTTCCCGAGCTTTTCTGGGTTTTTCTCAGTGCCCTCCTCACCACAGGAGTCGTGTATGGCTCCTCTTTTTTATTTTATTTTTTTCCCCCACTTTTCACTTTTGCATTCTGATAAAAATGTAAAGTCTTGCGTAGCTTTTGGGGTATTTGCAGGGAATGTACCTTCTTCCTCCATGCAGGGGCTAAGAACAGTTAGTCTCTTTCTTGTCACTGGATGCCAAGGTTGGGATTGTTTTTCAGGCATCAGGGCTAAGTGAGAATTAGGTTCCTGCCACCCCTGAGTTAAGCAACTCTCTGCATTAGTGATCCAGTGTCTCAGTCAGGGCAGGAAGAAATAAGGAAACTGCTTTATCCTCCTTAGTGCCCAAACCAATCCACAGGGGCTGGGAATGAGCCATCTGCCAGAAAAGAGGGAGATAGAAGGTATCTTAGGGTTACATTTGTTTCCTGTGGCTGTGCATTTGCTTTGGTTTAGTTTTCCTTTCCCCTCCCCCCTACCACAATTCAAGACTATGTGGGAGTTCTTTTCTCCTCTTTACCAGTATTTATTTCCTTTAATTAGGCGATAATTTTGCAATCTGAGGGATTCAGAGGCAATCCCATTCCCCCTTTCTACCTTGCTAGTTGTAGCCTCTTCTTCCTGACCCTGCCACAGATGCAATGCCATGGTCATGCTGTGAAACAAAATTTGAAGGTCCTTTTTGTTTGTTTGCTTTTTACCTTGCATTCCTTCCCCTTCCCTTGCAGTCCTCCTCAGTGTAGCCCCAGCAGCTCTTTTCCCATCAGGCACATCCCCCAGGCCTCCTACTGAAATCTTTACCTCCCTCAAACACAACCTTGGGCTGGATCTCACCCCTCATGCAGGTGCTCAGCACAGAACAAAGTTCAAGTCCATTCGAGAGCTATCTCAGGGGCTTAAGGGGCATGAGATAGGGTGCAGTTTTAACACTCATCCTCTGTACAGGATAAATTTGATGTTAATTGTACTGAAACTGCTGTGGTGGATAGTCTTTCTAGCTGTGAGTGATCTTGTGTGCTTATTTCTTTGCAACAGCATCTATATGACTTATTAATTTATACAACCAACCTGAAACTGTCTTGATGAAATATGGTTAGTAATAGCTGCTATCACAAAAAATCCTAACGGGAAAAGCAGTTGCAATATGTCTCCAGAATGCTGTCTCCAACTCCTCTATACCTTGCTGGACATTGCAGCTAGCTTCTCCTGGTGATGGAGAGGTGGAGCTCATCTGAACATGACAGGTTGGAATAATCTCTTTCACCTGTCCACAGCACAGAATTGTTCTTGCCTTTCCTTTGCTCCTGCTTTGCCCAGGCTAGTCATGACTGACAAAACTTCAGCTGTATGGGCAAGTGTATCACAAGTCACTGCACCTCAGTCTTGGGAAATTTATCTTGCCGTTCAAAACAATTCCTCACACTCCTTAACATTTACTCTTATGGGTATTTGCAGGCTGTTATGTCTGCCCTTACTTGTTGTTTAACCTAGCAATAAGCATTTAGCTCTGTCCTCGTAAATCATTTCCCCTCAGCTCTTTAGCTGCCTGTGCTCCTTAGTATGAAAAACCCAGGGTAAGCCTACCCTTTCAATGACTACTCCCCACAGGATTTTATTGGTGGCACAAAATCATTGCTCAAGCCAGGATTTCACTGCTGGCTTATTGCATGATCCTTTGCTGATTATACTGACCTAAGGATCTATATCAGCAGTTCTCTGGATTTCTTGCCCACATTCTCTTAAGACTTGTTCCACCTCTTCCCCCAACTTTAAAATCACTAATTCAGGCTCCATGCCCCTTCTCCCCAAGAACACATCTTCTGGGAGTAGCGGAGGCTTCAAGGAGTGTCTCTGCTGCCTCTGTTCCCACTTCCTTCATCCCTCACTCTTTGCTGAAGGACTCATCTGCAGCCAGAAGCTGGTTCCCAGGGGCAGCCGGCAGGTGGGGTTCCACAGCACGTCACCCAGGATTGGTGTCTGGTGGGTGCAGCAGCCTGGAGCAGGGTTAGGAAGAGTAACTGGCTGGATTCAAACCTCCTCTGCCCAAATCTGTGGCAGGAGCTGGTGGGCAGGGAGCTGGGCCACATGGTTACCAGCCAGCTGGGAGAGCAGGGGAAAGTCTTGTGTTTTTCCCCCTCCTGTGGGTACCTGTCTGCATTTTCAGAGTGGCTTGTTTAGACTTAACACATATGAATTTCAGGAGCTTTGTGGTGAGGCCAGTATGTACTATTGATTAAGGCATCTTTGAAGGTATCCAGATCTTAAAACAAATTAATTGCCACAAAATATCACCAGGAAGACTTCAGGAGAACCCTGAAAAGGTGCATTTATCCAGTTTATGAGGACATTTACAGTGACCACAGCAAGGATTGAAAATAATTAAGAATTGTGTAATACACAGGAATTACTTCAGGGTGCAAATCAGGCTTTGACTTTTAGGGAGAGGAAAGAAAATTCTTGTGGGCAGATTTGCCCATAGCTGCCTATTGCAAACTTCCTTTTACTCTTTTGTTAACTTTTTGTTAGTGTTTACAACCACAGATACAAGAAGGACCAGAGAGCTCTGTAGTCTGGCATAGGATATCATCTGAACAGCATAGGGTATCCTGCCATCACATGCAAAGTAGAGTGTTGTTCTCTTTTTAGCTGGTGAAAATTTGGAAATTGCAAAATGATCATGAAAGCAAGAGACAGGATGTGATGGAAGACATTTATTTTCCTAAAACCAAAAAATTTAGACAAGGCTCAAGTCTATGCTGCATTTCTTTCTTACTTGCACATTCACTTTAACTCCTCCACTCTCATCTCATTTGTTACTGTGTTAAATGTGGCTGATTACTGCAAGTGCATTTTCTTTCAGGACCCTTTCATTTCTGGGTTGGAAGAATTGTCCGTTTGCCTTGCAGCAGCAGAAGAATTTGGTTCTAAATTTGGGATGACTTGTTCAAAAGCTTCTTTTGTTTCACCTCTGAGCTACAGTCCACCCTTTAAAATTCTGAACATTTATTTTGACTTTTCTGAAGACTAAATTGTCTTCTGTCACGAGGAAGAGGGTCATATGTGAGCATGAATTAAGTTAAGTTGTATCTGGGAAGTTTAGTCTTGTTTAATGGCTTTAGTTAGTTATTCTACTTCATTATCTTTACATAATCATTAAAATCATATAATCATTACATTTTCTCCTCTGAAATAAAGGAGATTCTTATAAGAAACTTAACTCTGCATGCTTTTTTTGTTTCCATATGAGTGTAGACATGCACTTTTTTATTTTGTTGAATAACTCCCTTTAGACATATTTTTCCCCCTCTGTTTACATCTCTTCAGACACAAGGCAAGCACAGAAGAAGAATTCCAAATGTAACCAGAAGAAAGAAAAATCTGGTTCCTCCCTCAGGTCTTAAAAATCATGGAAGTGTTGTATGTCTATTTAAGCTGTTGTAGAAAAAGCTACTGGTGTTCAGCAAATTCTATCAGGGTTTTCAAAACCATGGCATCATTTTCTGAAATTTGATTTTCTAGATACCAAAATGAGAAAGAAGAAGATATGCAATAATCCACTTGGAAGTGACAGTCTTTAATTTCTGCCTGGTTAGTAGTTTAGTAAAAGTTTAGCTATGTAATCACTTATTCACCAGCAAATGTTAGTCATGCCATGCTTTCTTATACTCTGTTACTAGCTTACATGTTCTTTTGCTGGGCCTTTCTCACCAGGTCCATGACATCTGACCTCTCTTACTGGCTTCTCATATTCCTTAATTTTGTATCAATCAAGCTAGAATGATGACCTCTATGGAAATATATGCATTAAGTATTGAGGCAGCCCTGGAACTTGCTGCACATCCGTCAGACTAAATCAGAAACAAAGCTGAAATCCCTTCTGAAAATGAGGTTGAACGTTTAAAATGAGCCAGAGGAGATCTCCTTGGAAATGTCCATATTAAAACTCTCTTCTTTAAAAAGCATGAAGACTGAAGCCGTCTGTCTGATAGAAACAGGTTCTGCACTAGTATTGCTAAACATACATGGAAACACTGCAGTTTAAGAATAGACTAGGATCTGCAAAAATATGCTGTAATCCCTCTGACCTCCTCCTGAAATGTGAGCATATTATAGGGAGAAATGTGGGACCAAACTAATAACTTTTGTGTTGGCTGTGTGAAACAGTTCCAGCTTTCTCTGCTGCAGAAACATGGGAATCCTTGGTTAAAGGTTGATCCCATGAATTGCTATATGGCCTCATGCCCACTGACTCAGGGCAGCATATATAAGTTGGGTAAGCAAAAGCTAATTACCTCCCATAAAATATCTCTCCTCTTGAATCTGGATGGGCCATTTTGTCCCATGACTAATTGCATGTCTCTTCACTCACTTACATTTGATCCAGCCTCCGCAGAAGGTAGCAAGAGTTAATTTCCTGATTTTCCTGGGAAAGGAATTGGACCCTGACTTTAGCAAGTTAGTTTTACTGAGCAGACTGGTATATGAGGTGTTGCTTAATGGCACAGTCAGAGCAGGAACTCTGCAAGAGCCACAGGCTGATGGCAGTTGCCTCGGTCCCGCCTGGGAGAAGACATTTGGCAGACAGAGCATAGTGGGCCAACCCATCCTCTCTAACAAGCAGAAGCACACATTTCTGTGGCTTGCTCTGCAAACACCTTCCCCTCAGAGATGGTGCATTTAGAGCACCCAAGAGTTGAGGGAAGTGTAAGAGGGTTTCTGTCTACTTCCCAGACCATTTCTAAGCAAAAAGAAGCAATTTGGAATTCAGCTGATTTGAACATATAACAGAATACATTTAAAAAGCCATGACATTTTTGGAGTGAGGATGCATTTAGAAAACTTCCATTTTTTAGATAAACATGTTTATACTGTGAGTTGTGAACACAGAAGTATTACTACTTCATACCTGTAGCTGAAAAAGGAACCATGTGCCTCTGAATGTCAAACGTGGCTTTAATCTGCTTCGCAGCTTGTTTTGTTTTGTTTTTCTCTGTTTCATTTCCCTTTGCGGTGTTAAGCTCTGACCCTGAAAGGTGAGGAAGTGAAGGAAATGGAAGAGTGAAATCTGGGGAGCCTGACACTAAAAAGCCAAGGGAACCACGAGGCAGTCTGTCTGGTTGTGAGATTGAAATGTAAGTGGACTCCTCAAATTAATTACTTTGGAACCCACTTATGTATGTGGACTCCCTTAAGCATAAGTCTTACATTATGTCACCGAGATGGCATTTGGGCTTGATTTATGTTGGCACAAAACTAGCTATAAACTGCACATGTGTGCCCATAGTAGCCCCTTTTCAAACAGAGCATGTTTATAGAAACAGGAAACATGGCTGCAGCAGGAGTACACCGAGCCTCTGCTGTGTCAACAGCGTCACAAATACAGGTATCCAGGATCTGCACGCTGCGTTCATTTTCCATGTATTTCAACTCAGTTGGTAACCTGGAACACCATTACCAGAGATTAGTGGTTGCTTGATGGAGCAAAAATGACTTATTAGGTGAAATTTACTCCACTAAAGATGTATATCTGAACAAGAGCCACAATCCACATTTTAATCTTTTTCTTTCATACTCTATCTAATCTGTGGCTGGTATTTCATGGTGATAAACCCTCTCCTTTTTTCCGCCTTGGAGAATGAGGACATGCTATATTAATTATATCTGATTCTGTAGTCACATAATTTATCTTTAAAAAGCTATATGCTTTCCTGTCTGAATAAATTTGAAGCCTTCAGGTCATGTTCAGGGAAGTGTAAACTTTTCACTGTCCTTTATATTACATTAGAAACAGTTTCATATGTATAAGCACCATTCAAGATATCTTTTAGGAGGTAGAAAGACAAACATAAATGAAGATCAAAAAGAGCAGAGCATTTTTGGTGACTGAGAAAACCATATTCGTTGGTTCCTCAGATGCATTTATTTGCATATTCAGTCTTCAACCTGTTTGAGTTGTGAGGTGCTATAAATAGGCACAAATACCCTCTCCGTGATCCACGTGGATCTGCTGTGCCTGTAGCGAAATAAGAGAGTTTTAATGCTTCAAGAATGCAGCATCCCTCAAACATCTTCTCTGTGACACTGATGAACCCTTCCCAGAAGGGGAGAGATGAAGGTGGTGAAGAGAGCCATGAGGGCCCTATCTCTTCCATCTGGGTTGACCTAAAGGCAAACTAAATGAGCTACTGTAGGCGTTCCCTTTCGCAACATCCCTTTCTTCAGACTTTAAAGAAGTCTGTAACAGAGACAGCGTTGTTGTGTACACAAAACAGTCTCCTCTAAGTTTCTAAGGAGAACTGATGATGCAGGAGGAATCCTTTTTTTTTCATGTGGTATACACCCCCCTCTTTCTCTCCCTCAGTTGGGAGAATCCTTATGTTGGTGTTCAAACAATCCAGGAGATTTTTTTTAGGGCACATCTGATATTCGGAGTTGGAAGAAAAAGATCATGTCTTGGAGAGACTGAGAGGAAATGCATGTGAATCCTAAAGCCGAACTTCTAAATAAAAAATATTGTTTGTCAATGAAGATTAGCTTGAAATAGGAACCAGTACCAAAGTTTTTAAAATGGAAATCCTCTAACTCTTGCACCTTTAGAGCTGAGAGGTGTAAGCATTGCCCTTAGATAGTAAGTGATAGCGTTAACCAAGTAACTCGGAGGGTTTGGTACATTCTTGGGTCTTTCTGAGAAACAGCGGTAAGTGTGTGTTGCGGTTCTCACTCAGTGAATATAGGTAATGTCAGAGACAATTTGAGTAGGCTATAGGAGTAGGACTATTGTATTACACACTGAAGACTTACACTGCCTTTGGAGGTGGTATGGGAATGTATTTCTGTCTGGGAAATACAGTTCCCACATCAAGTGTTTTAGGACTTGCTTATTTACTGATTGCAAGTCAGATAAATTTGTGAAAACATTTGTAACCTACAGCATGAAAAACAGAGCCAACAACCTGTGCTTGGTGTCCTATTGCATGAAATATTTCAAGTCTGATTGTTGAATGTAGCCCTCAGTGTCCTGGCCTGGTCACTGTTATTAGAGGATCACAGGCACTAGAGACAGTAGCTGCAATTCTTTGTTGGGTTTGGGCTGAGGCATCTTTTTACTCCTTTTGTTGGAAAATTGCTTGCAGGTAAATGCTTAGTTTGAATTATCCTCCTTGCTGTTTAACTTCAGGGCATACTGTTGTGTTTGGGACAATATTAGAACAGAATAACAGGCACGCTTATCAGAAGGATTGGGAAACAGATACTGTGGTGCTGAGTGGGTGTCATGGGGGAGGGTTTTTCAACTTCCCTGGATTAGTGCCCAGCACAGGAGTAGATGGTAGGAAAAATCATGTCTGCAGAGAATTGCATGTTGGGTCTCTGTGGGTGTGTGTTGAGGACGCCCCACAGAAGCCTGTAATCCCATCTCTGCTTTCAAGAATAGCAGGCACAGGCAGCGCAGCCTTCAGGAGCTCACTGATGGCAAAAAGGGCTGCGTACTCTGCCTTGTCAGAGCAATGTCCATGCAGCAGTATGGCCTTCAGCTGCAAAAAGTTCTGTTTATTAGTAATGAAAGCATTTCTTTATAACAGGCAGGAAACTGGACACTTGCAAAGTTCTGCAACGTGTTCCGACTGTTTGAGAGAAATGTGTCCCTTCTAATTCATTGAAGGGCTTGATCTGTTACTGCTCACTGCTCCTGTCTCACAGAGATCCACTGCCTCTGAAGGACTTACATCAGTGCAGTTTATTTGGATGAATGAGAGTTGCTGGCTCTAGCATTCAGTTTGTGATGGGTGTAAGGACTCTGAAAGTTGGAACGTCTCTGAAGGTGCACGTTAGAAGGTTGCTGGAAACCAAATGACTTATTTTTGCTCCTCAACTTTCACCTGAAATATGGCTCATGCTGTTGCATGGTCCATGCATTTGTGTAGTGGGAGTGCGATTTTAACACTAAGCTTTATTATAACCCCTAACAAATTCTCATATGTTATCATCTTTATGCATACCAGCTTTATTTTTTTTCCCCCGTGTGTACTTGAAATTAATTTACATGATAAATGTAGAGCAATCAGAACAGGATATGAAACAGGAACCTCTGGAGTGAGCGTGAGTAGGACACAGATGTAATAGCCTTCAAAAGCACACACTGCTTGCTGACGTTTGTCAGTAAGGGAATGGCCTGGAATCCTGGCCCAAGCAGATGTGTTGCAATAGGCAGAGGAAGAGGTCAGTCTTAGTGTCCCTTGATGGCTTCTCCTGAAGATTTGAGGCTATGCCAGCTGCTGCTCTGACCACCAGCTTTCCTCTCTTGTTCCAGACTGGATCTGGAATGAAGTGTCTCTTCCCAGCCGTGATGTGTTCACATTTTGGTATCTGTGAAGTAGAGACTTGATGTGAACCTGGATGGGGCAGCAGCAGCTTTTTATAAAACTGCACCTCGCCTCTATTTGCATAAGGATTAGCCAGAGGAAGAACGTGTTTATGCTCTTTTTGTACATAAAGTGTAGAAACTAAAGAGATTCAAACAGATTCACCAGCTGTGTTGGTCACAGAGGTTTGCAGGCACACTGCAAGTTCACCCTGGAGCATCTTACAATATGATTCAGCTCCAGCTCTGGTCCTGTGTAACCTCCTGCCTTTCCCCCTGCCCTCCCCCAGATTCCTCCATCTCCCTTATCTCTGATACCCCTCATCTGACCCCTCTGTTCCTGGTTTTAGAGTGTCTTCTCCAGAAGCTGAACAAATCGACAGATCTGTCAAGAGATGCAGGAAGGGAACCAGGGGTTATCTGAGTGTGCAGGTTATCTAAGGGGTTGCTCTCAAGAAACAGTATCTGTAAGCAGTACAAGTTATCCCAAGCCAGAGACAAGGAGAGGCTGGGCAGGCCAGTTCATCAGAGCCAGCTGTCTTGTGGATACGGGTGAAAGATGAGAAGTCTGAAAATAGTGGTAGAGTCACCCTGAAGCCAGAAAGAGGTGCCTGTGATTGAGAAACATGAAGGAAAGGGTTTCTTTTGGTATGTATTTGGGAACTTTGAATTAGTTTTCTCAGTGAGGAAGGGCTTCCTGGAATTCTACAACTGGTTTTATATCCAGAATGGAATTATTTGGCACTGGGTTCAATACACACATGGGATTTGACTTCGCAGTGAGACTACCCTGTGACAAACCCCCTCCAAAACATAATCAGCAAAGTTTTCCTCAGATGCAAACTCTGTGTCTGCTTCCAAGTTGGACTCCTGCTTGCTCATTCCTCGTCTGGGTTTGTCAAAACTTCACAACATTTAGCCTTGCTTTTCTTTGCAGTGCTGAGTCACTCTGATTTGAGTGAGAATTAAAATGTTTGTTACTGTAAATTTTGCTAGCCTCTGTCTGAAATCCAAGTGAAAAAACCTGCAATGTCAGTTTGCTCAAAAACTAGTGTTTAGAAGAATTTTTATCCTCAATACTTTTATATGTAACACTTGCATCTATTTTGTTTTCTCTGTCACTTGTGGTCTCTTTAATTACACCATGGGAATCTGAACTGTGGCAGGATCAGACACCGAAAAAGCATGACCAAAGGAAAACAGAAGTTTTGCTGGCTTTAAATGGATTTTTCAACATAAGAGGTGACTCTTCCAAAAAGGCAACACAACATCCTTCTGTCTGCTAAATTTTCTTTCAGTCCTGTAACAGACTATGATTTTTATGTCAGCCTGAGCTCTTTTTGGCTGTTTATAATGTACTGTTTGGGGTGTGTAGAGAACACTGGTCTCTAATAGCTCTTTAGAGACTTGAGGTTTTAGCCCTGTATTCTGTCCCTGTTCATCCTGATCGGGCAGGAAGCACATAAAAGGTGGTTGGAATAGATCTGTACCCATGGAAGTCAGATGGCAGTGCAGATGTGTAACGCGCCTTTCCCTGAGCAGAAGCTGCTCACCTCGGGTGGGCACAGCTTTTACTCGCTGAAATCCCAGAGGCACATGCAGCTACACGAGAGCTGACTCTGGGGGATGCGCTGGGGAGCTCTGAACACCAAACACCAGTCACAGTTGAGCTAACAAGTGACGCAGCTTTGGCCGTGGCAGAGCTGTAGCTTCATGGCTGGAGCAGAAAGCAGGACATCAGTGCATATAGTGACTGATGGGGTACATACGCACCACAAAGTTTTTGCCGAGGTATTGCGCAAATATAACCAAAGCCATAATTTTAAGGATTATACTCATACATGCAGAGGAAAATTTAGTTTTCAGAATTCTTTACTGGTGATGAAACATAAGCCAGAAAGAACACTGTTGGGTTTTCTGATGTCAGTGTGAGCTGACTGAGTTGGCAATAAAAAAAATTATCCTTCAATTATAGGCTAAACAAGTTTAAAAGAAGTGATTGAGACATAGTTGGTATGGAGGCCCATATCGCTATTATTATATTTGCCTCTCAGAAAAAAGATATGCTTAAAAGTCCGTAAGCTGTTCCCTCTCCTTCTTCCTCCTCTCTTGAAAAATTAGTTTCTTTGTCACATGTAAGTGCTGTACAAGTAACAGGAACAAAATATGTAGGTGTTCTGAATAAAGTCATTAAACAACATGCTCTTTGTTAAGCACATCAAGTTCTGGACAAATTCATACTGTAGCTTTTTGTTTCATGTGCTCAGGTGATAAAAAATATTTGCCTTGAATCAAATTGTGACTCAAATGAAAATGTCACTAAGACATGGGCTATAGTGAGGCTATATGACCACTGTTTCCAATCACCCTGTAATTAGAAGGGTTTTTTTGGTGCTGCATGAGCTGAGATAATCCATTTTCATCAGAAAAGACAGTAGTTGATAAGCTATGAGTTGAAAAATGTTACATTCAGTGGTTCTTCATAGAAAGGGCACTATTAATGACATAGAAGTATTTCATGGTAAGAAGTCTGTCCCCCCAAATGTTAAAATGGAATGGAAACAAACAAAACACTTTTCCCATTTTTACATTTTTTTTTCTAGATAATCTTTCTAACTAACTTATTTTTGAATCTTCTGCAATCTATGATACGTTAATAGTATCATGTAATTATATGATATAACCATGATAAATGATAAATATTAAGTATTAAATGTTCTATATTAATCCATAGAACATGGCACTGGCTTTGGCTGTGGTAGCTGCCATCAACACCCATGTCCAGGAGGAAGCATCCAGCCCTTAGACACTGTTTATATACCAGGGAAGTTTGGGAACTTCTGGTCTTGGGGTTGAAGGCACCCACTAACATTGTACTTGATATGCACTCCCACTCAGGTTTGAGTCTACCTACCTTCTCTGTAGAGTTTTTAAAATGCCATTACTCTGAATGATTCATCGCCCACATAAGGAGGGAGGAATTCAAATCAGACGGGGAGCAAAGCGCTCTCCGCTGGGAACAGGAGGAGATAGGGCTTCTGGCGATGGGAGAAGTGGGGGAGGAAATGAAACCACTGATGGGGAGAGTGGGGTTCTGCGGTGCAGAAGGATATGGATATAGTTAAGTGGAACCAGGATGTGAGAGCAACAGAATTAGCAGTGGGGAAAAGGAAAATGGATGTTCATCAAGCCTTAGCCATAGGAAGAAAATGGAGGACAATACAGTCGTGGGGAAAAGAAAAAAGCCTGGCTTTTTCCATGAGGATACTCAGCTTGCCTATTTGAGGTAACACTTGTCTCTCTGGTTCATTCCAAAACTGATAGCCCTGTCTGGAAGAGATGATGCACTTCTGACCATATCCAAACAGGCCACAGCATTGGAATTAGCAGTGCCATCACGTCCGTGAGTTGCTGGACACCCTTTTAGTTCATTGCAGGAAGCAGGAACCATGGGTGGCACCTGGCACCCATCACCCCTTCGTGTGCTGTGATTGCACCGGCTGTAAAGCTGAGCAGCCCAAAGCAGGAGGTGGGAGAGATCCGCAACAGGAAAGGAGAGATCAGGAGCAAGTAGCTCGGCTTGCATAGCTGGTTGAGGGTGGTTTTGTTATAGAGCTACCTATTTTTAATGGATACTTTTCTATATCCCTTTTGCTATGAACTGAGCTGTTGCCTCCTATTACTCGTCTTCATTACAACTTGATTACAAGACAGTTTTGACACCATCATGTTCTAGATTTGCTCCTGACCTGCTTATCATTCTAAGTGAGGGTTACTAGAGAGGTTCGAGTGCTGGGTGCTGGCCACCAGTGCAAATGCTATCGTGACATGATCCAAGGCTCTAGGGATAAAATGACCTATCTTTTATTTTTGCATGTAAGCATTACCACACTCATCTATGTCAAGTAGCCACAAATCTGAGATAGGCTTTTGCAAGATGTTCCTAAGATGCTTTTTAAAAAATTCCTTTAGAGTGCTTCCCATTTGCCTTCTTGTTTGCAAGTCTGGAGAATGCAGATGGGCCACACTTTAAGGCTTCTTCATGCAATCAAGTTGGAGAAAATTTTTTTACACATAATTATATCCCAGAAGCTGGATCTTGTTCAACTTGCAGAATAAATCACAACAGTTAGTAGGACTGTACCGGATTGAAAAAGTCCAGAGAGGAAATATCACACATTTGTGAAATGCCTCACTTGCACTAATTTCTTTTTATTTATATATTTACAAGTTTATTTACTGCAAAGGTAGTGCAGAAGTACAAGATATTTTGTTTAGATAAAACCAAAACATGTCCATTCCTAAAAGTGAGAGAGTGAAATCAGATTCTAATTGCTAATTTTAGACCGATTTTCCATCTTTAAAATACCACTGTATTAGGAAGGACAAGGTTACTGTGGAAAATACCTGCTCTTCATTATGCAGTGAAACTGGAAGCCAGCCAAAATATTGGGCAACCTGGTCCTCTGGTCTGAAGCGTGTCTCCTGTCTCTGGAGCAGACGGAGCACTGACTGAGCTGTCCACACTGTTTGGACACCGAGGAACTTTCCACATCTCTGACTGTCCCTGTTTCTTGATTTCTCTCCTTTCTGAGAAGGTTCAGAATGCTTCTTGAATATATTCTCTGTGTTTTGAGATAACATGTGAAAAGGAAACTTCTTGATTATTTTTTTTTCTGTTAGTTGTTGTGGAAGTCTTTTTTTTTTTCCCTTCTCAAATTCACATGACTATCAGAAGTCGAGGAGCAGATAGGTAAGCACTAAAAACAAACGCAGAAGAGCAAGCCATCTGGTGTGTGGAGGAGGGCCGACTCCTACAGCTCTGATCTCAGCACTAACGTGCAGCATCTGTGCAGGACTGGGGATAGCGGTAACAGGGATGTGCACTGCAATTAGCCACACGAAGATCTGGCATCTAAACACCTTGGGGGATGAATCTTTGATGCCCAGACAGCTTTCCAGAGCAGCCTAAGGAGCAGAATCAGTGCCAGGGCAGTGGAAAGGGGTCTGGGGGGACACATCTCTGTTCCTTACTGCAAAGCATCATTCATGGGCAAGTGGGGCTTTGCACTCACACCGTGTTTCAAGTGTGCTTGTCCCCTATAAAAAAGTGTTGTAAGAAGAAAAATCAGAAGTGGTTGCTCAGCCCAACTGAGTTTCAGCTTCCTTCCTCAACTAACCTGATGGGCACAGTGTTCCCTAACAGGCTAAGGGGAGGACACTCATTCCTCATGGCCACTCTCCTGGGAGCTTCTTCAGGCTGTGTCAATGCCAGGAAAAATGGGTTCCTGGTATTAGTTTTCTTGAAAGCGAGAAGTCTTGTAGACAAACCAGCCCCAGACCAGTGTTGGTCCACGCTTTGCTTTGCTGTGCCGAGGCACTGCCAACCCCGAGATGAACTTACTAACTTCTCACACATCCAATGGACAAATCCAACTGAACTTCTGAAAAATACTACTTCTTTTGCTGTCTGTTCTGGTATTGTATTCAGCCCTCACTCTAGAGCTACTAATGAGAGAGACCTTTTCTTGATGAGAGTGAAACTGATGATTTCTGAAGTTGGGATAAGATGAACTTTCATAGAGCCGGCAATTAAATTGTGAGCACATATCAAACTGTTAGGCAGTGATACCCTGCTCGGTGTAAAGTCTTTTACCTGCTGTTTTACCTCCCCTTCTTAGTGAGACTAGTGATATTACCTAAGGATACTCCTGAAGGCATAAGTAGTTCATATTTACAGCAAGCTTCAAAGACATAAATGGCCACAGAGTTGCGAAGTATTATTATTATCTGCCACTTTGGAGAGATGCTTCAGGTTTCTGTGAGATTTAAAGGAAAGTAGAAAATTAGGCTGTTTATTGTACAATTCACTGGAAAAATAAGTTTCTATAGAAACTACACTTTAGAGGTATTTACATTCCTCTACTATGAAGCATCTTGAGAAAAAGCATTCCCATAAATAGCAAATAGAAGTTGTTACATTTGGTATAATAAGTATTTACAAAGTCTGTGTATGTTCTAAGTATGACGGGGTTGCTGTATAAACCGTGGATCTATTGAATATCTTATAAGAGACTCAAATCTCCCCATAGGAAAAATGAGATAGTGGTGTGTAACAGTAATGTGTAAAAACTCCTTCGTGCCCTCCCTGATGCTGAATCTGCACTGAAACAGAAGATTGAATTTAATATCTCTGGCAACACTGATTCTTTAAAAGCTCTTTTCCGAGTAAGGTTACAGGAAAAACACTGACATTTTTAGCTGTCGATGAGGTGCTGCCTGTATATGCATGTGCTTGCAGTTAGAATTTGGGGATTTGTTAGCTTTGAAGTTTCTTTCAGGTCTCCAGTTGTAGCGCACCACATGAGTGTATTGATCTGTAGTTATCTACTAGTGAAAACAGTATAAATAGAATAGAGAAAATATAAACAGCAATTACTGTATTTGCAATGGTGGTGAAAGAAATAGATTTGGAAAGAGCAGTGGATTGTGCACTGTATCCTACTTCCATCCTGTGTCCACGTTTTTCAAGGAATAGATTCAGCATTGCAAGAGCTTTAGTTCTTCGTTTCTGGTATATAGGCCCACCATGATAAATGAGATTACAACCCACAGAAAAAACCACCACCTGCCAGTGTCTGCAAGCTCAGGCTGAAGTTGGCGATAGAGAATTTGAGTTGACGTTGTTGCACACAGTGGAAACTCTCCCGAGGGGAAAAGGTCTGGATCTGGTATTGTGTCCTTATTCATCATGTTCTTCTTGCCTGTGTAGATCACAGTGATTAATATATGAAAGAGGAAAATTTGGTACTGGGTTAGGAGAAAGGACCACCCTACCCATGTCTTGTCTTGAGGGGATCTGTCATCATAAGTAATTAGGGAAAGAAGGTAAGAAACTATGAATGCAGCTTTCCTTCCTGGGATGCCCTCCCAGCGTCTGGCAGTCAGCCGTTTTCAGGACTTGCTGGGCTGGAGGTTGCATCCAACCTGTTGCATTTAGTAGCCATTGGTAGACCCAGGCCTCAGTGAGTATGATCTTACCTTAAAGATGTGTCAAAGGAATTACAGCCAAGCTGGAAATGGGAAGGTACCAAGTACCGAGCACATCCCAGCTTCCTCAGGAAAGCAGATTCCCCTTAGGTGTGTTTCTTTGAAAACACATCTGAAAGATTCAGATTCCTGAACATTACTGATGTCTTCTTTGTCAGTTGAATACTTTGAAAAGTGTTAACCAAAGCCTTTTATCAGTCCAGTAGCAGTGGGAGTCTGTGCTCCAGATGTAAATTAATCGCTCCATTGATAAATAATGGCTGAAGTGGTTCTTGGTACCAAAATATCTTATTATGGCTGCTGCAGGTGCAGAAGTAAAAAACGCCTAAGTAATAGTATCATCTTTTCAAGGTAGTAGTTTAAGTCAATTAACTGACAAATGCAACCCCCAAATAACAGCCAATAAAAAAGGAGGAGCCAGGCTGCTGCTTCCTAAATCTGATTTGTTCTCTGACAAATGACTGAATTATAGGTCTTAATAACAGTGAATGCAGCATATCAGCGCTGTCTTGACCCATTTAGTAGATCATGGTGTCTCTCCCATGCCTTTGTTTTGTTGTTTTTCTTGCCCAAGACTTCTCAGAAGCCTTGAATGCAAGACATAATAACACAGATCCTGCCCTGGTAGCAAATTGTGCAGTCTTTTGTTTCAAGCACACAGCGTGCACCCAGACTTGCTCATAAAATATCCATAGCAAAATCATGCGATGCCCGTCTCTCTTATACATTTTTAAGAGCTGTGCCCTAAATCCATTAAAAGACTGTGAGGCGTGAATAGAAGAATAATCCTTCCTACCATATGGGTGAGGAAGTAGTTGGGATCAAGTAACTGGACATACAGAATGAACCATGTGAATTTGCTGACTACCAGACTTCTGCACAGTACCTCATGAAGTCCAGTTCTTTTGTCTAAATTAATGAAAAGTATTTTGTGTTATAGAACAGAGGAACTTTGTACAGTAAAAATGGAGCTGGCATAAAGAGAGGTCAGAGAAATAGAACTGTACAAGAGCCAGAAGATGGTGAAGACCATGTGTACTGATAGAAGGTGCTTTCTGATTTCAGGACTAGGTTGAGGGAGAGGTATCCTTCTGATAAAAATAATTACTTTTGAACTATGGGGTGGTTGCTCCTACTCTGGAAGTGAACCTTGGAAATCCAATGCTATACGTTGGAAAAAAATGGCCTTCATTGTTTTACCCTTAGGAGAGAAGCAGGGAAACTAATGACATCCCACATAACCTAGGTGGATGTTCAAAGGAGGAGAAGGGAGTTAGCCACTCAGAATGAAAGGGAATTGGGTGTCTATGTCCCTAAGGCTCTTTATAAAATTACATACTACACCTCTTGCCGGGAGTCCTCTCATCTGATCATTTCTGTAGAACTGTAGTGTCTTTAATTTGGAAAATTTACACTCCACCTAAGTCTAGGTGCCAAATACTTCCTTTTCCTATTCAATGTCTTGCATCTTGGAATCACTACCAGGTGCCCTCGGAGGTACACTTTGCTCTTTAGCCATGCCCAGGATCAGCCACACGATTTCAGACGTTTAAAGTGGGGCTTGTAAGCAGGTTTTCTCCTGTGGAAGCTGGGAGGGGAGTAGGAGGGGATGGAGACCTTGCCCTTACTAGGAGCAGGGTGCTGCATTCCTGCTCCTCTGTCACTGCCCAGTGGTGCAGGGTCCCATGCACTTTCTGTGGCTCATCCTCCCTAGGCAAAGTGTACCTCTGTCCTGAGGCAAGTTACAGAAAGAAATTGCGTTGGTATTTATTGTAAAAGCTTACAGTCGTAAGGCTAAATGCAGATTTCCATAAATCAGTGGGTGTGCGCTCTGACTGAATACAGCCCCACTCAACAACTACCACAGGTGGATTCCTCGGTGGGTCAGAAACTCCCAAGAAAGCAGCACAATGTTATCTGGGCAGAGAGTTTGAGAGAAAAAGTGGCTCCAGCATTTAGGAACTTATTTCTGTATAATCTATTCCCAAGTGCTTAGGTCTCTTGAACATGAGATGATGCATACAAGTTCTCTGGTGCTTTTGCACATTTGAACCCTAAACCCATGTGCTCTGTTAAAACAAGAAAATAGAAAAGCTTCATAATGCATTCTCGAGAGCCTTGACTGTATGAACTGTGGGACTGCATGACTTCCCATTGCGAATTCACCTTAGTTCAGAAATGGATCATGTATTGACCTCACTTGGTGGTGGTGTCACTCCTCTGAGCTTGGTGGAATTCCTTGAGTGAGCAGAATCAGTGTTTTCTATTTAGAAATAGGCTACAGGACAAAACAGCCTCCGTATACTCTAGGGCTTCACTCTGAAGAAAATCCCTTTGACAGAATCTTCAGTAACTAATTTATCACACAACTCTGAAAGCAAAGTTTACTGTAAATATTAATTTGGGATTTTTCTATCTTGGTCATCTGCTTTTTAAAATGACTTGTTACTAGAATTGCCTTTGCAGCCTGCGATTCTCTTTTCTACTTTCAGTTTCCCTTCTGTACTGCCTTGGTTGTAAGTAGGCTGTGGTTTTCTGAAAATGTAGCTGTGATGTTTGCTGTGTTTTCTTATAAAAGACAAAAAACCCAAACAACAAAACCCAAATGACCAACAAAAAAAAAAAAAACAACCTAGCCAAAATCTAATTCTTCCCCCCATGCATTTAAGTTACCACTATTAAGACAAGTTTTAACATACAGAGTATAATTGCCTCACCAAGATAGTGTGTTCATACTGCATCATACTTGTGCATATTTTGAGATTTTTAGTAAAATTTTTATTGTTAAGGGGTCCCATTGTGTAGGGTGTGTGCATGCACAGGTCAGCTTGAACATGTGATATCTGAATACTTGACCGTAACTGCAGGTGATGAAGTCTTCACCATCCTAGTCTGCCTCCTTTGTTTGTTTGTTTTACAAACAGCAACCTCAATCTTGCATTTCTGTCCCTGGATCCCAAGTAATGTCAGGAGGCTTCTGTATCGGATGGGAGCCCACACTCCTGGTTTGACTTCTGGTGAGGAATTACATTTAGCAAAATACCATGACTTTCTTCACTTTTCTCAGAAAAGAGATGTTATTATTTTAATACCTCATTCTTTGTATTTCTATTTTGATGTCTCCTCTGATTTTGATTTCATTTTCATATGGCAAGTTTGTTTCTTTTTCCATTTTAAAATACCTCAGGTTACTTCAGCCACAAATTTTCTTGGTCGGTAGGTGACCTCAGCTGTTGTTATCATCAGCTTGTACCAAAATCAGCAATATCTATTTTGCTCGTGTGTCATCTGGGCTACTAAATGTGCTTAGAGAAATTAGATTCCCAAATCAAGAGCATGGGATACTCTAATTGCTTTTTTCTTCTGTGAGCTAACTTTTGTTTCTGGCCGGGTGTGCCGCGGTGCCTCCGAGCTCACGGGAGCTGTGTACGCACCTCTGGAGGCTTGAAGATCAACCTGCCTTCAGTGCTGCTGCTGCCGTTCCAGGAGGTGGGAACTCGCTGATGTTCCCTGGGCCTCTCAGTTGTGGGAAGGCTGCAGAGTTTGACACTTTGCATGGGGTTCATTTGTTTGACCGTGTTTAGCCATCTAAAAACTGTCTAATCCAAGGTGGTTGTCTGGTCTCTGTGGAGAGGGGCTCCCTCTGTGGAGAGGTGCTTCTCCCAGCCCTCTTAGAAACCTTTCCTTGGGGTGACGTGAGTTGTCATCTGAACACATGTGTTTCTCTGCGCCAGCACCGAACTGTCAGACAGGTAAGGGTGGATGAGATAAAGCCTCCCTTTTATTTAGAGGGAAAAAAGTGATTTTGTGTGCCAGATTTCCACATTCAGTGGTGGAAAGAGCATCTCTTGGTGGTGAACGTAGCATTTCTGGTAACTTCAGTGAAGGTATGAATCAAAGGGCACTTTCTGCCCCTCTTCCTTAAACGGGGCGGTCCCCAGTTCCCTGGGAAGTGCCACCCTGGCAGGTTCCTGTTTTCCATGAGTAAGTGGGGACCGAGCAGATGTAAGCGTGGAGAGCCATGTCCCCAGCACACTGGGCTCTGGCATTTGTGTCTCAAACGCTCCTGCCTTCATTTCCCTGCAAAGCTGCTCTTGCCGAGTCGGCCCCGCAGCCTGAAACGAACCCATTTCCTTCAGATCTCGTTTGCCTGTAACAATCTTGAACTTGTTGACCTATGTGCCTATTAATTATTAATACAATGTTGCATTATTTAGGCTTGTTTCAGCTAGACGGATACATTATTACCAGACAGACATTTGCCAGACAGGCTGATAGATAACATCCTAAAAAAAGTCTCAAGTTGCATTTGTACAGTAAAGGACTGTAACTTCATTACTTTCCCCCCCCACCCCCTCCTCTCACTGGCAAATTAGTACTATGCTACCTTGAAACCTTAATAGAAATCTAAATATAATAACGATCTATTTAGATGACAGACTTAATCTTGACTTTGTTGGACTTGTGGTGCTGATGTTGGTCAGTCCTCAAAAATATAGAGGAAATCTTCCTAACCAATCCGCTGAAGCTGTTTTTCTTAAGATACAAGAAATTGTTGTTTTTCAAACCCTTGCCATAGAAAGGAGAACTGATTTCTCCCTGGTTGCTACGAGCTGTATTGCAACACTCCAGAGACACAGGCATAGCTTGATGTGTATCTCCCGGGGAAACCTGCCTTTGATTGTTTTCAAACCCCACTGCAGTCGTTTTGTCTACGGATCCAAGAAAAAGGCGTACCAAAATGAATTAGCTGTAATTTAAAACATGCATGCTGAGCGTTTCTGAACCTTTGTAACTGCAGTGTGGCTTCAGCTGAAGCAAGAACGAAGGAACACAGTCCTTCGTGGCAGTCATATCAAAATTACAAGCGCAGTGTGCAGTCACAGCTGACGAGCGGTGCCGACTACGTGACAAGCTCGTTAGCGTCTGCGTGCTGCCCTCTTTCCTCTTTCTGTGCTCGTCATGCTTCGCTCTGGCGCAACCAGTTTCTCCTCTGATGTCAAAATCCCACTGCTCGATATGTTGTCCATACGAAAGCAGAAGAGGCAAAAAAAGAGGAAGGAAAGCCAATGAAGGGGGATGAGAACAAGAAATGCAGTCTCGAGTGTTACAAATCTGACAGCTTGTTTGTTTTCCAGGGGCTTCCTCAGGAGAAACAGTCAGGTTTGGGGAAACAATTTCAGAAAGACTCAGCTGCCATTTTCAAAAGTGATCTGGCACCAATGTCTTAATGTCCTGTGGGTACTTAGTGCTGCAGTTAGACACACTGTAGGGTTTTCAGAGCTGTGCAGCCGCCCACCGCCTTGGGTGCCTGTGGTAAACTTTTTCATCCTTTGTGAGTCGCTTCTGTCTCACTTCTGATTCACTGCTATGGCAGAGCCGTGTCTGAGCACCCGGGGAAGCTCCCTTAGTTCAACCCCAAGCTGACCAATGTTTCTGGCCCCATCACTCAGGGTTGTCTCTCCCTTAGACTCTCCTTACCGCTAGTACGGCCGCACTAGCATTTTCCCTGGCTTTCAGGAATGCTGGCCAGATGTGCTACCCTTCCACAAAAACAGGCCCTCACCCTCAAAGCCTGTGTTAATCCCTTCATTTCCCCTCATTCAAGCACACTCTTTCCCAGAGGTCCAGCCTTGTTCAGCAGGAGAGGATCTGTTCAAAAGAGATCATTTAGGTTTGTCAAAAACTAGTAACAACAGACGTGGACAAAACAATAAATGAGAAAACCTGCGCTGGTTTCCTCACTGCTCTGTGGTGTATCATGGGTCTCAGTCAGCATCTTTGAGATGTCCAGGTATCCCCCAGCTCATGGCTTCTCCCCCAGGTTGTACAGTCTCTCTTACTCCTCCTGACATTTTGTTGTTCTTTTTCCAGACTGATCAGTGAAGGACTGTCCTCTCCTTTGTCACATGTCTCCTTCATCCAGTCAGTCCATCAGTGCTATCAGTGCTATCCAGCCTTCCACTAGACAATCAGTTCCCACCTCTTTGAGATCTGTACTTGAAAAATGGTTTTCCTGAACCATTTCCTTTTCCCAGTAGTCCTCCATTTGAATAGATGAGCATCAGAGTTTAGCAGCCCTCCCTTCTAGTCCTGGATAAGATGGAAGAATTTATCCTGTCGCACATTGTGGTTTTTATCTCCATGTAGGGACAGGGAAGCAACTAACTCCCACACTCAAATTGAATTTTAAGTCTGACATGAGTAAATGTGTAAAATACAAGTCCCTAACACTGAATTCACAAAATCTCTGTAGACTTTCTAAATTATTTCAGGCTAGTTTACTGAAATTAAATTACATAAAAGTCATACAAACCAGCACATTATTATGTAAAACTCTACAAAACAAGTGCTGTGATTTTAACTGAGTTGAACAAATAAAACATTAAGTGTAATTTTTGTTCAGGACCATGTGTTAGCTTTTGAAAACAAAAAGGAAATAAATGAACCAAGTCACACAAAACATATGTCTGCAGAATAATGATAAAACATATACCGTATCTGGACATCTTGTAAGTGTGGTTTTAATTCTTGCTGCTGTTGTGGCTGGAGGCTTTTGCTGTGCAAAAAGGCTACACTGTGTTCATATTACAATACAGAATGGTTTTTATTCCTACTGCATCAGGAATAATTTAATCCTCTTGCAATAATGTGGTGGGTTCTGAGTCCTTCAGCTGAGACACCTTTCTGGGGAGTGCTGGAAACCTGCAGAAAGACACCGTTCAGTCCTGCTGACTGTCTGTGATACAGGTCATCTATCAACCCACCCAGGATGTGAAGATTGACTTCACCTTTGGTGTGCAAAACCTTAAACTTTGAGATTAAGAAGTCCAAAGGAAGGGTCAGCGTGTGACCAGCTGAACATAAGCAGTCTTATACCAGAATTTCTGTCACTGTGCTCTTAGAGTTGCTTTGTTAAAAAAGCCATAGGAGAAGTGGCGTGTTTCTGTTCTCCCTGTCGTGTGCAGACTGTATTTTGGGAAGAGAGGCTGTGGTGGTGGCTCTGACCATGCCAAGAAGACTCTCTTGCAATATATGGTATAGAAAGACACTTGCCTCTCTTGGCATGTTGTGATTCATGCCAGGATTAACAAAAAATGCGTTCTCAGAGGTATTAAGAAGGTCCCTTTGGTAGCTAAAGATCTGTCTATTCCCCAGATTCATCACTGCCTTACCATCCATCATCCTGTCATCAGCCTGAACTTGTCTTCTACAGCCGCTACTGCAGCCTGAACCCTGGCTCCCGTACATGGATCTTGGAGCCCGAGTGCCCAGATCTTGCAATTTGGCTGTTGCATCTTTCTCATTCTCAGGGCAGCGCAGCTGTGGTGCGTTTCTGTCAGTGTTCAGGGCATGGACCAAGAGTGTAACATCTTAATTAGTTTTTTTCTTGTAGATCATGATTTCATATTGTAGGTACACGTGTTTAGCTGTCAGCTTGAATCTTGCAACAAAAGGAAAAACAAACCAGTAATAGAGAAGTTGCACAAGCCAATCTTTAAATAATGGCGTTGGGTGGAACATGTGAAATAGGAGCTGTGGCTACAGAGCAGATTACTGCTTCCTATTCCTCCTGTGAGCACGATACAAATTACAGCTATTTAAACTGATGCAGCAACCAAAGAGAATATTGAATCCCTGAAGATGCCTCTGTATCCCTCCTGCTACTCCTGTTTCAGGTTTGTAGACTGAGAAGTGAAGAACCTTGTCCTCTTCCACTGAAGACTGGTTTAGTTCCGGTGTACTGAGCAATGGCATTGCAAATTCATGCTTGTATTTCCTGATGTGACAATCACTGATGCTGCACAGGGCTTTGAGGTCCCAAGTCACGAAGAACTGAGTAATCAGGCACTGACTTTTCAGTATTCTTTTGAATGACTGTGGGAAGGTATTTCTAAATTCTTAAAGAAATCAGGCCTTCAAAATGGAGGCATGGTATTCCAAAAATATGGAAACTTGGCTTTTAAAAGTCTTCCATTATTTCAGTTTTTTAAAGGTCTTAGTTTAGATTCAGAAGGTAATGACTCATTTTTGCAGCATTTCATTGTATCACATGAAATACGTTTTTTTGGTGAAGGCAGGTTAATGTGACCAGTAGACGCATATTCATATATCAGTACATTTGTATTTAAATCAATGAGTAGTTTAAATGATTAATACCATTCCAGATTTCTTCAAACATCATCATTTAACATTAAGCCACAAATATCTTATTTTTTTAAAAAAATTTCTTCAGATGTTTGTTTTTCATGGTATCCTATACCTGAAATATGAATGTGTTTAGAGTGGCAGAACGTCCTCATATTTTCTCATAGTATAAATGCTTCCAGAAACATATTGTAAAATTTAGATCTTGAAGCACTGAATTAGTCAGGATTCCTACAGTTCTGTCCAGATTATATCAAAAAATGAAAAGAAATACCGAATCTTAGTCTTTCTGACAGAAGTCATTGACACAACTTCTTCTGACTTCATTATTTACATGTCAGTATCACAAAATTCTGGAAAGAATGAGAAAAATGGGTTCTTTGGGACAAGAGGTAAGACATATCTGAAATACCATGTGCCAGAGCAATTCTTCTAGCCCCCAGCTCACACTTTGCCATGCTTTTTGCTGGAGACTTCTCTGACTTGGGCAGTGAGTTATCATGATGAATTATTCTAGTGCCCCACAGCTGACCCCGAGCTTTCCTCTTTCTGGAGAGCCTCATGTGCCCTTCCGTGTCATGAGACCACATGCGTCCACTGCAGATGGGCAGCATGTAAGAACAACCTTCTTGCCTCAGAGCAGAAAGGGACAAAAATATCAAGCACTGTGGGTGTATGAGACAAAACCAAGTTTCAAAACCAAGAGTTCTTGGTACCTCCGTTTTAGGGTATTTCAGCTTACTAGACACATTTGAAACTCTTGTCCCTGACACACATTTTTGCAGAAGCATCCTACACTTAATGAGAGTACAGTAGCAATCCCTAGGGCTCTCTTCCTTCATAGATTAAAGTTATAACCTCATTTTGGTTGTGAATTAACTTGTATTATTATCTAGGGCAAATAATGCTCTTGATGAAAATGTTACTGACAAATTTGTTGTTTACTTGAATCTAGACATAAACATGACCTTTGAACTTTTTGAGGGGGAAGCTCTTTTTTCATATGCATTTTTCACCAGAAAAACAAAAAGTTAGAGAAGATTTTATCCACAATTCTTTGCTTAATCATCAACATCTTTTTTTAATGAAATGGTAATGTTTTATGGGGGAGGGAGGAATAATTTTCTGGGCAGTTCTATTCTGAACTAAACCCATCCAACATGGATATAATCAAGATTTTACAACTACTTAAATGGATCAGTGCAAGAGGGAGTCATTTACACTCCCCTGGAAGTGGGGAGTGGTGCATATGCACCATCATCAGAGATACTTGATTGAACCTCAAGAAGAATGCTATTAAGCTTTTTACATTAATTATGCTTAAAGCCATCCCTCTAGTGATACTGGGGCTAATTTTTAATTGATACACTTAAATCAATTCCTTCATGGACAGACATTTGTTCATTATGAACTCGTTTTTACGCACAGCCACTCTCAGAGAAAGCAAGCTAATATTGTTCCGTCAGCAGTCAGGTACATTAGAGAAGCAATTGCTATACGTCTCCTCCTGATGTGTTTTGATGGCGCTCATTTCTTCTGGCATGCTTTTAGCTCCCAGTGATTCAGATGTGTCAGCTACTATAGCTGTAAGAAAACACTGATGATAGATTTATAACACCCAGACTTCAACTTACTGACCTGAAAAATGGCTAAGTATTTGCTTTTGAAGCAAAATCGGTTTTATCCATACAAAAAGATGCTTCCTAAGTTCCTCTATCTGTATTTTAATGAAACATTTTATCCTCGTTATAATTCATGACTCTTGTTGGATGAAGTTTTCTCAATGAGGCATAGTTGGGGTAGCTACTGAATTTATGGGAAGGAATGAACTTAATCTCTTTAAAAGTGAAGTTGTCTTGCAAATTGTCAGTTGAACTGTATTGTATAATGGTTCTGAGATGTCTCACTGTCTATATTAAGAAGGAGTTTCTCTAAGCAGAGGGATGCTGGAGCTCTGTCAGGGCAATGGTTGTCCAAGGACATCTCCTTCGGGGACCAAATGAAAGTTACTGATGTTCTTGTTTTTGTTGTTGTTATATTGGTTTTAGAGCCACTCCCCTGTGAAATCAGGTCTCAGGATGCTAGGTGTTGAAGGTATGAAGGAGAGCACAGCCTCTGCGCCAAAGGTTAGCACTCCATACAGATATAGGTTAGAAGAATCAAAGGATTATTAAAAAATTGCAATATAAGCAGACAGAGCACTCTTCCTGCCAGATGAATTCCAGCAGTGAGATCAGATACCAAGGTTCCAGTCCTACCGTCCTCATTCAAACAGAAACTGGTTGTACTTCTGAGCAAGCTGTTCCAGCATAAAACTAATAATAGTTTATTAAATAATGAATTGGATGTATCTAATATTTATTTTCCATCTATGTTCTTCCAGTGGGGGAAGAGCGCCCTGAGATGGTGTCAGCTCTGGGCCATTCATGCTAGATTTGTTGAAAGCTGTACTGAATCTCCTGAGAGAAAAAAATAATCTGCCCAACAACAATCCCACTGGATGAAGTCAGGAGATCTCGGTTCATTTTTCATCCTGACTACAGATCTTCCTGTGTCCTTGGATTGGCTATTCAACCCCGTTCTTTCTCAATTTGCCATCTGCAAAATGGGAATGACAGTATTTCCCTCACTGACAAGGAACAGTCCTCTGCTCAGGTACTATCCTAAACTGTAGGGTAGATCTGGGATATATTCTTGGACTGTTTTGTCTCAAGTAAATAGGGTCTCCCATGTGCAAGTTAAACAGGATATCTCTCATACAGTCATATTTTGAGGGCTAGCTGGATTAGGGAGGACAAGTAAAAGGGCCCGCATTTTAAAAACTGTTTCTATACTGCAAATCAGTTTAAGTGTTTTGAAGTTACATAAGATCATCCCCTGTTGATGTTGGACAGAAGGAGTCAGATTATTTGGCTTTGAAGTACATCAGAAAGTGGCTTCTTCTCCTCCCTTCCCTGACAACTACTATAATATTTCTTCCGTCCCACAGGTGGAATTTAGCTTCTAGTACAGGCTACTCCTGGAGCACCTTGAAGTGCATCTCTAATAGGGCCACGGGGATTTTGTAGTATATAATTCATAACCAGAAACACTTCCCTTATGGACAGGTTCCTTGACACACCCTAGGCTGAGGGCAGACAGCTGTGGTTTTCCTTCAGCTTTAGGAGACTGGGTTAACCTTCCTTCTGAAAGTCACCGAGGGAGGTGTTTAGCTATTGTCACCCCTGCTGCTGCAATGGTAAATGGAAAATAGAAGCTACTGAGTGCTGAACAGGAAGAAATCAGGCAGAAGAGCAAGATGCCCCTATGTGCTGCTCTCCTTGAACCTTAGCTTTAGCATTTAATCTTAAAACACATTCTGTCCTTGGCCTCTGGATTGAAGGTGCCAGTTAAGAGAGTGGTTTTTGTGGTATTGACCTCTCTGGAAATACGGTGGAGGCAAAGGCCATCCGGCCATGGCCAGACAGTTGATGGCTTTTGGCCATTACCACACTGGACTGGATGTCGATCCATTGCTGGTGCAGCAGGAGAGTGAATAAAGGAGCTATTCCCTCCTGGAGGAGACTGGAAGCATTTGGACTCCTCACACCAGATGAACGGGCTAGCAGGGAAAGCAGAGCTGCATCAAGGGGCTCGGTTTTTGTAAGATACTCCCTTTACTTGCCCGCGGAGGGGATTGAGAGTGGCAAGGGGAGCGATGAGACCCACAGCTGCAGAGGTGCAGAGCCCTGTTCCTTGGCCTGAGGAGACAGCGGAGCCCAGACAAGGCTGCTGCCGTTTTGGGGGAGCAGAAAGAAACTAAACCCACTTCCGTCCTCATCTCCCACCCTGCTCCCCATCGACAGAGCCCTGCCAGCCTCCTCCAAGGGGGCCTCAGCCACTTGCCCGCTGTGCGAGAGCCTGTGCTGGCAGTTCCTACCTGCTTGCTTGTTTACAGTTCCCGGCTCAGACCTGATGTCTGCTCTCTCCTCTCAGCTAATTGGCAGACAGAGGCCTCGAGGGGTTTGGTTTGGTGCCATCAGACTCCTTCTAGCTCCGGCGGTGGTGTTCTTCCCCAGACAATGACTTCAGTAGCCTCCGGGCACCCCAGAACCTCCTAACAAACATCTCTCATAACTGCCTTATTAACTGATTGCTGTAGTAAGATAATAATTAACACCCTTACTTGTTTCTTGGCTCAGCCAAAAATATTCTCAAGTGGACTTAGAAATGCATAAAATGAATAAATGATTTATGTTTACTATTTTTAATGGAGCTACTTATTAGCAACGCTGTAATACAGAGCACCGTAAAAACACTCCCGATTTTGTTACAGATTTAGAAGGTGGTAATGAAAAGCTGTGGGGAATAAAATGGGGAAACACTCCCTGAGCCAAATTCTGCTCTCAGTTGTATTTAAAGATCTTGGTTGAATCCTAGAGAGGATTTTGGCCAGAAAAGCATTGAAATGGAGAGAAATCTCTGTCATCTACTCATTCCAGCTCACCCATTTAGAACCTGTACCAGCCAAGATAAGGGTGCCTACCCTGTAAGTATAGACACAAAAACGCAAGTGCAGGACGTGTATCTGCAGCAGATCAGGAGGGCCATGTTTACACCCACACTGACTGTTGCTGACTGTACGAGGCGTGAGACGGTGGGGAATTTGACCAGGGCAGCCTGAAGTAGTTGAGCTGGCTTCAGGATGCAGGCCATACAGCGCCAGCATCTCTGACCTCGATGGGAAGTGGGAAGGTTCATGAGGCAAATCTTCACTAATTTATGTTGTTCTTTACAGGGATATTTGGGAAAGTATGGTGGCCTTTAGAGAGAGCCCTGACACAGGACTTGGGGAACACAAATGCTGTGCCTTGTGCTATTGCTGGGTGACAAGAAATGCCACTCTTCCTCCATGTCCTCTATATAAAAGTGAAGGCACTGATCTTTGTGTTTAAGGTCCAGGTGCATTTAGGAGACTTGACATATGGGAACAGAACATGTGAACTCTTCACAGTGGGTGGGTTTAATTTAATTCTTTAGCCACAAATATTGTTTGCTATACTGTTACTGAAATGAAGAGATGAGAGTCCATCACAAGCTGCCATCACACACAGCACACACAATTCCCAGATTTGTTTGGCCGACCATCTAAATCACGTTGTTTTCTCCCAACTCAAAGAGAAGTCCTAAGCCCTGCCTCCCACTTACTTTTCAAGATGTACTGATCTCTCTTCAGTGAAGGTAACGATGCAGGCACATATCCAGCTTGTGGATTTATCCTGACATATATATTTAGTGTTTAGGATATTTCTTTTTGCATGCACTCAATTCTGCAAATGCTAACAGAACACTTTTTCAAATACCATTAAATACCTGCAAATGTTTTCTTGCTGTCTTTCCTTGCATCTGTTGTGAGAATTAATAATGTCCATCAGCTGAAGTTCCCAAAAGAATTTGAAAAGCCTGGCTAGCAGCACCATTAAAGGCATCTGATTTTTCTTCTAGGTGGACAGGAGTTCAGCACTGTCTGAAAAATCAGGGCACTTTAAGGTGCTAGAAGTGTCAGATCATTAGTCTCTGGAGATGCTAGAGAATTTTCCAAACTACCATTTTTTCACTAATGTGTAAATGAAACATCCTGTGGATATTATGAACATTTCTTAGGTAGGCCTATCAGTCAGTCACATACAAGCTAAAGGCTACAGAACTACACTTGTCATGAAGAAATACAGTATTTTAAGATAACTACCATCCCAACCTCTCTGATGTTTCTTAAAATGATGTATTGCTCTATTTTTTTTTAATTTCCAGAAATAAAAATGAGTTTGCTTCAGGGTAGAGACAGTCTAAAAGCTTGTGCTAATAAATCTATGCAAGTTTAGTATCGCTTAATACATATTCTGCTTCAAGTGCTTTTTAAATGCATTATCACCTTTAAGTAAATACAGTGGAAGACTGCCAAATGCCTGGATGCTGTTCTCCGTAAATTTATGCATTTATATCATTAATGCAATGAAGTGTTTAAACTTTCATTGAATTTTGCTAACTGATTTGCAGTTTGAATGGTAGTAATTTTATGCATTTATCAATTACCATTTAAGTAGCTGCTATAATATTTCTGTTTAGGCAGGCAAAGCACACTCACCAACATACTTCTCATCTAAATTAGATTTGGGATTAAGTATTTGAGTAATCGCAAAACAGAGGACATACATATCCAAGGTATAAAGAGTTCAGAGCTGCTAATTCCTGATAGAAGAGAATATTGAGCCTTGCAGAAATATATTTTGGGGGGTGTCTCAAGTTCTTAGCCTACTGGACAATCCTCTGCTGCACACTTGTGGTGCAAGTGGGTCTAATTGGTGCCTTGTCAAAATTATTATCAATCTGTCACGTGTTGCTGGTATGCTGAGAAACCATGGCTCTGTTGCATGGTGTGCTGTAACAAATGCAGATGATAACCTTTGTCCCTGTGAGTTGATATCCTAAAGCTGCACGGTCACTTTATGCAGCTGTATATGGCTGCACAGGGTTCAAGGTAAGGGTGAATTAAGGCTACTGTGTTTTGTGTCGCGATGCCACATGTCGGCTTTTGGGGGCTGTAGATGCCTTCCGCTCCTTTTGTTCTTCTTGGCTGCTGGGTGCCTCCCCACCCAGCTCCCCACCACGTCCTCGCTGCTCTCGGCGCCTGTCCAGCCTGAAGTACCAGGCAGGGCAATAACCACGGCAGCAGCAGCCTGAGGAGAGAAAGAAGGTATTTGTGCAGAGCCCCCATCTCTGTGCCCCAGGTGCTGCTAGCGTTAGGAGCGGCTGGACAAGGAGAGCTGGTCTGTAGCTGGGTGACGCAGGTGGACGGGACTCTGCCCCGTCTCCATCCACTGCCAGGGTGGAGCGGAGGAGGCCACAGGCCACAGCTCTGTGCACTCACCTCTTCTAATGGTGCTGGCACGTTGGGCTTTGGTTGTTAATAGGAGAGGAAGCAGACAAAGCTGCAGTGGTATTAAGATGAGAATCCTTTGGTAAAGTGTTTCACCAACTATTTTCTGTCGTAAATTATGCAAATTTTGTTTTGAACTGTTCTTCCTCCAGCTAGGCAGATCTGTAGGTTTCATGTGGGTTATGTATATGTAGCTGAGAGAAGATTTACCTACAAAATGGTAGCAGGTATGAGGAGCAGTCATTTGAGCACTCTCACCTCCAATAGATGTCGATACACAGCAGCAGACTATGTTTGCAATTTTTTAAAATCAAGCCATACCTGTTTAGGAGCCTACCTGGAGGTAGACATTATAGCAAAGCAATTTTAAGAGCTCCCTACTGTCTTTTTGACTTTATGCTAATTTGCTAAAAGTTTTTGGCAAAAGATTAACATATGTTAAAAATAGTCTCTAATTTATAAGTGAGCTGATCTACCTTAGTGGATGATAGTTCCTCTTGAATTTTTACTGTAAGAAAAAAAAAGAATATATAATGATCCTGGATATTTTTCTGGCTGTTTTGCTCAAGCTTCAAGTTTAGAAACAAGTGAAGAATGGATCAAGTGCCTTGTTTGAAGATACAGAAAAACATTTTTCAGCTCCCACTTGGGTTTAGTTTTCAAGAGTGACTAAGAAGGTGGTGATTGCTTCATTAGTATGCACTGAACTGAGTGCACAATATAATTATATATTTCAGTTGTAATTAGGACATTTAATTGATTTGTTTTAACTAAATTAACAGACATCAGAAAAAAGGAAAAAAAAAAGGTTTGTGGCAGATTTTGAAATGTTTTCCACACAGCCAGCTGGGTTCAGCTGAGCAGAAATATCTGTCTTATTTCTGGATAATGTTATGAAGATCAAAAACCTTGCTATTGAGAAACTGTTATGAAATAATCTTGCATTTCTTCAGCTCTCTCCTTTATATGACAAAAATTTACCAGTTGAATTTCACAGCATTCTTATGAGATGGGTATGGACACCTTTGGGGAGAGAAAAAGTGAAGGATAGAAATGACTCAAACAGATGTTTCCATGCATTGCCGTAAGAAATAGGGCTAAAATTCAGATTTCCTTTTATTAGATGGGTTAATTGGTAATTCTGCTACCCAGCTAGGCAAACACAAGCATTATTTAGAAACCATCTTCTTCCTCCTTTTTGGTTACCTACTTCCCTCTGATTTTTTTCCTGGTTTTGCAACCTGGCTCCATACTTCTTCTTGATTCTGGGTTATTCTAACAAGATGGCTTTTCACTTCCAGTTTTTAGCATGGAAGCAGAAATGCTGATACAGCATGAGAGAGGCTCAACATGCAGTATAGCTGCTAGAGTCTCACTGGAAGTATTACATGGCCTCTTCCATAATTTTTTACCAGCCTTTTGGCTTGGAGGAGAGGGGGGATATTTAGATAATATTTAGAAAGTCTATAAGTTGAAATCCATCTACAGTATTTACATCTAGCCAGATCCTTTATCTGCCTGGGCTGCTTGATCCATACAACCCAGAAGGTCTGCCAAAACTAGCCACTGGCCCTAGGACTGAGAAGGCTGGACATCCTGACCCAAAAAGTGTTTACACTGTTGAGTTTCTGTGTGAAACTAATTTGACTTCTCATTTCTGTTTCTATTGGTCACACACTATTTTGAATTTTCCTGATTTCAGTACACTCTTGTTGCAAAAATAACAGCCTCAGAATCTACCCCATGTGACTTGTCCTGAGAAAAATGCTGCAAATAAGCAATGGAGACAAGACATGCCTTGGAGGCAGTGGTGGTTTGCTGCTCATGCATATCTGTAGTAGCTGACTGCAAAGAGTAGTTTAGAAACCTCTGGTGTGAGAATGAGGTGGGGCAGCTGAAAGTGCTGTGGTTCCTAAACTTATTCTGCTCTTACATTTACAAGAATACGTAGAATTGAGTGTGTAGCTAAATGCACACAGAATAGGAGAAAGAAAAACTAAAAGAAAGGCAGTAGCTGGGCACCCTTCTGGTAAAACCTGTTCTAGTTTTTAGGAACAGCTCACAATCCACTGTTTACAAACAGCAGCAACATCAACTTACAGCACAAATGACTCATATTGAGACAAAAAAAAAAAAAAAGCATCAAGCAAAATCCCCAATTTGCCCCTGAGTTCTGACATGGGGCACTAAAAATAGGCACATTCAATGAAAGTTACAGCATGGCAAACAGCTCCCCTCTATTACGAGTTGTGCAGGAACTCCGCACTAAATGGGTGAGACACAGATTTTTCTCTGAAATGTTTTTCTTTGAAAATATGGTTTCATTTGAACGTAAAATTTCTTCAGGAACTTGTCAGAAACAATTTAATTTCATTTACATGTCTTGAGGCAGAGAGATCCTTTGATAACGTCAATCATTTCATGTCAATATTTTCAGAACGCACACCGCATATTTTTATTTCAAGTAATTGTTCATATTTACATATTTTTTCATTCCTTCAAGAAATGTTTAGAATTAAGGTTGGAAATTAGGATGAGATGCGTTCATTTGATCCAACAGAAATAATTCAGTTGACACATAATACCTTTCTATTTTTAATGTCTTTATGTGGGGACTAACAAAATTTATTGCAACCCTGATAACACAAACTCAAAACCTATGGAAAAATATTTACTTTAACAGCAATGTATATTACCAGGAAGTCTTGAAAGGTATAGTTTGTTCTAAAAACTATTTTGTGTTAAGCGTGTTTGCATTGAGAGTGTTGGCTGAATCATTATGGTTCTGTTTAGGAATGAAAACAAGTTTTGAAATAACAACTTCTAATGAAACAGTAATTTAAGTTTTTTCCAAGCTGTAGGAGAAAGCAGAGTTCCCAAACACCCTTTAAAGCACGGGACGTTCTGAACTCCACAGTCAAAACCGCATGAAAGTCAGGGGGGACATGTAGAGAAAACTGGTACATGTGCTGTTGATTTGCACATGGACTGCGAGGCTTTATTTTGCTTTACTGTGAACAGACAGCTCGACATTTAAAACTTGGCAAACCGCGGTGGGAGTGAGGGTGTGCCCCTGCTTGGGCAGGGCCAGCAGCTGCATCGGGGCCTGGGGCGCAGCAGGGAGATGCTGCGTGGATACAGTTACATCGCCAGTGAGATCCAGAAAGCTGTTCATCCCTGAGATGTGGATCCTGGTTCCACTACCCCTTTCCTATCTTCAAATAAAATCCTATTTTTCAGACATTCGGAATACTTGTTACTGTAGTGCAACAACAGGATGTACAGAAGCTTAACTTCATTGAAAAATATGGCCTTACATACTATGTCATATTTCCATTTCCAACAGTAAAATGAGGAGACGGAAACTTTTGTTATTTCTTGCCCTCTCCCATCCCATCAGGTTAGCTTATTGGCTATCTCATGCTAGCTGTTATGAATCCAATCTCCATTTACGTCTGTAACTCAATTATATTATTTTTGTTATTAATATATATTATGCTTCTGCAGAAAAATACAGCAAAACAGGGAGGGAATTACATATTTGGATCATCAACACATCAGGATGATTCATAGCAAGGAAAGAGTTGGTCCATTTTACTACCCTTTCTATCACTTAGTAGCCAAAATTCATAGTTTGTAAAATATTGAAAGTATTTGATATCTTTAATGTTACACTGTTGTAAAGAACTTTTCTGAAAGGAAATACGTGTAGTTAGTCACTTGCTTCTTTGCACTCTAGGAAATCCAAACTCTGCATTTCGGTGCCACATTGCAGCAGGAAGTAAAAAGGTCTACAAGTGGAAAGTGAAACATCACATCAGCCTGTTTTGTCTTCTGTTTGAGGGGTAGAAATGCAAACTTTAAAAGCACAAATGATGATCAGATCTCAACTTTTCACTTTTAATGAGTATAGATTCCACAGCCAAAGAGTAAAATTAAAGAATAGTCCCATGTGCCCTTTTAAAAGTTTGAAGTTTACAGTCTTTTCTCTTTTTACTGTAGAAAACCAAGAATCTGTTTATTATCTGTTTATTATAAGGCAAAACCACTTTCAAATAAAATGTCTTTGAATTGGAGAAGACTAAACCTCCAGTTAAATGGTAGAGTTTGAATGTGCTATTGAACTCTTCCTGCCTTTTGTTAGTCAAATACAGGAGCTTCCAAAATCTGAAGAGAAATTGATATATGAGTAACTGTAGTGATAGTAAATTACTTTAGGTTTAGAGCAATAAATGTGTGTGCAAAGAGTGTTAGAGAAGCTAGCGAAACAGGCTGAAGTGAGTTTCCTCTTCTGGAGGAAACTGAAATCTAAAGACAGAATCCATTAAACATTTTAAAAGTGATCTATTTCTTTGCCCGTGTGAGTAGACCTGCGGAAGCAAACCACAGTATCAATTAGCTGTAACTTCAGTGGGGGCCCACCAGTCTGCACATCACTGATGATCAGGTCTCGGTACTCCCCTGGGAATGCAGTAGCTCATCCAAAACATGGAAGGAACAACGCAGATGGCAGGAGCAAAGGATTTGGATGGAGTAGCAGGGAGGCAGTCTGCAGCACATTGTAGCACTTCTGCAGGTACCTCTCAAAGCAAGTTTTATGAGCCACTGAATTTTTCATTATTTGCATGATGGTGGCTGTGGGTGCACTTAAATAAGGCACGTGCAGAGAGACATCTAGCCCCCCTAGCACCTCAAAATGTACTTAGCCCACAGCTGACCCCAGTTAAGCCACTTTCTGTGGCTTGTCTGGTCTTGTGGCTGTTGAGGTGGGGTGGGTTTTGCCTTTCATTTGCAACTTCTGTCTGGTCACGCACACTTTGTAAACTGAGAGAGGTATGCTGAGAGATTTGAGCTTCTTGTAACTCATTATGGTGTTCAGAGTAGCCTGAGCGAGGAAGGGCTGTAACGAGAACATCATATGGCTACTCTACTGGAGAGTATAACCTCGGTTTGGTTTAGCAGCTGTGAAGAGGAGGTTCTCCTTGTGTTGGCTTTGCTTTTGAAATGTCAGCAGGTGTTTGAAGGAAGATAAACAGCCTGGATGCTGTGTTGGATGTAGCTTGTCTCTGCAATGACCGGTTTCCTCACAGTTCTCCTTTATTTCATCAAAGTTTGGTGGGGTTTTTTGGTCCATTTTGTCATGAATTCCACTGAGGTATTTTGAATGGAAATGCATAAAGGAATCAACCCTGAAATACCTGGGTGGATGGAAGCCCTATGGCTTACAGTCCCAGTGGGGTTTGTTACTCACTGAGATGGTTTTGGTGGGCAGAGAGGAGTATCCCAGAGCTGTGTGAGATTTCCTAGAGTAACTTATGTAGCTTTTCACCACATGGAACTAGCCTAGGAGACACACTCAATATAAGTGATAACTTCCCCCATCACATATGTCACAGTTTTCTAGTTAAAATACACTTTAAAAAAAAAAGTCTTTGAATTGGAGAAGACTCAACCTCATGCAGTTTTAATTGGGGGGGGGGGGGGGCGGGTGTGAATGAAAACTTTTCCTTGTCAGATAATAAAAATGTATGTAATTAGTTTGGAATGAGAGGTCAGTCTCAACAAAACCGTAGTCAGAGTGGTTGGGAGAGCAGGAGAGAGTTCTGCAGGGGCATGGCAGGTTGCTGTATCGCTGATTCATGGCTGAGAGCGATGTGGCCAGCAGACACGTGTGAGAAAAGGCAGCAAGCTTGGGCTGAAGGCACACAGACTACCAGCTGCGAGACTGTAATGAGAGTCTTTACTCTGTCTAATCCTAAAGATGAGATCATTTAACCTGTATTAGCTGGCACAAGAGCAGCATGTTTCTTAGAAGATACGATATACCTGAACACTGGACTCCGCTATTGTGGAAAGCAAGCGGTGAGTTGAGTTTTGCAGGCTCTTCGTGGCCAATACGACCATGTATTATCACTCCTGCTGGAGAGATGCTAAGGCTAAGACTACTGCCGAGAAACTCTGGGGATTAGAAACCTATCCAACAGGTAGCATACTAATTACTGGCTCCTGCAGTGTTACCCTTTGCTTCTCTGTGTCCTCCAGGAAAATTTTATTTGCTTCAAGCCCTTTGGTCGAGTGTTTCAAAAAGGAAAGGTGCTTGTCCACAAGCTGAGGTAACTCAGTTTTTGAGGTCTTTGGATGAAGGCTTGATTCATTTTTCAGAGGATCTCTTTAGTGATCATTTCAGAAAGCTTCCAATAGCACCTGGCACAAGGGTTACTGGAAAATGCTTAACATCTTGTTAGCTCTGCTCATTTCCAGGGAAATGTTGAGTCTCCCTGTTATTGTAGTAAAATTTGGTAAAATAATAATGTCTGCTTTCAAGCCCTTCCTGAAAGTGTTCTGTGTTGCTTTGGTAGTTAATCATGTCAAATAATCATATCGAATACTTCAAACTGAGAAAAAAGTGTCTTTCTGGAGAATAGCAAGACACTACAGAAAAGCACAAATATTTGCATTGGAAATAATACTAATAACTCATATTCTTCCAAGAAATGTAACAGTTCAGTGCCTGTTGGTTTTTGTTGTTTAAATCAATGTAGTAGTCTGTATGGGTTAAGCTTCCTAATGAAATTATTAAGTGTAATTAAACTAAGAAATGCATAGCCAAAGACCCCAATTTGTGTTGAGAGATAAATGGGATCTGTAGCAGAGGAAAAATACACTTTATGTGAGGGTGGCTCATAAAGTATTTTGCATTTAGCATAAACAGCCTCCTGGCTACTCTGTTGTGTAGATTCCTAATCTCATTTAATTCAATTTACTTTCCTCTTGTGGGTAGCTATAGCACCTTTTGCACCAGCTTTAAGGGCTATAAATCCTGCATTCGTATAGTCAGCTACTACTTTCCCTGGGGGCTTGAGGGAAAACTTAGATCTTAGAGCACACGAAAAGGGGTGCTTTGACCTGAGCTGAAGAGTTAATCCGATGAAAACTTGAGCACGGCCTCGGCTGAGCTCTGTGCTCAGTTGTGGTATTGAGCCAGGGAAGGACCAAGCCAATGAGCATATTCTGGCATCAGCTCTTGGAGGTTACAAGAACCTTATGTATCATTTTATGTATTTTCTTTTCATGTGTATATAATCAATTCCAGTGGCGAGGCTTGTGTTTTGGTTCATACAGCCAAGCCAGGCAATTGACTTGGCTCCATTTTCAAACCTCTTGGCTTGCTAAATGTCAGAGCCTAAGTAGGGCTTCTCTTTGTACTGCAATCTCATACAATTGGCCTGAGTTATGTGTGTTCCCTGAGAGTACATGCATGGCCATGAATACAAATCAAACCTAGTTAGGAGCCAAACACAGAGGTCAGTGAAGCAAATATTTTTGTCTCCCCAAACTACCTTTCTTGCCTCCTGGCACAGCTCTGTGAGGCCCTAACTTGACAAGTCTTCTAAGTTCCATATGCCAAGAATTGAAAATTTAATAAAGCAATAATACTAATAGTGTAAATGCATCAACAGTCTCTGTTAATGTTCCCCAGTGACTTACTGGATTCTTGCAGTTCTGCACCTAAGGGAAACTATAAATTCTCTGAAAGAGGGAGGCACTGGAGGGTTTTTTTGTGACGGTTTCTTCAGAGTGTTGATTATCTTAGATCTTCTTAAATAAGATGGTAGAGAATACAGACTCCTGCAAGCAAAAGTGATCAGTTCACTGTGAGATATTTAAACTTCCAGTAAGACCTAGGAAACAGTGAGATAGTGAACAGAAGAATGTTTAGGGAATTAATATTAAATATATTATCTTTAGATGAGTCTTAACAGCCTTTGACTGAAGAGACTGACAGATGCAATCTTGCAACAATTTTATTGGAACATGGTCAGGGATGCTATTCCAGTTGCAGCTGAAGCAACTCAAGCAGCTATCACTTTCAAGATGAGCTAGCTGAAAAAAAAAGAAAAAAGAAAAAAAGCCCAAACAATAAACCTACTAAAAAGTCTTTAAACTAAGCTGGATCATTCTGAGAGCGCCAGATTTGGGAGTGTCCACACATGTGGTTATGTGGCTCATGGAAAAGGGTGGTAACCCCTAATGGGGGGCAGTGGATAAACAGCTGTGGGCAGGCTGGAGGTGGTAACCTCTTAACCTGGCTCAGCTGCTGCTGGAACAGCACGTCAGGCTGTGCCCTTACTTACACAATGCTGGGATTTCTTAATAGACGAATTCTTAGATCGAAGAGCGAGCTGCTGTCCAAGTTCGCGATGGGATGTGCTGCATCCCAAAATGTATGCATAAATATACATTCCCCAAACGTGTGTGCTAAGTGAACATTCAGTCCTTAAGAGCACCAGCACATAATACTGGCTCCGATTCCTCCCGTAGCCATCATGGTTGGAGCACAGCATGTTCCAAAAAGCACATTTTGCTGCATGAGTCTCAGCTGTAGATCTCGAGCAGAGAGAGGCTTCTATTAAATGCATCTGTACTTGTGTGTCTTTGGTCTGTATCAGATTCTCCTTAGGTTACTTAAACTGCTTCCAGACTAAGCTCTCTTATGCCCCCACTGCTCCACGATATTCTTAACCCTCTCCTCACCTACCATCCATCAATCAGGACAAGTCACTTGCCTGAACCCGGTACAGCGCCCAGGGCTGTTTCGCCTTGCAGGAGGAGGTATTAATTGGTTAAGCGTGAAGCGCACAAGCTGAAATAAGGCACTGCTCCACAAGCCTCTCTAAACACGAGGAGGAACGAAGGGCTGTGCTTTGCTGAAAGGTCACGGTGAGCTCACGCCGGCAAGAGGACAGCGTTTTGGGCAGGACTCTTGTTGGGTGGAGGGAGCTGCCTGAGTCGTTCCAGGGCTGAACTGGCAAGAGGCTGTGCGGAGGGGAAAGCCTGACCACACCAAAGAAAAAGGGGTGGGGGGGAGAACTGGATATGAGGGCTCCAAGCGTTGGTTTAGATTTGATGCAAAGAGATGGAAAGATGTGGTTTACCGCTATTAATACCTTTGTTTCATTTTTTGCCCCTGGAGCATCTAAAAAGCTATGCCAGGGTAATGATGAGACCAACTGTATGCTTTATCATGAGGTTTTTCCTCAGGCTTTTTGTCCCATACGCTCTCAATCTCTGCTTCACCGCAGGATCACAATGCCTGTGGTTATGTGGATCACAGAGACCCTGTAGCAATTAGTCCCAGCCCAGCTCCTGGGAGTCCCGTACAGGAGGAGGAGGAGGACTGGCTGCCAGGCCCTGGCTCGCTGCATGCTGTCCTGAGAGGAGCTTCGTGCTCTGCTGACTTCTGCTGTGTCTGGGAGAAGGTGGGGTAGGGAAGATCCCATGTTACACTGCCCAGTTGTCCTTCAGACATCTCCCTTTGTCTGCTGAGCTGCTGTCAATGCCCAGTCAGGAAGGACACTGTGCAGCACTGGGACATTACCTTGAGGTGCAGCCACCGGCACCATGTCCAGAGCTCAGCAGGTCTCTAAAACTCGCAAGATTTGGAGTCTGAGCAGTCCTCAAAACCTACAACCCCTCCATGGTGGAGTGGCCCTCTGGTATCGTCCTCCTGTACTCTTCAGTTCAGTCTGTCCATGAGACAAAATTTGGGAGTCTCCAAATTTCTTTTTTAATGGTATGAGCCTCTGTGGCATCAATTACTTTTTCAGAGTTAATGTTTTGACACTGTTGGGATAGGTCTCAGGAGAAGGTAAAAATCAGACTTCAAATTTTATATTTTCATGTTTGTAAGGTGAAGCTTGTGGATTGATGTTTGTTCTGATATTGCTGAAGAAGGGATGTCCTGTGGAAGACCTTACTGTTCCCACCTGTGAGTCTTGCCCTGGTAGTCCCAGCTCTGCAGCAGACAGGCTGTGGCAGCCTGCACCTCGTCCAGCACAAAGCACAGGTGCCAGACCTGGCTTTCCCCACTGGTATTTTTTTTTCTAAATGATAATTTTGAGGATGCTCAGAAAGTCTTCTGTCATTCAATCTTGCTGCACTACAGGACTTCCCTGGCACTGGTGCTGCCAGGCAGGACCACGCGCTAGAACCTGCAGGGCCAGCAGCGTGGATCACCCTGGCCTTGCGCAGGAGCTGTGAAACCTGCTGGGCCCTGTGTCCTACTGAGGAAGGAGGATTCCCTGGAGTGTTTGTACATGAAAAGTGGGGGAAGAGGACTGGGAAGCAGCTTTTGAGCAAGCATGAGGGGAAGTTAACAACCGAGTGGGAGGGGGAACCAATATGGATGTGTTTGAAGGCCCAGAGAGGGAGCAGGGCTTTATAAGCATTGTTTCTGCATGCTGGCCATCTGATTAGACCTGTACAGAGACAAGAAATGACGTTGTACAAAGCTTGTATGGTTTTTCAACTTGAAAGGCTGAGGTCCAGCTTAGCCTAATTTGATTAGAATTATTTGATTAGAACAGCCTTTATCCCTTCCAAAAATGAAGAAACACATGGTCTTTAGTTGTAAAGATACAATTTTATGGGATCAGATAGTCATCAGAGTGGCTTAAGAAGGGCATGGAGACAAATCCTCGGGGTGTGTGGGGGAGAGCAAACTATCAGGGTAAAGCAGAGGCAGTTTCTTTTCTCTGCAGGGTGTTGAGTGTGTGTAGTTCTTGGCATAAGTTTTCTGAGTGACCTTAGCCTAGTGATATAAATTTTAATTGCAACTTTAAATGATGCTGGGACCAGATGGGTGAAGACTAAAGAAACACTGTTAGCTCTGCCCACCTCCTCTCTGTCAGAGCTTTGCTTGCAGAATATGGAGAATGTCTGTGGGAGAGGATTTAGGTAAGAATCATTTGGTTTAAGGCTATCAGCAGAGCAGGAATATGTCTTATCCCCATCAGTTTGTTCGTACGTGGATCAGTGCTGTGGAAAAGCTCTTAATGAGCCACGTGGACCATGACGATGGGTTGTGAGGCCTGGGTCTGACCTACCTGAAGCTGGAGGCACTGGTACCGCCGCAGGGCCAGCTGCAGTGCTGGGACCAAAGGACGTGTTTGCAGCTGTCCCAAAGTACAAGCTGGGTTGTTCTGCCATCCAGCAACACCATTTGTCAAAGACACAGGAGAACCCCTCTCCGTGCTAGTTAGCTGCTTTTCTGTGAGTAGTTGCTTCCAATGAAAATGAAAGACTAGAAGCTTTGGGAGAAGTTGTCGAGCATCTGCTGGGGTGATGATCAATGAATCCACTGCACGGCTCTTTGCTAGCACTTGCGAGGCATGAGGGTTTCCTATCCAATGTGATGTTTTGAAGAAATGGGTAGTTTTATTTCATACATAAAATTTAGTGGTGGTTGCAACTAATTTCACACGGCAAATTAGACAAAATACTTGAGCTACTTCCACTGTCTGAACTCGGCAACAAATAAAAATAGCTTTTTGGAAGGTAACTTGAGCGTTACTTGAGAGGGTTAAATGTGTCTCACCGGTGCACTCAGTTTGACAGGCTGATGCACTTTGTCTAGATGATAGATATGAAAAACTAATATCTCAGTTTTCAGAGGGGGTTCTGAAACCTAAAATCGAAACCAGATGTGCAACAAAAAAGAGCAGTGTATATTACAAAGTGTTGTGAAATAGCCCAAGGGAGGCAAGTAAGCAAAAACAGCCCTGTTTCTTAGCAACCTGCAAAACAAAACAAGTAACAGCTTGGTTGGCATCTGACAGGGCAGGTTTTGGTCTTTGCAGTGGAAAAGAAGACTGGAGAAAACTTGGAATAATTCTGGAATTTTTGGTGACCCGGAAACACCTTTCTTTTCAACAGAGTGGTTACCTGATTTCTCTCCTCCCCTAGACCTCCTCCCTGCAAATGTACAGCAGCTGAGAAACACCAGTGCTCTCTTCTTGTCTTTGCTATCGTGCTACAGCCTAACATGGTGTGGAACACAGATCTCCCTTTTTTCCTTGCTTTCCCTCTTACTAAAGTCAATCACACCCATGCAAAGCAGGTGCAAAGTGAATGGAAAAGCTAACAACAAATCTAAATCATTTTGAAGATTTTGCACAACTCTAAATGATGAGATAAAGTTCGATTCCTCAAACATGGAGGAATATCTAAGGGTGACTTGTGTGTAGAAATTGAAAGAAGTGTTCAATAAGTAAAAAGTTAAATACGTAATTAATGATTTTCAAAAGAGTATTTAAATCAGTTTCTGGAAACAGTGCTCCTTTTTCATTTGATTTCATTCAGTTTCTTAATTAAACTAGTGCATTCTCTCAACCCCACAAATGAAAAATTCACAGCTCAGATCCCAAAGTGTTATTAACTAGGTTTAAAATTCAGTCCTGAAAGCACGAGAAGCACTTGCTCTCTTCAGTGAGTGCCATGATGTGCGCTGGAAAGCTCTGATGGCACAGCAGTGTCCATCAAGAGAGTGAAAAAGTCACACCTCAGTGCCAGCTGTGCTGCCAGATGCTGTGATGGGAATGGGTTTCTACCTCCAAACCAGCCCATCTGGGGAAAGAGCTTGTTCTGCTTTCTGATGTCCATCGTAGCTGTTTACCAAGATAGATCTACTGGTATTTCTGCCTATAGATCTACTGGTATTTCTGCCTGAGCAAATTCATTCTGAGAAAATCCTTTCCAGCGTAGGCAAACCATGGGGTGTTCCTGTAATCAGCCTGACTCCAGGACCTACAACTTGAAGCAAAACCACAGCGTGCCCTGAGGTTTGTAATCAAATTGTGAGAGGTAACGTTTGTGATGGAGAGGGAAGGTGGGTGGATTTGACTTGACTTGGCTATTTTTAGAGAGGTTGAGGCTGCCAGGCATCCATGTTTTGTGTTCTGGGGTTTTTGTTTTGTGTTGTGGTTTGGGGTTTTTTTTGATTATTTTTTATTTTCACAGAATAAATTTCTTTTGGAAAATGCTGTTTTGGCAGAACTAGAATTTTGGGGGAAGTTCATCTTGATGAAGTTTTCAACGGAAACATTGATACTACTTGAAATTGAAATAGAGACTTTCATTTTGACTCCTTGTTTCAGAGTTTAGCTCTTTTTAGCTTCTAAAAATTACTACAGTATTAAAGATTAATTATAGATATGAATGGTTTGACATTATCAGGTAGAAATTCTTAATGAAGTAATTTTGATCCTTTCAGCTAAAAATAACTGATTTCCATTCTGCAAAATATTTGATATTTTGCTTTTCTATATGATTAGCAGAAAAACAAATGTCAGTGTCAGAATCTTCCATGGGATAAAAGTCCCACTTTCAGCTACCTCCAATAAAGCCTTTAAGTCACTACCAAGCTGACTGGATCTGAACTGATATCTTCAAAAGAAGACATGGTTTTATTAGTCTGGGGTGCAAAACTGGAAGGGAACAAGTTTGTGTTACTGGCTTCTTTTTCACATACTGAACTCGTGGTTTCTCTTGAGGCTTCAAGCAGTTCTGTAGGACATGAGGCCTCCTCAGCTTCAAACTCCTGTGGAAAGATGCAAGCAAAAATGAGGAAAACAGTAGAAAGCGATCCCAACGTGATATCTGAAATAGGGGTCACTCTCTAATCTGGGCCTGTTTCAAGAGACCCATGGACACTATCAGGGCTCAGCTCATTTTCCACTCAGTGCTTTAATTCTTTCTCTGGTGAATCAAAGCAGCAGGACTTGCCCTCTAGTGCTGCCAGGTGTCCGCTAGAATCAGTTTAACAATAAATTTTATCTCAAACAATGCACCAGAAGGAAAGCAGCACACTGGAACAATAAAACAAAGCAGGGGATGAAACTGTTTAACCCAAAGAAAATCCTGAATGATCAAGATGTTGTGTATCCTTCTGTACCATCTCCTGATGCCTGCGGTGTTCCTCACGAGTGTGAAACTCCTCTTTCTTTCAGCGGGATTTCAGGCAGAGTCGTCTCTGGCCCAGGCCCCTCCTTAGCAGCCACCGAATTAAGTATGTTTTGGGCAGAAGTGTACTGTTCTTTGCAAATGTATCATGATGCAGAAATCTGTTTTCCTGATGATGCGGAGGAGGACTCTACAGTATCCATATGTTTTGGCAGGCAGAATTGTTGCTACATATGTCTTGCAGTGAGCAGAGGCTGATCTCAGGTAGCGCATAGTGAGGAGGGATGCAGGTAGAGCAGTACTAGAGTCTCCAAAGAACAACCTCTGTCATTACAGAGCAGCAGCAGAATGTCACGGAGATTCACCTCTCAGTAGCAAGGTGTCCTGACTGCACATCATGCATCTCTTTTTGTATTGCCCCATAGAACTGTTGCAGCTGATTTCCTGCAAGAAGAGGAGAGCAATTCTTAGATTAAAAAACAACGTGACTGAGAACTGTATCCACTGTAAGGTGTTTGCCAGTCTACTATTTTTGCTGTTTGTATTTAAACTCAAAGTAAGTATACCAGTAAAATTTGTAAGTGCAGTCCAGGTCAAACATGGCCAGTCAGGCAGGTGTGGCTGGTGTTGCTGTGTAGCTCCTTTTTTTGAACTGTGGAGAGAAACCTGGGCATGTTTACCATTATCAGTGCCTGAGATCCACAATGTTTAATAAATTAAAATGGTTCTTTTCAAATTGCAAAGGCTTTTACATTTGATTTGCGTTGGCCAATGAAGTCCATTAGTGCCTGAATAAGTGGTAATTAGTGGTAAGAGTCAGAGCCATTAGTGTATCTTAGCTCCCTCTTTGTAAATCAGGTTGGCAGCTGTGGGATGTTTCAGCAGCCCTTGACCAGTACCTGGGGCAGAAAGGAGAGGGCTCCATGGGAGCGTTTTGGAAGTGGCTGTTTCTAGAGGTTTTTTGCAGCATTGGAATGGGGTAACCCATCTGTGATGAGCAGCTCATTATAGAGGATGTGCTTCAAGAATCTAGGAAACTTCAAGAAAGAGAATAGTTTGGGGGAGATGTCTAGCAGTCATAGGGTATTCATGTCTCTTCCTTTGGTGTCCAAAATGCATTGAATTCAGTGCAACCCTACTGTGTAAAATCAGCCTGCTCCTGCATGATGTCTTCTGTGTTCCTCCATCAGGCTTACAAATGTCATTGGGTCTCCTCAGCTTGGGAAGGGTGGCACTCCTGAAACGGTAGGGAGTAGGGAATAGTTGGGAAGACATAGGGATGCATTTCCATAAATACAATTTTCTCCTGAGGCAGTTTTGTCTAAATGAGGCATTAACATGCACGTTTTATTCAGCGGGACTCTGCAATATTTTCAACTATGATAATGTCATTGTAAAGCAGGCAAGGAGGTGCCTGAAGCTGTTGTGCATCGGCTGTGCTCTTGCCACTCCTGTTTGAGTGCCAAGGATTTTCCAGAGTGGAAGGTTTAGATTAATAGATGAAACGCATAGTGATTAGTTTTCTATTCTACATTTGAAAACAAAGTATGTCTGTGCTAAAACCCCATTTGCAAGGGGTGGCAATTCCAATCACTCCGTTACGCTAGTAATCACCTTCACTTTATACTGGGGAACTTCAGTATCTTTCATGATACGGTGCTATCGTTCATACTTCCAGGAAAGATGGGCAGAGAGATAGACAGACCTCGTGACTCAGTGTAAAATTATTTATCTCATTTAGCACCCGTAAGCTGGTTTTGGTGCTTCTCATAGGTACCTGTCCCATCTGTGAGAACATGCAGAGATGGACGGATGAGGAACTTCTAGTCACTTTGCAGCTGTGTTTTGTCACAGGATGAAAGTGTGCAAGATACAGATCAGATACAGCTGCTGAAAAACAAATTGAAACAAAGAGTCTCACAAAGAGAATGGCTGCAGCCAGAGTTCATAAAAGGGCTCTATATGCTTTCTAATGTAATAAGCCTTTATTCTGCCTGGCTAGCCCTTTGAGTAATTGTAAGAGAAAAACTGACATCTCTTTTCAATAGGAAAGAAGAACATTTATTTTATTCCTAACGGTTTTACAAACCTCTCCATGATGAATTATATATTTATTGTAACTTCATGCTCCACAGCCACAAATTCTTGCAGTCTCTTTCCAGCTGAAAGCTCCAATAAAAGACTTCCCCAGATAAAGGCCAGAGGATTTGAGCCATGGTTTTTGTACTTAGATTAATTCAGTTACTCTGATTTCTCTGGACTGGAGATTTCACAGACCAGATGTGTCAAGAGTACAGTAAATGAAGTTATAAAATGTTATAAAATATTAAAAATTAGTAATTGTGGAGCCATGTGCCTCAGCTTCTACTAGCTTCCTTCCTTGATTTTTATTTTCCCGCTTTCCCCCATCAGCTGTGGCTTTTCATCTCTTTCAGTCTCCTTTCCTTCATATAACACTGAATCCAGAGGTGTTGACAACTTTTCTTCATTCAGAATAGATGTAAAAAGCAGTCAAGTTCTGTTTGGAAAAAAGGTAAAAAAGGAGCCATTACCCCCAAAGAAACACTCTTTTGCCAGCTAGGATGAAATTCAGCTGTGTGAACAGAGGGGATTGTTCAGGGAAGCTGTGAGCCCCTGGGAGCAGAAGCGCTGGGGAGTAGCCAGAGAGGAGGCAGACAGACAATAAGATCTGGAAATAAGAACTGAAAATACAGCCATGAAAGATGCTGAGGTAAAGGTGTGTGTCCACGGAGGATAGGAGGAAAACAGGCTCTCAGCTGTGAGCAAAGAGCCTGACTCCGGTTGATCTAGTCCTGTTTTGTGCTGGGAAAGAGAACCTCATAAATAAGATTACACTGGAGAAATACCTGACACTGTTCTGCAGCTAATGGAAACATCTTAAAAGACTCTGAATATAGGCCAAGTATGTGGGTCAGTAGAGAAACTACTATTTATTTTTGGACCTGCCTATGAATACAGTATAATATCCAGCTGCTGAAAATACTAAGAGAAGTTGCAGGAAAGTTTTTTAGGTATAAAATGCCAAAGGCTTTATCAGGTGATGTTGCTGTTAGAACTGCAACTTTACTTTCATCTCCCGTGAATTCAGTGGGCAGCTTCTTAAAAGTTCCCATTTGGCAAGGTTATCTTCGATCTGGTGAGTAAAAAGGATCTGCTCCCTGAGTAAAAACCTTGCTGAATCACAGCATAAAACTGAAATATGAAATAACATACACTGAAAGTGAATTTTGCTGTGGATATTTAACTTTCAGATTCTAAGAATTCTCTCTTTTTACTTGCTGGCTTGTCAAATCCACTTCTGTCTTGGGAAAGTTCCCACTCGTAGGTTAGAGGATCTCAGGAATTTTCACTGAGTTTGACCATGCATACTGCAGACGAGCTGTATACACATGCAAAACCAGGATTTTAAAGAGTATGAGTTCCCTATCCACAAAACACTCATTGTAAATTATTCTTGCCTTGTAAAGAACATCTGTTAAAGAATTTAGGATGTGATGCATCCCTTATAAAAAGAGAGGAAGGGGGGAAAAGGTTGCAGGAGTCACTGATGCTGTGAAAAGGGTGGTCATTATAATTTCTCCGCAAGTATAAGCAATGAGTGTTTGGGGAGATCTAGGGCTAAGCTCCATTTTGGAACAGGCCCATAGCATCAGTGGGAGCTTTCTGTTGGTGGGGTGGAGGACTCTTTATTTCCATCAAAGCTGTGGGGTCTTGTTCCTTATTACAAAAATGTAGCACGCTCCGTTCTCTACTATATCCATTGATGCAGGGCAAAGGCTGTTACTTACAGCCAAGCTGGGCTGTAAGTTTGTATTTTTCTTCTCTAAGTTCTTTTATGATCCAAATCTGTAAGAAAACAGCCAATGTGTAATTCTGCACTCAAAAGAAAATTACTTTTTTTCCATAAATGCAATTTAGACGGTAATTGAAGTTAGCAAAGCTTTGAAGGTACAGCTGGAGAAAAAAGTAGAGTGCCATGTAGAAGGGTGTAGTTGAGTAAAAGAAAGCTTTTCCAGAGGACACGGGGGGCCTGGAAGGGGAGAAATTGGACATGAAACCTCCCAAACAAGGCCAGAATGCAAGTTTATTGCAGTGTTCAACAGCTTGCATTGCACTGGTGGCTGGAACTCATGCTGATGGGCCAAATTCTTCTCCCTACCATCTCTGTTGCTGAGCCTAATATATGACTTATGTGTAGCTGTATGAGTGCAAACCTATTTATTCCTGGTGGTGTGTACCAGAAGGGTGACTGAAAGCAGAGTTAAATTCCCTGTGTTTAGATATTAGCTCTGTCTGAAAGTCTTGAAGATCTGCAAATAAACCATTCCTGGGAAGTTAGAAAAAATGGAGAAGATGATGTGCAGGAGAGGTCAAGTCACGAGAGCAAGATGACAGGGTGAGAGCAAGGTCCCAGTCAGGAACCTCCGGTTTGCTCCCGACCGCAGTGCATGCCGTATTTCATCCTGCCTGAAGGAAGTGGAAAAAGTGATTTCATAATCCTTTGTCATGGGGTTGGGTATGCTGCAGGTCATGTGGACAAAGCCATTTGTTCAAGTAGCTTAAACTGAGGACTCCTCAAAAGCTGTTGAAATCTCACGGCCTCTCCTTCCTCAAAGGAGTAAAGTTCTGCATCCAAACTAAACATGGATGGCTCCTTCCCCACTTAATCTTGAGCGCTGACCAAGACCTGCTTCCTTGTTTCCAGTGGTGTCTTTTGTGTCTGAGAGATTTTGCTGCTCTTTCTGCAGCATCCTTTAAGGACAGTAGGCCAAGATGAACTAAGAAGTCATCTTTCACTCTGAAAATTTTAAATTATTGCAGTTTGTCAAACTTTTTAAAAGCAGCAACATTAATAATATTTGGTGTCTTGGCGGTCTGGCCAAGTCCCTCACTGCTGGTGTTGTTATTGGTGTGTCACTGTCAGTATTTTGTACTGAACTATCTAACAGCTGTCTTGGCTTCCTTCCCCACTGAAACAACTGCTGCTTCACAAAGAACACAGATAATTTTGTCTTCCTTGATATTAACAGATCAAGAGAGGCCTTTGCCAATACAAACTGATCTTTTATTTTTACAGTCTGAGAGAGACCCTTGGTAGATTTGTTGTTCTCTTTTATTCTGTACTTGGAGACTAGTTGACATCTAATCTTTTCATTTCAAGTGATGCTGAGTGGGTGGGACATCTAGAAGGGGGATAAAAAGTCTCACAAAAGAATCAAAAGGAATCCAAAGGCAAAACAAAAAGCCCTGCACAAGGCACCAAAATGAAAGGGCTTGTTTAAAGGCAGAACAGTGACAGCACAGTCTTCGTCTAGGTTTTAAAAGGCAGTAAAATGAGAGATGCTGCACTGAGATTAGTGTTCATCTCCTGCCATGTCCACAAATTCCATGCTTGTGTGTGGGAAGGAGAGCGGCAAGATATGCCAAACGGGAAATGCTGCTGTTCCTGCTTTAAAAGCCAGACCTGGACAAAGGTCTGCAGTGTCCACAGCAGGCCATTTTCCTCCTGCTCTGCAAAGCCTCTCTGTGTGGCAACAGACGTGTTCACCACAGAGGTGTTCACGGTCCAGAGTCTGTGGAGAGGGATATTGGGATGTTAACAGTGACTCCAGCAAGACTAAAATGCAAACCTGTGTATGGATGGGCTTGTCCATGAGCTTCTGGTGCAGCTGCAGGCAGTGGCAGGCGTCCTGGTATGGTCAGTGGTTTAGTACTCAGTGGGAGGCCAGGACTTGGTACTTGGCACCTGCCTTGGAAACGTTGGTGCCAGAAGGTTAGATGCACCCACTATCACATGGGAGGAGTGAGTCCTTCCTGGTGTGAAACTGCTTACTTCTGTGATCATACTAGGTCCAGTTTTAGTGGATTGTTTAGTACATTGGTTAGTTTATGGATAAAAGTAAGACAATTTCAATTTGAAAGTAGTGGGGCTCGGTTAGAGGAAAATTTAAAACTTGAGATAAATTTTGGGATGTAAAAAAGGAACAATATTTGTTTTTTAATGCCATTAAAAGCAAAATTCCTGTCAAATGTGTAGTATTGAAGGGCTCATCCTCCAGAATGCCCTAGGGGATTTAGATGGTGAATCTCCCAGTGACTCAGAGATGACTTAGGTTCTCTGAAAATCTGCTAAACACCTTGAAGACTTAGCTTGTCATAGCTGCATGCTATTCATTTCCAGCAACTGGTCTTTAAAATACCTTAAGTTATACATTGGTAGTCTATCAGGCAGAACTAAGGTCCTTTCCAGAGCACTCTCACGTCTGCATGTTGTGTCACAGTCATCTCAGCAGTCACAGAGGAGGCTGCCATTGCTTCTTTTCACCTGTTTCTTCTAGAGGCATCCAGCCAAAAATGTGGTGCTCTTTCCAGACGTTTCCCTAATGTCACATCTATGCAATAAAAGATCAGGATCTCTGCGTCTTTCTTATTTGGTCTGGTTGAAGGTAACCATAGGTTTCAGTGCCCCTTTGGATTTATAACAGAGTTTTTAACAGACTTTATTGCCATCTGGACAGTTCAGGGGGCAGGAGTAGCAGAATAAAAAGTTTTTCAGTACCCAGGGTGAAATCTTGAGTTTGAGGTCAGTAAAGAGAATTGCACTCAATCCAATTCAAATTTAGAATTCCAAATTGAGGGCTTAGCCTTGCATACATATACATGCCTTGTTGTGCATACATACATACATACATAGCCACTGGTCTGTGTAACTGTGGGTTACCTCTTAGCAGAGTTGGTCATAGACTGTTATTTGGAAGTTACCTTCTTGGAGTCATGATGGAAGACAACGAGTACAGCAGTGTGGGGGAAATCTGCTAGTTTCAGAGCAGTTAGGTAGGTAAACAGTAATACTTCTCACTCCCTTACTCCCACATGGATAATGAGCTGAACACGTACTGTGAATAATTTGTTTTTTAAGAATTGAAATTGACCCCAGATCAGAGCATCTGTACCAGACTTAATGTGTTGTTGAAGAAACTGAAGGCTCATCATTTGAATTTGGGGAGGTGGCTGCATTTCTATAAAATGTAATAAGGTGAAATTATGTGGGGAAATGATCTTATGTGAAAGATGTAAGAGATTATTTTTAAGGGATTACCAAAGGGCACCTGGACACTACAATATACTATAGAAAACTATAGAGATTGCAATAGAAATCATGCTACCCTTCCTCCCTTACCCCAGCATCTGTCAAGAAATTCCTCCTATTTATTTATCAAGCAACCTCAGTGACTTTAAGTTTCACAATTTATAAATGTTTACCTGCAAACAAAAAAAGCCCCCTATTAAATTGGTGGAGTAGTTGGTGAGATGTTTTCTTCTGTGTTCGAGAGGTACCTTTACTTACTCTAATGACAGCAGAGTGGTGTACCCCACAGTCCTTTTGCATTTCTGTGTTACCTGCTTGTGTGCGTGTAACACGTAAGTTGTTTCTTTACCTCTTTGCGTGCCTGGTTAAGATGCCCGCCTATCAGATTAATATTTATTTAATGACTAGTCTTAGGTAGCAAATAAGCAACGTATAGATTGTGTGATGTAATCTGTGTAAAGAGCAATATATGTTAGCTAAGTACGTTGGTCATCATCAGGTCACCCGCTGACTGCAAATACCACACAAAGCTGTGGCAGAGTTGTTTTTTCCTCCCACTTAGAAAAGCAAGCTCTTGTGATAGCTTGTGTACCAAAGCGGTACTGTTGGCACATTGTGACTCTTCAATGGCTTTACTATAAATAAAAGCAAAATATCTCCATGATATAATTCCTTCTGGAAATACATTGGTGGTGGTTTGTTAAATAGATGTTTTGCAGCAAGGTCGGGGTTCTCTACAATATTTGTGTGATACCAAGTGCCTGAGGCCTCTCCAAAGGCTGTGACAAATGGAAGCATTCATGAGACTGCTCTTCTACCTCTTCTCTGTGGGCTGTGTCTAGTCACAGACAGAGAAACTTGATAGAAGTGGAGACCTGGCTCCCACAGCAGCTCTGTCCTGAAGTCCAGGTGCAGGAGGTCCCGCCACTTGGCTGTGTGAAGCTCGAGCCTGTATTCAAGCAGGGGAGTTTAGGCATGGCCAAGATGTTTCTGTTTCATTGCTGCATCCCTCAGGGACAAAAAATTGCACAAGGGGAATTACTGTCCCTCCTGTACCACAGGTCTCAGGCTTTTCAGGGTGAACAAAAGGGAGCTATAGACAGGGCCTGGGGAGGAGAGGTGGAAGAAAGAGAGCCAGCGTCCGTGATCTTCTCACCCCTTTCCTTAGCACTGTAAATCCTGACCACAGTGTGTTCACTCCCATGCCATGTTAAGCCTCCTGAGGCCTGATGGTATGAGCACAGGACCTTCCCACCATTTGCCATTTCTCCCAGGCTTCTTCATGCAAGTGCAAGTGCAAAAAATCCGGCTTGAATCACTAACTTTGTATCTCCAACTCCTTGTATGTGCTAAAGCTGAGTGAGCTGCTTTTGGTACAGCTCTGCACTGAAATGGATATGCCCTTGTCAAACCTTCTGCTTGGCTTTCAGGTTCATTTATAAACTCTATTTCAAGTTTACAGTGGAAGCACTGACACGATCTCTGCCATGGTGGTCTGACTGAGGCACGGAAGGCATAACTTTGGATAAGCATCACTTGAATAGCATGCCCGAGCACATTTTAGTGCCTAGTCTTCTAATGGTGTCTAATAACTTGGGTTTGTTCCTTATATCAAATGCTTAGGCCTGACCTTTCCAAACTGCTTACATAAAATACAAATACTGAGGCTTTTTAGAGCTTAGAAAATGATTTCCAAGTTGGAAGGAAGGAAAAAATGGTAACACTTCAGCTGGAAATAAGAATAAGCAATGTAATTGTTTCTCTTACCTCGGTAAATATTCACATGAAACAGTAAGTTATGATTAGCTATACCTGTTGACAAGCACTCAGGTTCTGGAGAGTAATTAATTTTTTTTTTACACCTTTCAGGAGTATAAATTCAGCCCCAAACTAGCAAGATCCTAAACTACTTAGGTGCATTCAAAAATTCTCCTGCAAGTCTTGGGTTAGAAATATTGACTCATGAGAGACCTTAAGGGTTGAGTGATTTGAAACAAGATCAAGAACTCTTAAGACAATTTAATTAAATATACTGAAACCTCTTTCTTCCAAAACCTGCTAATCCAAAGGACTGGGCCAGCTGAATGGTAATGTGTTACCCCTCTGCCACTCCTGCTGCCATAGCTACATTTTGTATTAAGTCAAAACTTTGGCTTTAAGGAAAAAATTTAAAAAAAAAAAAAAAAAGAAAAAAGCAGCGCTCTGGTATGTCTGACTATATACTAATATTAGCAAACATAACCTTGAAATAGCATCGACGTTCATTAATCTGAACACTGTTCTAGTCCAAAAATGCTCAGATTACTGACGTTCACTGCAATTTTCTTCCCCACGCCGCTATCAATAGCAGTCTTAATACCAACCTTTGAATATACTAATTGCCTCAAACTGCCTTCAGGCAAATAAATAATTCTGTGATGCAAGATGAGGGAAAGGAGTTGGGTTTCCGAGTAGGTTAACTTGGACATTTTCCAGTCAGCAGATACGTATATGCCCTCATTTAGCTGTTTACAGCTTTTCTGCTACAGGAGTTTGGTAATGCATTTTATGCCTATAGGTGGAAACTTAAGGCAAACTCGGGCATTCTGGGCTGTTCTTCAGCTGGTGAAGTCATCGCAGCTCAGCAGTAATTGAGAGCTCTTCCAGCTGACACCAGCTACTGCTTTGAGACTCTGTGAGCTGTCTTTGACCTCAGAGCTCAGCTCCATCTGTAAAGTAGGTTTCATGGTTTCATATATACATTGAAGGTACGAGGAAGTATTCCTTGTGAAATTAAAGGTTTCAAAGGAGCATCTTTTCAGTCTCTGAGAAAGTGAGAGCATGTCCTTGTAAGATGTGTTTGTACATAATGTAGATTTTAAGTAAATGCTGATTGCTAAATTGTGTGTTACCTTGTCTTCAGGGTGTCTTCACTGAGCCTAAGAAAACAATCTCTAATACCTACAAAACCAAAATCGATAACTTATTTACAACCATGTTTGCCCTAATTGGTATCTGTGAATAGATACCCACATATAGAAAGTTAATTTAGGATTTTAAGAATTATTATTTTTTCCTAGTACTCTCTCAGCACCAGCTACATAAATAGATCCAGAACATAGCTAGTAAATTTAGAAGGGGCAGGCGGAGGGGACTCGGTTGTGTCTGGGTCAGCTGTGGTTGATGTCCTGGCTTCACCATGGTAGATTCCTTGGGACAGTGACAGAGCCCCGTCCATACACACGTGCTTCATAGTTCCTTCAGAAACAGAACATGATCGCTGCTGTCACCTACCACCTCCCCTGGGAAACCTCAGACCTGGTCAGAAGGGACACAAATTGTCATTCATCATTCAACCTTCTCTTAGGAGCTGTAAGTCAGTCAAGGATTATAAATAGGCTGAACAAGATAAGGAATGCATGTGGTATTCCTTACAGTTTTATTCAATGCACTCTAAAACAACTTAGTGGTACCATTTTTTTCTAATAGTCTGGAACTGGAAGACCTGATGGTTTCGTTAAGCTAAATGGTTTTGGTGACACCACTGACTGGTAGACTGTTTTTAAAAAGGATACTAGGAAAAGTACCCTTAGTAAAATGTACTTTAAATATAAATTGCCAGCTTCTCTCTGTAAAAGGCCATAACAACCGGAACTTGTCCTCATCTATTGTTTCCTCACTGCAGTATATAAAAATGATGAGGTGCCTCGTTTCAGCAAATGCTTCTTTCTGATTTCTGTAGCTTGCTGATTTTTTTTCTGCGTTGGCTTTTGAGTCTTGCATCCCTAAACGGAGCATCATAGGCGGTCATGAGTCACTGTACAGGAACTAAATGTCAAAGTTGAAATAAAGTTTACTGCCACAGTTGGTGTGAACAGTGTGACTGGCGGTGTGTCATTCTCATAGCATGGATGTCTGGGCAGGGGAGAGCTAGGTGGCCCCCCTCTTAGAGGAGAGCATAATTCGACAGAGGTGTCACTGAAAGCACAGCAGCTTCTGCCTTGATGATCTTTAAAACATACATTTGAGAAATTCAAGAGACCTTGAAAACAAGTGTGGTGACCCAAAATGATTTGCAGGGCAAAGTGCCCTCCAAGCCAAGAGAGCCGCCTCTGTGCCACAGCGGACTCTGCAGACATGCTCGCACCCCAGCACTATGGAGTGTTTTCCCAGAACAGCTGCGTATGGATAACTGAGGAGATCTCAAACTTGAGGTGCCCTATAGAAGGCAAGACTCTGCTGGGTGTTCTCCTGCAGCCTTACGCTGGAACAGTATGTGAACATCGTCTGTCTTGGGTCCTCATCTGACCTCCTCTTAACAGAAGCCACTACAGCACTTAATGGGGAGAGCTAAAGGATTGTGATAGAAAACTCTACCCTGCTGCTGTGTTAGGAAGTAACACTTAAGACACTCATTTTGGCTCATTTCCTGCCCTAATGTCACCCCTGCCATCATGGGCTCCCCTTCTTGCAGTTCACAGTGTTGAAAATAGGAGAAGATGGAGGAGTCACTATGGCCTTGTCAATGACAGCAGAGACTGGGCTCTTTCTCCTACTGACTTGCTCAGGTAGCTCGAGTAAATTGCTTCAATGTGCTAAGACTCTGGTTTGTCTTCTGAAAACTGTGGGAGTTTTTTTTGAACTATTTTGAGATCAGTGACTGAAGCCTGTTGTTTCACTATTAAGTTCTAGAAAACATAAAAGTTCAAACATGAAAATTAAAAACAACAAGCAGAAACAAAAAAAAAAGTTGCAAGAATTACTTGCTCCTTAAATTGAGACTTCTCGGGTGCAAGGATCATCCTCTCTGAACACTGAGTAAGTGTCTAATGACAACTGTAAACAGTCAACAACAGTTTAGGACCATGGTTTTAGGCTAGGTTGTGCCACTGTGACGGGAACTTGGCACCTTTGATTTCTAGGGGCGTTAAAGACACAGAGCATCTTGCAGTTTGAATGTTAGGTTTTTCTCTTTTCTTATCTGGCTCTAAAACTTCATTCCCATTCAGTAGAGCTCCAGAAATGAATAACTTAAAAACCCCCAACAACTGAAAAACTACCCTCTTGATATTTTTAGATCTTTTATGGAACCTTGTTTATAGAATATTATTTATAGATTTTTGATATGCTCCCAGCTAACCTGCCTTGCTGGCTCTTTGCAGAAGCCTCTACACTACCATAGTACATAGCAGCACCCCTGTAAGTGTCAGCATTCCTCTACAAAGTTGGCACTTCAGCAAGGACGTGCTGGGTGACCCAGCTCAGGAGGTACGTATTGTCCTACATAAAGTGCCAGTGCTGAGCCTGTTCCAGCTTTATTAATTTCCATTGCCTACGTACGGCTTGAACATTATTATAGACAAAGATTCATTCTCCTCCTAATTTGTACCTCCTCGTCATAGTCTGTAATACTTCCTAAGGACAGGAGAGAAAAACTGGGAGCAGTGCATTGTAGAAGTCTGAGTCTGTGGAATAAAATTGAGAGCAAGGAGAAGAGTTGTCAGTTGCTAGAGTTCCCCAAATCAAAGTGAATTAACCAAATCTTTTTAAAATAGGAATGAGATTGGGTAGGATTCATGGTTGGGAAGGATCTTGGTAGCAGAGACTTAGAGGGTGCAAATGGTGGAGCTCTGTGATTCTGAAATGCGCTCCAAATCTGGTCCTTCCAACGATCACTCGTGGTTGCACTTTGTGTACTGGTTGTTTGCGACTTGCTGGGACTAGGCTTGGGCTGAGCGCCCCCAGTCTCAGGGAGCACGTAAGGTGCTGGGTCAGAGTCTTAAGCGTTGCTGACTTGCAGCAGCTGCGGCATGGCTTGGATACTGTCAGGATATTCTGCTTTGCTGTCAGACTCTGAATGTCACATTGACCCTTTGGGCACTTCTGGCCTAAAAGAGCAAGGGAGTGCTTCTGAAACTGAGTCCTTTCCCTAGACTCAGCAGGAGTCAGCTGTCATGGCACCTGCAAGGCTGGAAGAGCCATGGCTAATGGGAACAGGGGTTAGGTTCAGCTGAAGGAGGCACGTGCAAGAAGCAACTTTTCCCAAAACTTGAAAAAAGGTCAAAGCACGTGGAGCTGGCATTCTGGGACAGTCCTACCTCTCGTAACTCATGTAAGTCTATCTGTATGAAGCCATGCCCAGCTTTCAGCTCCTTTCCAGGAGAAAGTGAAACCGTTTCAACTTTGCAAAAATACCTGGACATCACACTTACCTTATTGTAGACCACTTTTACCACTGTCTCATCAGACCCTAAAAATAACTGATTTTTGTCTCCAAAGTCTTGATATCTCTCCAAGCTGTACTCTTATTGCTTTTGGACCTCCAACTCTTGTGAGTCATATCTGCAAATTACATGAGTCGGGTTTCAGTGGTGACCATCTCAAATTGGCTGGCCATTTAAGGTGGAAAAATTCACCATTAGTTCATGCGTTTTTATTTGGTCTATGGTCTTTGTGTTGTGAGTCCTTGCCATTTCTCTTTTCTCTTATTTTTTTGAAGTATAACAACATTCAATTGTAAGTTTGCATTCAGGGACATTGTAAGGAGAACTTTGCTCTGCTGGCCTTGGAGGTATTATTATCTTAACATGTCTTTAAAACAGAAAAATGAGTTTACAGTTCTTTGATTTACCTAAAATTGGTGGAGTTTGCAGGTAACAAATAATACGAGGAGCCTGAGCAGGCCTTGGCAAGCTGAAGGGCACTTGGCCAGCGTGGCTGTGCTGAGCAGGGATGATGAGTATTGACAGGCACAAGCTGTGGGAAGCGTGTGGGTGCCTCCAGCTGCTGCCAGGAGTTTGCAGGGACACCGAGACAAGATGCACTTGCCATGCGGAAGGTAACACAGGAAACATTACGTGTCCTGGAGCAGTGGTGGGGAATGGCAAAGAGTGTCCTCTACGAGCTCAAATTTACAAAGAGGAAAGCATTTTGTCAGCTGCAGCTTCTGACAGAATGAGGATTGTGGGTTTCTGCATTCAAAACCAAATTTCGTTAAATTGGCAAGCAGCTACTAGTGCTAATGTGAAGAGTTCTTCCAAACTCTGAGAGAGGGAATTTACACCGTGCTGAAAACAGCAATGAAATCACACTGCTTCCTTCCTTGCTGCAGTTAGCCTTTGTACTGTGCTTAACGTGTTTGCTGTTCCAGAGTAGACAGGGGACTGCTAATACTGCTTGTCTGGAAGATATGAACGTAATATAAGACAGCTATTCAAAGGCTACTGCTGTCTTGCGAGTGATTTATGGTACGCAGGAAAGATTCTGATGTGTCATGCTGCAGGGGGAAAGGAAAGCGGGACTGGGGTCATGAACAAAAAGGAATTTGCTTATCCAATTTCCGTCTCTTTCTGAATTTGATTGGAACTCGCAGTTGTCAGGCTGTGTTTAAGTCTCGTCTTTACCAACGCCTCCTTAACTGCGGAAGGTCAAAACCAATTATTGTTTTGCCTCCAGGGACTTTCCTTCTTCAGAGAGACCTTACAGTGGATATTCTTTAAACCCTTTTCCTTCCAATTAAGGCAGCAAATTCCTTTTTTAGAGGGTTTTTCAAGTGGTGGGGGGACAGTAATCAGGGGACTGATAGATTTATCAATAGCCTTGAAAAAACAAAGCCTGTATGTCTGGGGAAGCTTGAAGTCTAATTCCTTTCAATGACTTTTCTCACTCTGAACTTTAAATCTGTCATTTCATTACACCGGGAATGGAAAGCCCCTAATTTTCCCAGGCTACAGTTTTCCTCTGTTTATTTAACCCTCAAATACCATGTGGATCTATGCCTCTGAGTACCTGGTGTTTAAGTTTTTCATGTAGATAAAAATGTTTTAAATTCTCATTTTGGTGGGAATCTACAGCTTTATGGACTGGAGGCACTTGTGAGAGGCTACATCAGCAGCTGTAGTCTGACAAGTACTTAAGAAGTCTTCCAGATCTTCAGGGCGGAAAGGGAGAACATCCTGAGATACTTTCGGGGTTTTTTTTTTCCTTTCTATTATGGGCAGCCTTGTTTTTAGTTTTATAGAAAGTATCTCCTTCTGCTCCAATCCATTGATAGTCACTAAAGCCTATGTCAGCAGATGGCTTTTTTTTTAATTCACATATGTATCATGGGCTGCTGTCATTATTCTTTTACCCATTGGGGGGATTAAATATATTGTTTCCAGTATATTTTGAATGTACCACTTGTTGTGGGAGAAGTAGCAGCAGAGCAGACAGAAAATAATGTCTCTTGAAAGAGAAAATCCAACTGTAAGGTCAGGGGAGGGAGGCTGCGGAGGGACAGTAGGTAGAGGAAGTGATACTTTGGTATTTCAATTGCTACAGTGCATTGCAAAAATACTTTGTAATTGCTGTTTGTATTGAGATGAACTGTAAAAACATAGTACTTGGTGTGAGGTGTAACCCCTGCACTTCACCAGGTACTTCTGTATACTGCCATGTTTAGGTGACTGAGACAGTATCGACTACACTGGCTTTTCCTACAAAAATACTAGATTGTGCATAATATTAAAAGAAGTCTGGCAGATTTAAGATCATTGATTAAATGCATTCACAGCTTCACTGAAGAATTGCAGAACTATGATTATGTGATTATAGGGCAGCTGCGGACTTGTGGACTGAGAATAAGGACAGGAATTAGGAAATGGGAGTCTTGTTCTTGATCTGTCACAGTCTGTTTTGGAAGATCCTGGGCAGGTCACTTAAAATTCTTTGGCTACCATTTGAAAGACCTATTTTAGATGTTTACTTTTGGAGGACTCAACTCACTCCTTTGACTGTGTTACCCACAGAGAGAGTGTGGAGTGACTGGCTCAGATGCTCAGGTTTCCATCCTAGATAGATGCCTTCATTTAATCAGATCATTCCTCTCTGCTGTGCATAATGGGGCTGATGAGTGCCTGTTGGTCAAGATACTGTTGCAGTTGGTTTATAAAGGGTTAATCTGTTATGAATGCCTGGATCAGTCATTACATACAAAGTTGAATAAGTCTAGGGGGTGCTGATAAATGACTTACAATTTACTGTTCCTGTCTGAAACGTGTATAACAAAGAATAGCCAGGTATTAATCCTTTCTACAACATTTATCAATAAAATTTGAATACCAGGTGTGGCTGAAATACTGTTAGGTACGACTCTGAAAGCAGAGGCACTGTTTTCCTTCAACAGTGCTAGCCTTTAGTCCTGAGATCACAGCTGGGCAGACATCACAGCAGCAGTGCTAAGATATTTTACTGTTTGAAAAGAATGATTCCCTTCTTATCTGAAGTAAAGAAAATCAGCCAGATCTAATAATAACTTGCTAATCTCGCCCCACTGAACTAGCGCAGATAGCACAACGGAAATTTCCTTTTCAACTACTGGGGGAGCCTGTCCCCAAAGAGGGCTTTTCTTTTGATAAGGTGTCTCTCCTATCCCGCGCTGCTGAACCAGCCTGAATCAGCACGTCACCGTGCGAGTGCAGGAAGATCCCGGTCTCAGCCGCTGAGTCACATGAATAACTGGAATAGTTCTGCAAAGCAGAATTAATTCCCAGAACCTCTTCAGGCATATACCAGCAGGCACATGCTTTTGCTCCAGCATTACTTTACAGCTCTGTGATGTAGTGGAAAGGGCACTACTGATATTTTTAATTGAGATAAAGCAGTTTACCTGGTGTTAGAGTGTTAAACCTTACGAGTTTATTGTTGACACTCTCCTGCTTCCAAGAAGATTTAAGAATAAGCCACGACATAACAGAGCTATTAGGGTTAAGCTCAAATCAACTGTGCAATGACTCAGAGCTTGTAGTCCTTTCAAAGCAAGTGTTGGGGGGAGAAGCTTGTTATTATTAACTATTGAGTAGCTTGTGGTTCATGCAGTCTGTTTAGCCAGCAAACATACCTAAGGAGACGCTGGGTTTTTTGCTTTTTGGCAAAAAAGTCTGAGTTACAGGAACAGTAAATCAGCATCCCTGAGATTCTGGTTTAGCAAGTCCTTAGACTACATGCTTGAAATTTGGGCAGAGATATTCTCTGTAGAACCTTTCAGTCCTAAAACTTGTAAAGGCTGCCTATATGTTAAAGAAATGAACTCGCCTAAAGCAGGGAAGTGAGGGAACAAGGCTCTGTAGCAAATGCAGAATCCAGGTATTGCTCCAAAAAGTGGACCAGGGTGTGGGAGCTGTAATAGGGAAGTAGGATGAAACAGAATAATAGGAAAACAAGTAGAGGATTAGTGGTTAATGAAAATTTTGAGAGTTTTTCCTTTTAAACCGTATTTTATGTTATCTGAATAATAGTGATAAGCTGACCAGGCACACAGGGGAGTGAAGAAGCACTGCTTGTACTTCCACCTGTCGCTCTTGAATATATCATAAATGAATAAAGGATAAATCTGCTCTACAGTCCAGCAGCACTGATAAGAGGAACTGATTACATGGCTTTTATTTCTGTCCTCTCTTCATTGTTCTAGAATATTAAAGTCAAAGTTTGTGCCATTTCTCTACAAAATGCTGTAGTTTCTAATAGATGTTAGTCCTTCAGAAAACCTTATGCAGTGTTACTCTTGACCTGTTATTGTCAACAATCATCACAAAAGAACATGAAAATTAGAAGTTCAACATAACTGGGAAATATTACTGGAGAGGAGCTCTAGGGCCAGCGTTTAGAAGTCTGGATGGCTATGCTTTGTATTTTGCCCACAGATGAAAATATGCCCCTTGCTTGGGCTGAGGCAGTACCTTTCCCTGGGGTGTGTCTGAACTGAATGCCCACCAAACCCAAGCATTATTTCTGGCATCTGTTGCTTGTTTGGATGGCAAAATTTGTGATAACGGTCAGAAGAAAGTATACAGCCCAGTAGCCATGGAAACCTCATATAGTTTTTTCCTGTTTCTTTTTCTACTTTTTCTAGTGAATGAATTGCTGCTGAATCCAGCTGGATGGCAGCCCAAGAGACTGCAGTCCTCGGCTTAGCCACAGCACAGGGCAAACCCAGTCAAAAGCAATGAGCTTTCTCTTTGCATGTTCTCACCAAAGTGCTATTTTCAGTAAGCAACTTTTTCTCAGGAAGAGTCGTTCAGTGCCTCAGGAAGAGTGACCATTCATTCCCTAGTCTCTCTGGCTATGGCTAGAAAATAAAACAACCCAAACACAAAGTAGCGTATCATGACTCATATCCACATGATTCAACTCCTTCCCCCCATTCCTCCGTCCCGAGTAGGTGGCCTCATCCAGACGGGCTCCTGGGAACAGTCCTTGGCCTTTGCTGTCTCCCAGGTGTGCCCAGATGTCAGCTGGGAGAGCGCTGGCTGGGACCAGTGCCAGGCCAGGGCTGTTCTAACAGCTACACAACCCGAGAGATCATGGACCAAAGCTGTGCCCTGGTTCTTTGGAATTTACAGAATAGAACTAACCTCTGTGAAAGCTCTAAGCAGGGAAGGCAGCTAGTGCCAGTGGTGTGTTTGATTGTGTGGTAGGGACACGAGAACAAGGGCAGTGCTGGCACTCTTCTGCTCCAAACGTTAGTTCACAGAGGAACACCTCTCAAACCAGGGAACCCTTGGGTAGAACGAGGATGGCTGGGATTTTCAGGGACTGTCTGAGGTCATCTGGATGTTTTTGCTTGGTGCTTAGAGCTATAGGATCTTGCTCCATTCTTGCTGCAACTCAGCTGCTGATGTTTGGAACACCACTGTGCAATGAAGGTGGTTTAACTATATCTCATACTGCCTAGATATTGTGCAAGTGTTCGCAGTGATGACTTGTGTACTTAACACAATGCATAGGACAGACGTAGTGTCTGCTGCCAATAAAATGCTTCTCAAATTTGATTTGTGCTATCATGTTTTGCAACAAAGAGCACTTGTGTGAGGGCTCAGTCCAAGGATTGTTGGTACTTCTAGCAGCTTTCCTGTTGATTTCAGCGAGTTCAGTATTAGGCCCCCAACATCTTCATTGTGACAGCAGCAGCAATGCTACTGCTGCTCTTACAATCACTGCTTTCAAAAGACCCGTTTGTTATTTTGTAGGCCTGGCCCACTATGATTTTCTGAGAATTCAGTCAGCACCTTCACCCAAATGAAACCCGCGTGTGGTTTCATCGTTGTCCTCAGAAGGAACTGGAGGAGTCCTAATACTGTACATCTGCTTTGTGTGGTATTAATGCAATATGTAACATGGTTCTGTTCAGCTTTGCCTCTTATTTTTTCCTCAGACAAACAGAAGGTTGATAGCAGAATCATGATTTTAGGGCTACATGATTCAGACAATAGCTCTGGCTGAGCAGTAAAGCCGAGTTTATGTTCCAAAATGAGCAGGACAGGTATTTATTATAGGAAAGCCCCCAGAGTGCAGTAGTTAGTGGAATGCTCTTTCTATAAAATCTTACAACCAGTTTATAGAATTCCACAGAGAAGACTGTCAAGATGCAATCTTCATTATATTTCAGTCCAAATCTCTGTGTGGCTTCTAAATATGTGTAGTAAGTGTGCCTCTAAATGGACTTGTCCCTGGTCACATGGTAAGTGCATCATGCCAGAATTGATATCATCATTGGATTATCCTACTTGTTAGCACTTTGAATCTTTGTAATGCACTTTGAAGTCTTCAGAGGAAGAGCTTCATGGGAATATTTGGAGAGCCTGATTCAGTTCTTAATTGGACTGACTCATGTTGAGTCACCAGGATATCCATTAGCTGCATCCCCAACACTCAGATTTTTGGGGGACTGTGAGGGAATCGGACACTCCCAGCTGCTACTGAGGTTCCATAGGATTGGGGTATCTCCTTCCATTGTGCTTTCTGGAAAGTGCAGATTTCTAGTCCACCAACCAGAAGAGCTCTGGCTGCCAAGCCAGCCAGTTTCTATGTTCTTCTGACACCCAGTTGACCAACTGCTTGCCAGGCAGCTTTTGAAAATTATCTCCTACTCCCTGGCTTCAGCATCACTGGCATCTATTACGCACAAAGAGTTCACCACACCCACACCTTGCCATACTGCAGGAAGTACTTGGGTAACAGAAGCAAAGTTAAAATGCAAGAAGCATGTTCCCTTTCATTTCTAGGAAAGGCTTTTTACTCCATAAATCAGCTCCTTGAACAAAACAGCAAAAGGCAGTGAGTAAGGCACCTGATGACTAAAATAATTTAGGTTGTGGGAAGCAGCAGAATTTTATGTTGAATAAAAATCTGAGTGGGATTCATTTCACCTAACTTAAGCCATCTGAAGATAAGCATTCAGTCTAAACAAGCCATCCAGCTCTTGATCTGCTGTCAATGGGGACAAGTAGGTACTCTGAGATGTGACTCATCCTGTCTGTCTTTGTTCTGCTGGGCTGAAATGAATTGCCCTTTGAAGTTGCTTCCTAATACTCAACAAAATATGTAGAGAATCTGGGGTGGGTAGTTTAGTGTTGCTGATTGATGTTAGACAGCTAAAGTTGGGTAAGATAAAGGCTAGCACTAGCACATTGCCACGTGCAAAGGACCATATTTAATAAAAGAGAACACTGTTTATAAGGCCAAAGTCTGACTTGTATGAAAACAATCATGAAAATTACCTAAATTGTATATCATCAGCCAGATGTAACTGGTCCTGGAAATAGTCATACTGGCACTGACAGATACGGATGTGGGCTAGAGCATCTGCTCCTGATTTGCAGGTGTGCTGTGGATGCTAGCAATGTTTCACTTAACCTTATTCCACACATGCCCATGTACTAAAAGTATCTTAGCAACTTTCTTTCCTTTATAGGTGGCATTTGTAGTAGATTTTTGGCTCATTACCACTGCTTTTGGGGCGGAGGAAAGGGAGGCATCTAATCTATGGACCACCTTGTGAATCTCTGCCCTATAAGGCCCTTTCCTAGAGAAAGACATTTGCTCTATTCTGTAGCAACACCACCACAGAATGGATGACAGATGACAGAACGAGCAATTCCAACTATTAGGATAATGAAGGGAAAAGAATTGGGCCACTCAGTCATAAAATTTGTCAAACTTGGCCAAACCCATGTGTGTGTTCTGGATCCACTTTAGTTTACTTCTTTTTGAGGATCCAGAGAAGGATCTACAAGCCCCGGCAGCATTATGGGGCTGCTGAAATTTCCATAATGTAGATGCAATATGGGCCAAGATTTGCAAACTTGTGTTTGATGGAGTAAAAAAAATCCCTACAAGGTGTTTGCAGAATTGAAGGAAAAATACTAATGCTACAGCATCACCTGAGATGTGATTTTGCTTTTTCATTGTGATAGAGTAAAACTCTAAAACTAAGAAAGACGAGTCCTGACTTAGACTCACTAAAAAGACACCATGAAACAATGTAAGTGATCTGTGACAACTCTCTCTGAACAGCAGATTTGACTTGAGTGTAACTGTGGGCAATGAAATATTGAATGTAATAAGAATAATATTTCCTCTGTGTTTCTTACGACATTTCCTTGGTTAATTATATCATGCATCTATTGAATATGTAAAGCATGCTGCTAAAAATGTTCCACTTCTAAAATTAATTAAAATATGCCAGAAAACTAGATGTGTTATGAATAATACTAGAAATTTTACAAATAGTGACGACTCTGGAGCCAACAGGCCTACTCCCACAAGTAAAAATTATCAGGCACGAATAAGAATTGCAGGATGACAACTCTGGTACTTTAAATCTTTGAAACACTTCACACTCTTTCACCCTAGAGACACCTTGCAACAAAAGGAGAGGAGAGATGCAGGACCTGATCCTGTACTGTTACGTCAAACAGACCTTTGCCAATGACTTCAATAGGTCTAGGTTCAAGCTGTATAATTTGCCTAAGGTTGAACTGGATGTCAGTGGCAGGATGAGCTCAGGCTTCTGGCCTCCAGCCCTGTGTACTGTCCATGAGAACGGACGACCACTTACATAGCGTTATCTTTTAGCATGGTGGTGACCATATAAATCACTCCTGCCTTTCAGTTTCATATCATTCTAATATTAACAGGGCTAGAATTTAGGAAATAGCATTATGTCCCTTCCAACCCAAACTATTCTATGTTTATGTATATATATGTATATATACACACACACACACATACTTAAGAGCTGGGCATGATCTCCTTTACCTGTACCAGCTTGAGGATCATGAAGGGTAGGGCTGTTTTAAGGCTTTCTTTCTGGTGGCCACAGTTCTCCCTCCTTGGATCCTAGGAGGAAGGGTAGTAGAGATGAAATATCACTGGGGTAGTAAGGGCTGAAGCAGACCAAGATGGAAGGGTTTAGGGAACAGTGTAGAAATTACTGCTTGTTTTTCAGAAGATTAAGAAATGTGTGATTCTGAGATAAAATCCATGATTTGAAAAGAGAAGGGAATGGCAGAGCTAGACAGCAAGGGGAAGGGGTGGATCTGGCCCTGGTTTCAGCTTGCATTTTGGGCCTATTCCTGCTGTTGTATCACTCAGTGATGTTTGGCATCCTGGTGCTTGCAGATGGTTATTCGGGAAGAAAATCAGTTGGGCTGACTGACAGTATGCTGGATATGTTGTCCCATTTGCTATGTAAGCTGAGGACTCGATGTAGACAGTCTACTTGTGTTTTGCCCACGCCTGCACACGCATAATTCCCACTGATGTTGCTGATGGTTGTTTGTGAAAAGGCTAAGTGAAGCCCCAAGTGATTTCACTTTGCACTATCAACATTTCAGTCTGAACTAATAGCTGCATCTATGAGGACTGATCAAATCTGATTGAAGTCTTTCCATAGACATTACAGAGCTTTGGGCTGAGCTTTAACAAAGACCAGATTTTAAAATTTATTACCATATTGAAAAAATGTTCTACATTATGTGCTTATTGTTGAGTGATACTTGATTTTGGAAACTTTTTTTTCTTCCTGAGTAGAATGAGAGATCTTGAAAATCATTGTTTTATGAACAGGACTGGTAGAAAAAAATGTGAGATATTCTGTAAATGAGAAAATAATCCATCAAAACACCACAACATTGGATAGTCAAAGAGAAAGATGTATCAGGGAGGAGAACCAAGCTTTTCTTAGGTTGGATCCTTATTTTAGGCAACAGCAACAGTGCCTTGTTTCTGTTTTGTTCTTTGCCAGATTTTCTTTTTATCTTGCTTTAAGCTACTGTGCTCAGCTTCCTCTAAAAAGAATGTATAACATGGAATGATACCTGAATGGTTAGAAAGATATTTCAACATCATATCTTTGTTGATGAAGACTGTCCTTGACAAAAGGTAAGTGCTGCTAGTATTATTGTAGCCAAGTTTTCTAAGGAAACAAGACTCACAACCAGTATGTATGTGGCAGTCTGTTATTCCTTTTCTAGCAATCCTTGATAGTTTTTGTTGATATTAACCAAACTTGACTGGAAAGTAGAGGACAAATACATAAAGTACCTATAGATTTTGTGCAAATAGATAGCAAATTAAAGGATAAGGGGTCTTCTGAATGTCCCTTATGAAGGAAATGCAAACACAAGCCCTGGTCCACATGGTAAGGGCAGAGTGAGAGGTAGGTCTCTTTTGTCCCAGTGCTCATGGAACTACTTAGAGAGCAATGAGTTCATCCCTCTGTAAAAGGAAATGCAGCACGTTGACTAATTGGGTGACTTTTGCTTCATGATGGAAAGGTGCTTTTCAGAGGGCTTTAGAGAAGAAGGTGCCATCCCATACTGGTAAAGACTTTGCACATGGGAAAAAATAGAGCTTTAAAAGTTAAAGATCCAAATGAAAAGTCACAAAGACACAGAGGTGGCAGGAGAGGAGACGAGTGAAGGATGTTGGGAGATGTTGACTGGCCCAGAAGGGCAGTAGCTCCTTGTCCCTGGCTGAGCATTGGGATGCAAAGCTTCACTGTTGTTTCAGAGCACATGAACAAGCAAAAGGATTAAGTAAAAGAGGTGTCATATGCAGAAGAGGGAATGAGGAAGCTGATTGTAACAGCTACATTTTTCGACTTATGCTGTATCCTTTTAGAAGCACTGCACAATAGAGACATCATTTAAGAACTCTTATTTTGTTGGCAGAAGCAGAAATTGGTAGAGTGGGACAGGGGGTACTTCCAGTTAAGAATGGCTGGGTTTGTCCCTCTGGGCAAGAACCCTGGATATTTTTTCCTGAAATAGCACAGATCCTTTCCCTCCTTCTTATGATTTATCTAGACCCTGTTCTTCCTGAAAGCAAAGGGAGTTTCCATTGTCTTTCTTCAGCTTTTGCTGATCTTTCACATCTTTTTTTCAGATATCAGAGAAGTTCTTTTTAGGGCTTAATTCTTAGCACATGTGGAGGTTTATCACAATTGATTTTTAGTGCCAAATTAATGTGCTTAGAGAGTTAGTGAGAAGAGTAAGGTAGGGTGTGAACACACAACATTTCAGCAAGTCTGTGATAACTGCCTGGATGCTCGCTTTTAGCCTTGGAAAATGGAAGTTAGCTTACTTCTCTTTTCCTGAAGAAGGCTTATTTTACGTTTACTGAAAACAAAAGCAAAGCAATAAAGCCACTTTAAGAAGTTCCTTCTACTCTTGGAAGTTCATTTCTGTCCTCATGCTGCAGGTTACTGTCTCCTCTTGGTGCCAGTCCTGTGTGTGGAGGTGTGCTTTAAATTACATCATGGAAATAATCTGGGCTACAGAAAACAGACAACCCCCCTGATTTTTATTTGGATTTTTTTTCCTGTTTCAGTTATTTGAGTGATCAAGTTCTCCATGCAGTTCCACAACAGTTGTCTTGCCACATGAGCGGGTGGCAAGCATAGCACAGGGGCAGAAGCAAAGGTCTGGGAAAGCCTTGCTGCTGTCATAAGGCATCACTGAACTCTGATAGCGTGTGCTCCCTGCTGAGCAGCCAAAAAGCTTCAGTTTCACATTGTATCTTACCTTGCTTTTAACTTGTTTCTGTGTTCACAGCTAAGGCCTGATAGTAGCTATTAGCAAATCACCATAAGTGTGTTTCATGAAATAACTTCTAACCTCACTAAAGCTTTTTTAACTTATTGACTTGAAGACCTGATCCTGCTTGCACTGTCTTAAATGACAGAACTCTCCTGATAGTGAGGCTGGCCACAAAATTGAAAAGTCATTGTAAATGCTTTAATACCAATAGATTTAGGGATTTCCTCAAGCACTTTATAGTTATGTTCCCAGCTTTGTCTCTGTTTCACTGTTGATTGTCTACTGTTCTCCCTAATCCTCCCTGGGCTTTCTGGAGCTCTATCTTCCCTTCCCGCTGACAGATAAAAATTTATGGTTGCTAGCTTTAACATTCTTGATGTATATAGGTCTCATTCCTTTCATGTAAACAGAGGAATGTTTTGGTGTTTTCTTTTAGTCTTGAATTGTTTAAAGATAATTCATTCCATCTATTATTTTGTTCCTACTAGCAACCTAACATCTGAGCTTTTAATTACTCTAAACTTGCTGTTTAATTAGTTAAAGCTTGCTCATCACTTTGAAAATTGGAAGTATTAAACACTTTCACAACATGATTATTTTATATTTGCTGAACGATTAGCATCAGGACGTTTTTAACCTTCTCTATATCCAGTGATGGAGTAATATCCCTTGTCACTTCCCTCCAGAAACCAAAGACTTAGACCAGAACCATGCATAGAGTAATTTCTTGAACATCATTTGCCTTCTGACAGGGAGAGATTTAGCTCTGTGCTACTTATCATTGTCTTTGCCTCAGCTTTCCCCACTTTTATGGTCCTTTTTCTGCTATGGATCCTTTTCAAGTGGTCGCTTAAATGGATCCCAGAAAGACTTGGGCATAGTGCTGCTGATGCATTTGTCTGTAGCAGAATCCACTTGCCCATGCCAGGAATATATTTGTGGTGCACTTATTTTGATTTATGCATTGGGAGATTAAAATTCAGTGCACCTTGGTTGATTATAATTACAGAATTATATCTCTTATCCAGTAAGTGTGGAAAAAGCTGTCCTGTGTTGGTCTTTGTCAGGAGAAGGAGAGCAGGCAGTTACCTAGAGATCATGGAAGCTGTGTGAAACACTGGAAAACTAAACAAACCCCCTCAGAACTTAATATTCTTTTTGTTAGGCAATTTACCTGCAAAAGAGATGTAGATTTATTATTCAATAGCAGTCAACAAGTGATTCTGATATTTAGGCTTGTGAATTACTTGTATTCTCCAGTACTATTACTTTTAAGTGTTAGCTCTTATCATTACTGCTTGTTATTTGCCACTTAACCCGCCACGTATTGTTTCCTTATCGCTAACTGGATAACACCCAAACCCACAAAGACTCATTGCTTTAGTAAGACTTTTTTTCTGAGGCTGATTTATGCAAAGAGGGTTGTATGAATACTTAAAACAATGCTCTCTTTGAACACACTCCCACCTGTAACTCTGTTGTGAACAAGTAAACGACAAGAATATGGCCGAAGCAAATTTAGTTTGTATGCACGTGTACTTTTTGGTTACACCTGACCAGGTTATACCATTGCTGCAGGAGGTCTCAGTGAGAGATTTGAGTTTCTAGTCTACAATAATTGTGAGACATGGAAAAATTATGGTAGTAATAGAAACAGGGAGTTCTTCAGATTCAATTTTCAAGAAGACCATTAGAGACTTTTTTCAGATATAATTTCCAATCTTTTCCCACTCAGCTTTGATAATAAATATCCCTTGAGGACAGCAAACATGAATCTATTGAGAATCTTGGACGAGAGGTTTTAATGATTTCATTTAAAGTGCTGTTCGTTCAGTTCTTGCAATCTGTCTGTCTCTTTCTTCAATTCCTTATGTTTTTACTCAAAGAATTCTCCCTTCCAATTAAGTGAATGAACCTTAGAATTAAGTAAGGCTGTCACAGGAAGTAAAATGAATATGACTGATTTTTATAACATAAATTGGAAGCAATTACCAGTTTTCTATCTTCATGCTTGCTTGGAAAATTTACACTTAACCCAGCAATACACCTTAATTAAAGGCCTATCTATCTATCTATATAACCTTCTCTTTTCAGCAAAAGTCCTTCTGTGAGCTATATTAAATTTACTGTGGCTTCATCTCTTTATTAATAACCTTTTTGTATATTTTCAATTAAGTTTCTGGTCACATTATAGCACTGAGGTAAGAGCTCTCTCTGACCTTTAATAGGATATGGTAATAGAACATCTTTGGCTCATGTTCTCCTTTGGTAGCACAACCTCCCACTTTTACTGAAAACTTTTATGGAATTTGTAGACGGCTAAACATGCGTGCTGCATCAAGAAAGACTACACCAGACTGCAGTAAAACTGGATGGACATCCATTTGCAGTCTCTGAGACTAGACAGTGCTTAAAAAAACCTCACTTTTTCTTGGGTTTATGGAAAACACCAGTTGGAGACTGTGAATGACTCTTAACGTAAGATAAAAATATTTTATTTTGACTGATATTTTCCATATGGCAAGTCATGCTTCTCCCCACATGAACCCTAAGGAGTGGGGCAGAGGGTGTAGTTACTTTTCAGATGATTAGGACCACACCATATCTGAATTCAGATGTTAAATGTTCTGGCATTTGGACACCAAGTAGAATTGGCAATTAATGATATAGAATAATAAGGGAGGTTTATGCTCCCTTCAAGCCCAAACTATTTCTGGGTGGGAAGGGTATATTTGGTAGCTAGCCAGAGTTTTGTCAATATGAATATCTGAACCAGCTGCTTTTCTTGCTGTTCTGCCATGGTTGGATTAATCTGTTCTTCTTTATGTCTTTGTCTTTGTTCTTGTAACCTGTAGCTCATGATGCTTTTAAGATTTTTACTGCCAGAGGCTTCTATCATGTATTTTTCTCTTCATAGGTGATTATCATTTTAGTTCAATGAGTATGAAAACCCCAGCTCCTCTTCAGCTCCAATTTTTTGTTCTTGAATCAGCCTTTCCCTAATTTAGTTCAACAAATCATACAACCAGCCTCAGCTGAAAGTTGCCAAAGCATAAAGGGGACATAGTAAGTTAAATTTGCCAAGGTGACATATCTCTGCATTGATTCCTGTTGATATTTCTGTCTCCATGGATGTCTGAGTGTTTAGGAAACCTCATCTGGCATGTCTACATAAAGTGGGGTCTAAAGATCAAAGCAGTAAATTTGTCCCAGATGAGGCAGGGCTTGATATTTCAGATGGAGAACTTGATCTGTGGCAGACCCTCACTGGATGCCAAGGGAACAGCTCTGGGCCAGGCTTGGCTCAGGGCAGGGGTGCCACTCCTGCAACGATGTGACTCACAGTTATTCCCACATGGGTTTGTCCTATTGACTTGGACGCATGTTTCACTGAATTACTGGTTGAACCTGCTGCTGAATGTGCCATATCAAAGAGTTGTGGAGCAATATCTTTCTCAGGCGGGCGCTCGGCTCTGGGCACTGCTTTGGAAGTGGCTGAGATCCCCGGCTAATGCTCGCTCGTAGGGGTTGCGTTATTTCTGAGGCACCCCTGCCTTGGTTTAGATGCAGTCCAGTGCATCTTGCCCTGGGGCAGCAGAATCGAACAGTCACTGTCTGGGCTGTTCCACCCTTAGTCAGCAGGACTCATGCTTCATCACTGTCCAAACTGAAAAGGTATTCATCATCATCATCATCATCATTTGTACACCTGTTATGATATTGCCTTCAGCTCTACCAGTATTTCCAGCCCAGTCCACCCATTTATCAGCTTCTTCCACAATTCTTTCCATACTTCCTTCTGCGTCATAGCCCATGTTCCCGGTATGAACTCCCTGACTTTTTCCACCACGCTCTGAGTCTTTGCGTATTTAGCCTCTCTTAAATACTCATTTCAGCTTTTTTTTCTACAGAACTGAATTTACTTCTACACATGTTAGGTTTTGTTCCTGTTCTCCTACCCGCTTTCTACTTCCCTATTTGTCCTGAGATTGTGGGTTGAGGAACAATCCCTTGTTTAACATGCAAAGCATGCAAACACATGCTAACTAACCATGCAAATATTGTTCAGTTGCTTTCATTGTGATTTTTATTATCATTGTTTTGGTCTTACGATGGAAAGCGGAAGCCAAGTGAGCCAAAGTACCTGTCTCTGAGTGAAGCTGGGACCAGATCCTGAATTTCCTGATTCCTGTTCAGGCTAGAGCACATGACTGTCTCCTCTGTATGTTCTCCCCTGGAAAACTGTTATTTACAGAAACAGAAGTTCTGGAATTTGCATAACTTTGTAGCAGCAGTTTCTGCAGTGTGCTCAAAAGACAGTTTTTTTTATATTCAGGCCATGCCAGCTACATTTCTGCTACATCACAGCAAAGGAGATTACTGTGAACAGTAAATACTTCTCTCCTGTTCTATTTCCCACCAAGAGTTTGCTGTAGTTGCTACCAGGCTGTTCTGTTATTGGGAATAGGAGGGAGTGGCATAAGAGAAAGCATTTCTTTTAAAATGTGGTGCACATTGGAAAGAGTCTCCAGAGCCATGTGTCTGAGAGTTGCATTCAGGCTTGTGTTTTGGGGGCTGTTAATGAAGTGTAGTCCTCATTGCAGAGGGGGGAAGGGACTGTGAAGCATCAGATCTCTGTAGATGAGGCCCAGGAGGAGACAGGAGGGCAAAGCCAAGGAGGGAGCTGCTGTGAGCAGTGCTGGTGCTCTGGGACTGGTCTCCCATCAACACCAGAGCAGCAGACTCATCCCTAAGGCGCTGTCAGCTTCTGCTGCTCAGAGGGCCGGCACAGCAGAGAGTAGCGGGGCTGGGCGCTCCAGAGGTACGGAGAGAGGGTTCACTGCACGGTGCACCATCTCCTCCTGCCACGGGCTAACAGGGAACTGGCAGCCCACTTCACGTGTCATCACTTTCTTTCCCTCTTCAGGTAAATCCACCTCCCATCCCATGGCCACTTCCAAACCAGGGCTGAACGTGCAATGCCAAAAGGAGAGGACAGAATGTTCTGGGAGACAGACACACAGGATTTCCTCACTGCTGCCCTTTATCAGACTCTGCCAACTCCCAAGGTCAGCCCCTAACTGTCAATTTGTTTTCCCGGATATAATTTTAGAAAGAACTGGAAGGAGAGAAACACTTCCTGCAACTTTCTTTTCTGGAATGAAATAATTTTTGGATCTCATTTATGGAACAACAATTTTCCTTGCTAAGAGATGAACACAGGGGATTTAAGGGAAGGAACTGAGCTCCAACCCTCTGTCCAGACACTCCTGCAACTGCTTCTGCTGTTCATCTCCTTCACCCTGCACCAGCGACACTGGGAAGGGCTGAAGACATGGTAGGAAGAACCTGAACATATTTTGCAAAGTAGCACATCCTCCAGTTGCTCAAAGGGACACAGGAATGCCACAGTGCTGGAATTACGTGGATCTGTGGAAAGACCTCCTGGAAAGAAGTTGAAGGGGAGCAGAGAGATCAGGCAGCCTGGAAGATGGGATACCAAGGAATTTTGCAAGAGGAGAGCTTGGGCTGAGTGAGATGCCTGGCAAGAGGATGAATTTGCTGGAAATTCAAGAGAAGACATACGCACAATATTTAGTTCTTCTGTGATTTAATCCAAAATCATTCCGTGTTTTCCATTTTTCAGAAAGCCCTAGTTCTCACGTCATCTGATTATGTGAGGCTTTCCATCTTCAACTAAAAATAATTCTACTGGTTCCTCAGGTCATGGAGAAAAGCTTTGCACAGATAATCCAGTTTGAAAGGCTGAAGCTCAGAGTGCAAACTGCATCCCTTTGGGGTAATATGTGGGTTTCCTAGTGGCATTCACTGTATTACTTTTTTAGAAGTCACCAAGAGCCAGTCAGGACTGCAACATGTATTTGGGTTTTTAGGCCATGCATTCTACCTCAAATGCTGTAGGTCTGTGGGAGGAAGATGGAACAGCCCAGAAATGGCATCATTTTGACACATGGAAGACAGTGATTCAGTTATTTCACAGGTACATGGACTACTGCAAATATGCAGCTCATAAAAATCTTGACAGTGTTTAGAGAAACAGTTTGATAGTGTCAGTCCCCTTATCATCATGCCAGCTGGTCAGTTTGTTTTGCCATATAAGCAGAGGGCTCAAGGAACAGGTGAGCACTTGGTTGGCCTGAGGAAATATAACTGTCTTTTAAGAGAGAAGCATCGTGCATGAAGCTTTAATTGACATTTCTTGATCTGGACTCGTTCCGTGAATGAGGAGAGGACCTCAGTCTCTGAGGATGCTAACCCAGCACTTCTTGCTGACCTTAAATTGACCTGCGTAATTTAAACCAAACTGTACAAGTGACACAATTTCTGCTGAGAAAGTGCAATATGTGCCAACACCTTTAATATTACATTTTTTTTTCTGTCTGTTTAATCTAGTATCTGATGTGAATGGAGGGAAAAAACGATGTGCAACATATTCCTTGCACCAAAGTCTTCAAAAAGAAAATGTATATGCATGAGTATGACACCAACTCCCCTTCTCTTAACACGCACTCACACAGACTTGTTCAAGTTGCCAAAAGCATCGTTAGCCAACCTACAGCGTGTATATATGTAATTTACTGAAGGGAGGGGACAGGTCTAATTTATGCACTTGGCCCTTGGACCGTGGTTTAGCTCAATACTTTTTAATGCACAAACTCTGTAAATCTTACTGGGAGAAGGAACGTCAGCTCATGCCAGGCTCTGGACATGCTGAAAATGTTGCTCGCACAGATGATGACTTGAGTTTAATTTGCTGTTGTGGATGGGCCTGAACCAAACTCTCTTGTTCCAAACATCTCTAAATTTAGGAGGTTTTGGCATCCCAGTCCAGATATGAGTCAACAGTTCTCTGTGTTCCAAAGAATAAGTATTAGGTTGCAAAGGTGGGAGTCGTTATGTAAATGGGATAATATAAAGGAATATCTATATTAATACTTTTGTTATGCCTTGGAGGTAGAAGTTTGCCAAGGCTTAAGTGGACTCAGGATGAGCTGGACACATCCAATTAATATAAGTAATGTGACTTTTCTTGAACAAATGTGACTCCTCGGTGCACATTAGAGCTGGTGAGTGTTCCAGCTCTACTGCCTATGGTCCTTAGAGGTTTAGAAGTGTGTATTCTAGTCTTGAAGCCCGCTCATATTTCTGATTTTGTTTGGTGCTAAATAAATGGTTTCTGATTTTCAGTGCTTCTGTCGGGGAAGTAAAAAATATTGGTGTGTGTTATTGATGGATATACAAGCCCTAGGAAGAAAAAAGGAATAGGAAATTAAGAATTATGTGTCCATATGCAAAGTAAGTGCATTGGACTGCCCATCTCTTTCCTGATGTCACTACTGTATTCATAGTGTCTATATCATGTAAAAGTCTTCTAAGGCTTTTCTCAGTGTAGCATCTGAATTTCTTCCACTGATGCTGTAACTAATGTCTAACGTGTTCTGCTGCTTCTCTCTCTTGTCCAGAGGAAAACCATTTCTGCAGTTTATCGTGGGGCTCAGGTGCCGGCTCAGACCGGGCAGGGGGAAGACAAATGCCTTGAGCTGTGCAGTTGTGCTTTGCACTTTGAAGATGAACTTTGGTCAGGTGTGCACTTCTGTTCGGTTTTAAGGAAAGGAAATGGGACTTCCTTCCACAGTCTCTTACAGAACCCTTAATATTATTTAAATGTTTTGTGATTCACCTATCATCATATACTAGTCTCATTCCAGGATGTCTCCTGAATGACTGGGATTCACTGGTGGCATATAAAAGGGGAGAAGAAAAGTGGCACCGAGGAAGATTATTCCAATCCCTCTTATGGCCTCCCAGACTGGGAAAGACAGGCAGTTCCCCCTGCTCCTCCTCAGCTCCCTCCGTGGCTCACCATGATCTCCACCTCCACTCGCTGACAGGGCCCCTAACTGGAATTGTTCTTTCCAATCCAGGGTCCCTTGCTGCTGTGACCCACGCTGGTTACGCTGCGGTGGAAGAAGCCAGGTTTGTCCCTTTTTCTCTGTTGCCCGAAATGCTGTGCATTTTGAATTCCCCACACATGGAAGCAGTAGGCAGTATAACAGAGCAAGCACAATGTCTTACATGAGGATCAGCTTAGCGTGTTGGATCAGTGACACTTTGCAGCAGAATACAAACTGCTTATTCTTTTTCACAGCTGTTCTCCCAAGCATTTTAAGCATACATTCACCCTCAGCATGCAGGAGATTTACGTATTTCACTTCCATTGACATGGTAGAAAAGACCCTCCTCACTTGCAGATTTGTTCTTTTAATAGGCATCCAGCACAAATGGGAATTAAGTACATGTGTGTGTCCAACAGAGACTAGACCAGAACCAGCTGTAGGCACAAATAACTGCTTAGGAGGCCCATTTTTTTGTGCTGATTTGGTAACTCACAGGACAGCCAAATCTTCCTTTTTAGGAATGGGAAGAACAGGAAAAATAGAGGACCTCATCTTCAGATTGTATCACCCATGGAAGAGGAGAGTCAGCAGGGAGAGAAGCCTCCGCGTGAGGTTCTCCTCTCCCTGCTGGAGCAGCTGGAGCAAATAAGGTTCATCGTGGGCAAACGTGAGCTCATTTTGCCTCTACTCCAAGCTGGCAGAGAAGTCAGGGTGTTCGGGCTCTGAGTCAAGGCTGTGATAACTTGCTCGCGTGACTTACTAATTGAAGTTAGAGATACTTCAAGATACTGAATGTCTGTGGCGTAGACGTGCTTCTCTCAGTCTTTGTTGTCTTATGCTCCAAACCTTTTCAAATTGTAAATCTAAGAAGTCAAATGCAGTGCAAATGGTGGAAGGACAATGTGGATTTTGGGAGACAGGTAAGGCTCTGTACACGTTCTCACTATCAGGACATGCAGAGGTGAGTCGTCTGCGTTGTATGGTGACAGCACAAGCGCAAGGAACACAGTCCTCAGCAAAGTCCTCTCAGAATTAGCCACACAAAAAGTTGAATCTTAAAGACAAAAGAAAATGGGATTAGGAGGAAAGAAGTGGCAATGACTGGAGCCCTTAATTTGATGCCAGTGATGTCTCAAAGTAAGCAATTTCCCAGAGGATTGCCAGAGATGTGAAATGAATTGTAAGAGCTGCTTTACAGGCATTTGTGGGCACACACACCTGCTTACAGCAAGGGAAAAGACAGTGCGTAAATGTCTGGAATATTACATAAAAGCTGTCTGGTAGACTAGGCAGAGCAATTAAAATCCATCTCGCTTAAATGAACCCTGAGTGCAGGTCAAACAAATCTAATTTTTATTGTTCCTTAAGGAGATGTCCATGTAGGAGACAAAAGGGGGATGTAGCCGTCAGGTTAAAAAAGCAAGATGCCTTAAAAAAAATTAAATGTTCACAATAGTGCTACAGCAAGCTAGATAAATGATATATTGCAGTGATGGTTTAAAACTAATTGATGACTAATGTTGTAATGCATTTGTAGCTACACTGATCTATTATATATCTTGGCCAAGCTGAAGGGACACTTCAAGGAGAAAAATTGCTAACTGTTTTAACCTGATGGAACTTGGGGGAAAAATAGTTACTTTAAGAGATAAATGGAAAGGTTGTGACCTCCTAATGTACATCTGGGTCTTGCAATGCAAAATCAAATTATCATTAAACAGAATGTGATCTGTGATGGAATTGAAACAACTACAAACCAGCACAGAAATTTCTGTCGAGAAATACAATAGTGCAGTTTCAGCTGGGACCATTAGCTAAAATGCTGCCTGGCTGAAGAACTGGTGTAACAAGTTGGTAGGGAATTGTTTTGCTCTAAAATGAAAGTTCATTTAATTGGAGACTGCAGGAAGAATGTAAGCATATTTACAGCAATTTACATATGTAAGACATTCTATAAACATTACTTAATTAGTGTATAAATAATTAACAGTTTACCCTAAGTTCTGAGTAACGTGTCTCTCTGGCTCTTGGAGGGGAGACAGGAAGCCTTGTTTTCCCCTCCTCATTTTTGTCATGCCTGAGGCTCATGCCCGCTGGGTTTTACCCTTACAGTTGGAATTCAGAGAAGATGTCAGTCAGGCTCTGCTTATTTTCACATCTAATTCATGCAAAAACCAGGTTTCCTCCTGAGGCGGTAAACTGGCCCAGATTTGCTTCAAAGTTTGGCCTAGGTTCAGTGAATGACTCACTTTAACTAAGGTACATCCATCTTCCTGGCTGAAACACAATATGGGAAGTGTTGTCAAAGAGCAGATACCCCCCTAAGAACAGGCTCAGGACCTTAGAAACCAAAAGTAATAGTTTGTTTCATCCCCTGGTTTCCTGTTACCCAATATTAAGGACATTGAGTGGGTGTAATAAGAACACGGTTACTCAACCCAGAGTACCAGTGTGGGTTTTTTGCATGCTAAACAAGCTGCAAATGGCTGGGATGTATTGCTGGAAGCTGAGCGGGGAGGAGTTGCTGTCTGTAAGCCTCCATGGTCATAGGCTCTGTGCTAAGTTCTATGGAATAAACATGGCAACACCTTAGAAATGAAGATAACATTATGGGCCACTGCTAAAACACTGACTACCTTGAAAAGGTAATGATTAAAAGGCCAAAAATACCACCAAAATCCTTAGCCTTACTCTCAACCTTTGAATTGGTTCCCTTTAATACAAGTACATAGAGGAGAACAATCTAACAAAGACAACCCTCACCACAGGTAACACTCATTTTATTCTGGTTGAGAATAAGTTAATGGAGCAAGAACATGACCAGCCTGTGAGCCCGTCTGGTGGGAAGGGAAGTGCTTGCAAAACCAAATTGCACGTATTTTGTATGCTGAAGGGTTTGATGTTCCAAAATCCCAAAAGCCTCCATATATTTTAACTGCTGTACATTAGGCTTCCTCCTTCACATTCATTCAGTTTTGGTTTGAAGTCCAACACAGGCAGCAGCTTGGAAACATAATTCTGTAGCTCAAGATGGAGCAGCTGAAGTCTTAATTCTGGAGGTCTTTATTTCAAAGACGGGTATTACTCTTGGGTCAAAATGTTAAGTTATTCAGATCATGGTACTGGTGACAGTTTTCAACAACATGAGAAACTCAGTGACACAAGTACCGCTGAGCTTAGAACATATATTCTCTCAGATGATAAACAGTCACATCCACAGCTCTATCTGAGATTTCTTTCATTAACGTATTAAAACAAAGTAACTCTAACAGATTTTTTCCTCCCATATCAAGGTGATAAAAAAGCTTTCTAAAGCTTGGTGCTGAGTAAATAGTTCTTGGATGGGCATTTTTTTAAGCAGAAAAAGCATACAAAATAGCTTTAGATGAAACTTTGAGCTGCCAGTTAATTTAAAAGCGATAAAATAAGAGAAAAAATCTGAGCAAACTTGAAGCACGGCACTAGCCAATCAGATTGACTGTAATAGCCGGTTGAAAAGGATGAGGTTTTATTCTGGAAAACTTGCTTCATTCAATAAAAGCTGCTTCTTCCTCCTCCCAGTTCTTCAGACCTTACTTTAAGATTTTTTGGGGGGAAATTTGAGTTACAGCAGTACAATATACAAATCAATGAGTGGAGAGAGTTAAAGCATCATTCCCTTTGAAGGCAGCAAAAGAGGGTACGTACAGAGGTGGTGGAACCCCATGGCCTCCTCCCCAAACCCCATTGCCCTTAGTGGCCAGATTTCCATTGAGGGAAGTGTTTGCAGCCCATGGGATAATTATCTGCCATCCTAATTGTCCTGTCCTGTATCTCCCAAGTTGATGACTTTTCAGTGTATGTCGTGATGATGGGGACGAGGTGTCAGTTAGAACATCCCAGGATATTTCCGTGATTAAAACATACTGTAGGTAAGGAAACTGTTCTCGTGTTGGATCATGCCCATAAACAACGATCCCGGCAGTTCTTGGAGAGGGTGGAGTTACGCACCCAGTCTCATACTCCTACCTTTGACACAATCGGACATAAAATAGCCTAAAATAAGAGTTCAGTTGCCATTTATTTCCTTCCTCAACTTTTTTTCTTGCTTTATAACAAGATTTCCTAGCTGTGGCTGACAGAAATGGCAAAAATGTACAGTATTTCTGATTTTTGTTGTGTCTTGCTTTTTATTCCACTTTCAGTTTTTCAGACTGGTCAATGATTCAAACAGTTTATTAAAGCTGTGATGGTTTTATCATTGCTTCAGAAGACAATCTGTAAAATCCAAAAGTTAGCAACAAGAATGTGATTTTAAAGAATGCCTAGAAGAGTTTTATTCTGCTGCCTGTGCTTAACACTAGAAGAAATTCTGGGCTGCAGCTGTCTTCTGTGCCAAAAGGTTTTTTAATTTTTTACAGTATTTCTATGTATGTATATTTGCTCCATTTGATTTATACTAAAGCTTTACGATTGTCAGATTAGTGTAAGAATGCAAGTAGGAGATTTAAAATGTACCTTTGATTGTTCTTTTTCCATGTTCTTTCTAATATTATGTCAATAGTCTAAAGGAGTTTTTGACGCGATGCACTGACTATTCTGACTCACCAGACAGCTCAACATTGGGTACATCATTTACCAGTTGACTGCAGTCAAAAGCTACTGCATCCTTCTTCCCTCTGGACCCAAATTTGATTCATCTGTCCATAGTTCTGGTTCTGATACGGTTTTGAAACAGTGCTGATTTTCCCAGGAAACCTTAAGAACCTGCGCATCTGCTTCGTGCTGTCTGGGCAGCTCAAACAACTGCGGAGGGGATGGAATAATCTCCCCCAGACCTCTGACAGCATCACATTTTCACCATTTGCAACCCGCCCCCCGCCACGGTGCCCAGTATGTGTAGCACTGGCAGGAGGAGCTGGGGAAACTCCTGTTTTCTGGGCCATAACCTATGAAGCTGCATGATTTTAGGGAAGACCAGGTTAGCTCCAGGAGGAGGGAAGTGTTATAGCTCTTCTTCTCGAGTTCTGCACAGAAGTCAGAAGCTTTCAACGTCAGTGAGAGCATCAGTGTGTACATTCTGATTTCCATCTGTCTCACAAAGCATAAATCCAAAGCACTATGTGAGATCAATCATGCCCAAAATATTTAAAGTTACCTAAAATGTTGGATAATTAATATCTTATATTTTTCCCCGGAGTCCTGAGTGGTGCAGACGTTCTATTAATCATATATTGCAAGCTCAGGCAATACATAAAGTTTGTAAAATAGATTTATATAACAAAGATGAAGCAGAATTAACTGGATCCACGAATGTCTTTCTACCCACAGCTGTCTGTAATTGTTTCATTACATTTCTTTGGATTTTATCCTGTTTTGCTGTGACCACCTACTGGCAACATATCTGTAAGGAAAGAAAATAAAGACAGAAATTCTAACGTGGAAGATGTACAAAATAAATCCTGTGACGTTTTCTAATATGTGAATATTCTTAAATGCCAGACTAAAACATCCCTCCAATGGTTTCTTTTACAGACTTCCCTTGTTCCAGAAACTTGGCCTGAGTTAGGAGGAAACCCCAGAACTGTCCCTTAAAAGTTGAATTGCATCAGTGTGGGTGAGATGTTGGACAAAATTCTTTAAATGGTGTAATTCCATGAAAATCAGAAATACTACCCAGGGCTGAATCTGCCCTATGGTATAAAATTATCTCCCTAGGGGCAAGACTTCTGGAAACAGTATCATATTTTAATTATAAGCAGACAATTTGTCTTGGGTTGTATACAGAGCATGAAAATCTAACTGCTATAGGGAACTAGCTACATATATGGTGATTTTTATTCCTGTTTCTAGTGCTGCTTGGTTTATTTGTGTATGATTTGCAGGTGGCTAAATGATCCTACAAACTTCTTTTTAAGTACTTGAATAAGCCCCTGTGGAATATAAGATTTTAAAAGATTACAGTGCTGGCTTTAGAACATCATTTGTACATTTTGCAACGAGTTTAGGAGAAGGGCTGCATGTTGTCTATAATCTGGGAAGTCCAGATTCTAGTTAACAATCTTATGCTTGAAGAACAGACAATTATATTTTTTACAAATTAACAGATGCTGATGGTGCTTTGCCTCCCATCACTGTGTTCACTAGTTTCTGAATTCAAAGGACAAAATAAGATCTGATTTTGTATAAAGTCCCAGCCACGTCAACAGGACATGCTGCTTGAAGTGCAGTTGAGCCCTCTTCAACCCTTCTCCACGCTGACTGCGTTCTGGCTTCACTGTATGACATATCACCACTGTACCAAACTACTTCACGTAAGCTGGTCATATTCTATGGAAAAAGTCTTGAAAGGACGTTGCAGAAAAATATTGAACCTCTGTTAGTTATTTTTCATGAGATGTAAGGTATTGTGAAATTTAAGGAGCTTGACAGATTTTCACAGCTTGGTTTGTGAAATTCATTTCCAGCTCAACAGATTGTGATTTCATGATTTTGCACATCTGGATTTTGGCACAGAGCTACGATGGAAGACGTCTGTGGCAAATCTGCCTCCCAGAGAGAGCAGGGCAGTGTGTCTGCTCCTGGTCAGTGAGGAGTCCAGTCCCGTCTGTGAGTTTTGACCTGCCTGCCCTCACCTGCGTAGTTTCTGTTCCGAAGGGCAAAGGCTGCAGTGTTGTAGCTGGCCCTGACATTAGTGATCTCGGGAATTACTTGAATATAAATGCTAATGATAAAGTCATATTTCTAATATTTAAGGAGTGTAAAGGGATATGCAGCGGTCACGGGGGTGACTTTTGCATATCCCCTTACATTTTCGCATGCTGGCAACATGGATGGGTACACCAACAACGTGTGTGAAGCCTGTTGAGCACCCCTCCACTACACTGCAGCAGTGGGCTTCTTTTCTGGCCAAGCATTTGGGCGTGGGGGTGTCTTCTCCTTAACCTAATCTGTGGAGAACTGGCAGTCTTCCCAGAGGGGAACGAGTTGATGAAAACATGACTTTAAGCCAGAATGTTTTCAGCATTCACACCACAGAAGGAGAGTTTATAAAGGTGGCAGGAGTCATGCGCGTTTTCCCTTTGTGTATCGCTGTATGGCAACAAAAGCATCCTCTTTTCCCACCAGGATCACACGGTGTCACAGAACTTCGCTTACTCTTATGGCATTGGCAGTGCGGTTTTTCAAGAAAAATCCCTGTGCTGTCTGGAATGCTCAACTGTTGGGTACCAGAGTCAGAAAACATCCTGCCTGCCGCGAACGTTAGGAAAACAGAGCAGTCCTGACTCTAGTGCCAAGTGGTTTTTTGGAAGGCTGACTCCCCTGAGAATAAAGGATGTTGGTATCCAGCCAAGAGGGCAGGCAGGAACAGGCCCTGGGCAAGACACTGGAATTTTGGTGGAGCCTGAAATATTGCATGCTTGTTTGTATCGGCTTCTGACATTTGTATTAAAAGGTGAGTTACCCAAAATGTAAAGAAATGGGTCACAAATTGATAAAGTCTAAATTCTTTTTCTAGCTATATTTAGAGCCATGTAAAACAGGGATTTCCCTTTTTGGCTGCCCTAGTATCTAAGAGTAACTTAATATCTCTGTTAAAAACAGAAAAAGTCCCCCAAAAGAAATTTCCTTTTTTTCCTATTGTACACTCAAAAATCCCTGCTTGTCATTGCATAGTATTCAGTTGGTTTTTACTTCCCTATTTCCCTGTTTGAATGAATAGTCCTAGTCTAATGACTCAGTAATCATTTCATCCAGAGTATTCCCCAGCTTCTATTTCCTATACCAGCTTTTCACTCTTAAAAATGAGATTGAAAACCACCCGCAGGTGCTTGTATTAACTGCCTAAGGAAGCACGTGTTACGTGACCCTTTATAAATCTTTTCTTCCCTTCAATTGTTATGCTAATCTGCACCTAAATTAGTGGAATCTTTGAATGCTCAAAGATCCATTTCTGCTTCTGTAAGTAAAACAATTTGCTTATCTGCTTGATTTGGTTTGGTAGATGGATTGGTTTTAGATGAAGTTTTCTGCATAGAAATTCTTGAAAATGCCACATGTAAGTGGGAAAATTGCAAAAGAGGAGATTGTATATGTAGATAGATTTTACATTATTTATTTCCTCTTTATCTTAAATTTAGAAAGATTTGAGAGATAATAGATTGGATCCAGTGTTGCAAAGCAGCTCAGTAGCCAGCATGGCTGGTCTCTGAGCTTCCACCTCCTCTGAAAAAACTTAGGTGATGTGAAGTTGTCTTAGCGATGCTACTTCCGCTGTCCTTGTCCTTACTGAAGGCTGCTGGGTGAGAACATGCCCCAGCAACCTCTCTTTTATCTGTGCTGATGTTGGTAACTGAACCTGTGTAAGAACTGTTGTTTTTCCCCTGTGGTGGTAGTTTCAGTTATCAATACGTACTCACGCTTTCTGATTTGCGGCCCAAAAGAAAGTCCCAAAGCCGTTCCTGTTCAGCCCCTGGGGCTGAAGTGCACCCCGCTGGACTGAAAGGTCTTGTGTGGTATATTTGCGAGTCCTGAATCCCTGGATTCAGGAATGCCAGCAATTTTTCCACTTACTTATTTTTGTAAAATGCCCTGTTGACTGCAAAGCTAGGCCCAGTATTTGCATTTCCATCACGGCTACGGTGGGCAATTCCTGAACAAGGTGTTGGGTGTATAGTTTTCTGCTGGGGCGTCTCACCTGTGTACATGTGTGCTCCTGAAATGATGGTTCACTCTAACATTCAACAGCAGACTGGGATGCTGCCAGGGCTTGCGTCCAGGGAGGCCGAGAGATGTTTTTGTGTTGGTCTCAATGGAGCGGGACTGAAGCTTTATTTCCTTGACAAGGCTGGAAAATGTTCATTCTGTCTCTTTCCCCTTCACACACATATTTTCTTTTCTTTATAGAATAAGTCATTTGTCTTTATCTCACCATTCACCTCTCTCTTTGATTGCAGTTAATGGAATTGTCACCTTTATGTACTCATGTTCCATTTCTCAACCTGTCTGGACTTTGGCCTCCAAAGGTTAGCACTGCTAGTGAAGTAATATGATTAAGTGAGTCTTTTTAGACAGATTTATGCAAGATTTCTTCTCCAGCAAGTGTCACATCTAGTCTAGTTCTGCAAAAAAGAATATTTCAAAGATGCCAACTGTCATCTAAAACCACTAAATTGTTCTGCAGAGCTGGTTGAGAGGACTGCGGGCCATCTTAGAGCAATGCTGATTTACGCTACCTGAAGCTGTATCCCTAGAGTTTGAAATACAGGCTTTTGTTAATAATGGAAAAAAGAATGTTCCTGTCTCACAGAAAGCACATTTAAAATGGAATTTTCATTAGTTACTCTGTAATGAAAAGGCAAAAGGGTAAATTTTAAGTGAATCTGTCCAGGATCTTGGAAAAAGAGGAAGGATATTTGAAGCAGTAATACCTGAAACAAAACTACAACAGCCACATTCTAAACAGGAAAAAAGTGGCCTCGTTTTCCATTTAAGCTACACACGTCTACAAGATATTTTGAAGTTTATAGAAAGATTTTGAAATTATAGAGGATCCACTGCACACATATCTGTTCTTCCTGCATTTGAGACGAAGCACAAATTAATCATCATTATTCTGCACTAATATAACACCTCTTAACCCTCAGCTTTCAGAATATTTCAAAGGAGTAATGAATTAAGCCTCATGTGGTCTTGGGAATATGTGATAATCTAAACTTTGATTCTTTCATTTAAAAAAAAAAAAAGCATTTTCAGGGCTTTGATTTTGGAGGCTAAAGATCTTGTAACTGTTCTTGAGATATCTTTATTTGTCACCCCCTTGGAAAGAAACCATGTGAGTGCTAGAGAAGTGTAATGAAATGGAAAAATATATTAAGGGAAAGTTAATGCATTTGTCTGTACTTACAGACAGATAACTATTTAATTTCTTTCGCTATTTATTGGAGCAAAAAGACCTGGATAAGTCAAGGTACTAATGTGATATAGATATAGGTGCAAAAAAGGCAAAATTGATCCCTGTCTGTAACTAAAAGGCTGCACAGGGAATTATTATTATTGCCACTGTACAAGTCATCGTTTTGAACATTACGCATTATGTTGGGCTGTGATCGTTCATGTTCAGAAAAGAGGAATTCTGACTGAAACAAGTGCAAAGAAAGCTTATTAGATAATTCAAAACTTGCTGTTATGAAAGAAAATATAAATGGTTAATGTTTAACTTGGCAAAACAGAAGTTAAGGGATTTAAATGGTGTCTACCAATACACTGTGGGAAGAGAACAACTTATATTTAAAGAGTCAGCAATCTATGAATATTTGGAAGACAGAAATAGTTAAATTTGTTTTTAATGAACAGGGGAATAGGATTCTGGAACAAAACAGTGAAGAAGGGACATAGTTGGGAGGGTGAAGAGCAGGAACTATAAACCGGAGCTCAGCATGTGTATGGAAGGGTATATAGGATTTGATTGTCAGATAGTGGCAGCACACTCAGGTTCATTTCTCCGGGCTTCATTTTACAGCATTTCAGTTGAACAAAATATTTTGGTATATCTACAGTGACAGTATTTTGTTTGGGGTCACTGAACTAAGGTGAAACAGCTTGTTTGAGTCTCTGAACTCTACACTTTCTCTCCGCGGTGCAGTTCCCTGGTCAGAGCAGTAGCCTTACGCCACAATTTGTTCCCATGGGCCAGGTGTCCGTGTGCCTGCACCGCTCTGACTCAGATTGGGATGTACATGTCTCAGAAGAGAGAAATTTGCATCCCGCTATGGGAGGTGCCGACCTCCTGGGGAGCAAAGCAGAGCATGAGAGCACACACTCCCACCCTGCAATGAGCTGACTTGGAATTACAGTCAGGAGGGTGGTATTTAAAAAAAAAAAATCTATTCAAAGCAAAACATTTGGACTAATGCAAGAAAACTCCAAATACTTCAGTTTGTGTCAAATGTCCTTTCCTACCTCACCTAGACGCAAGGTATTCCCAACAGAAAGTTGATTTTCACCCAGAAGATTTCAGTTTTGTAGAAGTAGTGTTTTCCATCAGAAAATCATTCCAACGGAAAATTACTAACTGGTTCTAATACAAAGTGACTAGCGAAGCTCTCAAAATGATTCAGTGGCAAAGCTGGAATGAGAACCCACAGCTCCTGACCACGAACCCTGTGCTCTAACCACGAGACAACACTCATCTTTCCCTGAGCAAGGTTGTTCCTGCAGTATTTCTGCTTGGGCCAATGCGGGAGAGCTCTGGAAATGTTGCAAGAGAGCTTTTTGCTACGAGATTTCCTGCTGTAGAGTGTTTGGGGGATAACGGGAAAAATCCCTGCTGGCTCCCTGGGGCCTCTTCAGAAGTGTTTGGACATCATGGGAATGTGAGGGTTTCTATCCGCTCCTCCCTACGTGGGTCAGGGAGGGACGTGGTGGGGTCTGGTCCTGCCACGGCTGGCCCGTCTCTCTGTTTCTAAGAGATGCTTTTGAGGGGATCCTACTGCCCTGTCCTCCATTTTAAGCAAACCTTAAATAAACTCAGGGTTTATTCAGGAATTTCCCAACTTCTCAGGTAAAACTCCCAAACAGAATAACCCCATGCAGAAAATCAAACTCATGTCTTGCAGTCCTGTTTTGTTTATTTAAGAAGCGATTATGTATTTATGGGTCAAGGTGGGGTATGTCCTCAGTCTGGACATGCCCTTCTGCTTGTTTCCCTGTATTTATTCTTGCCCTGGCTCTCGGTGTGGCTTCTTCTTAAATGCTAAACGCTTCTTCAACCCCCAATATTTCTGCAGTCTTTGTAGGGCAACAGGGCTGCGGCTGAGAAATGCGATTTAGCAACAACGCCTTTAACAAAAAGAGCCAACCCCCCTCCTTTTTTTTTTTTTTTTTTTTTTTTTTTTTCTGTTTTATTCACTTTTAAATAAAGGAGAAATACGATTCCCTTTCCGAGGCAAAAACCACTCGTATCGGTTGAATTCCTAACAGGGCACAGTGCACGCTCGGCTTTCCAGGGCAGTGCTGCTTGACAGCTATGCTTAACACACAGCAGATCCCTTCAACAGCGCTCGGGGCGAGCTCCACACACGGGCCCCCAAATGCAAACCAGATGGCGGCACCGGCCGGCGCAGCCTTCAAAGGCGAGCGGGGGAGGCTCAGCCGCTCCCGCCTCCCCTTCCCCGCCCCGCCGCAGGGACGGCGGCGCAAGCGCGGCCGGGCCCGGGGGGTGCAGAGCGCGGCGGGCTTCCCGGCAGCGGCCGGCGGTCAGGAAATTGCCCTGTCAGGAAAAGCGCGGTTTCTGTAGCCCGCTCCCTGCGCAGCTAATCTAGTGTTTCAGTTTGGACAAGTAAGTGATTTTTGACGCTCGCCAAGACCCGGTGGAGACTTAAAGCCGCGGCCGGGCGGGCTCCCCCTCAGCCAGGCGAGGCGGGCGCCGCCTCTGAGGGGAGCGCGCGCTCCCTCAGCCCCGCGCGCGCCGCTGGCCGGGGCGGCCCGGCTCCGCTAGGCCTAGGCGGGCGCCTGGCCCGGCCCAGCACAGCCCGGCCCAACCCAGCCCCCTCTCCGGAGCTCTGCGCTGAAAGGGGAACGCGGTGACATTGAAGAAAACTCCTTCCCCGTTCGGGAGGTGCTGCTGGTTGAGAAACGCTGTCGCGTTTGCGGTGGTGTGTTTTGTTTTGTTTTGTTTTTAATTAAAAAACCTGCGGTGCCCGGGTGTAACACCCCCTCTCCGGGTTTTTCCCAGGGGAACCCCTCTCGCTGCTTCTTCAGGGCATGTGTTGACTGTGCGATTAAATTGCTCCGGATCAGTTTCAGAGCCTGGTTTTGGTGTAGCTGGTGGGGCATTATAGGATTTACATTCTAGTCTCCCTGCCTGGCTTCCCAAAGTTTGCTTTTACTATGTTTCTCAACAGCACAGCCTATATATAATGCCTAAATTTAATGAGAAGGGGTCTGCCCTTTTTCACAGTCCCTCTGCGTTGACAGGCCCCAGGCTGCGCGGGGGGTGCGCAGCGCCTGGGCCAGCACTCGAGATTTTGCAGGGCTGGGGTAGGCACATCGCTTCCTCCCAGTGATTCCTCTGGCGGACAGTGGTGTAGGAGTTACCATTTTCCCTGCTGCCTTTCCCTGAGCTTTAAATGGCAGCACTTAGGTGACCTGACATCAGCAGGTGGGACACGTACATCACTTACATGCTTGCTTAATCCTCTAGATCCTTGGGAGATTTCCTCAAATGTATTTCTTGCCCTTACTCAAGTTGGTATTTTCCAGTCTTGCATCTCTGGCGCAGGTATCGCTGGCACTGGTGTCCTCGCTGCTCACTTCCACCGCTGCCTCCTTCCTCCTCTTGCAGCTCTGCTTTCTCGCACCTTTGTGGCACCGTCTCCTTCGCATGGCAGTTGCTCCTGCGTTCTCATAAAGCTTGTGGGCTGGCATGGAGCCCACCCCAATAACCTGGTGGAGTTTACTTGTGCTTGGCTCTAGACCTCCCCGTAACTGTGTTCCTCGCTGGTGACGTGCTCAGCACCAGTTAGAAACTGGTGACCTTGCAGATTCTTTCTCTACTGAGGTGCCTGGGACTTGTTAGCTAGTTTAATAAATTTAGCATCAGTGCCTCTTCTCTGGAGAACACTTAAGAAATAAATGTCAGGGAAGGCAAGTAGAGAGTTCTCTCATCTCTGAGGTTCTTAGAAAGTAATAAACAGACATGTAACTGTGAAGGTGGTCTCCTCTTTTTTCATCCTCATGTATTCCCTCATCCTGGAAGACCATTTGCTTAATTTGCTGAAATTAGCTTTCTTCTAAATGTACTTAAATATAGTACAAAAACATACTGAAATTTTAAAGTGTCTTTAAATGTTAATGGCCCCCTTTCCTTCAGGAATATGTACTGGCATATGGTTGGAAAAAAATAAAGCTTTTTTTTTTTTTTTTCCTTCCCTGGGAAGGGTGCCTGGGATAGGAGATGAAAGAGGAAGACAGGGGGAATTGGGTTCTTGTAGGGACAGCTGTTCCCAGCTGTAAGAATCAGGGCAGAAATACACTTACAGTGTCAGGAGAGACTAAATAAACTGGTACTATGCTGGGAAGTTTTTATGTGTATTCTTATCACTTCTGTTACTGTGTCCTGTGTTTCGAACAGTCCTACAGCTAAGTTATCATTTGAAACTGCTGGTTCTTTTGAAAAGTCGTCCTCTTCCCAAATAAGGGCTCTTACCCATTCTGTTTCTTGTACTTCCTCAGTAAGTCTGCCTTCTCTATTTCCATAAGCTGTTCTTCATTTAAACATGCTTTTGATTCTGTTAAAGGTTGATCTGTTTCCCGAGAACTAGTAGATTTACAGGAGAGGATCAGAATAGCTTTCCTGTGTGCTCCTGTTTTGTATCTTGGGCTTTTCTAATGACTCGTGTTGAAATTTTTCCCTGGTACCTGCCACTGGAATACCAAAGAGCCTGGTGTGCATAATCAACAGCAGTGGCATGGCTGTGGTAGAGAGGTGTTTCTGAGCTTCATTTTCAAAGGGAAATCTCTGATCACATTGTTTGGTTTTTTGGCTCTTGTTAATACCTTCTGGTTGGTGTCTTGAGCTGCCTTCAGTTTCCCCTCTGCATTTTCACATGTGAAAGGGAATGTACTCAGACTGTTCATAAAATAAAGTTTGAAAATTTGTGACCTTCAGCTATTTGGGGCAAGCAAGCTTGCAAGCTCTTGCCTTCTGAGCTGTTTTGAGAAAGGCATTGAAGGGAACTTAGAGAGGTGTTGGCCTGATACCCTTTCAGGCTTGTCTTTGTGGGAGTTTGAAATTATGAGACTGATAGGATCATTAATAAAGCAGATTCTGCTTTGATAAAAACAAACCGACCAAATGAAAACCCCCCAGCTGTGTATGTGGGGAGAAGGAAGAGAACTCGCTGTGTGCAGATGACCAGATGTGATTCTTCTTTTACTGTAAAAAAGAAGGGGATATAGACATGTTACACGTATGGTCTATCTAGATATCTGAGTTTTGTGCAGAATTGGTGTTTCTTTCAACCTAACCTAATGTGCAACCTCACTTACTCTTAAGTAGCTGTGACAGGAACTTCAGGGCTAGTGTTTTTGGAATTGCAGCCCAAATAAATGTTTAATTTTAAAATGACCAATTACATAGGGCTGTCATTCTTCTCATGCTCTTATTATGCAAGAGTGAACAAACAGTGTATAGTAAATTGTGGATTTGGCTTATGGACACATGTTTGCTTCTGGGCTGAGCATCTCCAAAGAAGTGGTTTACAGCATGCCTTTAAAAATTGATTTCACTGTTGCATCTACTACTGGCCTAAGTGTTCCAGTATCTGCCAGAAGTAATTATAGAGAGTTGGTTCAGATCTTGCTTAAATGTGTAAGCCTTGATGGGAAATGCAGTGGATTTCAGCCAGAATGCTAATTTTGATGTTTTGTCATTTCATAAAACTGTGAACTCAGAACAAATTATTTTTATACTGATCTGCTGATACGTAATCACACCGCTAGTGCCAAATTCAACCTTGATGTAGCACTGGAATCTACAGATGTGATTAGAGTATCAGCACTAACCTAAGTTGGCTAATTTGGTGTCCACAGTAGCATAATGGCTTTATTTACCCAGGATTCCAGGTAAGCCTGTGTACCCTGCACTGAAGCTCATGGTGCTGAGGCTGGTTGCTCCAGGAGAGCAGTTGAAAGCTAGTGTATGTATGGTTACGTGAGCTGTAATTGTGCCTTTTGAATTGCATTCTGTGTATTTTATAGTTTAAACAGATAATTTGTAAATTAAGATAGTTGTGCTAGGGTTGTGTTTACTGTATGCTGCTTTTTTTGTGTGCGCATTTTGTTGTTTTGGTTTTTTTATTTGTTTCTCCATTTCCATTATAGTGTACAAGAGAATGAAAAAATACAGAAGTCACAGTACAGGAATCTGCCCCTCTTTCACAGGCAACAGAAGGAGATCGTTGTTTCTGTCCTGGGTGGGGTAGGTTGAAGTGTCAGAGACACGGGAATAAGAAAGATCTTCCTCAGCATTACATTAATAAGCTGGTGGATCCAACCACTTGGATCCATCAGTCATTTTGGAGCCTGTTACCTCCTTTCAACTAGTCATGAAGCTGTTACAGCTAGAATTTATGTAATAATTAGATGGTGTTTTTTTTTCCCCTCACAGTCAATGTAAACAAGATAGTGTCTTCTTTCAGAGCTTCAAGCATTCTGCAGTGTCATTTGGGACATGTCTGTCTGCCAGATCATTAGCACAGCCTTTAGAGATACATACAGCTGCAGTGTCAGAGGGGGGAAGAGATCTAAATAGGTTGGTGTGCATGAATTGTGCCATTTTCACGGTTTGGAGAAGAAAGGGTGCTGCTCTATACCCTCTTAATTCTTTAGGTTTTCCTGAGGGAGAATTGCGTCTTGGCATAAACTGATCAACATTTCCTCTGTTTGACAAATTGTAGGTTATGGCAAGCGTTCCAAATCCTGCTGACGTGTGAGTGCACCTGTGATGTTCGCAAGTGTCAAGAGTTTAATCCTGAACTACTAATATGTCTGGGAGTTTTGCCACTGACTTTAATGGATGCAGGATCAGACCCTGCTTTTGAAGTGATGGCCTAGCCCAACAGGGCCAAGAGAGCCCCGGGGGGATTTGGAGCTGTTGGGTTTCCCCAGTAGTGTATGTGTCTTCTCTCCCCATCTCATTTTGCGTGTACTTGTGGCTCTTTGTTCAGCCTTCCTTTTTCCTGAGAGCTCCTCTCTGCAGCTGTTTCCTGCTGTTCCTGGTGTTAGACGAGCAGTGGAACGGAGAGAGCTAAACCTGTTTCTTTTGTGTGGCGTAGTTACAGGCTGGGGAACAAATGGGGTGGCCCTGTTTGCCACTGTCACGTCAATAATCTTAGAGCGAGAGAGCCTGGTCTGTCTTTGGCCTCACAGGCCGGGCAGCCCGGCTGCTTTGCGAGGCGTGCTGCGGCGTTAGCCTCGTGCCTGTTGCAGTGCAGAGCCTATCAGGGCATGCAACAACCCTGTGGGTGCCTTGATCTTCCTTCCAAAGAAAACCAGGGTGAGCAGTAGCCTTAAGTCTTCTCCAAGCATATAGTTGGGAGGAGCACCTGGATTCCTCTGTTTAGACAGACTTTGAGGGCCAGTGTTTTGGGAACTGCCTGAAGTTTGAAATCCCTGGCTTCTGTAGCCACCTCTGTGCATCAAAGCAGCACCTCTCAGTTGACACCAACACGTTATTTTTGTACTGTGAGCATCTCTGAGCACTATCTCTACTTGCCCAAAGCGGTCTTGGGATCATAACTTGCTGCTTATTAGTACTTACTACTGCACTGTATTATGGTCCATAGTATTGCCACATCCATGAACAGTCAATGAGCACTCACCTGACCACGTTGATTGTGAGTTCAGCTCGTCACCTGTGGTCTGTAGCTAGCTGCAGTGAGCCTTCTGGGGACGATTCAGAGCGTGATGTAATCATGACTGTGTGGAGAAGGTAAATATGGGGCAATTGCTTACTGTCTCCTCTAGCTCAGCAGCTCAGGCACATCAAACAAAACTAGCAGGTGGCCTGCTCAGAACAAACGAAAGGACTTTTTCTTGCATTGTTTACGCAGAACTTTATAACTCATTACTACAGTAGTTTGCAAAAGAGCACAAACAAATTCAGAGACGAAAAAGCCTTCAAGGTCTGCTAATCCTAAAGATAAAATTTCTGACTCAGGAAGTGCCTCTACTATAGATAGCAGGAGGAAGAAGGTGCCTTGGGGAAGTATCGCTGGATGAAAAGGGCAGGCATATGCTTTTCTTATGGCTTCTGCTCTTTGTGGCAGGATACTGTACTAATTAGACCTTTCATCTGAGCCAGTGCAGCCACACTCATCTCTTTAATCAGGGTCCAGAATGCCCTTGCTCTTATTTGATCAACTGTCCTATGAGCTGTATCTGCCAGTGGGAGTTCAAGGAGAGCATAATTTTTCTGTTTTAGTACAAATCTCTTCTAGAGCAGATTATAGAGAAAAACAACTCTGTTGTACATTTCAGAGCTTGTTATTTGTTGACACTGGTCATGCTGACATCTTTCTGCTGTTCATGAGTGAGATATCTATGTAGGCAGTAGAAGCTGAAAATAAATAAATTTTGGGTCCCATTTCTTAGAATAATTTGCTTAGTCATTTTCATTTCTCTGCTAATTAGTTACACCAAGATAAACTGGCATATGTCTTGCTTTATATCAGAGCAGGTGGAAGTAGTTTGGCTTGAAATTATTTAAAGTACAAAAGATAGAATCAAAGGGCAGAAGGCAGCGATGAAGTAATGGCTTTGCCTTGGACACTGAGAGAGGGGGGGAAAAAAAGGTATGGAGAGACATTACAGAAGATTAGTACATAGTGAATTATTTATAGAGAGAAAAGGAGATACTAGAAAGTAGTAGAATATTTTCAGTCCTGTGGTGGGATTTACTGAGGTTATGTTACAATGTGGTGAGGGCAATTAGGAAAGTTTCAGTGGAACGAACTAGGTATTATGGGGCTGGGAGTTGGGGTCTGATTCTACTTCTAAAATGAGGTCTCTTCCACTATTTGAAGCTGTTTTTCCTTGTCCTAAGATGTGAGAAAACTCCACAGAATTTTAACAGAGAATGGATGAAATAATCTAGCAGTGTTTGGTTTTTAGTGAAGAAGCATGCTTTCTCCAGCTTGCTTTTTATTTATTCCAGTTTTGTTATTGTTAACAGAGTCCTCACATTCCTAAGACAGATCTCTTGCATGTACGTGTTCTGTTTTGGGAAGGGAAAAGGGGAGATGAGGTGTGCTTTTGTTCCTTGTTTTTGTTTTGTTTGCTGTTGGGTAGCTGAAAAATAAATGCTTGTTGATAGTTATAGCATAGTCCCTTGGGCATTTAAGGGTATTATTCTATATTAGTACTGCCCTTCAACGCAGCATTAGAATTCCCCATCTGCTCCCACTCTCCCACACAGACATGTGCCTTCTTTGTCTCTTCACATCCAAACAGGAATTAAAGATCCTGAAAGAGGAAAGGGAGTTCACTGTCTTCAAGAAGAGATTGCCACTCTACCAGCACCACTTTTGTTAGTTTACTGTAACCCTAGAAAGCCATCAAAATGCTGAATTTCCAATATCATGTCAAAAATGCTTCTTTTGTTTTATCTCCTTTCTACAATTGAAAAGCAGCTTTTATTTAACATATTTAGATCTTTTCACGCTAAGATTATGAAGCCTAATTTGAGCCTGTTAATGTTTTTCTCGGTAATCCATAGAAAAGCACAGCTGCACTACTAAAAACATACTGTTTATCCATGATCGCTGGGTCTGGGCAGCCTGCAGCGTTCCAAAGATCAAAGTTTAAAAGAGACATGCCAGTCCTTCACAAAATCTATACTTGCTGCTGATAAATACTTCTGCTGAGCTTCAGCCTGCGTGCATGTGAGTGTGCAGCCTTCCTGTACTGCAGCTTTAACAGAAAGGGACGTCCTGGCAATTTGATAACCGTGAAGTAAGGTAGGACAGACTGAGCTTAGTAGGTAGTTGTAATGAAACAGTCATTTGGTTACTTAGTCATGCCTTTTAAATTAAAGAAAACAATGTTAAGGATTTTCTTTTTTTTAAAGAAATATTTTTGCAAATGACAGTTTCACCCCTTCTTTTTTTTCATGGCCTATGTGGGAAAACTAGCACATTTGTTTAAGGATAAACTGGGAAGTCTGTGGTTTCCAGCACGCACATTTTGAATAATATTTATACAGACTATTATTTAATAGGCCATATAAATATTTATCATATGCTGTAGCCCTTTGATCATAAATGCTTGTTTGAAAAGCCATTCTGTCCCTGCTGTGATTTGCAAAGAAAGAGGCCATTGCTGTTTTAGTGCTTGGAGGGAATTTTGGCTTCTTGTCCTGTCTTAGCAGTTATAGTCATAGTCATGGACTAACACGGTCAAGCTGGACATGTCTTTTTGAAATTTTTTTTTTCTCTCTCCCTCTCTTTCTATTTGCAAATTCAAATAATAAGTTATAAATATGAGGCCCTAATTCTGCAATGGACAGGCAAAACTGTTGAAGTTTTGGAGGCCTTTTTTGTTGGCTGCAAGAATCCAGGCTCCCTGAGTGAGATACTTTGGGGGTATAGAAGGTATTATCACCAGTGCTTCCCACCATTTGATGCATCATCCATGCATCAAATATTTTGGTGTCTTGTTAGGAATATTGTGCTTGAGGAGTTGACCTGTCTGACTGGACCTTTAGGACTTTTTATTTCAATCGTTTTTCCAGTTTGCTGTTTTGCTCATGACTGCATTGACTGCAGAAGCTGTATGCTAAGAATCCAGTAGATACAAAATCCAAACCAAAGTTTTATTCGCACAACAAAGTTTTCCTTGCACGTGGCAATGAACATGGGTATCCAAATTGCAAAGCAAGAAGTTTGTGCTGGGGCCTTCTTCTACCTCTGAACTCCATTAAAGAGTTTCTTCATTTCTGATTTGAAGCTTCCTCTTGTACCAAAGGAATCTTCTGTAAACAAAACTGAGTGACAACATTCTGCTTTAAATTGTTAATAAAGTACTTTGGCTAAATATTTTCCACCAACCTCACTGCTGAGTTCTTAGGTTCTCAAGAAACACCTTTAGGCAGAGTCCCTGACTGGTGACACTTGTGACCTAGAGATGACAGTGCTTCTTGTGGATCCGGTTGACAAGTAGGTGACGTACCAAGTGACTGGTATTCCAGAAAAACCCTTGGCATCGAATTATGTTTTTGCAAACAGATTGGATCCTATTGCAGAGATGCTATACTTTGAACAGCCTCAGTAACTTAGTTCTTGCTGTGTGTGAAAAAAGGGTTAATATTTACTTTTAGCCTTTTTTCATAAGATATTGAAGTATTGCTTTGCAAATCTGGGTGAGCTTTACTCAGAGAAAGACCAGTTAAAATAGGTTTGTGGTTCTTGGTTTTGGACTCTGTCACTTAACTCTTTCTCATGTCCACTGATTTATAGAAATAAAAGAGTGGATATGCGTAGACTGATCTGTACTGCTTGAGTGTATAAACAGATTCCTGTGCAGTCACTTGCACATGCACATCCTGGTTGCTTAGTAAGGAAAAAAAGGAAAGTAAACATTACATGGGCTGATTGGGTTCCAGGTTTCAAATGTTTGTGGGAAGAATCCAATGCAAAGCCATAATTTTAAGTGCTGAGTAGGAGGTACTGTGAGCTTAATTCTCTAACATCTGTTAAGCTTGTTCTCTAAGTAGCAAAAACAATTAATGAGCTAAAATCAAGGCTACCATACAAGGAAGAGAAATAAAAATTTAGAGTAATATGTGTGTGTGAGAAGGAGGCAGGATGTAAAATACTCCTTTTGCTATTTGTATTTTGTGAAAAGCAAGTAAGAAATCTTTGCCTATGTTGAAAAAAAATTCTAGTTTGCAGCTTGTGGTTTATTCTCCTCTTTTTATGAGTCAGCAGCTAAAGGCAGTGCCGAAATAGGGAAAAACAGGGAAATTCGTGAGATAGTATCAGGAACAGCCTTATGCAATTTCTCTATAGTAAAATTTCTTGCAAGTAGCTAGCAGCATCTGCAGCCAGCCTTTTAAGCTTTGAGGAGATGGAGTGCAAAATTAAAAAGTGAGCATCATCTGTTGAAAAGATTGTCTTTAAACTGCTTTTACAGCCAAGGGCTAAGAGGAAGATGCAGAGTGCTGTAAGTATCCCCAGCTGACAGATGGAGTATTAATCACTGATACCAGGAGAATTGTCCTCTCTGTGACAGAGGCATTAGCTTTTGTTAGTCTGACCAGGTCATAGAGCCAGGGCCAAGAAAATAAAGCGAGCTTTCTTGCCAATATTCCTAGGTGTTAGACTCATGGCACACCATTATTTTTAGCTGATTGCTCATCGCTTGAACAAGATGACCTTGCTTAACAAGATTAGTGTGTATTGTACCTAATCTACTGGGCAGAATCAGTGTGTTGAGAGAGGGCAGCTACTATTTCCCTCAGTACTGCAATATGCTCTATAGCTTTGATCTTTTTTCTAGTTTCTGATATTGTTAGAAGCTAATGATCTGTACAACTTCCTCTAGTGACCCTGCCATGGTGCATGCAGAATACGGTGTGATAATCGCTTTGGTTTGTGCTGGGAGGAGCTTTAGGGATGGACAGAACTTCCTCATACTAATGCCGTCCAAGCCAAGAACAAAAAAAATCATCCCTGGCCCCCAGCAGCGGTAGTCTAAGCATGAAGTGGCAGATTCAGGCAGTACAAAGCGGTCGCATGGGACAAGTTGTGATAACAGATTTCCACAGACTAACCACATTTCCATGAACCATTTAAGGGGTAAGATGAGGGGAAGCTGGGTAGTTTTCTTTAGCCAAGGTGTTGGCTTATGCTATTTTAAGTGCAGATGAAACTTTGTCCTAATTCAGCTGTTATGCTATTATCCAGAATGGTGCTTGGAGTTTTCTGAGATAAGGGACGGTCTTTTTTCCCCCCTTTTTTTTGGTCTTTATTTCACCTGCCACCTCTAACCCTCAGTGATTATAGATTTGTAATAGCCAATAGCAGCAGTGGTTACAAGCCAACCATAGATGTGAACAGCCACTTCCATTGTGCGAACACCATGTTCAAACTGACACCCCAGGATAGATCTTGACCTGTACTCAAGATATTTCAGGGAGGAAAAAAACTAAAGGCTTGGTTTTCTGTCTTGTAGAAATAAAACAAGTAAAAAACATTGCTTCTGAAGTTGAGTATGATTTATGTGGCTATATGATAAGCTCTTACTGTCTGAAGGTAGAAAGAGAACTTTCACCATTTTCTGTTTGACTGTTTTTTTTAATCAGGCTTTTGGTATATTTTGCCACTAAACTATTTAAAACAAACAAACAAAAAAAGGATTCATTTGAAATGTGACTAATCGTATTGTTCTACTAAGCAGTTCTTTCCAAATCTTTCCCCCTTTGCCTATGCCTCTCCCTCTAACCAACCCATCTTCCATACACAGAAGTAATCCAGGTCACTTCTTTGGGACAGATGGGCTGTTTTTAAGTAGAGCCATTTTGGTGCTCTGTAAATACTGCGTATTCATCAAATTATAATTGATCCATTCATTTTCTGGAAATCAGAAGCTGTGTGTCAGCTGAGTTTTGTGTGTTTCTGAGGCTTAAGAGATTCATACAAGCATTAAACTTTGTCCTTGTCTGATGTTTCAAATACTTTGTATCAGCTCTTACTTAGCATTCTCCCAGCTTGATTAAAATGTAAATGTTAACCATTAATTAAGCACAAACTGTGAGAAATTACGTACAGTGCGTTTGTCACTGTATTAAATGTCAAATAGTTAAGCATAATATAGTGAAATAAGCAACTCATTGTGAATAATTAAACCAATTAACTTAACCTCACTTTGTTCTTGTAGGTTGTCAGAGAGTAGGCAGAGATTTCCTGGGATGCTCTCATAACTCAACACATTTTCAGCAAATTATTTTCTGAATCTTTAAAGTTGTGTGGATTGATGGTGGATAACTCTTAAAAACCTAACTGGTTTGTTTTTCAAGTGGTTTGTTGGGTTTTTTTCTTTCCTTTGGAGTGCTCAAAATTGGGTAGTATGTACCAGATTGTCACTTAAGTTATTTTAATTATCAACATCACACCACTTTGGGAGTGGAAACTGTTTTCAGATTCTGCAGAAATTCAGCCTGACTCACTGTCTCATTCAGCAGTAATATGCCCCTCATTAGCTGTTTGGCTCCATGGGAGGCAGCAGCTCTTGGCTCCTCATTCCCCTTCAGGTCAGGGTTCAGTGGAGCCAGGCACACCACCCCTTTCACTGCTTCAGGGGTATAATTTGCTTGCATTGAGGCAATGAGGTATTTGTGGTGGTTCTTGCTGTCTTGTCCAGAGGTGAATCCAACTTACCAGGCATCAAGCAGCTTCCCCGTGTACCAGAATTTGGGAGAACCCAGGAGTCTCTGAGTTGAAATTTTCCTTCAGTGTAAAGCACCAGCTCCTGACTGATGCGGAGTTTGGAACCATACCCTTTCCTTCCCTTCCTACCTCCTTCCCTCTTTTTCCTTTTATGTAGACATGATGCTGTATGACTACAGCTCGTTTCCTTGATTGTATGAGTGCATGAACTTTGTCATAGCATGCAGATTCTTACATGCAAATTTACAATTTGCTTTCCAGGAGCTTCTGTGCCATGCAACTTATATACAAACATTTGAAGAAAAATGGTACAACTAGTGCAAGACTCGAAAATTCAATTTTATTAAAAAATGCCAAGTGAAGACTTGCTGCAAAAGAGTTGCCAAGCAAAGTGCCTGTACAGCATCTCTCCTGTCCTGTTCAGCAGTTTTCCATCCCTAGTCATTTTATCTGTTTTTAACCCCTTTTTTTATTTTCCCCCAGCAGGTTTTATTAAAAATGCACAGTAAGAAGCAGACTCCAGTCAAATACTATGTTGGAATTGATGTTGGGTCGGCAAGTGTTCGCGCGGCTTTGGTAGACGGGTTTGGGACAGTAGTGGCACACGCAGATCAGCCAATCCAAATCTGGGAGCCCCAACCAGACCACTATGAGCAGTCCTCTGCGGACATATGGGCTGCTTGTTGCTCAGTCACAAAGGTATGCGAAGAAAACCAAAATGAAGATGTGCATTTCAGATAGCTCTTCAAGTTTTGGAAGTTTAAGGTCTTCCAGTCACTGGCCTTTAACATTCAATTCTGTGCACGCTGTATTACTGTATAATTTGTAACTGTCCTTGTGCATTAAAGGCACCTTGAGGATATGGCTGATGTAGCCTCACAGTGTTACACAGGTGAGGAGCTGAAGGCCAGAGTGAAAGAAGCTTGTGCTACAGCTGAAAATAGAATGAAAGGCCTTCCTTTGGGCTTAGCTCAGGGGGGGGACTTACCTGCTGCCTTCAGGATTCACGTCTGTGGATTTTGTTTCGCTGGTGTGTATTCTAGCCACAAGACAGTTCTCTGAGCAGTCAGTGTTGCTCACAACCTGGTAATGCATAGATTTGAAGATGTGCATTGTGCTGCACTGGAGTCACAAAGGAGCATTTATTGTAGAGAAATACATATATAATACAATATACAATACATATACATATACAATAATCCTCATTATAAGAGGATCCAGTATTATAAGACTCAAATTATATACATTTGTGGATAGTATCAAGCATAAAACCAGATTGAAATAAACCTTACTATAAGGGAAAATGTGTACCCTCTGATCCAAGGATCTGCCTGCACATGCTGGTGGTAAATGAGTGACCTTGCTTGGCAGTGCACATGTAGGCCATTTCATCTTTCTTAATAAAGCTCCAGCCTGCTCCATGTTCTAAGGTTGGCTTTTTAAATATTCATGATATGCTTGGTAATTTGCAGATGGACAGTTCACCCATTCTCTTGTTATTGATCAGCCTTTTCAAACATTAATGAGCTTGGCTCTGCAGAATGCCCTGAGATGAAGGAGATGAGGTGAGGGGGAAGGAAGGAAAAGAAGGGAGTGACAGGAGTGATATGGAAGAGCAGCTTGATCTTAAAGCAGAGCAAGTCTTTTATTCTGCTTATTTGATTTTTTTCTTTGTGAATTGCTTTATCCTTGCTCTGGACCTCTTTAAATACAATCTCTTATATGTAAGCCATAAAATATGGTCTCTGAAACTATAGCTTTACAGAGCCAGTAAGAGACTGGCACTGTAGCAAGTCTAGTGAAAGTCTTTCGTTCTACTACTAATTAAAATAATGATAGTTTTATTGTTGCTGAGAAGTGGCAATTTATTACTGCTTTACATTTTAGGTGTCTCGCATCCTCACTTGGCACTTAATCCCTGTGGGTGTTGTGTTTTTTTTTCCAGTGCTGCTGGAAGCCATGAAGTTCAGACCTTTTGGGGTGGTGATTTTTTTTGGAAAATCTTCCAAAAAGTATGCTATCCAAACTCTTGGTAGCAGAGCTTTTGAAAAGGTGTGCATTGCAGAGGTGTTATCACTGCTACAGGTTTTGACCAACTTTATTTTTTGGACCCTTCACTGTTGCAAGACAAAAAGCTGTGACACGATATTATCAAAGCAATTCTAGAAGATCATTGCTTCCACAGGTGGGAACTGAGTAAAGTAACTGATGGAAGCACTTGGCCCTAATCCTGTGTCCATGTTTCACATGCAGCTCAACTCCAAGCTTTTAGAAAAGAGAGAAAATTAACATTGCTAGTTTTCTGCTGCCTTTATTTTCTGATATTTTTGTGCTTCCTGCTTTTATCCAGGACTGTGGCTAGTAAGGTTAAAAAGCTATTAAAAAGCTTTTCATGGACCTTTGAATTCAGTTCTGAAAACCAAAGAATTTTTGGTAATTTGGGGCATTTTTTTATTAAACATGTTAAAGAATACCGAATCTCAAAAATTTCAGAGTTTGTGCTTGCATTTCTAACTTGTAACTCATTTTCTGTACTCATTAGTTCACATGGTACCTGCATATATATGGATATATTTGTATTCATGTGTGTTTTGTATATTTGCAGAAGGTTGTCTGTGGAGTAGATGCTAGCCAGATTCGAGGGGTTGGTTTTGATGCTACGTGTTCCCTTGTTGTTGTGGATAAACAGTTCCAACCTTTGGCAGTCAACTGTGAAGGTAGGACTCCAGCACAAAAACTGGTGTTACTGTACATGTGTTGCCACTGATGTGAGTGAACGTACAGTCTCTTCCAAATGCCAAGTTGTGGGGCTGACTCTTGGAGATAGAGATGATAGAAATGCATTTTTACAAGTGGATTCTTCTCTGGTTTTATTATTTTAATTCTACTGCAAAAATAAATTTGAGAATTAATTACTGTTGGCTAAATGTTTCGCATCCTAAGATCAAATTCATTCACCTTGCTTCAGAAAGACTGCTTCTTGGAGAAGTCTGTGCTCATTTGTCTTTTCTGTATGTTTTCTCCTCCTTCAGACTTTACTAATCACAGCTTTTATAGTGTGCATAAATGCCCATCTATACTGGCTAAAGGAATGATAAAAATGTTATTGTTAGCATAGTCTAACTGCTTACTCTGTCATGGAGCTGCTGGCAAGAGGTTCAGCTTATGTATTTTATTACACTGGTGTTCTGTCTTTGTCTAGGACAGTGCTAAACTTCAGAAACAGTCTGTGACCTTTTTCTAGAAATTTTTTTTTATTAGTTTTTGAGTAGATTATTCAGAAGACTCAAGAAGAGTCTGTGATATGATTTTTTTTTTTTCAGTGAATCCCATTTAAGATTAGGTGTGTGCCCAATCAGTAGTTACAGCGCCATAATCACAGTTCTGTTTATGTTCCCTTTCTATTCTCAGATGTATTTGTCATCTTCTCCTATTCTTCTCAAAAAACCAGCTTTGCCCCCAAAATGTCCTTCGCTAAATTTAGATGAGATTATTTATTTTTCAGTTTGAGAGTCTCTTACAATCTGTTCAATGCCTAATGATGTCTGGGGCTATTTTGGTCTATTGAGTCAAATTCAGTTCTCATTTTTTATTCTCTGAGATCCCCTTTGAGTTTACCCAGTGGTGTTAAATAAAGACAAGAATGCACTGAATACTGTCACGCTGGTATGGGCGTGCAATGGTGTGGCTTCAGGCAGTCTCACAGTTCTAATATAGAAATATTGGTGTGCCTCATACTTCTGCCTTGTTTTGGACTGTGTTGTCAAGATTATACGTAAGTGGCTGTGTCATGAAGTTGAGTGCATTTCGGCAAATTACCCCCCTAAAACTGTATTTCTGAAAGGAATTAGGGTAGTTTTCTCACAACAGTCAAGGAGGAAAGAGAATCCCCGTAACTACCTCTCTAGCTGACTAGCTGAGTTAATTTCAGTTTATAACCTAATTGCTGAGATTTTGTCACATTTTTAGTTCTTAGTCACCGAAATGCTTTTTTGTATTTTTAACTAAATATGTATACTTTGTCAAGAAATTTGGGTTCTTTCAATAAAAGATAGTCTACAAGAGCATGGTGTTTCAAAGTTTTTCGATGCTCACAAGCCTGATTGGTTTCAGTCAGCATTCTCAGTGCTCAGCATGTCTTCAAGTTGGCTCAGAGGGCTAGAATTTTATCTTTAGATATCTGCTGTGGATTATTAACACAAATAGAATTTGAGTTTTCTATGTGGAATTGAAAGTGGGAAGCAGCTTAGTCTAGTAATTTACAGTACCAAGGTGGGGTTAAACCAGACTTAAATAATCTCTTTTTTTCTTTTTTTTTTTTTTTTTCTTTTTCCCAAGGACAAAACCATAGGAATGTCATTATGTGGATGGACCATCGTGCGGTCAGTCAAGTTGAGCGCATCAATGCAACGCAACACAGGGTTTTGAACTATGTAGGAGGAGTGATGTCTGTGGAAATGCAGCCACCTAAATTGCTGTGGATAAAAGAAGTGAGTATATCTAAGACTGTGGTGCATTTTTCCTAATGATTAATGCCCTTTGTTAATTTCTGAGAATGAAATTTCTAAAACAAAAGTCTTCAGCCTTAGTGTTGAACACAAAGGCCTGCAAAGTAAGGCCAGGCTTAAGTTGTGGTGAAAATGTTTGGAGGTTCTTTTTTCCCCTCTCAATTATTTAGAAATATCTGATTTTATTGAAACGTTTCCTGATTGAAATTATCTAATTTCAAGGTTAGATATACATACAAATTTAGTTGCAGGTAACGAATGAGTCCTCGAAGTATCCTAAGATTTAGTTACGGAGCTGTATTTCCCGCTCCAACTAGCGTAGCTGGGTGTGCTCTCAAGGGTGTAGGTGCTACTTCTGGGATGGATTCATAGCACTTTGAAACCAGCCCCATCTCAACATCGGGTGTCATGGCCAGCGGTACTGCCTTTGAGGCGCTGCACCCAACAGCCCGGGGACGTGTGATGTCTTTGGCTGTTGGTAGAGAAACTGTTCAGCTACAGCTTCAATTTAGTTCTGTCCCATCTGTAGGAAACAGACCATCTGTAGAGGGAGGGTGCTCAGTTCATAACGTGGAACTCTACCACTGTCTCTTGTGTTTACATTTTGTGTGTTACAGAATGACATATGGCCTTTTAATAATAGCTGTCAGATAAAAGGAGAAATGCTCGACACTTGAATTTTTTATAACCTCCTCCAGTCTGGCTTTTACATTTGGTTGCAGCGATGCTTGCTGTCATTTTAATAAAGCCCAAATGTAAATTACTTGCTGCCAGTTTCAAGCAGCCAGTCTCCTGTCCTTACAAACATGAAACATCATATAGTAACAAGGTGCAGATTGGGGTAAGTCAAAGGAATTAACTGGTTGAAGCAGGTACTGACAGATTAATGATAATAGAGGATAATTAATGTTGTTTGTAGATACTATACTGAAATACGAATATCCATCTACTAGTTCTTTCCTTCCTGAGCTAGGAGTATCATATATCAGTCATTTTATAAATAATAAAAAGTAAGCTGTAAAAACCTTAAATGAATCCATTGTGTTTAGAACACTTTTATATTGCGAGGTCTGGAATATCAGTACCTGACTGATCAGGAAAGACCAGATTATGGGGTCTCCAGGTGTGGTCCCCCAGAGGTGTAAGTCTGTGCTATGGCCCCAAAGCCCTCTGACATAATTGCTGTGTATAAAGGGGAGAGCAGGTATTACAGGGCTTGTTCTTTCTGTGAGCAAACGGGTAGGAAATAGAATTCACCTACCGTGCATGCTGGCCAGTAGCAGAGACAGCCTGACAGAAGGGCATTACAAAACAGGGCTTGTTCATATGTCCCCTTTCAGCTCCTGACGTACCAGCTAAAGAGATTATTATCCTTATGAGAGGGGTTTTTTTACCTCAGTATCTTCTTGGTGAGCTGCTCACACGACAGTTCCTGCATCCTGAGTGGACTGGTAAAGACTTAAACTGCTTAAGCTTACCCTGCTTAACTCGGGCACCTTAAGGAACATCTACAGTAGCACCTCAGCAAACTCATGAGAAGGAACAGTAATGTTTATTATGAAGTCAGTTGTAATCAGCTGAGATGTGGGCATGTAGTGTTAAACTTTTTAGCTTTGGAGAGGTATGTGATCGAGTCTTTGCTTACTGCTTTTATACTTCTTGCAAAGAGGATGGTGAAAGGAATTATGAAGAGTGACAGTTTATTTTCAGCGCCAATCACAATAATGCACCTGTGTATTACATGACTTTTAAGGCTAGTAGCAAAGGTTCATGTTAGCCTCTGACAGCTGAAATTCAGCCTCATGTAATGCAAGTGTTCTCACTTTTTGCTAAGGAAGTCAAATTTTGCTTTGAATGTCAGGCTCTCCAAATGAGAGCTAAAACACCAGTATCACATATGTTGTTATTCAGTGGAGTGTCTTCAAGTGGTCTACGAATAACAAATTACTTAAGTCTCTTCAGATTCTTTGTTATTAATATTTTATAGATGAAGAAACTATGACACAGGTATTAAAGGCATGGTCATGAAAACTACTTATAAAATGGTACTTAATGCTTCCTTCATGTTTTTTGAGTTGTCTCCTCTTTCTTTTCTGTTTTTAGTATATTTCCCTCTGGGTAATACTGCACAGTTCCCAGAGGCGTGGCAGAGTGAGATTTTCATCGAGCTCATACACCACAAGGAAAAAATATTCTATTCTGATTGCAGGATTATTTCTTAAGCTAGTGATAATGCACAAACTGGCAAAAAGGAAGTTTCATTTTCACATCCCTTGGGAGAGTCACAGGATTAGCAGGCAGAAAGAAAGATTTTATTTTATCCTTTTTAACTGAGAATATCTGAAGGCTTTGCAGAGTTGAAACTGAAATTCCTGTTGTGCTTCTATTTAATTGTGACAGCTGGTATTCAGAAAATGACTGCACTGTACCTGGTTTGTGCAGGCCACATGTTAAGTCAGTTGGCTAGATGGGAGCTTCATGGGCATAAAATTGGACTCTCTTTAAAAATGTGGCCCTTGGCATGGCCAAGGAGAGGGCCAAAATGGAATCGATATGAGCACTGAATGTTAAGGCTGAGATGTGTTGGCAGAACTGCCTGGGGAAGTTTTACACAGTGTCTGCCCACACTGTGTGCCTGGCTGTGAGCATGGCCTTCAGTTTCTCCAGCTTTCCTGACTGCTAAATGTCACCAAATATGCTACCAGCAAGATTTCTTTCAGTTGTTGTAGATCCGAGTAGTTTATTCATCTTACTTAAATCCTCACCTCTGCTTATGTTTTCTGTATCATACGTGAAGTAACCTTTCCTACCAAGCCTCCTGCTTGCTCCAGTGAGCTGTGCAGTCTCAGGAGCTGCTTTAAAATAAGATCCCTCTCAAAGCATCCCAAAAGTCTGTTGCTATACTGTAAAACACTCTCCCAGAATTTTATGCCAACCTCTGCAAATATGTACAGTTGGTTCAGTTTTTTTCTGAAAACGCTCCCAGTATTTCTAGAACTATTTCCAGCCATCTGACTGCAAGTGGTGCAGCCTGCTGCTTGATGCAAGAACCGTATTGGATCAGGCCTGAAATCAGTTTGATTAATTATTTGTCTGATTAGTAGTGAGCTTTTTGCTCTATGAATTTAGCTAATCTTTTCTGAACCCACATACACTTTTTACACCTACTGTGTCCTGTGGTAATGAGTTCCACCATTTAACTGTACTTTGTGTGAACGGGTATCTTTTTTCTGAAACAAGCTCCTAAAATTTCATTTGCCTCTCAGTTCTGGAAACGTATGAGACAGTGAACTATATCATTCCCCAGTCAACATCGCCATGCCATGGACCAGAGGGGTGTTTTTTTCCCTTTCCTTCCCTATTCCTTTCTTACTATTCCTCCCTAATGTTGTCATATATCTGACAGTATCACAGGAACTTAAGGCAAACAGTGGATTGGCACATTCTTCTATGACTGGCTATGATCAAAACTGGCTAAACCAAGGTGTATGCAGAAACTACTTTGGCTTTTGTCCCTTTGGTAGGCATCACGTTTCTGGAAAGATTTTGATCAGAAAGCTCAACATGTCTACAACATGTACAACACATGGATAAACAAAACCAAACATTTATAAACAAAACAAAAAACACAGCCATACGCTTTGTACAGTCATGCCCCGGGTCAGCGGGTACACCCTAATATACGAAGATTCACTGTTGACTTTTGCGTTGAATTCCCTGGAACTTTTTTTGAACTCCCCAGGCGTTTTATGTTTCTGTTATTAAATGTTTTTGCTATTTTCCCCCTGTACATCTTTTCCTGGGATTGGTGCTGTGCACATTCCGTATCTGCTTGCATTGATCTAGGTTTTGCAGAGAGGGTGCAGTGGGGAAAATAACTGCTTTATGTCTGAAGTGATGAGAAAATAACCTGGTGCTAATAATTAAGAACAATATATAAATCCATTGAAGTAACCAGTAGAGTTAACTTTTGTGTCTTTGGGAAGATGATACTTTTCTTTTAATCAAACCTCATGTATTTGTAACAAAAACCATCATGTAATTGGAAGAACTTAAAATTAGTCCTAATGAAATACATTCCCTTCAGTGGATCTTCAGTACTTTGGAACTCTTAACATTGTTTTCTTGAGCTTCAAAGTTTATTTAGGCTGGCATAAATATAAATGTTTCTTTTTGAGTTTATTGCCTAACGGATAAATATTCAAGATTTTCCTTGACTTTTCCATGTTCCATATTCTGTGGATTCAGTCATATGAAACTGCAGTCTTGTTAATACAAGATAAGTTGCACAAATGTGACTGTAAACTAAATTAGTTTAAGAGTCATTTAGGAGACGAGTGATTTAGAAGACTAACTAGCAGTTTTGGAAGTAAGTTCAGGTATTGATACTAAATGACCCTTTGGACTGTTGTTATACCTCTAGGTTAATTGTGTGTAGATTGTCATCCCTTTCCACGGTGCTAACCTGGCTATGGAAGGTCTCATTAGGAGATCCTGTCTTCTCGCTTTTTCCCCTAGGCTCTTCTAACTGCAGTCTCTGAAAACTTGACCTCTGTGAGGAAGGGTCTGACATGGGTCAGTTCAGCAGTATTACCAAGTTTCAAGTGACTAGGCTGTCTCTCAAAGAAAGGAATTGAATTTCTGCTACTTGAAGAATTTTCATCTAAGCAATTGGAAGTATTACTAGAGAATATGACTTTGCAAATTTACTCTGAATTGGTAGGAGGTAATGAAGAGGGAGGAGAAGGGGGAGAGGGCTAAGGTGACCTAACTGTGCTCTTCCATTTCCATCATCCTGTTACTAGAATTGGAGTTGAAGATGACCTCACTCAGTGTGAGGAGTGAGCTGAGATCATTGTACGAGAAGTAGATACTGGTCCTTAACTTTTGTGGCTTTCTTGTTACACTTGACTTGTATTTGTTTGCAGAGGGATGTTGCAGGTTTTCGTCGAAGTCACAGGTTACTCTCATCTGCTTCTTTTTTGACTTTCTTTTCTGTATAATGGTTTCTCTTTAACACTTCATCTCCTTACATTCCCGCTGTACACAGAATAGATAGTTAATTATTCTGTCTGTAGATATTTAACTATCTAAATATCTATCAAGGTATATTCGGTTCTTCCAACTCTTCATCTGTATTCCATTTTGATTTTGAATTAAGAAACTAAACTAGGAAGGCTGTAGTAGGCCTTTTGAGATCTTTTGTGTGAATTGTATTGGCTTACATTCAGTTTAGTTTGATCGCTGCTGAATCATTTTACCCTCTGGCGCCTAGTGGTTAGTCTGTATGAAATTAGTTGGGTGGTCTTGACGTTTGTGATTGCAGATAGGTGTTCCTGTGACAAAGCCATCGCTGCAAGTGGAGTTTGCGTGTCGGGGACAGCTGTTTGCAGTAAATGATCAGCCAAATGCAGCTACTGTATAGCCTATGGGGCAGTCTTGTTAAAGTGTGCACATCTGTGGTCCGCTTACAAGGAGCATTATATTTCTCTGCCTGTGTGGACCATGTGTGGTGATAAAGAGAGTCCAGTGTTAAATCTGTATTGTAAAACGAGTGTATAATATTTTTAAAAAGCTGATTTCCGTGGATACAGTCACATTTGACTTCTGAATGTTGTCAGCTGAATTAAGAACATCAGCTGTAGATGAAGTTGAAATAAAGAATCATTATCCTCTCACAAATATTTAGAAACTAACTGAAAGATAATTCTGACAAAGTCTTTCTGAAGTCAATAAGTTGGAATGTAAACTTCACTGAAAAGGAAAGTAGTCTCTAATTACTGGGTCTTTCAAAATAACCAATTAAATTCACTCCTCTTGCTGTTATTTCCTTAGATTTCTTCATTGTTTAGAATTATCTTGGAAAACCTTACTGCAATACTTCTTTACTTCTGTAGTTGCAGGTACATTTTTTGCAGCTTTGTAAAGCAGATTGTGCTGTTTTGTTGACTTTGGCTAAAGAAATTGGATGTTCACTGCCTGGATGAGTGTGTAGATAGTTCTGGCAGGTAGACGCGTGCATATGAACTGAACACGTAGGTACATACTCCTTCACTTGGAAATTATTTTGCTGCAAATGTTTGTCAGTACAACATGACTATACAGATGTCTATGCTATGGCAAACCAACATGACAGCAGTGAGAGCATAGCTTAAACAGAACAACGTAAAAACTGCAGTGAAGGTTTTTCCAGCTCTAGAATTAGCCTGTTAGTATTTTTTTTTCCCCAGAGGTAGCAGAAGAAAAAATCTTGTTTTCTAATTTCTGGCTGGAAGTTTTATTGTATCTTGTGCCAAAATGAAAGGATTCTTGTTATGTTTTCCTCATACTAATGACATTACAAATCAACTATTTCTAAAAAATACTAGTCCCATTAAATCAGAGATGCTGTAGCTTATTCTAAATGGGTGGGGGTGCTGGACTGGGAGTAGGTATTTGCTTGGTAACTGTCTCCAAATGAAAGGCAGTCTTTCTATACTGTGCTTTCACAACTCTGCTCTTAATATGGTGTGTAAGAGCAAAGAAGAGCCTCCCTTTACCAAAAAAATCACTTCACAGAGTGACTGGTTAACATATCATTCCTCTGTAATTGATAACTGAAATCAATAGGTTTTGAGTAATTTAATTTTTTTCTTCTGGCACAGTGGTCAGTGATCTTTCTGTATGCTACAGTTCACATCTTCAGTTACAGCTCCCACTTTATGCATTATTGTCCTTCTTCTGTACACCTGTGACTTGCAGCTACCAGTGGGATAATTTGCAGAAACAATTAAAACACCTCTTTCCCTGTCTGTGGAGGGAAGAAGAATAGTGGATGTACTGGCATTAGCTTGGCAGCAGCATCTTTGTTGATGGATGTCTTCTCCATTCCTTGCTGCCTTTGCAGCTGGCTTTTTGTTTTGTTGAATGTGACTGAATATTTTTCCATTAAAATAAATAATAAATCCCATGTTAAGTGAGAATGAGTCCAAGCTACTGCATTTGGAACTGAACTCTTGATTAGAATCATTTATAAATGCTTCAACAGCTCTGTGTTATCAAAATCCATACAGAGTGCAGATATGTATGCTTAAGTTGTACTTTGGACTGTTGAGTTTGGCTTTTAGTTGCAGTTGTTAATCAAGCAGAAGTACCATTTTGAAAAAGGATTAACAGCTGGGAGGTTTGAAGCACCTACATCTCTAAGTATGTCCTATTCAGTCTGTCTCCCAGCCCTATCTCTCTGCTACATTGTGGTGTGGTGTGGCTTACAACATGCACACAGATTGTCCTTCTCACCTTGTTACAGCTTCTGCCAACTCAGCCTTTAACGTGCCTGGTCTGTCCCTCTGTAGCCCTTTCTGACCTGGACTCTGATGCTTGCCTGACTTGTGGTACTATGCTCAGGGTGCCTCAGGGATTTGAAATACCTGCACGTGTCCAAGGCAGTGTCTTGGTTGATAGAGAGAGTGTGTTGCAGCAAGGCAATTTCCTCCACCTTCAGCAGTAGCCTTACTCTAAGAGGTTACTTTCCAAGCCCCTCCTCTCCAACTCCCCCCGCCCCAGTTCCAGCCTCAAGATGAATCTAATAATTCTGTTTAGTTAATTTTTTACCAATTAGAATGCAACTCATAGTTGCAAAATTGATCAGTTTGCAGCTTTGGCTCTGTCAAGGATAGAATTTCTGCTCGGAGCCTATCGTGGGTATCTCAGAATAGCTCTATCACATGGCTTGACGTCTGATCTCAAGTGTGGGAGATGCAAGTTCCAAGTCCTTGCTTTGTCTGAATTGGAGTAGGCCATGGGACACCAGTTTCTTACATCCCTATGAGTGTGTGCATTAAGTCTTCAGTTGTTCTCTTCCTTCCTTTCACACAGTGTATATTTGTTTTCTGTAATTTGGAAAAGGAGAGACTGATACACTACATAGCCTACTATTACAGCCTGCCTGGGAGATTGAGATTCAAATTTGGGGTTGAATTGGGAAAAGCAGACGGTTCTTCAGTGAATGTGTGTGTCTTCTGATTTTCAGATGACTTGGATTTTGACCTGATGTGGAACTTGAATGCTCATGTTACTTTTCTGTTTTACACTAAATGGTAAAACATTTTTCTGCTTCCATCTGTCCCTCCTGGTTTTAATCTAGATTTCTAACCACCAGTTTTGGGATGATTTTTGAATTTGTGGGTTTTGGCTGATAAGTAGCCATGAAATTCAGGCTGATACCCTTTCCTAAATCAGATGTCTTCCTTCTAGCCCATCTTTAGTTAATCCTGTGGCCAACAGGCATCTGATACGAAGGGTTTCTATAATGGCATTTAAGATAATTTGATTCATATTTAACCTGTATTAACAATAACAAAAGTCAGGACATCTGACACATTTTACTTCTGGTGGCAAAAAATGCGTTTTCACAAACATTAGATGTCTGAAGATCACTTCATCTTACGAGAAAATTATATACTCAGTAAGAGTAGAAATCAGAGGTTTTCTGAACAGAAACTACCTCAGCAAACCAGTAAAACCTGAATGTGAAAGCTCTTTCAGCTTTCCCGAAGAGAATGTGTCTCTAGGTGTCTCCGAAAAATTGTGTCAGCTGCTGGAGCATGAAATTCTGCCTGTGTGTGTTTTTTCAGTCCAATGAAGCAGTAAACAAATGCATTTAACACAGTACAAAATTGTGGAGTGTGGCTTCATGATAATCTTTTGACTTGTCAAGGAATAAATGGGCGATGGAGGCCTTTCATGTGCTCTGTATCAGTTCCCTGATCCCTCAGTCTCCTAGACCCTTCTTGTCTAGGAAGATTAAAAAACATTGTACTTCATAATTCTTAAACTCTTTGCCCCTAAGTATTTGGGATTCTCTGTAAGGATCTCAAAAAAATTGTTTGGAGGTATAGCTGTTAAAAAAATCTAGAACAATCAGAGAGAGATGAAGAAAGGGGACTCCATAAGTACCCCTAGAAAATAGAAAGATTGAATTAGTTTCTTTACAAGTGAGTTCGGAGGGTGAGTCGCAGGATATGAATACAGCATTGGGAACGTTCCCGGATCTTTTCCACAGTCCTTTTAATGTGGTCACAGATTCCTGACTGTGAGTGAAAATAAATTAGAATTAACTTCAGTGAGTGTCGAAAACATGGAGACTTTTAAATTTGTTTGGAAAAAGCATCAGGGCATGCTATGATTTTTTTTTTTGTCTGTACTAATTAGTGATGACAAAGCATCAAGATGGCAAAGAATGAATCATTTGGATGTTCATGAAACAACATATTTTAGTGTCACTAACATGTGGCTTTTGGGAATTCTTGAAGTAACAGAATAAGGATCCAAGGAGTATCTTTGATGAAACAGATTTGGTTGAAGAGGACCGTTATTAATCCAATTTCTTTTCTGATTAGCACTAATAGCCAAACTACTCCTGTTGCTTCTTGAAGATTGTCAGGTATGTTAACAATACATAATATCTTGAAGGTCTTTTCCAACCTAAATGATTCTATGATTCTGTGATTCTCTAATGGCTTTTATTATCAGAATAATTAGACTGAATGACCTTAGTACTAAACTATGGAGCACTGCTGCATTCACGTATACAGTTAAATTTGATGTGAGTAGCAGCCACCTGTGTCTAGGAGGTAAGCTAAACCTGAGTGATTAGGAATAGGTATCCAAAGTTGTGCATTTTATGGTAAAAAGTTGTATGAACTCAGTAGAAATCCAGTACATTTTAGAAGCTTTTGAAGAACAAAATTTTGCTTTTTTTTTTTTTTACTTATCCAGTTGCACTTTAGTTTCTGAAATTCATAAATTCCATTTCGGTTAACTTTCTAGACTTGTAAGATTTTGGTTGATATCACATAGTATCTGAATTAAGTTATAGAGCCAAAGAGTAGTTTTTAAAATTTATTTTTTATTTTATTTCAGCATATACATTCTTGATACTGCGTGTAATTAATTTTTGCTCCAGAAAACTGATGGCAGCTTTTAAAATGCAGATAAATTGTCGTGTTAGTTATTGACAATTTAGTTAATAATTTGGAAAAAAAAAAAAAGAGCTCTGAAAAGAAAAGCATGATGACAAAGCTTCTAGAACCTTTGCTAAAATACTTTGGCCTTCCGCTCAACTGTGTACCACAGGTTCTTACAAGGTTTTTTGGGATGGGAGGGGGGAGGATGACTTGGAGTTGCTGTTGGCAAACCTTACGCTACTGAGACTCTCTTAGTGTTTAATACTTCTCTAAAAAATTCTCTGCCTCTGGAATCGTGTACAGGAGTCTTAACCTGAACTTACGGAGAGTAGATGAAAAACATGGGACCTGAATGCTAAAAGACAAGAAGACAAATAAATCATCCCTCAGATTTCTTGTGTAGAGATGAAGATGCACATAGTTTCCCATCTCATGCACTTCTGAAGTATCTCTCCAGCTCTGCCTTAGCCTGCTAGACGCAAGTGTTGACCTAACTTGTGTTCTGGCTGAAGCTGTACCATCTAGCAGGGCTTCATGCCCAAAAGGCCCCAGCTAGGATTTGCATTTCTAGCAAAATGGCTGCTCTTAAGTGAGAAAACTTCCCACTGTGTCAATTATTTAAAAAGCTGGTGGAGGTTTTTAAAGCCATTTTGTCTTCCAGTGGAAGTCTGATTTGTGAACCTTGTGGTTGGCAGCACTGGCTTTTGCTTGGTTTTTATATTCTTCAGTTATTTTGATGCACTGAGGCCAGAGGTGGCCATTGGATGGTATTGTTGTATTGCAGGACAGTGATGCTCACTCTTTCTGTCACATTAAAATAAAATGTTACTCGTGGGGAAACTTTGTTCCCATTCATCATCATCTGATACCTGTGACAGGTGTGTAGATTGTTTTCGTGGAAAAGTAATTTTAAGAATCTGCATTGCTGTCATAAGCTGATATCTGACTGAGCTTTGGAGACAGAAACAAAGAATAGAGCCTGGCCCAGGTGATGTGACTGGCTTCTTCCAATAGAATTCTTGCATTCTGGACCACTAGCTCTCTGCAGAGTATAGTGTTGGAAAGTCTCTGCAAATGATCTATCTTGGTAGAAGAGTTTTTTAGGAGTTAGGAAATGTCACGTGGCCATTGGGAGCTTGCAGATATCATACTTTTAATTGGAGGGTTTTCCTGTAACTGTCTTCAGCTATTCCCTCAGCTGATGAAATCACGTTGAATCTCTTTTCAGGTGGAAACTTAGGCACTCATACTGCTTTGTGTGTTGTTATGCATTTCAAGGAAGCTTTTCAGAGGGGCAGAGTTTGCAAAGATAAAATTCTGTTAATTGTTCATGTGAATTCATGTGCATGCTGTGATGGCAACTTGTAGGGTTGTAGTGTGGTTTTAAAGCTGATTGTTACTGGTTAATCCAGGCAGTTGGGAGCTCCCGAATGACCCAGCTGTGGAAAAAAGCTTCACTGAAAGCTTACAAGTTCTTTATACTTCGATCATATTTCAGTCATTTTGAAATAGATTCGAAAACATTTTTCTTGTGCTCACAGAGCTGTTTGTTTTCTTCCTGTACTTATAATTCAAAAATATTAAATTTAAAATGGTTAATTTTAGAAGGTAGAGCACTCTTCAAGCAAGTATTTTTTGAGAAAGTTGTCTATTGACTTTGAGACTGCTCTGCATTGAGCAGCTGACAGGGAACTGAGAGAGCCGACATTATTGATCTGAAACATGTGCCTCCATAAACTCTTCATGGGAAAGTTTTCTTATGATCAGTCTGTGGTGGGGGAAAGGCTCAGTTCTTCAGGCAGTAAATCACTGTAAAGCGAGTAGAGCAGACTGGATGATCAGAATATTTGGTTTGGAAAAAATGTCATTTTTACATAAATGTCAGGTTTTTTAATTGCATTAAAATAAGCACGTGATCATGCCTGGCCTCTAATATCTGCATTTCTAAAATTTTTTTTGTTAGAACTTGCAAGAATCATGCTGGGAGAAGGCAGGCTACTTCTTTGATCTTCCGGATTTCTTATCTTGGAAAGCCACAGGTGTCACTGCAAGGTATGTTAATTATAACGATATGATTTGGTCATCTTCGTCTATTTTCTTCTGTATGTTTTGGATTTAATTCATTTTGACTGGACATGCTGTTGTGTACATCTGTCTGTAATTCAGCCTGCTCCAAAACATCTTGAACCTATCTCCTGCTTCCATTGTGCATTCCTGAACACAGTTGTTCCCGTGAGCAGTGTAATTCACAGATACAGTATGTTGCTACAAGTGTCAGTTAATTGGTATTGTACTCCATTTTGGAACATAAATATGATTGCTCTAGTTACTGTGAAATATGCTTCTAATAATTCTTTGCAATCTGTTTTTGCTGACAAATTTATTGAGTTTTTTGAGAATTGGAAGAAAACACTTCTTTGCCATGTGGGAGGTATCTTGTAAAATCTTGTTTAAAATGTTCACTTCACTGTAAAACACGGCAGCTGTATTGCTCCCCAAAAGCATCCTAGAATACTTGCTGAGCCGTTTAACAAACTCCTTTGAAAGAACCCCTTTAAAATCTTGATTAAAGTGACCAGTGCCAAGTGAAGCGCATTTGCAGATAAACAAGTCCTTGTGAAAAGTGAGCTACAGTATTATTTATTTAAAATAAAGTCTTATGGACCAATCACATTCCCCGCTCAGTTCACTTCACAGTTATTTCCATTGCAGTTCGTGGAGCTCAATCTGTGCAAAAATTAGTCTAAAATGAAAACTGTTCACAGGATAGTTTTAGTCTCTCCGGAATGGAAGATACCTTTACATCACGCACAGTTGTTTTTATTTGAGTGTTCTCTTTCTCCTTAGTTAGTCTCCGTGATTGACAGCTATTGTTAAATATCTTCCATTATAGAGCAGGAAAGTGATGTGTTTGACTTGGGGAAGAAAAGGGAAAACCTGCAGAAGATTATACTAAAAAGTAGAGCTGACTGAATTTTTACTGGCAAGTTCATTTCCTTAGAAATGACATTTTGATTATTCAAAAACTTTTTGATTGTGTTGGTGAATGTTGTAAGGGAAAAAGGAATGTGGGAAAAGACTTTCTGGACAGAGTCTTCCCCCACCCTTTGATTGAGAGTCTTCTATTTTGGATTAAATAGTTCCTTGTACATCCTCCTTTGCTGCCTTAATATGCTCCCCAAAATTAAGTTCATTGTTTTGGGTCTAATGGAATGTTTTATAGGGTAACAAAGGAGGAAGAAAAAGACAGGAAAATAAGGACAAGAAATGTTTTGCTGGAATCAAACATAATTTTTTTCCCCTCCTCTGCTGTCCCCCGTGCACACCTGTTTCTTGGGAATTTCCTTGTAGTTTGGTGAAGTAAAGTAATTGGTCTTGTGTATGCTCGTAATACTAGGGAAGTGTGAATTTATCAAGTATAAGATTCTTACCACCTTTTCTCCCTTTGAGCACAAAGGAGCCTATTCACAGGGCAAGACACAGTGTTAGTCATTGTGAATCATACATAACTTGGCCCTGATAAAAGAAAGATTTATTTTTTTAAATTTGTTTTGGTGATGGGGATTTTACCAAAATAAATGCAATTCCAAGGGCACTTCTGTAGGAAAGACTTCTGCACTCATTGAAACTATTACTTTTGCTTCTTTAATTTTTTAAGGGGATATTTAAAATATTTTGTATGTATTTAACATTTAAAAACTATGTATAGTCTTTTTGGCTTCAGTGAGATTATGCAGTACACAAAGTTAAGTAGTGTGTGAGATCAGGATTTGAAGTATTTGAAAAGCAGTTCTTGATGTGTGTTTCTGAGTATGAAATGGTTAGTCTTTCACCTTTAATTCTGCTGGCTTGAACTGCCTTGTTGCCAGGTTTTTCCCAGTAGATGTATAATAAACAGTAAATGCTTCTTACCTGAAAGATTTGGTAAGAAGAGACTCAAACGTATTCTGAGATTTTTACCTACTGTCTTTGAAATTGCTATACATCTCACCCAACAGTGTCCACCAATCAATTGCAAAGGGTAAGTTCCAAATCGTTGACACCCATTGTTCTTGGAAGATTGTTGTCTGTAATATTCCATATTAAAAATAGTTATTTTTTTATTATTTCTCCTTTGGTTTAATGAAAAACCATTGAATTGTTCTGATGGCTGACTATTCTGCGTTAAAAAATGTTACTGACAGCTCTCCAGTTAAAAAAATCTAAAACTTTGGAACTTCCCTGCTCCTGCCCCCCAAGGTTGCAGCAATGAGTATTGGTTTTGCCACTTGAATGCTCAGTTGTCTTATTTCAGAAATGCTGTTGTGGAGAAGAAGAGTGAGCTGTTTTTTCACAGACACGTTAGCAATGCTTTTCAGAGGCTCAGCACTTTTACTCATGGTGAGTGTGACTCACTGCTCTCTTCCACCCACCATCTATGACCTCTGATAACTTTTCCTTTATATGGTGTTTTGGATAAAGCTATCTTAATAAAATCTAAATGACTATCTGGTTTAGTTACAGGCTACTGTGTTATGGATGGAGAATTCTTATCAGAGATGCACATCTGCAATTTTATTGTATTTCTGAAGCCTTGTAAAGGATTACATTGCAGATAAGAATATGGCTGAGCTGTTAAATTGGGTAGAATTCACACACAAATTTCGCAAAGGTCGTGTGTTTTTTAGATCCAGTGTTCTGTTTCAGGGCCACTTTCAATCATAAGCAACTCACTGGAAAATTAGCTAGTCTCTACTAGATTTACATGGTTTAAGATGAGCTGTAACCAAAGAGAGATTAAACCTATGGAGCAGGATTTAGAAACCTAGGGAAGAATGTCAGGCTGACATTATTGAGGTAGAGAGTGTCCAACATCATGCTATAAGACACCTCCCAAAATTACCAAATGAACTTGGAACAAACTGAATATTTGTGCAGAATAAGGCTTTTATATTATTACACTCTAGACATTTTAATAGCTGGGGAAAGTAATGTGTTACCTAGTAGAGACTTTATCTCCATATAAATGTTGACCCAAATAATTTTGCGTGGAAATGTTTGTCTAGTCTTCAACTGCTAGCCATCACGACAGGGGAAAATGGTGTAACAGAGATGTTTCATATACTTTTGGGGGATCTTTTCTAAATGATCTCCTTCCAACAGATCTTAGATAATAGAAAGAAATTCATACTGTTATGGTAATTACAGACAGTAAAGTGGAAGTCAAATGTTTGTCATTCATAAAAAACGTTTCTGGGAGCCACATAACTAATGCTAGGCTATATCTGTGTGAGAGAGTAGTATCTTTTTAATATACAGTATATTTTCAACAGGAAGATACTTTGACAACTTTTTTTCTTTCATTGATGAGAAAAAGGCTAGTTCCTTGGCTTCTGCACATTTAAATAGCTGACTCCTTATGTTAAGCAGAAATTAAGTCCTTAAAGTTTATTTGTAAGCTGTTCCCATTGCTTATCATTAGGGTTAGAGATGTCTCTGTTGCACTGATTTAGATCCAGAGGACTCCTCAGATGTTAGCAGGGTTTCTGCAGAGTACGCTGCGATAAAGAGAAGTAGAGTCTGATCCATTGCTGAATTCCAGTGATGGAAGTTTGTAATAAAATATTGAAGCTCGGAAGGTGCTTTTGAATCCAAGAATCTGGATTCAAGTCTGCTCAGTTATGTCCCCTGTGTGATTTGAAGTGAATTAAATATACATCTTTGGAGGTGTTTAGGCAGCTGAATACCATTGAGGATTTGATTCTTGTTCATCCCTGTGTTCTTCATCTGTTAAACTCATACATACATACACACTCTTATGAGCTTGCTTACTTTTACCGCTGTGAGGTATTTCATCACTGTGGTTAGTGGAGTCCTCACCAAATATTTTATCCAGATAGGCTGGAAACTTTGAAAAGAGAGAAAGTCTGGAAGAGGAGCTTATGTTTAGAGGCGCTGTTGAAAAAACAAACTGGTGTGAGTTAAATGATTATCTGAAGGATGCCTGTGTCTTTTTAAAGGATTGGGCAATTCTGGCTAGTGAGATGTGGTAACCAGAGCAGCACAGACACCAGATTCTTGGGGCCAGCTGCCCTTCCCTTCCTTCCTAGCCTTGCCATGACTAATGTATACCCTTTGGCTGGGATTCTGGCATTTGGCTTCTTGTTTATATTTTGTGCCTAATTCAGAAGATGCCTGGTCTAAAAATTAGGCCTCTCTCTGGAAAGAAAGGGTCTAGGGAATATTTCAGAAAGCTTTCCTGATTAGCACTGCAGCCCATGTGGTGGTGACAGTATCCTGAATTGCACTCGGGTTTTGTGTCCTGTTTATGAAACGAAACCCAAGACTTCAGACTTGCAGACTTGTTTGGAGAAGTCTCTGGAGAAGGGAGAATTATCTTGAAAGGCTGGTTGGGAGGGATGGTGTTTTTGTGGATTGGACAAACAAAGTACCGTGAATGTCTTGTCATGGAGCCAAAAGCAAGTGTCCCTGTGACGATATCTTTGCCAAACGAGAGAATTCCACTTCCATCAGGCTTTTAATAAATTCAGAACGTGTCCTTTGGAGACTGGTGACACACGGACTGATCCGGTGTAAGAAAATAGAAAACGTATAGCTGTAAAAGTTATCAGGACTGTGAAGGGCAGGTGCAATGCAGGCCATTACTGATAAATTTTATTTTTCTAATTTAAAAACGACATGTCCTTGAGTCTACAGAGTAATCTGAAAGAGTTCTGTGTGCTAAATAAGAAAATTGTTAGCAGGTCTCGTTAATGTTAGCCAGGAAGCACACAGGCAAACAGGAAGCTTTAGCTATTGTTATTGTACAAATGCCCTTTACAAAATATTAGCAAAAGAAGCTTAATGTGTTTTCCACAAGAACAGGAGCCCTTCATAGTGTCTAACTGTATCTGCACAGTGAAGAAAAACTGCATTGTCCCTTTCCAACAGCTTTGACATACATTGAGACATTGCATTTCAGAGACTTGCATTCAGATCTTCAAATATTTACTACTTTGATTATTTTTTTTAAGATGTTAGGATTGTTAATTAGCTGTGACAGTATCTAGCCCTTAGTTTTCTATTGTGTTCATTTGCTGCTAAAATAAAAAGTCAGCTAGGTCAGTATAGAAAAGGATTGGGGGCAGGCGCGGTAGTAGATGTATTACTGGCAACCTGCCACAGAGACAGTGAACTCTGAGCCAACCATGAAGTCATTTTGAACTCGGGGAGTCTCACTAATCCAAGGCGATGTGTCTTAATTTGACAAAGCAAAGGCTGCTTGATAAGCAACCCCCACTAGAAATGCTGCTTAATGGGGGTGTTTGTAAGTTTAGATTGTGGACGAGAAATGTGGTGATATGAAAGGAATCATCTTGTTTTCAGGTTCTTACTCCCCCAAACCCAAAGGCAGGCTTGGCTCTGTTCTCCCCTGCAGTTCGGGCTGTGCAGTGGCTTGATGTGAAATTTGAGAAACATATGTAGTTTTCTATTTCAGGAAAATGATCTCAGGGATTGAATGTGTGTTTTGTTGGCTGTTAAGCTCTGATCTTGCCTAGTGTGGTAGTTTGAGAGTGTGTGTATATATGAGAGTGTGTGTGTGTGTCCCTGTGATAGTTAAGACATTCTCCAGCACTTTAAAAAAAAAATTTAAAAAATAATAATCAGAGTTCATATATTCATTGCTATTAACGCCCTTATTTCTTCAGTCTCAAAATGCAACATCCTACATCATAAGAAGCCGCTTAAATAAATATACTATGCACATCAGAAAATGTTTCTGTCTTATTTTTCCATAATAGTCATTAACATTTATTTGAGTTGATGAGTGGTACACACAGAAAGTTTTCCATCGAAGCAAAGGAGCTGTGTTTAAACAACCCTTTCATTGTTGATCCTGTGCAGAAGCAATATATATATGAACACTGTAATTATTAGCTTCTCTGAGGGTCAGATAATAATCTCCCCTTAATAAAGTTTGTAGAGATGACTAGGAGTCTTTGAGATCCAGCTTGCTGACGTGCTAACTAATGGTGGGACTGGATAACGGTGCTTCAGTGGAGCTGGGGCCGGGGGGAGGAGTAGTGAAGGAGGGCACAAACCACAGAGGAGCTTGTTGTCTTTCAGTTCTCTTCATCTCATTTTTTTTTTAGTCATCTCGGTTCTCTTCAGATATAGGCTGGGTGTACAGAGGGTGTGTATTTCTTTTGCATTAGCTTCTGTGAACACCATCAGGGATTGGACCCTCATGGTACAAAGCACGTTATAAACAATCTGTCATCTTCTTTGAACTCTTCCTTATGTGAAACGCCATGGAAAGACCCATGCAAAGCCCCTGTCCCTTGTGAGATTGGGTCTTTGTTCAGCAAGAGCTATGTAACAATTGTTTTCTTGCATAAATTTGAACCAGATAAGAAAATAGCCATGTTTATGAACTCCTGGGTCATTTACAGCCCCAGCAGTGTTTCAGTGTGCACATATATAATGCATGTATTCACAGTAAATTCTTAAAAACCACCCCCTGAAAACAATAACATTCCAGAAGTGTTCTCATCCAGTGAAGGAAAAGAAAGCTATGTAGCGTGAAGTCTGTGCATTGTATGTGTACATATAGTGCTTAAAAGTATTAAAGCTCACTTAAATTTATTATTCCATAAGGAGCTCTTTCTTCTTTTCACCTTTTTTTTAAAAAAGCCTACTCTTCTGTGATATCTTGCATATGAAAGAGTCTTAATAATTCAGCCTTAAAATGCTGCTCTTAAGAAAGTGGCATTATTATTTTATAGGTGGGAAAGGAGCCGTATAATTTGAAGGGTAATGTTCTTCGAAGTGTTTAGCTGGGCATCCAGCTTTCTGTCTAACTTGCAGTGAGAATTAGGTGTCCTATTCCATAGGCATTTTCACAGATCGCACTATAGATTATTTATTCTGGACCAATTCTTCCTCCAGGCTTCCCAAACAAATGCTTTTCACCACTAGAGTGTTCCTCCTATCCCTTTCACCGTAATACATGGCTGTAGCAACAGTCTTGGCCTGGGAGGCAGTTTACTTACATGTTTGCTTTATTTTTGTTGGCTGGCTATCTAAATCTGTTTAATGTTAAAAACTTTCACTGGAAATTCTCATCGTGCCTTAGGATGACACTGATGGTGTCAGGGTTGATTTACATTATCTCTTTAAAGTAGCGTTAGCTTACATAGGACTTTTTCTCTTATTTGTTTTAGCATTCATATTATCAGGAGGGGAGCCTTTTAACTGTAAAATGTAAATAACCTGACAACGAAGACTTCAAAAGAAAATGATTCTTTGTCTGTGGCAGTGATACCAATTTTGCCATCTCCATAACCTTTAACATAGTGTACTTTTATGCTTGACCTGTCATCTGCCCATAAAAATAATCTTAGATCAATGATACAGTGCTTTCAAGAATGTGTCTAAAGAAAGCAGACACTTCTACATGTATGTTCTGTCATTTCGTCATTGTGGTAGACCATCTGCTGCTTTAACTATAAGTAAGATCTAGTTATTGATTTGGTTAAGTGCTTGGCTATTCCTTCTACTTACATTGAGATAGTGAACAATTTTACTGTAGCTTGCAAACTGATGTTGCCGGATAGTGAGCCTGATATTTATATAAATATATAATGTGTTATATGAAATCACCAAGGATTTGTTTTTTCCTTCCCCTGTTCTTTATTCCAGTGCCGTTCCATTAAGCTGCTCATTAGATGAAAGGTTGTAATTCAGTCGTCAGTGGATGAAATTTATATGTACTTAGGGAATCAAAGACATTCCAAGAAAGATTGTTTATTTTCTTACTACCTTCTTTAATTAAATTTCGATGGTGGGATTCTGACTGACTTGAGAGAAGCAGATGAAGCAATAATGATTGCAGTGTGATACAGCAAAGATGACTGAAGTTATGCTTATTGGTTGTCAGACCCTGCGTGCATAGGAAACTTAATTCTCCCGTGGATAGGATAGTTGAAGTTTCAGATTCCACCACAGCTCTTAATTTTATTTTAAAGTGAAGGGGGGAAGTTTTCTATTTTATCTTTTAGTATCAGCTGGCTTCAGATAATATTTGGATTTTATATATATTTGGCTCAGATTGCTCACATTCAGCTTTAAATTGCCTCTGGAGCTGCTAATCTAAGTTAAAATCTGGTTTTGTCCACTTTATTTTAGTTCAAGTGCTCTATCTCAGATTTGTCAGCCTGAGTTATGGGCTTGCTGGTGTTCTGCATTATAGATGTATCCTTGTACTCTCCTGAGTGGGAATTTGGAAACAACAGGCATTCCTCAGAGAGCCTGTCCCTGGGTTACCCGATGGGCTGCAGTCAGCTCAGAGCCCCAGAGCTGTGGCTCTCCTGCCATTGCACCCAGGCTCCGCGTGCCAGTGGCTGTTAGAGTAGAAGGGAGGCCCTGGAAGGTGGTCTAACAATTGCCTCTAGTACCCATGCACAAGGAATTTTTGTCAAAGTGGGAAAGAAAGTAGGAAAGCCCTTCATACTGCAGAAGTTGATGGGGCAAAACTTATCTGAGGATGTGCAAAAAGAGATATGCCTGTTATATTCAAAACCTTCCTTGCCCCCAAAACCCACTTGCATTTACTCATATGTAGTACATATTGTTAGGATGAAGGAAATAACTCCAACTTTCATTTTCTGTAGTTTCAAACTTACAACTTTGAAAGATATTTTCCTCTCCTTCCAACCTCATTTTCCAAGGTGAGCTCATTCTTCTGAGGGGTGAAGCTGGATCTCCACAATAAGGTGTTTTTATATTTAATTAAAGTGATGAGAGGGGGAGAACATGCCACAGAATACACAGAAAACTGTTTTCCTGTAGTTTCCGTCTTCTGAGATTCCCTCCATGAAACTCTGCTTGGGAGTTTCTGATACTGATCTGTCATTGTACATAAAATACCTAACACAGGCTCTTTTGAGAAAAAGCAATATTATTATAGTTTTACTTTAAAGAAAAAAATTGAGTGTGCTTCCTGTCTTAATGGAAAAAGTAGGTGTGATGTTGTCCTTAATTCCTTGAACGCAGCATCTGTATGTGAGGTTAATGCTGCATAATGCTTTCATCTCCCTATAAAGAGGGGAAAATGGGGAATGTGTAAGAGCACAATACACTGTTGACGCCTCTTCTTTGTGTTTGTCCCATCCCCTGCCATTTTTGGCCTCCCTGCTTCCGTCCCCCAAGCTTGGTGGGCATGCATCTGCAGTCTGGGTTTGGAAAGAGCAGGTAATGTAGTCTCCTTAATGGTATATTTCATATGTCATGTTGGGTGATGCTCAAAGACAAATTTGTGTATCTCAAAGACAAATCAGAGTTCTTCAGTGTTCACCTCGTGCTGATGCCCCAGTACCACCAGGTATGAATATAACGGGAGAGCTCTCTGGAGAGATTCCAGTTTGTTTTGGACTTCCTGGGTTTGTATACTTTGTCCTATAGCAACTCTTCATTTTGTGTATAAGGACAGTTCATAAACAGATGTTGAATCTCAACATGGTGCCTGAAATTTCCTGCTATTTCTGACCTGTCTATAACAACACAGACAATCCTTCCTTACATCAGTTAGCTCCACTGGTAAACTATTTAAGTAAATTTCCTCTAAAGTCTTTCTCATTATGTCTATTTAAGTGTGGATCAAAGGAAAGTTATATCTACTAAAAATGTTCAGAGTCAAGAGATTTCTAATTGCCTAACCTATCAAGAGACATATTAATTAATTAATTAATTAAAGTAGATGCTCATTTACTTTGGCACAAAGAGAATAATAGGGAGAGAAAGGAGAAGGAAGAGTAAAAAGAATGATGTCCAAAATAACAGCACAAACTACCTTGTAATTATGGTACCTGCTGTGCTGATGGAAATCACTTCAGGCTGACCTCTAAGGCTTTGCCCTCGATCTTGTTTACTACTTGGTTTATCTGAAAGGGCCTCTATTTGTGTGTGTGTGTGTATGCACATATGTGTGCATAAAATAGGGAATACAGTTTTACCTTATTAAATGTGAAACTCTGCTTGGAGGAATATTGCTCAAGAAAACCACATCAGGCCAAGCTTTTGAAAATGCAAACTGGTTTAGAGAAAGCATTTTAATATATGGAAGCCTGAAGCCATCTACCTCTGCTCCTGAGAGCTCTACCTGAAAATTTCCAGGGCTGAATAATTTAAGGTTTGGGGTTTTTTAATCTTTCTGCAAGAAATACTGGTCTGATGTTTTATTTTCTTAAAGTCTGAACTCCACATAACTTTTTTTCAGAACTGTTTATCCTCACTCCAGACATGAACCTTGGAAAGGTGGCAGAAAAAACAAACAGCTGCTGTGTTTTTGGGCAGTCTGCATTCCTTTAAACTCTCTGAGATCAGACTTGTGCTGAGATTTTCAAATTATTTGTCCTAGGGCTTAACCACTTTCACTCCTGCTTAAAAGTCAGTGAGTTTGCCATACTGGTGCTTGTGAGAGCTGTCATGCAGAGCCTTAATGATTCAAGAACTATGAATATATGATGTGTTCTTAGGGCTTTTTATTATTGTTTCATTCCAACTTCACCTACCTCCCTAATCATCTTTCCATTTTTGGACTCCAACCTTTTTTTAACTTAAGCATTTTGCTTAAGGTATTTTAGGGAATTTTGTTTTCATTTTGGTTTTGGGATAAATTTGATGCATGTAAAAATGTTATTAATGGACCACGGTGGAGGTAATAAAAAAGACTGTCACATTCCCAAGACCCAGATTTGGAAATTATCTTCTCCAAGCTTGGGTTTCTTTCCTTCACAAGTGGGAGAGAGGAAGGTGAGCCATTGGTCCTGTGGCAGTGTTTTGTGCCCTCTTGATGAGGTCTCCAAAATATGTTCTGTGGAGCTTGACGTAAGAGGTGGAAGAGTCAGGACAATGTGGGCTTGTGTGGTGAACTACTAAAAGCATGTTTATGGTCGGGGCCTTCATGTGGGTTTGCCTGTCAGCGAGAGGTGAGTGTGCTGCTTCCACTCGTGCCTTATAAGTAGCCTAAATCCCAGGCATGTGTTGTAGTTCCCTCGCTTTCCAATTCATGGAACTTCCTTGAGTAAAGAGCTTGGTTGTACCAGATCACTCTTTTTGTGATATGGGTTAAATACATTAGGCAGGATGCTGAGACCAAACGTGTTTACTAGCAACTAGAGTTAATGGAAAAACAAAGCAGTCAATCCAATTCTGAAGCGCTTTCCAGTTAACCATGTTCATTCTTTTCTTTGGGCCTTCTTCCAGCAAAGCACTTAGGCACGTGCTTAAAGTTAAAGCACGTGCTTAAGTGCTTTGCTGGTCTGGGTCCTTTATTTGCTATCCAAGCATGTTGGTATGAACAGGCTGTTGGTTTTATGAATGTTTGGAGAACTGTTCTTACACTGTTCATTTCTCTCTGAACCTGTTGTCCACTTACGGCCCAGAAAAGGTACTTTGTGATTTCAATAGGACACAGATAATGATTTGCAACAGTCTGTAGGTTATTGATTGAGATTAATTGGCACCAGAAGAAATTGTGTATTTGGAAAAATCAAGGTCAGTTCACCCAGAGAAGTTTTCATCTGATGTCTTGCTCCAGCTGAGAAATCTGACTAGCAGCACTTGTCGTATAACAAGAGCATCTTCACACATACTGTAGATTTAGGCCATGGTATGACATGTTATTCCTTTTTCCAGAAAATTCTTTTTAAGTAACTGCTGCTCTTTAGGTGCCACTTGCTGTTACTTTTTGACCTGGATGTAGATTTGTTTGTTTCTTTCTTTCTGGTTTTCATTACTGCGGTCCAGAGTTGCATATCTCTGATTACTGCAGGACAGCAGGTCTTGTGCTGTCCCTCCTCCTCATTCTCACACCCTCCATGGCAAGTCAGGACAGGAGAACTCAGCTAAATTCAGACCTGAGGATTTCTGTCTGCATCTTGCAGCGGTGAAAGCTGGCCGTTCACCTCTGTGGCCATCTTAGAACATCAGTGAGTTAATTTTCTTTGTGCTTTTTTCTTTGTCAAGGTGCAAACCACTTTACACTAAGGAAAATGGCTTAATTTTGCAGGATGTACAGCCTGATATTGCTGGATGGGGCTGTACAGCCTAATTATTGACTTAATTGCTGGCGTTAGTGAGGACTATCTATAGACTAAGTCAAGCACAATCCTGCAGTTGCTTATGCAAACAAGTGACACATAAATGCTCCAGTTGACGTCAAAGACACTATTCGTTCAGGTCAGGTTATTCACACCTAAGTCTTTGTAGAACCAAGCTCATAGATAAATAGTAGTTTGCAAAATTGCATTTAAAAATGTGTTCTTAATTTCTCTTGCATAAAAATGTAGAGAGTTTCTATGAAGAGTGACCTTTTTAATTCCACACTAAATTTGGTAAAATGCAGAAATGTGGAAATTATTTCTTTTTTTAAATTTTTGTTAAAAAGATAGAAAGTATTAAAGAGGGAATAAAGCATTCTTTATTTTTCAGGCAGCTAACAGGGATGTTGAATTGACTTTTAGTCCATTCTTCTCTGTGCTTGCAGCAATTGCAAGTGTATTTTCTGCAAGTATTGCAGTATAATTCAAGTGTCAAGAAGGGGAAAGACAGATATTTTAGTCTTGTTAGAACTGCATGAAAGGGTTCATTAGAGTTTAGAATAGTGGTAAACTCCACCCTTCTGGTTCAACCGTCACCTTTCACAGTGTTTAGTGTAAGGCAAGCTGGGGCATTGCCTACCTTACCTGGGAGGGTTAGATGTCTCTGAGAGCGCTGCGGATCTTCATTCCCAGATGAAGTTGTTTTTAAGATTTAAATGAATGTAAAAACCATTGATGTCCACCGTTCTTGTATAACAGGCTAAAGCATCTGAAATTAGAAGACTAACGTCTTCCTTTTAGCCACTTTTCCTAGAACCCATGGGTTGCTTTGTTTGATTATAACAAATCAAAGTGGATGTTCGTTTTGTCCAGTCCCTTCTTTTACAATGGCAGCAGTAATTGTTTCAGAGGTAAAAAAGGAGGGAAGAAGCCTAGAATTGACATGTTAACATCCTTCTGGAGATAGTTATTTTAGAGAATGCTCAGCTAATGGGGGTTTATATTCCCTTATATTATTTTTCTCATTATTATGAGTAGAAACAGTCCAGATATCCATGTAATGTAATCTTTTCTTCTTTCTCTTTTTTTTAATCTGTTAAGGTTTTGGTCCCAGCAATACCCATACCCTTTTTCAATTGCTTGTTTTGTTTGAAATGTCTTTATTGCTGTATTCTGGGAATAATGACACCTGATTTATCTACTCTGTAGCCTTCCTTATTTTCTGTATTGACCTCCCATTCCCCTCCCTAATGATGTAAATAAGTTGTTTTTTTCATTCATAGTTTATGGAAATTTATGTATGCTTTCACTCACTTCTGTTACCCGTTTCAGAACTCCTTGTGGTTCTACTTAGTGGGGTTTTCTTTCTTTGGTTTACACAATCACACATCTATCCAAATAAAACTGTTGATCTTGCTTTTTGAGATTTGCTCAAAAATTTACCCTCTTTTTTACATGAATACACTTCGAAAGGACTCGAACCATTATTATTATTATTGTTATTAAATGTACTCTAGAAGTATGCTCACTGATACTATCATTTAAAAGATTAAAATACAAGCATACAATACAGCATATGATGTATGTGGAATGAACCATCTTGCTTTTCCTTTGATTTAAATGCCTTATCTTATAATCTAACCATCAAAAATGTTTTTAAAAACTGATACTAATGACTGTAAATTTTGAACAAATGTATCTAGTATTAGGGAATGACTTATGATTTTTAGAGTATACATTGACTGAACTGATTTTTGTGACAGGAGATAACAACACACCTCATTGCCTCTGTAGGAATCTCTAACGTGCATCTTTGATTCAGGTGCACATGGCAGCCAAATCCTGCCATCGTAACTTGGGTAAGACTTGAAGTGGTTGCCTGAGTAAAGGAGGAGGGCTCCATATTGGAGTTTAGCATGTGAAATTGGATCAGTCTGCATCAAAATATAGTTATTAAAACTTTCTTTTAGTGCAGTGCTTTTGGCAATTTTCCTGCTTCTATTCTGGTTTCACTTACGCTTCGTCTGGCCACAAGTGCATGACGGCCTAGGTTCCAGTTCAGCATAGTCTGACTAAGCTGGTAAAAACTCCCATTAACTCTACTGACATTTCTTCAGGACTTTATACTCGCACATATGCTCAAGTACTGTGCTAAATTAGCCTCTCAAAAGTTTTGATGTTAGAAATAGATACATTATTTACTCAGGAATTAGTAAAATGTGTCTTTATAGTGAACTTATGGAGAGATTTCTGGACTAATAGTTCTCTCTGTCCAAATATCAGTGTTAGGGTTGTAAGGGTGGCTTTTTTCTCACCACTCTAATTCTACTCAATTATATGAAAACAGCATAAACCACATCATGAACTGTAGCACTGCTCATGTGGAGATTTGCTTTACTAGTCAGGGTATGGAATGGCAGTGTCCACATGGCTGCTGGCCAGACATTGCCCTCAGCATCATGTCACACTTTCTAAACCACTGGAGGAGTCCAAAACACTTCCTAAGTCTTTGTGCTCCCTAAACATGGATGTTGGTGGGGCACGTCCCATGTTTAGTTTTCATACAGTAGAAGGTTAAAGTGTCATGGAGCTAATAACTGCCATCTTCCTATACCCTGCTGATGCCAGCCCTGTCGAATAATAAAGTCTGTTGTAATACAGCTAAGAGATGTGGGGATACGCGTGGCCATGTGATGGCCAGCGCTGAAGCCCCGACTGGTACTGACAGATGTGTTAGGTGATGCCCATGTGGATGTGAGGAGCGGTGTGCTGCTGTTACTGTACTGGGAGAAATTTATGTTGCTGAAGGGAATAATGTCACTATCAAAAGCCATATGGCGGTGAGGGAGCTTGCCTGAAACCTGACTTCCTTTTTCTCCGTTACTTGTAGTCTTTGCTTAATCTTTTGCCTAACTTCATCGAGCGTTTGGTGAAGTTTTGAACTGTGGTAAATTTGCTTGAGATTAGACTTCCAGAGGAAAGCTGTATACTGGCTCTGTATACCGATACTTTCAGTTTTAATTGTGTAATAGTTTTAGCTGCCTGAAGAAGGTAACAGGAAAAGATATGTTTTTTGAATACAAGCTCTTAATTGAAATAGATATTTGACTTCCTACTGCAGAGTGGTTAGCTTGAAATAGTATGTTTTCCTGAATAAATTGAACAGAAACACTGCTGATGTTGCATAATGGCAGGAGGTATGTCCAGAGGGCAGGCTGCCGGACTGGAGCAGCTTGATATGTGGGCTTTATTTCCAGTTTTGCTTTTCATTTGTCTTGCCATTTTTGGATGATTTCTATAACCTCTCCTCTGCTTATTAAGCTTTTAAAACTTACAGTGATTTGATTTCATGTATGTGTCTTCTTGTTACTATCATATTTAAAGATTTAGACTGTAGCTGTACATAGGAAGATCTTTAGGTATGTTCAGCATCATAGTATCTGAATGGTGTCTTTCTGCCTGGATCTCAGGACTGAGTCTCTGAAGTTCAAGATTCAATTCAGGGGTCTGAATGAGGTTTACTCTTTGACCCTTGGCCAAGTCACTCAATTTCTTTTGCCTCTGTTTGCCATCTTTTAAGGGAATGGATTAATATTTCCAATCCCACATGCTATGTCTGATTTGTCTAGACAATACATTTTTGTGTCTAGGACTGTGTCTCATTATGTGTTTTTCAACAATGCCGAAGACAATGGGCTTGAATCTTGGTTGGGTGTCTGTAATATAAGACAGAATGAAATTAATAAAAAAGCAAGCAGTCTGCTGACTGTTTGCTTCCCCTTGCCTCATGACATGGTGAGGCGTATGTGGGTGGATAAAATATTCTTATTTTGTACTTTCTGGTCCAACTCAACATGTTTAGTTAAATGTATCCCCAGTATGAATCCACCGAAATTACTGGACGTACTCAAGGGATTAATCTGACTTGATATGTTGCACTTGAGATGGGTGGTTCCTTTCAGGTCTGATGACATAACTTCTAGGAAAACTGAATTTAAGAGTCTAAGTCTTTAAATCTTTTGATAGTGTGTTCCTAAAGAGAAACACACTTTTTTTTTTTTTGATTGGACACTGTTACAAATAGTAAAAGAAACATCATCTCATTGTAGTTAGTGTGATTCATCTTCTGTTGTATGACTTTTTCGGACATTTGCAGTGTTTGAAGCATTTATTTGTATTTCTTAAAGGACAGGTTTAAATAGATTACAGCAAACAATTACAGATGGGTACCTTCTCTCAATCCAAAGTAAATATCTGTATGTGTATAAATATGTGTGTATATTTATGCAAAAGTAAAACATGCCAGTTTTCTTACAATACTCATATATCAAATGCATACTTCCACATCTCTGGCGAGATGTACAAAAATAACGTTTTTAAGGTACCTTATCCAACACAGCATTTTATTTATGTGTGTCGATCCTTAGAGGCTGAGTGTCACAAGTGGTTTTCCCAATAGTCTGTCATTAAGTTCAAGGTTTATCGTATAATACAACATTAGTCTCATACCTCTTCTGGAGTGCAGGAAACATCTACACTCTATATTTCTCAAGAGACTTCTCTGCTGATTGTGGTGGTAATTGGAGGTCACTCTTAATTCTGGTTGGGGTGGTCAGTAGGTTGATACCAGAGTTTAAAGCACTTTGCTGCTTTGAAACCTTGTGTTGCTATGTAGTCTTTGAAAATGATCCTATTGTTCTTTTTTTTTTTTTTCCTTTCAAACTGGCACCCAGGGTTTAAATATAACATGGAATCTTGTCAGGGAGTGGCTGTAATCAGAGGATATTAATTATAGATGTGGGTGTAGAAAATTGCAAATGTGAATTGTATTTTTCATACAATAAAATCTATCCCTTTAAATAAGCAACATATTTGCTTAGAAAATTCTGCAATTTAAAAAGCCATCTGAAAACCTCCTAAGTGTTACAGCATGAACACCAAATACTAGAGCAAGGTTTGAGTTAATTACTCCCTTTTCCCCTTTACAGAAATAATTCGAACTTTTTGATTTACTAACTGAAATACTTTCTTTCCTGCTCGCTGATTGTTGCTAAGGGCTGTGAGTGGGACTTCAACACGCACGCGTGGTGGTATGTGCTCAGAAGAGTCAGGAGTCCTGCTTCTACATGCTGTATCCTGACAAAAGACCTAAAAGCCCATGGTAATATGTCTGCCTTGGAATGCCTCCTCTCGTTGAGGTCCTGGAAAAAATCTGCAAGGAAGCTATGTTATGGTTGTACAAGGAATTGCTTTTTGGTTTTTTTCTTCTTGCATATTATTGAGAACTTATAGAATACTGAAATGGTGCTGGCCACCAAGTAGGCATGGAGACAATATTTGTGAAATGTGCTTAGCCAGTGCTTTTCTTCACCTGGTGCAACCTTTGCCAGAGTTGGAGCTCCTGCTTACTGCATGAGAAAACCAGTTGTGGCCACTGCCTTGGGACAGCTGCCCTTTGAGGCACAGAGACCATTTTTGTGTTTGGATCTGTAGCGTGGGTTCCCCTGAGCAGTGATGAAGTCTGATCTAATACCTCACAAGTTTGAAAACTCTCTGTTTCACCTCAGTGGAAACTGGGCAAACCCCGTTACCCCTTACAGCCCCATGCACTTCCTTGCCTGATAAGTAAGTTTTGAAGTACTGCTGTAGTGCCTGTGTCTGTCGGTCAGAGATTTGGTGGATACGAGCCCCTCAAGGGCTGTGGTGTAGCTGCTGTTCCCTAAGAGCCTTCCCCTTGCCTAGAAGAGTACGTAACTCTTTCACGGACTGTGCTTTGGCAGGGAGATTTACGATAGAGGAAGGGAGACCTGTTTTACATTTTTAAATAAACGCTGTGCCACTAGTCCAGTGAGACTTCTGACTTTCCAGATGTGAGGCCAAGAGAGCTGCTGAATACAAGTTCACAAATTTTTAAACAAAATTTAGTCTTGTTGATTGTTAAGGAGTCTGTTAGAACCATACAAGTTCACTGAGTGATTGAAAAAAATGGCGGGAATAGCGTATCTTGTCAAACAAATACTTTGAACACAGATTTTAAAGAAAACCTGTGAAATCTTTAGGCCAAATGTAGGACTTGAATATAATTTTTTTTTTCAACAATAAAAATTTGGCTTGAAAGGGTTTGGAAAGGTATTACATAGTAAAATATCAATATCATCATTGGTTTCAGTGTATCCATCTTATAGGTCATGAGCTGTTCACTGTCCTTTGGGTTGTTGACTGTGGATTGGTATCTTCTACCAAATTTACACACCTCCTAGTAAAAAGAAATCTTTTCTACTAAAACTTTATTTTTTGAAACTGAAGAGCTATTTTCTGAGATTCAGTTTTTCTTGTGGTGAATTCAATACTGATGATGTTTAAAATGAGATTAAAAAAAGGAAAATCCAAATAAGTTTTGGAACATTAACTCTTTAAGGTTTTAAGGGTCAGGTCTGGAGTTTAATCCTATTTCACCTGTGAAATATGACAAAATTGCCACTGACCTTAGTGTTAACAAATACTGGCATTTCATTGCATCATACAGAAGGAAGGAAATTCATCCTAGAGTTTTTTATATATACTTATTTATATTATACATATTTTTTTTTTTTTCCTTTTCAGTTTTGGTGAATATTTCAAAGTAGGGAGAAAGCTTTGCTTTTGCTGTGATATTTAACTGTTTAAAAAATCTAAATGGCAGTCAGACTACTTTTTATTATTTATGATAAATACGTGTTATCTGGAGCATAGAAAGGCTGAAGCTAGTAGAATTGCTAACGCTGATTACTGTAATTTCCTTGCTATCTTTATTGGCTTGGCTTAAGTCCTCAGACATGCAAAGACTGAAAGTCAAGGCCTCTGAGTGCAACTGGTGTGTGTCTGCTAGTTGTCCCAAACAGGCTTCCCCACCTGCCTTTTTTTTTTTTTGGCATGTTTAATGTTTTGTTAGAAGAAGAAAACCCTTCTCGGGCAAGAGTCATGTTGCACTGCTGTACTAAGACAATGGGTTTGGGCAGGCAGGAATTTCATAGGCTTTGGGTCAAAGGCAATAATAATAAAAAATGGTGTGTTGTAAATATTAGGAACTTGGGATTTGCACAGTTGGGTGGATGGAACAGACCCTGACATGTTTTGGTTTGTGTACATGCAATTAAAGAGCTGTTGAATAGGTGAAATGAGTAAAATGCAGACAGTGTATGTGAAATAGAGCACACCCAGACTTACTCGGCCCTGTGGTTTAAAACTAATCTGTGCGAGAGATCTACTGTAGTAACTGAGTGACAACAGGTGCAGCTCTTACTCTGCTGTGAGCTCAACCCACCGCTCTTTGATTCTTTTTAGCAAATGCTTAACATGGGCAGCATCTCATACATTTTAGAGGTTTCAAAACTAAATGACTAGGTGTCATGTTCTTTCTCCTATTACCTGAGAAGTATTCCCTTAGGACAAATTGCCCTCTTTTTTTCCAGATTCCCCCAAAGCAGCCAAATACACCAGACAGGCAGAGACATTGGTGTGACAGGTATAAATACCAGCAGTGTATGTGGATCTAATAATCTGGTTCTATTTCAAAGGTCATGTATTAACGTATGTGGCATTAGGCATAATGGAGCAGAGATAATTACATGTTTCTTTCTGCTCTCTGATAATCTCTGTTGTATTTCAGGCTCTTGCAGTACCAATGCCCCATTCTGTTTAACATAAAGCTTGGATGCTGGGAGTATGTGTGCTTTGTCTTAATTTTTTGTCTGGAACATTTTTGCAAAAACCACAGGCAGATCTGTGACTGTGTTAGAGCGGTGAATTGCTCATTTTTGTAAAAAGCCTCAAGACTGTGGGGTGCATAATTTGGGAGGACACTGACAGCTTGATCCAGATGTCAGTATGTGGAGAAGTTCACTTGAACAGAACCTAAGCTCTGGTTTTCAATTTGAATTCAAAATCTGTTTTAAATTTGAAGTTTGCAGAACAAAAGGAAAAACATGTTTGATGTTGTGACAGTCACACTCCATTGTTTCAGGTCTCCTTCTTGCCTTCAGAACGTCATACAGCTTTCTCAGTTCTTGATTTTTTGTAGCTTTAAATAAATCAGGGCAACAGACCACAGAATGTTACTTTATCCTACCGCACACTATTTCTTTTGGGACCTAACTATACCCTGTCCTGGCTTCTGTAGGATTTAGTTTTGGTACAGTCTTCAGCAGGTGCACTTGCTTTTAGTCATCACCACCAAGTCACTCTCAGTATGACAGCCAGATTGCAAGAACATTTTTCATGGAAGTGATACATTGAATATACTTTGTGATTAAACTGTTATGCTGTTAATGATGCCTGTAAAATTAATTATGTTAATGAGTTTTAATTCATTTCTGACCAGTTAGAATGAATTAAGCAGATCCTTCTGCTTTGGAATCAAGAGCAAATCTTCCATTCACTCCAGGATGGTCAAGACACAGTACTCTGCCTTTAAAGCTGGTAGCTGACTCATTATCCAGGCTAACTAGTATTGTACCAACCCTCTTGAATAGAAAATCATATATAAATAGCTTATGGGATCACTTTTCGGGGAAAAACCCTTTCTTTTAGTAACTATCCTCGTTAATAGGAGTTTTATATTAAACTATACTCAAAATTAGGATGACTTCCAGAAGACTGATGCAGTTATAGAATACACCTCAAACTGTGTTTCGTTGTCAAAGATAGCAAGTATTCTCCCAGACAGGGCAGAATTTCTGCAGAGCTGGGAGTCATGCCCTTGATTGCTCTATCCCTTCTGGAGCGTGGGAGATGGTGTCAGCAAAGAACAGACCAAAGCGTAAAGCTCTGGCAACTCTTAAGTAGGTGTGGAGAAGATTTTTGTGACCTTTATCTTTTAGATACATTTTAATGCAGATAACTAAGACTGTACAGTGTTTCCCTTTTTTTAATGAGTATATCTGATTTCTTTCTCTCCAAGAAGTACAACAGAGTAAGAGATAATACTCAGAATGGGTAGACGATGCAGGAAGAGCCACATATCGACTAACTCTGAGCACATGAGTTGCTTTGGCCATGAGTCTAGTTGCCCTGGATCCTTTTGAAGGTTAGTGGGGCCAAATCATTGCTTCCAGACAGCATTTGGGAATTATCATTGTGTGTTCCATCACTACAGACTCCCTGAACCTCATGGTTTACTTACGAGGACCTAGTGCTGGTGGGTTTTTCGGAATACTGAGATTCTGGTCATACAGGACTTCAGCACATCCATAGTCAGTCCTCAGCAAGATATGTGCAAAACCTCAAGAGCTAGACAGTAATAGAAAGGATTGTGTAATATTATGTGCCCAGCCAAATCTACTTTGTAATGAATGTGGCAGGGATTTTTTTCTTGAGGCTGTTGGATGCAAGTAGGATCCTATAGTTCTTTGTAGACTAGAATTTGTAACAAACTCTAAACATAATCCTGTTCCTGTTGAAAATCTGGTTTAAATAAAATAAAAAAAAATCCATGCAAAAGGGTTGTTTTCTTCAGTAAGAGTATTCTAAGCAAAACTTTTTGTTCAGAACAGAGAAAGGAAATTTTTCATTTCATTGTATTGGGAACATGCTTGAGGAAAACAGTCTTCAAATTCATGGTATTTCAGCCTAGCTAAATATGTCCTGTGCTACTGAGGAGTTCTGCACCGTGTCTTCTCAAGTCCTGCATTAGATTAGGCAGTTGCCTAGATGACTGCCTATTAACTCAGCACCTTTGAACCCAGTTGATCCTGGTAGTAAAGGGGAACATTTGCTTCAATCCATCTGGTTCATCCAGCTTCAGCTAGTGCAAGTCTGGTGTTTATGGCCAAATAATTGAGGCAATACTGCCAAATAGTTCAGAAAAAGGGAATATACCACAGTGAGTATCAGTACTGTTTCTGTTTAATGTTTGGCCTTCATCTCACAAAATTTAGGAGCTGCTGAGAAATACAAAATTTTCTAATAGTTGAGACTTTCTTTGTAGGTGTAATGATGTGGTTCCTCACCTTCCTCTTCACCATAATGTCTTTCTGGATACGGTTTTTCCAAGTTACAAGTCATGCTAGCTCTTTCTCTGGATGATGCTCTGGAGGAGAATTTTCGAGTGACTTCCCAAAAGCTAATATATATCTATGCCATTTGTATTCAAAGTGAAAAACCATGAACAAACTGCTCTCTCTACATGTGCATACAGCTCTGTAGGATATACAAATTGAGCAGCTGTGTTTAATTCTTAGAGCACTTCATCAGGTAAGTGGCAGGGATTTCAGTTCACCACATCCCTGTTCTTTTGAAGCATGTAGTGAAGTTAATCTGTCATAACGGGCATCTCAAAGAAATCCTTCTTTCTTGAACTGTTATCTAAGAGACCAGAATGTCTTTCTGCAGTATACTACTTTCTCATAGATATTAAGGATTGGTATAAAGCTATATTGTTCAATTAAACATATACTTTTTATGGGGCAATTGTGGCCATGAAAATAAAAACCTACCAGTAATAGGTTCGTGTTTTAGCCTGGAGTTGAGGTTGGTCTTCGTATCAGAACCTTCCACTTACAGATCTGCCAGTTAATTCACTTGGGAAGAGGTGTCCTTTGCAGTTCATGTTTTCTATATTGTATTAAAATTGAACCAGAAATCATCTATTTATCTTTTTTTTTCTAAGCACTTTGCATTTATAAATCTACAAAAGCAGGATGAAAATGCTCACAGCCCCATTACTGTTTCATACTAGAGTATGTTCAGTCCAGCCATATCCAGTAAGAGAGCTCCAATACACTGGAACTCAGTGGACTGGCAAGGGTTGGTCTGTCCCCATTCACACTGTTTCAGTGGGCCTATAGACATGATGTGGTGTTCCTCAGCATGGGCTGTATGGAAGAATTGGCCCGTGTTTAAAATATGCTCTTTGGATTCCAGCAAGGTGGCTCTGCTTTCTCTTTGGGTAAGCGTGGAGACTCAGAGCGAGTTGCTTTGTGATCTCTGAAAGTGAGGAGCCATGACATTTAGCTCTCATCCTTAGAGCATTTTTCAGAGTGTGGCAATAGTTCATAGCATTGATCTAATTAGAAAAATACATGTTCAGTTCTGATGATAACTTGTTATGATTTGGTATTTACCATATTTGGGAAAACTTGATGCATTATTGTTTCACACTTTATGTCTAAATTTTTCCTAAAGTGATGAAATGAGCTTTATTTCCAATAGCCTTTTTTTTTCCCTTTTAATGAGAGGTTTGAGCTGATTTGGGGAAAATGTTTATTTTTTCCCAGTATTTTCTTCAGCCTAGAATTTATTTATTTATTTGCCGAGTTTTTGTCAAAGGTCCTAATTAGATTTCCATGACTGGCTTTTAAATCCTTGGAAATTGGAATTTCCTATATCAACATTATCGTTGCTGTAGTTACAGGTCATGTGCTTTTCTGTTTTCAAACCAGACACTGAATTGTAATTGTCTGGTCTATTAAACTGTTTTTTAAAAAAAAAAAAGGGGGGGATGGGTGGGTGGGTTAAAGCTGTTTGAAGAGTAACCCTGAAATAATCTCCACAGTATTTACAAGGATATAAATAGTTATGTCTATTTCTTTTTTCCCCAAAATGTGTAATGTTAATAAATTCCCTCATTACAAAGACCAAACAAAGCACCTTGCTAAACAGTGGGATTGTGAATGAACATCACCATTCCAAAAAGAATAGAATGAAATGAAACATGATGCATTTAAAATATACATTTCTGTCCTGGATGAGAAGGTGGGAGCATGGGGAGTCCATATAATCATCCAATCTTCTGCTCAGTGTCACATAAGAGGATTTACACTGAGGACAGTGCCTTTAGCTGTCCCACCCCATGAGAATCCTGCCCTCACTTGTACATCCTTGGTTCTCATAAACCCCCAAAACATGGTGAAACTAGAGTTCTAGATACTTTTCCAGCTGTGTGGAAAGGCTCGTCGTGTTCTTCTTTGGCTTTATTGTGTGTACAGTATCAGTGAGGAGAAGCCTTAGCTTTGATTTGTAAATAGTAAATAAAAATAGCTTTTCTATTTCTGTCCTGTTTGCTGATTGCTAGTTTCTGCTACTATGTTTTAATGGAGGAGAGGCACTCACTGTTGCTTTGTTTGTGGGGTATTTCTATATAAATAAATGGGAAACTATGACAAGTATGTTTGTCAAGCCTCAAAGTAGCAGAATCCATTCCCTTAGTGGTGTCTTTTTCAAAAAGACCAAATCCTTTATTATTTACTGGATGTTTTTTGCTACAACTGTAAAATAAGACACTCTACTTTGCCTAGGTAGGAAAAGTGCAATGGGATCTGTACTAGTAGCAAGTATTTTATGTGAATTTTTTTTCTTCCCCTTTGACTGAATACTTAGTATTTTGAGTATCTGGTTGGGTTTGATTGTGTTTTATAGGTACAGGTTGTAGGTGCTGATATGTGTGACATTCTTTGGGACACCTCGCTGTATCTGACTATCAGCTATGTTGCTGTCTTATTTTTAACTTTGCTGAAGGCAGAAATCTTCCTTCTTTGTTCAGTAACTGCACCTTGCTGTAGACAGTGGGGTCATTGTCCAGTGGTCGTTTTCCTAGACATGTGGTAATGTAACAATATGTAATACAATAATAAGTTTAATTCTCCTTATTTAGGTCTCTAGGTAGTTCACTTGGATGAAAGGGAGGGTTTACTTTAGCTCAAAAAATATTTTTTGTAGACAGGAATTTTGTTTGGATTTTACTTACGCAAAACTGCAAGAAAAAGTCAAATGCTTCAGTAAAATCCCGTTTACTTTGAAGATATACATTCAAATTTTAACAGCCTAATAAAAAGAATATGTCTGGGAAATCACACCTTGGCTTAAAGTTAGTCCCAAATAAGCTGTCTTGTAAGACATCACAGAAAATCCATCTCTGAAAGGGGTTTCTCTTTGAGAACGGTTATGATGTTGTGTTTCCCTGAGATACATCCGAGATGTCTTGCACTTGATGTACAGTAGTGTTCCCAAGACTACAGACAGCTGAAATTTTCAGTGGTATTTAGCATTTTTAATACCTTTTAGTTTGTTAACTTTTCAAGCACAATTTAATACTGATCTTCTGAGACGATTCTTAGTGTTCAGACAGAAAACAGTCTGTGTAATACTAAATCTTCAGGAACGTTATTCATATTTTGGGGGAATGAGAGGTTGGGGATATCAGTCATTTTTAGAAGAAAAACATTCTATTATGATAGACATTTCTGCAAGTGCTCTTGTCTTTTGTTTATATTCTGCTCCTGTAGTCTGCCCCGTGATGCTGTACTGTCACAGCGAAGTTCAGCATCAGTTTATCAGGAATGAGACTTGAAACAAGAACTTAATATTGCACTCAGTTGCTTCAAGGCTAATGCTGTTTCAGCATGTCACTGAATTGTCATCAGGTTCTGCTGAAATACAGACCTAATGATGGTGGTACTTGAACACATGCTATGCAGAAGCTCTGGTAGTTGGATGCAGTTTTGCTTGTACACATTCACCTGATACAGACATTTTACACCTGCAGGGATCGAAGCAGTGTCATTTAACCTAATTATCAGTGCACACATAATCTCCTGTAAATCGTAATTCAGCTTCAACATAAGTAATAGAAAGTTTTTCTAAGGACATGTTGTGTGCAAAACATTGCTATTTAGGTACAGCCTGGAGAAGCAGGAATCTTTGAGCTGCTTACTAAAGAGCTGTTCATGCTATGCTGTCTTCTGGGCATATGCATGGCCTGTTATTTGACTGATTTATGCAATCAAGTGGCCAGACCAGGAGTTGTTTCAGCAGAGAAGAATCTTAAACATAATGTCCTTTTAAGGTATCTCAAGACATGCACTCCAAACAGTAATCAATTTTTTTTTAATGTTAGCATTATGCTTGGAATTTTTGACCAGTGAATGAAGAGATCCTTTTGCACAGACTTCCCTCTAGTCACAAGTTTAAAACCAAATGTGTTCATTTTCCTGATTCTGTGCCTATATTGTCTCTTTTCTAGGTCCCTCTGTACGGTAGTGTGCAAGTGGACGTACACTTCAGATGGAGGTTGGGATGACAGTTTCTGGAAAATGATTGGTTTGGAAGATCTGGTGAAGGATAAGTATGAAAAAATAGGTATATTGGGGGTTGTTTTATATATATGTAAAAAGATATATACACGTCTATATAAAAAGTTCTATACATTAAAAAGATCTTTTGCTGTTTTGTTGTGAATGTCAGCAGAAATGTAGCAGGACTTGATGAAGCTTCAGATGGGTTGATAACAAGGCTGGATGCCCATAGGTAACAGCTTTCCTAACTACTCTTTTTACTTTGCATTTTCATGAAAAACTGTGTTTAAATTTTATATCTTCTACCCTTCTGAAAGGCCTAGCTAGCCTTTCAGTACTGCTCAGTCTCAACAATAGAGAAGTAAATGGGAGCCTCAGCAATTGATTACATGAAGGAAGCACCTGATACGGGTATATTGGATGGCAGGCTACAAAAAAACAAGCCACAATGTCGTAATTTATAGCTGTTACTGATAGCATGTTTTGTGACCTTTACCAATCTCCCTTATAGTAATTTTCAAGAAAAGTGCTACTTCTGCTTGTTATTATCTTTATACTGTTTTTTTCACTCTCAGAGCCTAAGTTTAATTAGAATGGTAGCCTTGCTAATAGCAATTCCTACAGCAGATATTCATTAAAAGTCCATAATGTTAATATACCAGAAAATTTCCAGGATAACTTTATTAGACTTTCCCTGTTAAGTTAATGGACTTTTAATGGATGTCCTAAGCAGACATGTCATTAACAAGAATATTACCAGACATGAATTAAAATATGCTCGTTCATCAAAGTTAATTATCTGAAATTTCCTTTGATTTTTTTTTTTTTAATGTCTAGCACTTTGAACAAGTTTGTACAGCAGTTTAAATGCAGGAACATGAAATGGAAATGGCATAGGGAGGACCATAGTGAAATGAAATGTAATGAAATCTATAAAATTTTCTGATCATCACAGAATACACTATAAGTCATTTTCAGGTTTTCAGATAATTGTACTGGAAAGCTTCCTTGAATAGATTTCAGCTTTTCCCCCTTCAACTGAAACTGCCTCTGCAATGGTATAAACCTGCTAGGAGTATTAGGCTTTTAGCTTCCTGAGGTTTTAGTTTGAATACAATTCTTAAAACATCTATCACATGTGGCTTTTAGCAAATCTTCAACAAGTTAAAATAAGACTTGCAATAAATACATGTTTTTACCAGAAAATTGAACATCTCGGCAGCTGGTGGTCTCATGGAAGAGTATTTTAAAAATAAATTATTTATGAAGTGTAAGCTAAGGCTTTAATACAATATTTATGCAATGCACTTCAAGGACAGTGCAAAGCAATTTGCCATTTTAAGTAACTAAACATATATGTTTTAAATGATAAAGTAGCCATTAATAAAAAGGGCCTTTTGTTGTGATGGAAGCCTCATAAAACGAATCTATATATGGCTCAGCATTTAGCAAGGCAAAAATCATTAATTTCCAACATCAGGCTTGCATTTTTGTTAAAACACAATGTTTACAAAATAAATCAGTAACTTAACTTCTGTTGATAGGCATTTCTTGCAAAACAAAAATGGTTTCCAGAGTTAATGGGGAAAGTGTCTACTTCCCTGGGCAGTTGCATTTATTTTTGAAGAAGCGAACCATAAAATACCTTCGGCTGGAATTGCAGAGGCAGAATCTGACCTCCAGAACTGCACCAAACTGTAGGCTAGAACCCGAAGCTTCTGAAGAGCACGTACTTTTACTCGCCTTGAGAAACTCTTTGGTTTTCAGATTCTTGGGCTGATTACCTTAGGTGTATCCAAAGTATAAGACACTTTTTGTTTTGCATAATAATGTGAAACCTGGCCTTAGGTAGAATATATGCTTATTTCCATGACTGTTTGTCTAACGTTGACTCTTTTAAAAAGGAAGGTATTACCTTCATTATATTTAGCAATGTGATAAAATCACAAAAAAGCAGGACAGTGACCTTCATTTATGCGTCTATGAAGAGGGAGTAAGGAGCTCTCTGTACGAATATGGAAACTAGACAGCAGCTACTCCTTCATTCCTTTATCTTCTAAACTGCGCCTGTTGGAGTCTCTTGGAAGGATTTAACTTCAGAAGGAGACAAAAGGACACCAAAACAAAGCAACTCACTCCCTGCCCACAAGCTGCCCAGCAGTGCTGAGGTCTGTGTTGTGTGCTGTGGAAGTGCTTTTCTTTCTGCCACCCCTAATGTTATCAGTGTCCCAGTACATGGGAAAACGGGAATGGTAACATTGTTTCAATGAAAGTTTGGGGGGGTTTGCTTGTTTTAATGAGTGTTCAGTGTTGTTGGACTTGGGAAGAGCACTCTGAATAAGCCCAGCTTTCCTTACTTAATTTAAATTAATCAGGACATTGTAGATCCACCTAGCAGGAAAGTGCCGTTCAGTCACTTGAGCAGCACTGGTCAAACTGGAGCAGGAATGGTCTTGTTGAGTTGAAGACTCCTTCCTACCAACACCCAAGGTGTTGGCATCAGTGTCAAGGCACCATCACTGCATAGACCTCCTCCCAGGAGCCCACAAATGCTACACAGGATCACACCTTGCACTCAGCTCGAGCTATATTTATCATCCTGCTTCAGGGTGCTGTCCCATGAGTGAACAGTCTCAGCTGCCATTAACTTCAGCCCATTATATAAAAGGAAGGCAATTTGTTTAAGTAACTCATATGGATGAACAGTCAGAGTGTGTGCTTCCAGGAGGCACATCATAGTGTGCTATGGCTGACAGAAAAGAATTCGAAGCAGTAGACTTAGCTGGCTTGCAGATGAAGGAACTCAAAATTGCCAGATAGCCTAGGTGGGAGTATGTTGAAGAGAGATTATACATGGTCAAAAACTCCTCCTAAAATGAAAACAAAACCAAAACCCTAACAAGTCTGAAGTAATTCTAGTGGAATTTCCTTTTCTGTTCTCAAGCTTGTCCAAGTCCATGTATGTCTGCTCAAGGTTTGTTTAGCTCAAATACAAGGATGTATTTTAATGCCTGCACGTTCCCCTTGTAAAGAGATAATACCATTTTTCTCACTTATCTCTCCTAAAAGATTAGCAGCTTCTGAATCATCATTTCTTTCTAAACAAGGCAAAATGTCACAAGATAAAATTAGCAAAATTTTCATGCTGTAACAAAAGTAAATACATAGTTTACCAGTTTAAAATAGGCAGAAAAGCTATGTGGGTTTTTTTAATCTCTAGTGAAATTACTATTCTTTCTAATCAGAGGGAACCATAGATAAATAGTTATGACTCTAGATTTTTTTTTTTGAAGTAGCTTTAACTTTCATGACACTGGAAATATTTATGGAAATTACCTGAGAAAAACTTCTTTAATGTACATATTTCTTTATTCTGATAAATACACTTTTAAACATCACTTTTAAAATGTCTCGCCCTTTAAAAATATGTTTACTGTAATCAGAGTGGTGCTTTGTCGTTCCAGGTAGTACACTTCTTTTAGTTTCAGTTTAACTTAACACATGACCTTGTTGATAAGGGGAACCCTCACATCTGACCTTTAGAATCTTCCACAAACCTTTCCCACATCAAGGCATGGGTTTACATATGGAAATGCCCAGGCCTTTGACATTTTACATTTCTCAGAGCAGCGTAACCTTTCAGGGAATCCACATAATAATTGTTTGTGGTCCCTTCTGCACACCGTGAATTTACTGATCACGTTTGTGAAGGTAAAGAGTGCTATCTGGAGATACTACAAAATTTATTGATCCCATTAATTTGCCCACCAAGAGAGTAGAAGATGGCTTGTGTTCAAAACCACTGTGAAAGGGTTGTGTACTACAGGCATTAGCATTTATCTGCTGTGGTGAAAACACATGATGAGTATCTCTTTGTGGTATTATAAAACCTAGAAAGACATTAACAATTCCGTTAAAATTTTATGTACTATAGACCTTTTAGGGTACTGAAGCATATATTCCATTTGGAGGAAAATGCCTGATAAATTTTCACCACAGCCCTCTACTTCAGGGGCTACTTAAGGGACCAAATAATGATTTTTTATTGAATGGTAATATTTTATGCCAGGTCTTTTTTTGGTTGAAGATGGTGCCTTTGTCTGAGAGAGCATTGCAGGTACTGCAGAATAGGTTTTATTGTTCTTGTAGATCACGTGTTGAAGGCTAAAATGCTATCTTTTGTAAAGGGGCATTTGTCACCTTCTTTCACCTGTGATGGAGCAGCACACTGATTTTAATGAAGTATTTTTTTGAAAAGAAAGCTTCATACTTGGAAATACAGTCCTTCAACATGATAAGGATGTTGTAAACCCATTTCCCCGCTTTTCCTGACTAGGAATTTACAGCCACATCCTCAAAAGTGAATAAATACACAGCTCATACGTATGGGATCTTTATGAATATCTGAGGCAAAACTGAGAAAAGTATTTGGATTGTTTAAATCTCACAAGTTTCATGGAAATTCAGTGCTTGCTTTGAACTTTGAGTGCTTGAAATTAATATGCTAATGAAAATAACTCTTGCATGGACAGATTGTGATATCAGCAGATAGGGTTTTGTAGACAAGCATGGTCAACAATCCTGTTCACAAAATGACAAACTCTTTTTTAAAATTACTTGGATTTTTTCCCCTTAAACTTTGATATGACTGGATAATATGGAGATCAGATTCTTATGCCTGTCTTCAAGCAGCACTTTTCTTTCTTTCATAACTCTAAAACTGTAACTTTGTTTAATTTGCTTTAGCATAAGACTGGTAGAATTCTTCCATGTTTGATTTTGCCTTTGCAGGTGATGGTGGTGTAAGGAAGAACACCCTCTGGTCCTTATACATCCCTTTACTTAAATCCCATTCTGAATCTTTTACCCACTCATCCTTCTTAGTCACATTCAAGAAGAATGCTTCCCATTTTCCACAGATTGCCTCAATCCATCTCCAGTGGGATTACTTTTGATTTTTTAAAAATTTTGCCTTTAAATTTTGGCACCGTGTTTTCAATTACAGAGGGTTTGTCTTGACTCTAAAGTGCATTTATGGTTAGTGGTCTTTACTCCCATACATCAATACAGTAGTGTCACCCTCCCTGTTCCAGCACTGTGCACAAGCTTTACATTGTGCTGGGTTTTCAGATGTAGGTCCAGCTCTGCATTCCTTCAGGCATTCAAAGAAGTGACAGAACAGCAGGCTGTTTATTCATGAACATGTTATTAGATGAATGGTTATATTCTTACTTCCACATACAAAGCTAATGAAGATAATGGTATTGTATACCTCACTTGTTACACTTAAATAGTCTGCTTAGGTTTTGCATTTTGTCAGAAGTAGTCAGTTTTAATACTTGGAAGTTCTACTCATTTATTTACATATAGGCTGAAAAAGGAAGATTCAGTCCAGAGGGGGAGAATACAGTCAATATTAACTTATGCTACAGCAGCTGTGAAGGGAGTGGTCAATCCATCAATTCTGCCAGTTTTATATCTCTTCCAAGGCCTTTGATGCCAGATGCTCCGGAATATATGAGGGATTTCCTTGAAGGCTGAGAGAAAGGGATGAGGATTTTTTTTTCAGGTCAGCTTTTAGCTGCCAGTTCTTCATAAAGCTTGATTGTAACAACAAGCTTTAAACACCATACTTTGTAAATGGTAGAGAATAATAAGTAAAAGGTTTCTCTTAAGTATGGGGTCCCTTTGTCTGTCTGTCTTTGGTCTTTTGTTATCCCAAATAAATTACAGCACGTTACAATTTCAAACAAAATTAAAAGGATGAATCAGAGGATATTTACACTTACATTCTGTCAAAATCCATGGAATTTACAACTGAGGAGTGTTCCAAATATGCTAACATCTTTCTGGCTTCCTGTCATTTCAGTCTGTCCAAGAGCTGTAGCAACTGTAAAGGAGCTGAAACTGGCACAGCGCAAAGAGGTTCTAGGGTGTCTCCTTCCTCAAAACTTGAGGCATTATTTCATAATATGTGATTCAGCAGTAAGAAGTTAGAAAGAATTTTTCTCAAAAGCTACATGTTCCTGTGATTTCTTTTTTCTTTTATGTTTTTTCAGTCTTGGGATCTCTGAATTACATGAATGGTTGAGGTTAGAAGGGACCTCTGGAAATTATCTAGTCCAGCTCCCCCTGCTCAAAGCAGGGTCACCTACAGCAGGTTGCTCAGGGCTGTGTCAGTTGAATATTGAGTATTTCCAAGGATGGAGACTCCAAAATCTGCCTGGGCAACCTGTTCCAGTGTCTTGACCTCCTTTTCCCAGTAAAAACACTTTTTCTTCTGTTTAAATGTGATTTCCTGCGTTTCAGCTTGTGTGCGTTGCCACTTGTACTGTCCCTGGGTGCCATTGAGAAGAGTCTTGCTCCATCATCTTTGCTCCCTCCCATCAGATATTTATGTACATTGATAAGATCTGCCCCCCGCCAACACCTCGAAGCCTTCTGTTTGCTGGACTTAGTCTTGGGTCTCTCAGTCTCTCCTTGTACGACATGCCTCTGTCACCTTTGGGGTCCTTCTCTGGACTTTCTCCAGTATGTCCATGTTTCTCCTGCACTGGAGAGCCCAGTATAAAACGTAAGGCTCCAGTTGTGGCCTCCTGAGCAGGGAGCAAGGCTCACCTCCCTTAGCCTGCTGGTGGCCCTCCTCCTAATGCAGCCCAGGAGGCTGCTGCAAGGGCACATGCCTGTCTCATGTTCATTGTGGTGTCCACAGGACCTCACGGTCCTTTTCTGCCCAGCTACCTTCCAGACAGTTGACCCCCAGCCTGTCCTGGTGCATGGGGTCCTTCCCCCTCATGTGCAGAACTTTGCTTTTCCCTTCCTTGAATTTGACGACTGTCCTGTCAGCCAGTTTCTCCAGCCTGAGTTATTCTTCCTCTTTCCAATAACTGTTCTTTAATAGGCTGGGCTAAATTCAGGTAGCTCAGGTTTCTTCACAGTGTTTCCTGGGTGACATTTTCCATTCCTCTTCCACTGTAAGGGAAGGAACCATCCGTCACCCTGTTTATCACCAGGTTGAGTCCTGCTGGCAGATGGTACCTCTCCACTTGTCCCTCCTCTCTGCTGCAAGAGGTGAGGAGTACTGTGTGGTGTTCTTTCATTCTCAGGCTTTGTCATAACTTAGACAACTAATAATAAAAGCTTAGAGCTTTCAAAAAATAATAATAAAAAAATTTCCCACTGTCCACTTCTAGAGTTCTGGTCTCAGGATCTGTCTGCCTGGGGAATCATATCTTCTTCTACTCTGGCAACACCGTGGACTTGTGAACCTTCTCTTTCTAGTATGAAAACTAGGAGCTTTTTCCTCGAATTTCTGTTTTTGAATAGGAGAAATTTTGTGCAGACTTTGAGCCTGTTTATGATTGTTTAATATTTAAATTTCTCAAATATTATTCTCCTTTCTTATTTTTCATACAGTTTTAAAACCAGAAAATTTAAAAAAGCATTTCTCAGAATAGTTCTGGGTCATTTCTTCTTTTTACCTGACTCTTCCTCTGGTACTGATTTGTTCTTCATCTTTTTTTTGCTTAAGCCTCATGCTGAGATAGCTTTTAAAATAGTGATGTCTGCTTTATGAGTCAGGATTCACAAAACCAGAAGGACTATTTCAAAGAATTTGCTGACTTCCTCCAAGTCAGAGGCTGTTGGACTCCCTAAAATTAATGTTTAAGTAGTTTAAAGTGTATCTTAGAACCAATCTTTATTTTATACTTTTCTGTGATGGAGAGCCCACTTCAGACTTAAAGGTTGTTGATTGTTAGTTGCTGTCATTTCTCAAAATTAATGAATTAATTAAAGAATACACTTTATTTTTCATCTGAGTTTTAACTTCCTACTCCTGTCTGGCAGACTGTAGTGACATGCCTGACCTGCACAGGCTGAAATTTTCTATGTTAAAGGAAAATACTGAGCTGCTTGAGGTTTTTCACCAAAACTTGTGTGAACTGTCATACTTCTCAATCCTTGTAATTGCTTTCCTGACTCATTTCTGAACCCTTTATAATGCATCAGTATCTTCTCAGTATGGGTATTAGAACTGGATACTGTGTGAATGTGGTGGGGAATAAGATTGTGCAGGTATCAGAAGCTTAGCTGAAAGATTCAGAAGTATCCTTTCAATAACTGATCAGGTTATTTTTGGTCTGTCACTTCTTTCAGTTTTAAAAAAGGGGTAATTATTTCTTCAAAGAGGAGTTGCTATCGTGAATTATTAAAAAACATCCAGTAATAAAACACATTCTGTTAAGTAATAATCCGTAATTAATACAAGCTATTTTGCCTGTACAATCTTAGTGATGTACTGTACCAAACCAAAGTCTGATTACCTGCAACTCTGGAAGTATAGCAATAGTCACGTCATCTACATTGATGATCTTTGTATTTAGAGAGACTGTTAGGAATATTGTACTGTAAAGTGTCAGAAATCTAAATTATCAGCCCATTGAAATTATTGTTTGCATGCAAAAAACGTGAGATCAGGTAGCTGAGTTTGAATGCAAATACATTGCATCTAGTTACTTAGTAAGACATCCAAATGTATGTATTGTATACCCATACGCCTGTCAGCACAGGGAGTAGTGAGCCATGCATTACAAGAGATGTTCATTCTGCACTGTTTCACTGAAGTCTAGTAATGAAAACTCAGTCGTGTCCATCAATGTACATGCCTAATGATCCAATGATGCAGAATGCTTTTTTT